>NC_092497.1:59185476-60385476 GCF_047495875.1 Pithys albifrons albifrons | reverse complement strand
ATGCAGCCTTAATCTCTACCCTTCCTAAACACTGCATGTACCTGGTGCAAAGTCCACACAGTTCCTGTGCAAAAGACCATACATACCTACCACGTACCCCCACTTTCTCCACCTCCACCTCCAGCCTCTCCCTTAGCCATTCCCTGCCCTCGCCATGGAGACGGAAATCCGTGGTCCTACCTGCCATTGTGCTGTCTCACAGCACAGCCAGCATCTGAGCTGACAAAAACAAAAAAACCCTCAAAACAATTTAAGACAATCAGGGTCATACAATTTTAACAAAATTGGTTTCTTTTGTTTGTGCAGAAAGGATGCTGATGGCTCATAGCCATCTCATACAAAATTCCGAGTTCTCCACCTGCAATTCATAATGGAGCCCTGTTGCACCTGTGCAACCCTTCTGCTCTGATCTCTTAATTCAGACAGCCTTACTCTTTATAGAGAAACACTGAAAGTAGGATACATACAAGAAGGACATCAAACTATTTGAGCTGTGTCTACAGGAGGGTGACTATGAAGGTGAAAGGCCTCTTATAAGTTGCAGCTTAGATCACTTTGCTAGTTGTTTGGAAAAGAGCAGGTTGAGGGGTGGTCCCATTGCTTCCTCCAAAGGGGCAGTGGCTGGAGAGGTTCAGGTTGGACATTAGGAAAATGTTCTTCACTGAGAGTGTTGGGAGCTGAAACCAGCTCCCCAGAGAAGGGGTCATGACATCAAGTCTGGCAGAGTTAAGGGAGCATCTGGATGATGTTCTTAGTCATATGGTATAGTTTTACGTAGTCTTGGAGGGAGCAGGGAGCTGGATTTAGTGATCCTTATGGATTCATTCCAACTTGAGATATTCTACGATTATATGATGACTTAACGCACAAAGTGATTATTTATTAACTAATAGACAGAAAATACAACTTTTTATTCAGTTTTTGTAACAAGCTGCTAGGTGTAGCATTAATATGTTCACCACCATGAGCAGATCTGAGATGTGGTGTGGAAAGCAAACTTCTTGTGTGTAGGGTTTGGGCTGTCAGTGGGAGGAAGGTTTCACAGAGGAAAGAGGTTAATGTAGATGGTTGTATGTTTCATTGAAACTTGTCAGCTTCCTCTTTTGAGCTTTCCCCTCCTCTTGCCTTAAAGATGTATGAGGCTGCCTCACAGGACTAATGTGACATACATGAAACCCACTCTTCCCTTTCTGAGATCTGTGCAGCTTACTGCATCCCATGCTTTCCATCTGCTCAATCTGCATACATGCTAGACTATTTGAAGCATCTCTGTTAAAAAAAAATAGCCGTCGCAGAGAAGACCTAGTGGAAAGTGAAAATTTGGCTTTGGGTCTACTTTGCCAGGGGATGAGGGTTAGCGCAAAATACACAGACACCAACCTTAAAGAATAAGTGTATAAATTTACTATAGTGAAAACCAGCAAAAAATTAAAGAAGTAGAGAATTTTAAAAGAATAAGCTTAGCAATGCACCCAATCATTGCTTCAAAGAGTGTCTGTAATGATTAAGAAAGAAACCTTACCAGTTGCCCCGGTAATACACTGGCCTCAACCCTCAACCAGACCTGCCCATCAGCTGGGGAGCCCAAGTCACAGGAAAGGGTCAGAAAACCACTCCTGGAAACTGGGAAATCCTGCGAGGTGCATCCACTCGTAGGTAAGGTGTCTGTCTATGCTATGAAAGGGTCCAGCTTTTATATTGTTAAACGAACAAGCTGACATCACTTATTTAGTGAGAAAAATATCTAGCTTTCTTCTCTCCTTAGTTTTCACCCAAAGCCTTGCCAGGACTCAGAGGAAAATCAAGTGAGTTAATGTTGTAGTTTGGGATTATTGTGTAAATTCTCTCCCCTGCCACTAACTGCCCATGCCAGCAGTTAACAAGAAAGAAGTAGTTAACTGCTGATTGCTTAGGTGGGGACAGGTTGTCTCTTTGTTTTTTGGGGACATTTTTCCATTCTTAGCTCAGCAGAATGCAGGAGCGGTGTGTGTGCTGTCAAGGAGGGAAGCTGCTCTGCTGGGTACTGCTAGGGCTTCTTGCTGAGACGCTGCTTTTCTCCTCGCCACAGCTGTTCCTCCTGGTTCCTGCATCTGGGGTCCCGGCCTCTGCTCCAGTCTCACCACCGCCTGCACCGTCACGGCCTGCCCGCCCCGGCTGGGGCAGTGACCCGGGAGAGAGAGGCTTGCAGCTGTTTTCCAGGGCACGTGGTGGTTCCCCACTTTCAGTTTCTTTTTCTTCATTAGGGACAAGAGACAGAGTTCATCTGGGAACTCACCCTGCTGCCAGCCGGGCTGTGACACTGATACTGCCATAAGTATAACTCTTCTCCCGAAGGAAACTTCTTGTTGTGGGGATTGTTTTTTGTGGGGTTGTTGTTGTTTTGTTTTGGTTTGGTTTTTTTTTCCTCTGTGGTGTTGGGGAAGTGGTTTGCTCTAGTCTGTTTATAGTTATACCTATACCTAATATATATATATATATATATATATATATATATACACATATATCTCAGTTAAGAACAGTTATCCTTCTTGTATTAAAAGTTCCTCTTCTTAAATTTGATAAAGAGTGGCATGATTATTGTAGAGCAGACCCCCTCCCCCGCTTGTGGGTAAACATTTTGGTTTTTCCCCTCAAACCAAGACAGTTAATTTGGACCACCTTCTACTGAATAAAGATAGACACATTCATATCTAATTGGGCCAGCTGTCTACCTCTATGGCCTTGACTGGTCTTTAAATACAGAAAGATAGATATATTCATGACAAATACAAATCTTTACTAATTAAGCAAAATTTTGGCAAATAAGCAGGTACATGTCTAAACATGGCATTAGTTTTGAAGGTTCATCTAGAGGTCAGCTCTGGCTCAGGTCATGTTGTTCAGGACTCAGCACTTCAGAGTGGTAAAAGAACAAGGAGAAGTTTGTCTTTACAGCCACTCAATCAGAAAGTCCCTCTGACAATCACAGGAGTTATGTGAGTCCTTATTAGTAGAAACATCATCCTTTCTGAAGAGTGGTTCAGAGGAGTCAAAAGCTTTGAACAATGTTTGGGTGTGCTAATACAATCCATTTTAGTGTTTAAGTGAGGAGATTATGGATTGCCGCGTTTTAAACCACAGTGGAAGTTGCTGCATGAGATGAGATGTCTCTTAATGAGTTGTCTTGGGAAGGTTTTGTAGCTGTCCTCTTACTTTTATTGCCCTGTTATTCTTCCAACAATCAAAGTCAGGGAGTGACTTCCACCATAGCTTGTTCTCCCAATAGAAACAAGCAATGAGAGCACATCCTGGTTAATTTATACCAAGGATGGTTGCTCCATATTCACAGCCAAAAGAGAAGAAATCTGGATAACTTATGTGACAAAGATACACACACTATTTTCTTCTCCAGCTTGAAGTGTTTTTATGGCAAGAAACTTTCTGAAGCTGCCCGATATTTCATGTTTATTTACAGTGAGGCATGTACTGATTAGTATAGACTTTTCAATTCAATCAACAGGAGTGCTAAAATTGTACTTGAGAAAAATTCCTTTTGCTGAAGTTTAATAGCATTTCTGTGAGGGAAAAATCAATGCCAAACAAAGAAACTGTCAGTGTCAGCCTTATCTAAATTTGTTTGATCATGCTGTAACATATATTTGAAAAGCACTTTCAAGTTGTAGAAGGACAGCAAAGGTTAAGTATCAGCAACAATGGGCAAATGCAGCTGGTAACGTCATAGATAGTTAACAATATTATATGGGTGTCATGCTCTTCCAAAGTCATTACTGCAGTTTTGTCTTCAAAACACTGTGGTGAATTTGTGATAGGTTTGACACAATATGTCACCAAAAACGAAAAAGAGAATATAAAATTCTGAATGTGATTACTGAAGTGTTTGCAGACTGGTATTGTTTATCCAAATCAATAGAAGACAGCAAATGCTACATATTCACTGGCTTTATTTCTTACTGAATTAGTCACAGCCAAGGTTGCATCTAGGGAAAACAAAAAGCCAACAGAGTGAATTTAAAGGAAATAAGTAGATAGCAGCCCAGAGAGAATGGTAGGAGAACCACTGGAAATTTCACAATAATCAGTGTTCTTCCATAGTGGTTACCTTGCTGGAACGGTGGGTATGGACCAGCTTTTTCTTGACCCAAAAAGGACACTGAAGGCAAAGTGAAACTAGACGCTTGACATATCTAGTGGTTTTGTCATTGCCTATTGTGATAACATGAATGAGATGCTCTATGAATCTTTAATTCATGCATGGTTTCAGATTAACTTTTACTGTATATGCCTTCCACATTTCCCCAATCCACATCAAACCAGTCCTGAATAATGGGAGTTGAAATCAGACCTGTATGGAATGATGAACCTATTTTGTCCCTCTCTAAGAATGACTTTCCATGCAGAGGGGCGAAAGAATGCAGCAGAACTCATTCCAAACTGCTGGCCATCCTTCTCCTTGGGCTTTGTGTCATTCTCTGGGTCCCTGAAGTGATTTCTGCTCCTATGGGCACACTATGGAAGGAGGTCACACCTGATGCTTTGCAAAGGGAAAACCCACAGGAAGCAGAATATGCATGAACAGGAATTTCTCTGCTGCCTAAGCCTTTACAGCCTTTTTCCCAGTGCTTTAATGCTTCCTACACCAGTGTGCTCTCTCACCACATTTGACTTTTGCCCATTTTCCCACCTGCCATGCGCTGCCCACCTGGCCTCCAGTCTGGCAGTATCTCTGGTCACCAACCTGTCACACTGAGCTATGCTTCCACCAGAACCTTGGCCATGGGATCAATCCCAATAGCTCACACACCGGGAAAAAGGGCCCACAGTGGCTGGATGTCTCCTGTAGGCACTTCCTTCCTCACCTTGCAGAGGTTTGGTGGAATATACTGTAGTGTAGTGTGATATAGCATAAACCAACATAACATCTACAGCTTCAGTGCTGCTCACTGCTTCTGTGATTGTCTGTGTCCCAAAAGTACCCTGAGGGGAGATCCAGACTGGGACCCTGCTGCCACTCTGTATGCCAAGGGAACGACTAACTGCTGCAGCACATACAGGTTTGATACTCAGGTTTTCTCCTCTTAGTGTTGCTGCCCTCATCCCCTGAATGATAACTCCTGAGTCAGTCTTTGGCTAGTTTTATTCCATTCCTTCACAGAAGTACAGAAGCTGCTTTCTCAAGCTGTCTCCTTTTGGGGGCTTCAATTCTGCAGCAGAAACTGATTTATATTCCCACTTCCCTGTTAAGCCCACTTGAAAATTTAGCTTCATGTCATGCCTGTGATCTTCAGAGGCACTCCATTGCTTCTACTTTTTCTACCATTAATAATCTGATTTTTCTAATCAGTTTAGGGTGAAGAATTATTTGCTTTATATGTTAAATAGGTTTAAAATGCTATTATCATAGTAAGAAAACTAAACCTAGTGATTAAGGCAAATAAATTCCTTCAGTAGTTGCATTTAATCTCACCAAGTAAAACCATAACACAGCCATCATGGGAATGTATTTGCTAGTTAATTTGGAATTACTTCAGAAACAAACCCCATTCTTCACTAATACTCCATCTGAAAACTTCTCAGTCTTCTCACATAATTTTCAATGCTCTGTAAATGCACCTTATCACTCCTTGCTTCTACTTAACCATCAGACACATGCACTCTTGCAAAAGTTGTTCCTCCAAGGACAATGCAGATCAAACTTGTTCTCTGCTTCCTTCATAGTCTTTGGATTTTGTAAGCATTATTCTCTTACAGAAGTTCACATGGGCCTGCAGTCTTTCCAAAGTGAGAGGATTTGCCTGTTGATGAATATAAAGCTGTACAAGTGTGTGATGGTTTGCAGACTGAGGGAATTAAAATCTGATCTGCAAAAGTTTCATGTAGTGAGTATTTGACTGTAGAACCTTACATTGAAAAATATGTGACAGAGTAATTTTCATCTCCCCTGACACTTAAGGTTTTTGCTGTGAAGTTTGCCACCTCCCTTTGTCCTTTGTACCTTTCGAGTCATTTTCTAACTTTTACATTTTGATGATAGCCATATGTTTTCATGTTTCCTAAGCTGTATTCTAAAAAAACCCTGTCACTTTGCTTTTATGCTTCCTTGTAATGTTATTCATCTTTTACTATTTTCCTCTTTAATATTTCTGCAGGAATAGAGGTGGTTAATTCTCTTGACTTTGATAAACCACATTTACTCATGTTTCTCTGTCTGAATTTTTTCTTTCAGTCAATGCATTCTGTTTTCCTCACTGATTTAGACATTATTTGTGTGGAATAAGTATAGCCATTACCAGTTGAGTGTCTTTGTGTCTTTTCCCATTGAATGCAATGAGCAGACATAACTTCAATCTAAGACCTCCCTCGCTCCCTTGCTCCCTCCCTCCCTCCCTCCCTCGCTTCCTCCTTCCTTCCCTTTCTTCCCTCAGAAATTAGTGATTTTTAAAAAAAATATTTAGATTTTTAGAACTTTTACCAACTGCAGTTGACACTGGGTTTGTTAGGCTGTCTCTATAAATAATATTTTAATCATCTAACAGAGAAACTAGGATCAAGCGAAACAGGGTTCTTGTACACTCACCTCCAAAGGAATCCTACCATACCAGGCAGAATCCTGAAAATAAACCCAAACAGCACCTTCCAGCACAGAGTGGCTGGAAAGCAGCCAGGTGGAAAGGGACCTTGGGGTACTAATTGACAGGAAGCTCAACATGAGCCAACAGTGTGCCCAGGTGGCCAAGAAGGCCAATGGGATCCTGGCCTGGATCAAAAATAGTGTGGCCAGCAGGCCAAGGGCAGTGACCCTTCCCCTGTACTCTGCATTGGTGAAGCCACGCCTAGAGTGTTGTGTTCAGTTCTGGGCCCCTCAGTTCAGGAAAGGATATTGAGGTGCTGGAGCGGGTCCAGAGAAGAGCAACAAGGCTGGTGAAGGGACTGGAGCACAAATCCTATGGGGAGAGGCTGAGAGAGCTGGGGGTGTTTAGCCTGGAGAAGAGGAGGCTCAGAAGTGACCTCAGCACTGTCTAGAACTACCTGAAGGGAAGTTATAGCCAGGTGGGAGCTGGTCTCTTCTCCCAGGCATTCAGCAATAGGACAAGGGGGCACAGGCTCAAGCTCTGCCAGGGGAAATTTAAGTTGGATATCAGAAAAAAATTCTTTACAGAGAGAGTGTTCAGGCATTGGAATGGCCTGCCCAGAGAGATGGTGGATTCACCATCCCTGGAGATTTTTAAACGCAGATTGGACATGGCACTGAGTGCCATGATCTGGTAAACGGACTGGAGTTGGACCAAGGGTTGGACTCGATGATCTCGAGGTCTTTTCCAACCCAATCGATTCTATGATTCTGTGATTCTATAATTCTAGTACAGCTCTGACCACTGACTGCCTTCAAACACTCCCCATGTTATTAAAAACCCCATGGCCCAAAGTGCAGATGTATTTGCATGGTGTGAAAGTGTGTTTCACCCTTTTGCTTCTCCCACCAGGCTTATCACAGCCACTTGTGATGTAAAGGGCTAAAAATTTTCTCCTACAGGTGACCACTGCACAGCTAGGCTGTTCATGTGCAGACTCTGGCCAAAAAAGGATGGCTCTGGGAGTCTGTGGTGACCTAACCATAATGTTTGTGTGTGATAGCTAAAACCTTGGTAAGCCTAAGTAGCTTAAAACCTTTGAAGTGTCAAGAGCTCGTAGAGTGGTTATTTATGTTACTACCTACTTCTGTTTATTTCTAATTTTAAAATGATGACGTTCATGCATTGATGGTGTCTTGACACTATAATGAGTTGCCTTGACATTGTGTACCTTTATAATTATCCATAATAAGTTGCCTTACTGGATGCCTTACTTACAGATTCTTTTGGTTCCTGAAGTTGTAGTGCAATATCAACTGAGTGTTTTAAGAATATTTAATGAAGTTAAGAGACTATTGTTCTGAAAAGAAAAAAGCACATCATCAGACCAGATGAAAAGTAGAGACTTTCAGGACAATAATTGCATTTCCATAAAATTGTCAAAAAGGAAGATTTGCTCTAAGTTACACATATATGGCTCATTATAATGTCTTTTCAGAAGTATAACTGGAAGAAGAAAAAGAATATAGCAGTATATTGGCATTTTAGATATCATGTTTGAATGGAAATTTCTTGTGCTATTAGGGCACTTTTGAGAAAAATGATTCAAGGAGTGTTAAATAGTTTGCTTTTTTTTTTTTAATCAACCTGGGCATCAGAAGATGTCAATTCTTAAATTTTCAATGATTTACAGAGTTGCAGTGCTGTCTAATGCACAACACGAAGGCATATAAGAGAGGATTCTGAAAGAGTATTTTGAAAGTTCTTTACATAAAATCAAGAAAGGAAAACCTAAGTAAGCTGCAGCAAATAAGTTTAAAGAAATGCCTGTAAGACCATTTTATTAAGTTTGTTGGAAAACATGTAGTTAAAATTTCCTTTTTATAGATTATTATATTCCTGCCAAGAGTTTCTGATTTAACTTTGTATGTTGCCTACTAAATATATGTTCCATATGGTTCCTTAGGACTTGAAAGTTAAAGACATGTCCTTGCTAAAAGCAAAATTGATCCATCTGTAAGGTATGAAATAGAGAGATTCCCAATGCTGTTTGCTCTCAGTAACCTTTTTCTCCTCTACCATTTAGATAAAGATTATAAAAGCTGTAATTAGTACTACCTATACCAGGCATTTTGTGTTCAATAAAGTAGTAGTATAGACTTATTTTTTTGAGTGATTTGAAAAGCTAGCACATTTATTATTTCATTCAACATACCATGTCTGATATTCATGACTACTATGTTGGAATGAGTGTGTGGCTACCTCTGGATGGGCGTTCAACTCACTAAATTCTCAGGCCAACAAACCACTGATAAGTCTTACGTTATCTAAACGTGCTAAGTTCCGCATGGCTCAAGATGATTCACATTAATCCTTCAAGACCTTTAGGATTCTTCTGCTTATGTTGATAGATTATTTTTCATTAGCTCAATTCTGTCATCCCAGGACCTGCAGTTTTTTAATTTCAATCTGAGTTTTTTAGCTCAGTACTTCTTTTACTCAAGTAAAGCTGTTTTTTTCAGAAATGGAAGATTTTAGATTTTCTATTCAAAGAGCAAAAAAAGTGTGTGCCATTTTAGCAAATACAATACAATGAAAATCAAGGAGTTAGAGGGAGCTTAGGATTCTGTAGAGAGGCTCTCAAAAATCTGTCAGCTTGCTGGTCTAAACAATTTTCCTTTCTGTTAACACAGAAAGATAACAAAATAGAACAACTGTTTTAACATAGAATTTATATAAATACAATAGGATTTCACCACCTCCCCTCAAGTTATGTGGCTTTTCATAGCAATTCTGTGTAAAAAAAGGAGTACATTGTCAGCATGGCTGCTTGGGAACATATTGACCAGACAGCAGGGTTGCTGTTGTAGCCTGTTTGCTGCCAGTGGGACAAGTGGTTCTGGCAGTTAACCCAGAAATGGGACAGTGCAGCAAGCCTTCTGAAAAATGCTAGACCTGGCTTGACATCAATTTCATCCTCCTCCTGAATTTGCTTCTGAAGCCTTTTGTATGGAGTCGTGTCATTACGGCTCCATCTTTGTGGGGAAAATGGCCCAAACTGAACCAAAGAACTGCAGTTATGACTTTCTGCAGTTAATACTGCAGGTTGTGTGCATAGTAGAAAAAGGGAAACACTTCTATTGTAATTCAGGAAATTGTGACTGATACCCTGAGGGAATTTTTAAAAATGCTTTAGTCTTTCATAACAATCATCATGAAAAATATAAAATAAGTTTTTGAAAGACAAACTAATCTCAACTGAACGAGTACTTTTAAGAAAGTAAAAAAATAAATTATTTTTAAGGTACTAGGTAAGTTTTATTTCAGTGAGCCTTCTTTGTATCATCCTATATATGTTTTGAAACAGTGATAGAATATAAAATACAAGAGCTAAACCGCCCTTGTTTCTGAGAAGCAGCATACCTTTAGACAAGTAGTTGTTTTTGAAGCCTCCAAACTGAGTACTATGAGTAACTACCATCTATAGTTATTAACCATGAGCCTTTGACAAAATCTCCAGTAAGATTTGTCCTAGTTCAGCAGGAGGGACCAGCTAACCCTGTGTGGTGGTGATCAAACCTGTGTATTCCACCCCCTCTATTCATTCCCCAAGGTCAATGGGCCATTAGCAGCAGCTGCCCAGGGAGCCATTATCACCTTCACACCCAGCCTGAGGGAGGCGGAGCTGCTAATGGGCCATCAACAGCTCAACACCCCCTGGCTCCCAGAGTTAATCACCCATTGTGTGAGTCCCCACCCAGGGGGAGGGACTGAGTGCTCCCTGAGGGTACATAAGTGGTGGGTAAGAAGACCTAAAAAACCTCTCGTCGGATCCAGAGCAGCAGCAGGACCTTGACAGGAGGAGATCACCGCTCTCGCCCAGACCACAGCCCTTGCCTGCACCAACAGGTTTTTCTTTTCCTTTTGCTCTGGACTTGGGGGAACCACAGGGGTCTCAGCCTAAGGGCAAACAAACCCCCTTGGGTTTGTGCCCCAGGACACTGGGTTATACTGCTGGGGTATTGTGAGTTGAAAGCAATTTCCCTTGTGTGTCAGTGTTGTTATTGTAATATTATTATTAAATTTTAGGTCTGACTTATAATCTCTCTCGTGGTGAGTTCATTTCCCCTGCTGGTTCACCTTTAAACCAGCACAAGATTATATTCTAGAAACTAACTGCACACAGGATGAGTGGTGTATGACTGCCCTGGACAAGAAACTGGCTAAGAGTTTGCAAAGCAATGGTTCCTGGATTGTTTCGAACACTGCAAAAGCCCTTTTGTGGCACATTAGAAAGGATGTTGCCCAATATATTTACTATCACTGGATAAAAATATATGAACAATACAAAAACAGATTTTGCAGTTAGTGCATAATTATGTTTGTTAGGCAAAATCAAACAAAGCAGTGAAGCAACTCAAGGAGACCCAGTGGAGTTAGATGAGTAGGTAAGACATGGAGGTAAAAGAAGGCACGCTGAAAGAAGTAATCTGAAATAACATTAAAATGTCTTAAAATGGTAATGGAAAAAAATAGTCCTATATACATTTTCAGATGCAGTTACTGCTTAGAAAAATTCAAACGGGAAAAATAATTCTACCACTGTTCCCCAGTCTCAGGCATTAGCTTAATTTAACCAAGAAGGAAAAGATGTATAGTTATTTATGAATGTTTTAGTGGAAATATCCCTTCTGTATGTATCAAGATTTACAGAGAATTCCTTATCTGAAATGTTTTAATCAGTTTTGATCATTGTTCTCAAAGTGCTAATAAGATAGGAATGCTTTGCATCAGCAAACAGAAAAGATTTGTTGGCTTATATAAATATATAAAAAGAACTATAAAAACAGTAACTATGATTGTATCCTTTGCACTTTATAATATTTCATGATAAAGGATAAGAAGAGAAACAAACAGGTAAAGGAACTACATTTATTTTAAGAAGTTTGAGAGGGTACAGAACATTGTCAGTTCTGTGAAGTTAATTATTGAGAGACCATTGCCTTGCTATAGCTCACTGGGTGTATGCGTGTTAATGGGACATGGCTGTATTTTTCCTGTTGCTTTTCTTTTGGGTTATTGAGTGTGTTTACTGGTGGTGTTGAGCTGTTGTGTTTCTGTTTAGTAATCTTCTGTTAGTTAAGTTTGCTGTGGGAGTGATACTGATGGAGTGGTCCTTGAAATGTGTGTTGTGCCGATGTCTTTGGGGGTACTTTGTACAATCCTGCAGCTAAATGTTATCACCGACTAAGTAACCCATATAGTCATTGTCACGTACCTGTATTAATAAATGTTATTTCGGGAGCTATTGTGAGAAAGGTTCTTTTCTTTTATTGCTATTAAGTGTTGCTTCAATAGCAGGGGTTAGAAGTCCTTCCGACCTGTATGCTGGCCCTGTGGTTAGGCCGTGTTGGTTTCATAAGGCTCTAATGTTTCTGGAGGTGCTTATTGCTAATAATTTTCTCCCTGGCTGAAGTGTAGCTTCATATCAGAGGTCAGAACGCCTTCCAATCTGTGTGCTCTCCATTAAGTCGACAGACAGTGTTGGGGTACATAAGGATTTGATTGTCTGGAAGTGCTTACAGCTAATAACTTTTAATTAATACAGTTAAAACTAGAAATCTTTGCATTTCTGTTTCCCTCCTCCCTTTAATGTGACAATTTCCTAATTGTCAAAATTTTTACACTTCTGAAATACCTCATTCCAGTTTACTGTAGAGACATGGCACTGGGACACCTGTAACAGTAGCGTAGGGGGACAATTCCTGGATTCAGAAAAGACTTACCAGATCAACACTAACCTAACCTGGAAAGAAGAGGAAATACAGGAGAATGGGAGAAGAAAAACAAATGAAAAGGATGTAGAAATAAGACTGGTTGTTCTAATCTTGGTAACCACATCACATTTTACATTAATTTTGTAATGTGTTTGACAAACCATTAAATCATCATACCACTGGATTATAAACATGATGTGATTCTAATAAATCATAATTGAAAACTGAGCTATTGTATATTTTTGGTGCTATTAATATTCCTATGGCTGGTCCTCATGAGAATATAAAAGTATTTAATAATAGTTTTAGGTGACTTTTCTGTTTTTGTAGATGTTTGTGGTTTTGGCTTTGTGACTTTTTTGTTGCAGGGCTCTGTATTGAATTCCAATGTCTGTGTTTGTGAAGATTTCTTTTCTTTTTGCAGTTGTCAGCTATTGGTTAAAAATAGCTACATTATATTGCCATTAAATATTCACTAAATTGAGTTTTGGCAGCCTGTGAGAAGCATCCAATTAAGCAGTTCACTTTCTACACATAAGGCTACAAATGAGCAGTCTTCTTTCTTTTCAATAATGCATCACAGTCTGCCCTTGTATCTGTAAAATAATTGATAGACAAAAGATATTTGTAAAATACATACTAGAAATACAAAAGTAGATTAGAGGAGATGATTTTGCCTTGGGTCTTTGCTCTGACTGTGGAAAGGGTACAGCACACTTTGTTTTAATTTTTACATAGCCTGGGGAAACCTGAAATGCTATATCTAATAATTCAGTATTTTCTATTTCTGACATCTATTATCTATTACTAAATCTTAAAAATCAGAGATAGACTTTATTCACCCTAAAACCATTACAGGGTGGTAAGTATGGCTGGGTCATGGGAAAGGATCAATGATGTTTTGGACTTGTCCAGTTTATCTTATTTTGTAGCTGATGCACTCATACACCCACGGACTTCTTTGAAGAAGGTGCCCAGGCTGGAATCAGAGACATGACTGTCCTCCGTGCAGGTAGAGATGCGCTGATTTGAGCAGCAATGACAGTGGAAATGAATTGGCTCAGGCTTCAAGGTAGAACTGAGCATCTTTCTGAATCCACAGGACCAGCCTGTGCTGCTGACCCCTCTCTGGACACTGACTAAAGACATAGAACTGGGTTTGCTGTAGGTATTATCAAACCTCTTCCTCATCTGCAGTGCAGACCTGCCTCAAACCTGCACTGGTTCTGACACAGGGGTGAACCACCATTAATGAGGAATCACAGGGATGAGAGATCTGTCCTCTGAGCTGCTGGGCTGCTCCCTGGGTACTGCAGTGCCGCGAGGTGGAGACAACAACTTGGTGCCAGTCTCCTGTTTCCCAAGCCCTGGGCACCTCCAAGTATTAGGCATTTGTGTAAGCCACTGTATCCCAGGCTGGATACTACATGCCTGTTTAGTAGCAGCTATCAGTTTCCATTTTGCCTTCTATGTATCTTACTCTCTGCCACTTGCTGTTTATTTCTTGGCTATCTTTGCTTACTGATGTTAGTATTAATGTACTCCTTTAATTAATGTCTAAATCCAGTGCACTGCTTCAAAACGTACCTTCTGGTTATTACCCAAGCCCTGTGTACAAGCTGGCCCTGAGCTCCACAAGATACTGGTTCAGCAGACTGGAAATTGTTTGGCCATTTCATTTACATATTAGATGTAGAATTTAATTGAACTAAATATGAAACAAAGCAATACAAGATGTACAGTGCTGGTTTTTCCCCTTCTTTTTCCCCCCCTAGCCTGAGATAAAATTACAATTACTTTTGTTTTCTCTACAGTGTAATATTTGAGGCACAAAATCTTGTATTCACAGTGCATTTATGCCAGACGAAGGGAGCTATGGATGTCGAAGCTAACAGCAACAACCTAAGCTACTTAGAGTCTTCCAAGGCAAAGGAAGTAGTCTTGTAGAGGCCTCTGCACTCTGAAGGATGGTGTACTTTGTGATGTGGCAGCTGCCACTGCAAAGCATTTTTGTGCTTTTCTTCTCTACCTCCCACCTGCATCTTGTCCTCCTGCCACCTTCTCCATGGCAGTGTCAGCATCAACCCTATGCCACAGTGAGACAAATGGAGGAGCTAAATGAGCACACTCCATGAAAATGTGAAGGGTTGTCTCATAACTCCTCTCCTGGATAGTCCTAAGGCATGAGGGAAGAAAGCAGAGTATGTATCTGGGTGCTGTAGGTTTTGAGATCTCCTGATAGACCCCCAGCAAAGTGAAATTAATAGTGTTATTACTTTAGTTAGGTTATTAGGTTTCAGAGTCAATATCATAAAGCAAAAATAACTGTTTACAGGACTACCACTAGTCATGTATCTAACTGGCTGTGACCTCAAGGAATTGGTGCTTTGAACCATGTTATGAATATTATTGGAAAATTATTGCAGTCTTACCCACCCAACAGGAACACTCCACTATGGAGTGATCTTACAGTGGAAACAGACCATTTACAAATTTATATATGATACCTACCATAACAAGAAAAAGAGGTGAAATCCTGGGAACAGGAAATTAAGGAGACCAGTGGTAAAATTCCTGCCTGATAGACAGGATTTCATGTGTGATAGAAGTGAGTATGCATCTATGAACTCAGCAACAAGCTGACTCTTTATTAAGTTTTCAGCTGATTCTTTCTTAATTTTTCAGCTCGTTCTTGAAACAGTGTACAAGAAAAATATTTTGTGAACACTTTGTTTAGTACAACATCACTATGAAAGTCTCACCTCAGTTAAAATCTTATTTAAAACTATGATAATAATATGTTTTATGTCATAAATGCAAAACACTGAAAACAAATAAGAAATGAAAAGTGAAGCTGCAGTTTTGTTTTCCTACTTTTTCCATGTTTTCTATGTTTTTCAGGGTATGACTTGAAAATCACAGGCAAATTCACTCAAAAGTCCAATCTTTCAAGGTCCAGGCTTGTCAGATATATGATATGTACTGAAAGAAGAAAACAACTTCTCTGCTATCTACTGCTATATATAAATAATATACATTATTTATTTATTTTCCCCTATGGTTTTTCATATCCATCAACTCCTTCTATAGAAGGAGAAACAGAAGTATAAAATTTAATAATTAAAATACCAAGATGGTAAAAGCTGTGATAGAAATGAAACAAAATCAAATCAGGCTGTGATCTTGTATACACATGCAGACAGTGACATTGTTCTTTTAAAAAAGCTTTTATAGCTTTTATTCTGCAAGGCTTGCTACTATTGTGCCTGAATATCAGAGGAAATCTTCCTGCCAGGCATAATTAGAATTGCCAGCTTTAGAAGTTTATCTTAGTATTTACAGGGATCATCTAAAGCCCAGTCAAATCAATGGAAAAGCTCCTGGGATATGTCTCTGCTGCACCAAGCACAACCATATTAGGCAATACCTGACTTGATGCTAAGTGAGCTGCCTTGTGCAGGGCCATGCAAGAGGCAGTAACTGGGGGCTAGAAGGGAACATAGTGACAGAACAGGTTAAGCTTCAAACAGACTTTGATTCCAGAGGCTGCTCACTCTCAGTGTTTCTCGTCCCTGCAGTTATACAATACATGACATGATCAAAACCCTGGTCTATCATGAAGCCACGTGTAGTTTGGCCTCAAACTGGAATAAGTTCAGGCTGTGCCTGATAATCAGGTGTCTTGAGTTTTATGTGCTTCTCACCTCATTATTCAGCCAGAAATCTGCAGTAATATAACATCAGTAGCAAGCAGAGAGTGTTTGAAAATGCAATCTACTGCTTTATAGCTAAACTGTCTGGTAAATAACTTCTCATCCTAAGCTTGATCAAAGCACTAACAAGGACTTGTGGAGGGAGAGGAGGTGAGATTGATGGCAGCAGGACAAGGACTTGAAGATCACTTTTCTCCCCAAGGACTTTAAGGGTACAGTTGCTTGGCAGCTTCGGTCAGGCCCGCTGTGCCCTCTGCCACCATCCACCAGCATGAGACCATGGGTTCAATCCATCAAGGGAGATGATCTCTCTGATAAGTAAACTCTTTTTTCCTCCCTTCCCCTTTGGTAGAATTAGCTCCCAAATACACGAGCCTCTCCTGAGGTTATTTACAGTACCATCAGATGTAGTGGGGCTGGGCTCACACCCTTGTGTAAGAATTCAGTGTCACGATGGCTGGCTTAAACTGCTGTGAAACCAGCCTGAGTGAGGTTTTCCAGTCTTATTGTTTGTGATCATGAGGTATGACAGGGACTACTGGAAAGTGCAATTTAGTAGTATTTATCTTATACAGCATAGTAATGGGATCTCAAATTAATGGCTTGCATGTAATTGAAAGGATGATCTTGTGTCTGAGGTACCAATCCTAATGCTTCCATAACACTTTTAAACTTAGCAGGAAAATATATAGATTTTTTACTAGCTTGCAGTTGAATAAATCTGAATTTGTGTAAGATAATTTTTAGCAATATTGTGAGGAGCAGATTAGCTGTAATGCTGCTTTAATGAATTTCACGTTTTCTTTTATTCTTTCCATTAAAATCCTTGCAATTGTTTTGAAGGGAGAAAACAGTAAACACCATATTTTGCAAACCAGAATGATTCCTCATGGGCTTCTTAAGCCAAAAATAGATAATGCATAGAAACTAAGTGGTCATTTGAATTGGAAAGTTATTATGAAAGCGATCCATTTGGCATTTAATGAGCTCCAAAGAGAAGGTTGTGGTGCAAATATCATTTGTCCTACATTCCAAATGGAAAATGCAAGAATTATAAAACACACTTAAGGCCCTATTTACAAATTATGGAATTTCATTTTGGGGGTTATCCTTTGTGCTACTCTTATTAAACTTGGCAGGAAAAAAAGCATTGGCTAAAAGAGCTCAAAACCCTCTTATAATTGGCACCCTAGAATGGGCATCTTAGTGAGCTTTTGCTGCTTTTGGGCTTGAGCTTAGCAATCTATTTTTGTCCAAATCAAACCTGGATTCATTTCAGCACCAGAAAAATACTTTATAGCACATCCTGTAATAAAGAAGCAGCATTTAGTGAAGTAAAATATACCAATGAAAAAAACTAGCCTCAGATTCGTGCATTTACTGACAACATTAATTCTGCAGTCTCCAGTCTGAAATGGCTCGCACCTTGTTACCAGTGTGATAAAATTAAATTTTTTTGCCTTATGGTTAAGAAAAAATAAGTAAAATGGGCTTTTTGTTTGGGAATAAGATGTAGTACAGCTGTGAAATCACAACTGCTCTGACTCTGCACTATCTGATGTCTCTCAGGATCACCAGCAAGAAAAGTTCTCCAATGGTCTTGTGCATGCAAAGTGATTGGTAAGAACTTTTCCGTCCCTTTCTGGAATGATTTTAGCCAGGTTAGACTGCCACCGAAGACAGCTGCCTGGTTTTTCTAAGCTTGCAGCTGTTCCTATCTTTGTGTCCAAAACTGCTGCCTTCTCATTAGCTATAGCAATGTTGAGAGAGTGTGTTCTCTCTCTCAATTTTTTAATGGTGGAATTACTGGTGCATGAAGCCAGCTGATGGTGTCAGCCCCCAGCATCCATCCTAGAAGGATGGTCACAGTAGAAAGGAAAGAAGATTCTGGCTCTTCTGGGTTTTTAAATAGGAATTGCTGATTGTATGCAAAATGTTAATAAATCTAATTATTATGTAATTTTCACATTTAATATCCAGAATGTGCCAACATTGTGAGTACTAAACACTCTATATGGTTATAAAACGCTTATAAGTGGATTTCTATTGATAAAAAATGACAGAACTCAAAAGTAGAGCAGTGTAATGCATTTTCAGATTTCACAGCCATTTCATTGTTGCATTGGTTGCCGTAGTAGTATCCTTGCACTGCCTTGGCTGGAGCTATGAATTTGCTGAGAGGTAATAAATAATTGTTTTTGTTGGAACATATTTAAAATGCATAATAAAGCTATAATTATAGGTATAAATGCCTGTTCTTACTTGAGTTCTAACTCTAGAGTTTTAACACTGATGCCTCATTAATTCCTACTCTAGAGTTTTGCATCAGCAAACTCATTTAATATTGTCTCTAAAATATACTCTTTTCTTTCAAACAAAGCTGGTTTTTGCTTGTAATACAGATGTTCCGTCAGAGAAATGAGCCAAATTTTTTAAAACTTTTCTTTAGCCCTTTACCTTTTTGCTTCCAAAGAGAGAGCATTAGGGCTTAGCACTTTAGATTCTAGGGAACATATGAATTTTCCAGTAGCCCAGAATGAAGCAATTATGCTGTCTCAGTGCAAATGTGATACTCAAGAAGGTACAATTTTCTTAAATTATATTTCTGTTAATTACTCTGAGCCTTTCTAACTAAGCTGTGAAAGCTAACTTGATTGCTCTCATGTATGAAATTTGGAATAAAGCCAAGTTGAAAATGCCTTCTATTTCATACTGGAAGAACAAAACTTTAGAAAAATATAGTGTCACTACCAATGAAGTAGATACATTTTCTTTCAGAACATTGTTTTTCAGTTTAATTTATCAAACTGTAAAATCATTTCTGTTTAAGTACCTTTCATCTAACACTTTTTATGAGTAATTTCTTTATAACCTGTCCAGAAATAACAATAACCACTGTTAAAATAGAATTTAATGATCTCAAACTGAGACACTTTACATAATTTCTTATTTACAGTTTTTCTTCATTATTCTTATTAACAAAAACAATGAATATTGAGGTATCATCTGAAATAAATACATTGACTAGTTTATCGCTTGATGTTTCTATTGATGAATTTTTATGTAGTGATTCCATGTATTTGTCTGTCCCCTCAGAAAATTTTTGGTTGCAGTGACTTACTGTAAATCAAGCTCAATGTTTCATAACAGGATGCTGTTAAGGTTTTGTGAAAACCGGTAGCTAAATAGAGAGGAGGAACCAGTGCTCTGCATTGTGCACTGAGGAAGGAGCAGTTGTAAATCAGAGTCCTATCCATTTCAGAGGCAGGAATCAGATGCTTAGGCAAGATGTGCACACTTGGTAATCTCTCAGCTCTTTCACAGCTCCAAAGGAAAACCCTGCTGGCAATTCGTCAGTCAGGGAGGTAGGAACTTCAGAAGAAACAGGGAAATACTGTGGGGAAGAAGCAAAGGCAAGGGCAATAGGATGGTGCTGAATGTACGAAAAGTATAGAGCAAGTAGCCGTGAGGTACAGATATAAATCCACGAAAAGGGAGTCTTCCTGCTATGTTGTTTGTGGAGGTATCAGCGGATTAAAAATAGCCCACCGATAAGGTGGAGAGGCTTCCGCTTCCAGGAGCCAGGCTAGGAAAGTGACAAACAGGGCTCCCTAGGATCAGGCCCCTTAGAAGCGAGGGACGGCTCCTCCCGCCCCCGGCCCGGCGACCGTCCCGAACGGAACAAGCCCGCACTTGTCAGGATTCCACGAGGAAAAGCCAAGTTTATTGCCGCGCGCTGGCTTTTGAGGAGAGCATGGGAATTCCCCGGATGCAGGCGGGGAAGAGGGGCGGAGACGGGGAGGAGTAACACAGTTCATTGGGTACATGCAAACGAAGGGAAGGAGGGAGGGGAGGAGCGGCAAAAGGACCAATGGGAGAATGAGATGGGCGGGGAAAGTCACCGTAGGGCTTCAGGCACTTCGAGGCGGGGACAGCCCGCGCCCGGGCTCCAGCGGCGCCTCATGGGCGGCCCCGCCGGCAACCGCCCCCATGGCCAGGTCGGGCCAGGACAGGGGGCTGCGACCCGGAGGGTTTTGTGGGAAGAGGGAACTTGGACAAGGAACTACCAAGGGAAAAACAACCAGGGTAGACACATTGGGGTGTATAACATTCAAACTGGGGAAACATCAATATAGGGTGTGAACATTAGAATCCTTATAAATCTCTCGCAGAGCTTCCATATTCGGGGAGCCGGGTTCCTGGACTTCGGTGTCCTCGTCTATCCATCTCTTGTAGTATTTTTGCCACTGTATAAACCCTGGGTCTCCTCCGACATGGAGGAACTCTTGAGTACTCTGCATCACGTTTGGTAAAATCAGATAAGAGGAAAGCTGTGCACTCACCTGTACAGTGAAGTATCTTAACTTTCACATAGGTGTTTAGGTAAAATAAGACTTATTGTAAGTGAAGCTTTATTAAATAATTTAAAACAGGCTTAATATACATTTTAGGGTTTTTTTGGCAGCTGAAGTGCAGACTACAGAAAGTGTGATTTAGTATTGCAGAAAGAAAACAAGAATGATGGATGAATGTGTATCAAATATCTATGATGTGCAGTCCACAAGGCTGATATGTAGGACAAAGAAAAGTCTCTTAGTTTATAGTTTGTAGGAGAAATAGTGCTGTGTGTTATTTTAGTCTCAGAGGCAAGTTCATTCCCCAGTAAAATGGAACTTCAAAGAGGTCTGTGCTTGGGATGATGGTTCGCCATATTGTACCTCATTCAGAAAGTACTGATGTTGACAGCTACAAATTTACATGAGGAAAATGTAGAAAATGAGTTGCCAGTTTAATGAAGTGCATATTATTGTTAAAATATCTGTTACAATATATATTTATTTGGAATAAAATTTTAGAGATTCTATTTACTTAGCATTCCACTAGAGTACTGGTAGAAATGTGTGGACATTTTCATTGTATTCAAAAATAGACTTTCATGTAGGACAGTAGACTCACAGGTCTACTTTTTAAAATGTTATTGAGAAGGAAAGGAGCTTTGAGTTGAAAATATGTGAATCACGTTACATAGCAAGTCAGTGACCTACCCTTTTAAAATCAAATCAGTCCTAAAAATGAACGAAAGAGTGGGTCTTATGACAGGCATTACAATAATGCACTGCGGCATCATTGAGCCATCAATCCTTGGTTTAGCCACTTTTTGGCTGGGTGGGAACTACATGACTATCAGACTACAAGACTACAAAGGAACATGCAAATGTAAGACATTATGCTCTTCAAGAATCCTCTGCAGCAGAGAATGGTGATTTGGACATGCAAGACCTTGCTTTCATCTTGCAATAAATAAATTGATATCCCTTTCACTGGCTGTGAAGAAGAAAACTTAAGAATTATTTTGAAATCGAGGTCCCATATTGATATTTTGGAGAGGAAAGGACCATAAGAATTTTACAGAATTAACTCTCCAAAGAGCTAATGCAATGTTCACAAACATTGTACAAAAAAAAGAGGACTGTACTGTAAGTCCTCTGAGGGTACAATTCATCTGACTGTGAGTAGATTTTCATATTTAGTCTAAAACTCATTCCTAAAAAAGAGCTTCTATAAAGCCAGAATTCCTCTGATATGGTTATACAGTAGGGTAAGTCTGGACAACTGTGCTCTCTGTAGTGATTCATCTTCATGGTGCTGTATCAAGGTACCTGTCCATATCCCCAGCCATGTGAAATACATGTACTGGACACCTGGTACTCAGCAGCAGTTAATCTCTTTTACAGATCTATTCCTACCAGGCTAAATCCACTTACTGAGATAAATATAACCATGTGTAGAGGGATAGGGAAGAGTGGAGCAATGCCAAAGGCATAGGACAGAAGGAGACTTAAATGTGGCAACCAGGAAATAAGAGCTGAGCTAACTGCTTACATTTTCTCAGCTTTTCAGTTTAAAGAGAAAGGTGAGAAAAGAAATCGAGACTGAGGAAATTTCCAAAAGCATCCCTCACCAACACAGCATATGAAAATTTACCCATAGCTCATAGTGGAAGGAGTCTCTCCCTTTCATTCTGATATTATGAAGAAGTACAGTATCATTAAAGTGATTTACTAAAAGATCAGAGCCAATCTTGATTTAACTTCCTCTGTAATACTGAACTTTTTTGGATCTGACAGTGAAATCTTGTCTTACACCAGGAAATACCAACATCTCCACATTCCCGAGTTGTTTTTCTTGGCTTTTCTTCTTTTTCATCCTGTGAATGGGCCCTGTACAAACTGATGACACCAGGTCATAGTCCAGGCTACATTTTGATGCAAAGAGCACTGTGCCACTCATAACATCTGTCACTGAGTTGTCCTGTGCTAGAAAATGAGCCTTACCCAAGCTCAGGTGGAGGCACTTTGCAAACTGATGAATACCCACCCCATCCACTTCAAAATATTGGATGTTCTCCCTGTCTTTCCTAGGATGGTGTGGGGAGAGGTCAAGCATTCTCACATCTGTCACAATTCTCCCAACTCTCAGAATGTCAGGGCAGGTATGTAATGTGTGGGAATTCAGCATATCAGCAGCTAATTTCCACAGCTCTCTGTTCTCAGTCTAGGGACTCGCCTGAGCCATATTTCCTGAGCAGTCCAGTTGTCTACATGTTCCCAAGCAAATACTTCTCCTGCTCACTCCACTTGTCACTAGTGGAGCCCTGGCCACTAGAGAGGAGCACAGCTGCTGAGCAACCTTTCTGCTCTGCATTTTCTGCCAAGTAATTAGATCAGCATGGGAAAATCTTCCATGGAAGTTATTCAGCCTAAAGATTTGCTTACACTCTCTATATGCCTGTCCCTGCCTAGGCCATCTATCAATGTTCACCATATTGTACTCCCAGTACAGTGGTCACACTAAGAGAAACTTACATGTGGGTGAGTTTTTTATGAAAACTCTGTATGGAGTTCTTTATTCCACACACTCATTTCCCAAGAGCTTCTTATTTTTAGCAATCATTTTAAGCAGAGTGCTGTTGTACCATGTCTTCTTCTTTGAGGTAGCATGGCCCCTCTGCAGGGAATCGGGGGCAAGCAAGACTTTTTAGAGCTGCACTGCACAAACACAGCCCTGTCAGTGAAATTTCTATTTTAACATACCCATGACACTGGCCCAAATAGAAGCTATAAACATCAACTTTGAAGGATTTTTTGCTGCCACTGCTGATGGTACTACCAATACCTCTGCTTGTCAGGCAGTGGTAGCAAGGCATGGCTTTGAAGGAAAGGAAGGTAAGGGCAGAAAAGAGAAGCCTTTATCCACATCATCCCTGAACAAGGGCCTGCCAAGGCTGTGTCAAAGTGCCTGGGGCGGTGCCATCTGCTCCTTCTCCAGGAGAGGAACCATCCAGAAGAAAGCACAGGAAATGACCAATGAGATAAATAAGACAGTCATAAATTCTTGATTGTTTTTTCCTCATAAATTCTTGATTGTTTTTTCTCTTTTTCTGTTATAACTTTCATTATTTTTCTGTTTCATTATTTTTTATGGTATAATATCCAACATCACCTCTTCAGTTCATATAAAATACTTCTCTATTTCCATTAAACTTACTAGTTTGTGCTTTCTCTTGTTGAGAGAATTCTCATCTTCTGAATTAGAGCTGGATTAGAGCTGCAGTGTGACAACAGTATCTTGTACCACTGGAGATCCTATCCTGCCTTTGGTGCCTGAGGTGCTGGAAAACTATTCTCTTTGTACCTGTGGATTAACCTGCCCCCCTCCAAGAACTCTGCCTGGCTCCAAGGCAGGTTTTATCAGCTTCCCCTCCTCCTCCTTTGTGGTGGCTACCCCTCCCAGCCTTTTGGCCTGCAGAAACAGTACCTAAATGCCAGGCACAAGGGTGCCATGAAGTGTCATATCCACGTGCTCTTTCTCTCCTTGTAAGTGGTATATGAAAATGTATTGTTTGGCAAACATAGGGGTATATTTTGGAGTGTTTGACTGCAATTCATCTGTAATGCCTCTATACTAGTCTGTTTCTGCTCACTGGATGGGGCATTTTTAAGACTTCCAGGAACCTGATGTGCCTCATGTGAGCCCAGCTTAGTCCACTGCTAAATGGAAACTCCCCCTTTCCCTGAGTACCCTCTATTACCAATCTCTATATAATAGACTTTCCTGCTTCTCTTTTTTTAAGCTGGTCTGGAGTTTCCATGATGTCCAATAAATTTATTCCTTTAATACTGCTGAACCAGGCAGAAAACCAGATGCATGAACATACATACTTTAGGGATTGCCATCACCTTGAGAGGTGTCTTATTCGAGAGATGCCCAGCTGGTGGGTCCTGGCATTACGAACATTAGTGGTTAATATAAAACCTTATTGCAGCTGTCATTAAGGGACAGCTGAATTATGACAAGTTTCAATCAAGCTTTAAATGCATAGAATAACATGTATATGCATGAAGAATCTATGCAAAGGAAGTGGCATCTTCTTGTGGACATCTCAATACCTGCATGAGTGAAGACAGTAAAAGTGTTGCCTGATGGGAGAGAGGAGTTCAGGTGAGCAGCTTCCAAAGAGCAAAACACTTGAATCAGTGCTAGTAATCTACTTTTAGAGAGATAAGTTGCACCCTGGCTTCCTGTCTCACTTGCGATCTCTAGGTGTTACTGTGCTATATATAATAATAGCACTTCTTCTGACAAGTGAAGAAGGTTGAGAAATTGACTGGGAGAAAGTCTGATTTTTTTCATCATATAACATATGGATGATCAAGATGGGGAAGAGGATGCACTGAACTTGGAAGATTTGTATGAGGCTATGGTTCCACTCTTTCTTGAAGGATTTGTGAGATTTCTTTTCCTATACAGAAATTGGCAGATAAAGCAGATAAAGCAAAGATTAAAGCACAATGACAGGCAAATTTCAAGAAATTTGCATAGTAACTGCATGGCTAAATTTTGCTTGGGAGATCTATAAATCTGTCACTTTCATGAACAGAAGATTCTCACAAACCATTAGCCAAAAACTGAGAAAGCCATCACTTATTTTCATAGAAAGAAAATAGGTGACAGAACAATGTAAGTATCTTTTGAACCATAAAAAGGAACCTTACCATCTCAGCCATTGTTCTGTGCATCTATATGCACTGACATAATAGAAAACAAAAGTCAGTATATCTAGTAGAGATTAGACAAACTTTTAAAGGATGAAATTGTCTTTGGAACAGATTTTGTAATACCCTTTCAATAAATTCTTTTATGTTAATTCAGACAATTTCGCATAAAACTTTGTAACACCGTAGTACAAAAAGTCAGTAATAGTTCAATACAGTTTATCAGGGAGAGAATATCTCTTCTCAAACAGTGTTGTTTTACCAGTTCATAATTTAGTGACTGTACTATATATATCTACCATTAGCTAAAAAGGCATTTGAGATTGAGCTTAATGAATTAATTTTCCAATATTTTATACTATAGAAAACTTAGTGACCCTTTTAATTTCTTTGGACCATGCTCTGATGAATCCAGAACATGTCTCTGCTTCACATTTTATTGCAGAGTCTATTTTGTTTACACTCAGCTGTGATGTATGACAGAAATTGCACTCATGCCCAAGAAAACTTAAGTTAGCAAAGGTTATGCAATGTTTAAAGTTTTCAATAATTTTCCAGTATATGTTATAGTCATCCATGTTGAAAAATATGTGGTGATTTTACAAAAACTATGCAGATACTTTGGATTTAAAATTTTAGAAAATGAGTAGAACCCAGTCAATTTGCAAGAGTGCTTTCATTTCAGTACTTGAATTTTTTGCTTCTACTCACATTTTGACTTTATTATCTGTAGTGCTAAATACTTGTATTTCTGGGATTCTAAATGAATACTGGAAAAAAAATTTCCTCATTGATGGAGTAATTGGCCAAGCAATATAAAATTAATGCCAATGTTTATATGGATTTTATCATGGCTTTAATGATGATGTTTCTTGATGAATTATTTGAACTATTTATTTTCACACCTGCACTATCCATTACCAAGACAAGAGAGTCAGGATACATTTTTAAAAAATTCATCAGCAAGAAAGGTATATATTCAGAAGAAAGAATGGTGGTGTGGATAGATGCACATTCAAGCACACATGGAATTAATCACAATTAGACCTTTCTTTAAAATTCTGAGTAAATATCCAACCAAATTTGAGACTTTCCCGAGTCTTTTTTCTCTTCTTCTCTTCTTCTCATGGGTCTCAGAATCATTCTTCTTTCCATTTTTATTTTCAGTATTCTTTTGGAATATAACTGCAATACAGAGAAACAAAATAGTAAGGCTTGTGTAGATGGCTTATATGAACACTTATAAACACAAAATAGGCTGCTGGGAGGTTTTTGTTGTCTTTTTTTGTTTTGTTAGAGTGAAAAACTGATTAGGTGTTGCTGAACCTTCTATTTATCTATACTTCTTCACCTTCCTAAAAAGCATTTTGGCTGAAGGTATTCTTAAAATTAAAATGAAAGTAAGTTGTGAGATATTATGGGATGTTTAAGAAAGAGAGATTCTGCTATTTCCCATTTGTCCTGAGGAATAAACAGGTGTGCTGTCCGCAGCCATCTCTGGAAGAATAATTTTCAGACCTGTCAAGCCAGAAGTTCAGGCAATACTGAGTAATCTATTTTGAGTAGTAAAACATGTAGAATAAATTTTCCTTCTCTTTGCACCTATAGATACTGAATGAAGTATTTGTAGCATGTCCTCATGAAGATTGAATTAATTTAACTCAAACCTTTAAAAGGACATTCACCTTTCAGCATGCTTTGTATATGGGAAATTTCATCATATAAGGAGGTTTTACATGGAGAATGAACACCTGCAGATGAACTGTTTTGCAGTCAATATAGTAGCCACAGATTTATGCCTTTTGGATTTTTGTTTTTTGGGGAGATGTCTCAAATTTTCCAGAATACATTGATGCTGAATTAAATGGAAAACTAAGTATGGCAGGAGAAAAGAATATGAAAAACCCAATGGGTCATGATGCTAGTAAACATTAAGGAAAGACAGATCATTTACAGGAATGTTGAAGAATCATTTACTGCTTGGAGATTTTTATGCTATCTAGTTCTTGCTCATGTTGTTAGATCTGAAGTTTCTTCCCTGTAGGGTGTAGCTCAAGATCAACCCATATTTTAGTACATTTTTCCACCTTCCTAGCTTTTAAAAATTCTGTTAGAGCGGTCCATCATGACCAACAGCTGGTTACTTGATAAATTTTACTTCCCCCATGAAAATTATATTTACAACAAAAGGCATCTCCCAGGCATTCTGCAGCAAGATTTACTTTTTTAAGGTATCTCTTCTTACTCTTCTTAGCAATATGTGTAATTCTGCAGTCCACATCAGTCTGAAGCTCTTCAGATACCTGGGGTTTTTTCCTTTTCTTATTTTTAACTTACTTTTCTTTGTTTTTCTTTTTTTTTAATTTGTTTTTTTTTAAGTATTATACACAAGGTGACCTCTGAAGTGGAATATACTTCCATTATTCTGTTTAAAATAGGAAAGCAAATGAATTTATTTTCTGATTTTTTTCTTTGTTTGGTTTTTTTGGTGTGTGTGTGTTAGTTCAATGGCATGAATGGGAATGGCAGAACGCAGTTCTTATTATACTGAAACTGATGAGAATTTCTGTCACTGATGTACTGTTGAACAAAACTGGAAGTTGTAGAATATCTCCCACTTAAGGCTTGAATCTACTCAAATGTTGATTGCTATGAGTCTGAAAAAGGTGAAGAGTGGGTTTATAAGAAAACCAACCAACCAACAACAAAAACCCAAACCAAAACAAGCCCCAGCTATAAACGTGTGAGAGACAAATCAAGCCCTGTGGGTTGATCCCATAGTCTGCATGAAGCCTGCTGCCAAACTGATCTGCTTCTACCACTAGCATTGTATCAAATTTAATTCCCATTGAGTAACTTCAATATTTTCAAACTTTGGGGTTATTGGACCAGTGAAAAACAACAAATCTTCTGCCTTATGTACCTGAACTATAACAAAGAAAGTGCTTCATTGCACCATCAATAATGGAGGGAGAAGAAAACAGAAGTATCCAAAGCTCAGGAGCAGTTCATCTTGAGACCAACCTCTGTCTTACCTGTGGCTGTTCATTTTGTCTTCTAATAGTTCTCCAGGCTGCTCTGCACTGTTTGCTGCATTATATGAAGGAAATGGGTAGTATGGTGGTGGCTCAGGGCAGCAGTGCCAGCTGGACTCTCTTGTGTGCTTGCATTTATCTCTGCAAGGAGACACAAGTGGAAAACATAGCCTCTAGGGAAGAAGAGGCAGGTGGACAGACAAAAGCTTATACTGAAATTTGATGGAGAGATCCCCCAATGCAAGTAGGTGTCATGGGGGTGTGATTAGTCCTGAAGAAAAGGAAGGCAGTGGGAAGAGATGTACACTAATAATTATACTTTTGAAGGATTCATCCTTGTTGCCATACAAAGATAGTAACTCAGTGAATTAAATAATGTCAAAGAGAAATAACAAAATTGGTTTAAAATACTTATAAATATTTTATGCTGTTTTGTAATGCATAGAATCTTTTGCTCCCATTCTTGTCTAACTGGAAGTTGATGAATGGGAAGTCAGATACTGGAACCTTTATTACAAGAACAAATTCTCTCACTTTGTCAGTGTTTACAGGCTCAGATTTGAGGCTGAAAAAAAATTCCCAAGATGTTTATAATAGAAGATATCCATTATTTTCCTAGTTACAGCAAGAATTCTCTCTGTCACAAATATCTGTCACAGTGAATTAGATTGTTCTTTCTGCATCTTGCTCAGGGGTCTTACGTGAAGCCCATGTTTTGGTTCTGTATACTCCTCCAAACACCCTCTGTATTGCAGTATCTCCAGCTACATTCACCTGCAACACATTTGCAAGCTGCTGTTCAAAAAAAGCAATGTCTATTTTGTCAAGTCACTTGAAGGTGTCTAATTATTGTAACATTTAAAATTCTGATTGATTTCAAGATTTTTTCAAAGTAATGTTCATTTCCCTTGAAAATGGATAGAGAGGAGCAATTAGTCCTCTTCTTCTTTTTTTTTTTTCACATTTTATGTCTTTTCTCACTTTGATCTGCCTGTTAATAAAATCACCATTCAGCTACATGAGCCGTCAAATGCAGGTGGTGCCTGTTCTGCAGAATGGGCGTGATTAAAATAACACTACCATTTCACACAGGTTTTGATGACATGTTTGGGCACTGGAGCACCCATTTTATGGGCTCATCTGTGTTTGGTAAGGGTAAGGACCCCAACATTTCTCCCAGTGGCATTTTACATAATTATATTACCTTTTTCCCCCTTTCCTTTCCATATAAATGTAACTTAATGACTTGTGCTTTACAATGTAATAACTTTGGGAAGTTTCATTTTTCTCTTTGGTCTGGTGAAAGTCTGCTACAAAAGTTCTAAAGCATCTCTGTACTATGATATACATTCATAATGAGAACTAAGGATCCACAACAGAATAATTTATTTGTTCAGAATTGTGCAATATATGTAAACTTCAGCTATATTTTGGGCTTTCTTACACTAGAGTATTTTATTTCTTACTTAAAGGTGCTATTTACATACATGCATCACATGGTTTGATGTACAATCAAAAAGCTTGAGGATTTTATCATTTGCAGTTTGAATGGCTGTTTGATAAGCTGAATTTTAAGTCTTCTTGCTTTCCACTTTCCTTGTAAATCAAACCATTACACAGAATTAAAAGATTTGTACATTACCAGTAAAACTGACATGTCTTCCTGGAAGTACTTTTAACTAAATCGGTAGCCACAACTAACACAGGAAAGCAGATAGTACTTGATAGGGTGCAGTAGAAAAAAACCACAGAAGTGTAGATGAAAAAGGGAAAGAAAATGAAAACTTCTTTACATCTATGAATTATTATCTTGAAAAATACCGTAGAGTATGTAGGAAAGGTGGATATTTTAAAAAGCTTATTCAAATTTAGATTCTGCTTGCAATGTGGTTAATGTTAATCATTTGTTACACCATTTCTGCAAGTGTTCTTACACATCACTGTGTATTTCAGGTAATGAGAGGAGACTGTTATAAATAAGAGAGGAAAAAGCCCGACATTGCAGTGTCCTTAAAATTCTTGTGACTTTAAAATGGTATATAGACTTGTTCTGCAAGATGTCAGATACCCTATTTAGGAAATGGAACAACTTGGACTACATTAGAAACAGAAATAAAGCTGTTTTTGGCTTTGGCTCCAGAGGGTTCATTAAAACAGCATTTCTGGTACAGACACCTGATGGCAGGTGTTCACATGGTACCTGGTGGCATCCTTTGGGTACGCTGCATGCAGCACATCAGTAGGCTGCTGCTGTGGTAAGACTGCAGAGGCATTGCAGTCTTGCTACTATCATTGGTTGTCATGGTCACAAGTAATATACAATATGAGGCACAAAGATTCAGACAATTTTTAAAAATGATACCACTTTTCCCCTGATTTTTAATTTAATTTTATTTTATTAACAACATTTATGCATGGCTATAGAAACCAACTGCACACACTGGCAACACTTTTCCAACTTCCTGTGTTACTTCAGGAATGCGAGTACCTATATTTATATATAACATCCAGTGGCTAATTTTGCAAATAGTGGCATTTCTTATGTACATTTACTATTGGCATTTGCTATTAGCCTCACAAAGATCTCTTATGAATGCAATCAGATCCAAGACATCTATTAATGAATTTCTTCAGTGACAAACCTCATTAATGACAAGTATGAAATTATGTTTTCAGTACCAGCATCTTTATATTACTACCAAATGCAGAATTTTAAAGTCATATCAGAAATTAAAAGGAAATAAATTAAGAATAGATCTAGCTTATTAACACTGACTTAGCTAGTAATTAAGAGTTATCCAAAATACATGCACTCGTTAAATGATTGCTATGAATGGAAATTCATTGTTAATGAGAGTTTCTCAGGCAGCAGTTATTCTTTAGCTAATAGAAATCTAGCCATAAAGGCATACGGGCTGTATGTCAGTTGTATAAACTGTTATACATGAACGTTACGTGTAATATTTTATTGCACCACAAGAGGTCACACAACATTTATAAATCTATGCAGTGGAAAAATTGATAATGGTTCTGTCTGCAACATGGTGAAGTTAAATCTCATGCATGAAGTAAAAAGCAAACAGAACAAATTGTAAAACAACACTAAGATTTTTTTTCCTGTTAAAGCACTCTCAGCCTGTGTCGTTTGCTATGGGCCATATCCAAACAGCCTCTCTCCTGTACATTTCACACTGAAGGCAGGGAAAACCATATGCTGTGCTGTGTTATCTTCTGAATCATTATCAGTATCTGATGTAACCTTGGAAGAAGGACAAGATCAGACTCTCCTTGGCATGGTGGATAACATAATCAGATGATATACAGTGCATTGGATGAGATTACAAGGATAAAATAAGCATGCTTGGCAGCTCAGTGAGAAGTATTAAAGCTGAGTTTAGCTGGACAAATTGCTTCTAGTTTAGCAAAATTATAGACATACAAAGATTTTTATTTTGCAGAGATTACAACCTGAATTTGTGAAACAAGATCATTTAATAAGGATACCATCCAGAGTTTTCAACAGAAATCTGTGATATAGTGATGTAATTCTTGGTATTTTGTGTGGCAGTAGCACCCCTCTGTGATTCCTTTGGCGCCTAAGGATTTTGGTATGTATTTTATATATTTCTGGGATTATATAGGTTACAGATTCTCCCGGGTTGATCACGTATTAGGTGGTATTAGAAGTTACTAAACAGTTTTTTCATACATTCTTAAGCTCTCTCAAGGACATGCTGTTTTGAAGCCACCTACAAGATAGCTTGAAGACAACACACAAGAAGGTGGCCTAGAGGTCCTGAGCTTCTCCAAAGGGCATTTCTGAAGACCTCTATGGGTGGGGCACCAGGGGAAATGAGGATCATTGTTGGTCATAGCTATCTCATATGTTAATTGCTGGAGAGCTTATAAAAAGTGAAACATCCCTTGATCATGTGTGTGCATGTGTGTGCCTGTGCATGTGTGTGTGCAGACCTCAGGTGTGTACCTTGAAAGCTTTAGATAAAGGTATACCATCTATCTTTCTCCATTAATATTGTTTCTGAGAGTCTATTTCCACAGGGATTTAGGCAACAGGCAACACCTTTTTGGTCTTACTAATTCTGAAGCCAGCAGAGACAAAGCATGGAAGAATGGTGGTGGGTGAAGGATGCTGGGAAATTAGTGCAGTGCCACCCTGTGACAGGGGCAGGACTGGATCAGTCTTGCTGCCATGGAGAGTACATGTGAAGAACACAGTTTTGGAAGAAAGGGTAAAGGAACTGGTTCTTTAGTGTCTGCATGACCTTGTACAGTAGGGATGTGAGCATGCTGCTGGATGCCTGTGCTTCACTTCTTCCATTGCTAACCCTTTCTTCTGGAGGGCTGATGCATCACATTTTGTGAAGGTTATTTCTGAGTAATTTTTCTGCTTTCCAAGCTTTATCTGTAGCGGGGCAGTGATAAGACCATAATTATTCGACACACAATAGCCTATCATTTATATAATTTAAAACTACCTAATTATGTGTGTAGCTTACAGGCTATTATAACTTCAGTGGTGTCCTTTGGGTAAACAAGTCTTCTTTCACTCAGGTAAACATGTAATTAGTGAGAAAGAAATAACACTGGGAATGAACTGACCAGTAGTCATTCTGGCTTTCTTCTCAGAATTTAAATACAAATGCTATTTAATGTATTAATAATTTTTAGTTCTGTTTTTTCTCCCAGGAACTGACGAAACTTCTCAACAAAGAGTAAACATATTTACTTCTGTTTTATGGATGGAAAAGTAGAACTAAAAGCTTAAACCGTCATGAGGAATAAACAGCCCCAAAAGACAAAACCTATGTCAAACTTACATCCTGAAATAACTTACCAAGCTTCTTTTGTAAGTGCAGTCCTCTCTATCCTAAGGAAGGTCACACATAGCTAACCTCAAATGTCCTGTATTTTATATAGTTGGTTATGTTAGCTTTGACTTAAGTTTGTGCCTTTTATAGAGCTGCATAAGCTGTTCCCATTGGTCTGGTATATTCTTCAAATGAGCATAAGAGAGGGATTACAATTAGATCTGGTTTTATGTTTTATTTTCTAAAGCAACTTCTCAGGACTGCAGACTCTTGAATATTTATTTCTTACAGCAAGCGGATGATCTTTTCTGTAAGTACCTATTATTCAGGAAAACTTAATTTGCTTGGATGAAATCTCTTTGTGATCTATCTAATTATTTAATACCTTTACACCTTTATTTCTCACATTACCTCAATTTTTTTTTCCAAAAGGCATTTTCCTATGGTGGTTGGGGTAGAAGGATAATCGGTAAATATATAAAAAACAGCCACAATGATAAAATTAACAGTCCAAAGACAATTTATTCCAAAACACTAACCAAAAAAAAAAAAAAAAAAGAAAAAAAGAAAAGAAGGTAGAAGAGAGAATTGAATTCCTGAGAAGAGGGATTAGTTTTTAGAAAAAAGCAAGGATTTGAAACAGATGGGAAGAGGGAGAATATGACACATCCTACAGGCCTTGTGTCAGGGCAAGTCTGTAGATGGAGAGAGTGGATATTCCTTACTGCGGAAACCTTGCAAGACCAAACAGAATATTAAACTTAATCCCTCACTTAATCTCAAATCTTTGAAACACTGAGGGGAGACTGTCTGTCATGTTATTATTGCTTTAGCTTTCAGGCAAATGTTGTGCCTTGTTTTCAACTGTGGTAAAGCAATGGAGACACTTCCATGGGAATAACTGAGGTGCATGGATAGGAGGCTGCAAGGAGTGTTTATGCAAGGCTCTTGTTTAAGGAAGAGTAGTACAGCACAAACAAATTGCACAAGGAGGAAAGGAGTTTGCTTTTCCCATGGGAAACACTACAAAAGTCCGTGGTTCTAGAACAGATGTGAGCAAAGTGGTCGTCAGCAACTTTTTGTGTCTGTTCTCACAGTTCTTCAGGGGCTGAAGTAAACCAGAAGCAGTGTGGCCTGTGGGTGGTAAGTTACTGTGAGCCAGCAGCACTGTAGCTGGTCCAGCAGTGCCGGCTCTGCAGTGTGGAGCTGCTGTGGGAGCAATAAAGACACACGGAGGGGTGGTCACACCTGGATCTGTGGGCATGAGACAGAATTATGGCTCCTTGGTCTTTGGTGCACCAGCAGCATCCTTTCACTCCCACTGCAGACCAGCATATGAAGAGGTTGCAAGCAAGTGATAAAATCATACCTAATTAGACTAATTCATTCTGCACAATTTTCCCAGTGAGAATGGAGACAAAAGAACAGTGAGAGCTCTCATAGCAGTGGCTTCTATTCATTAATAAGCATGTCCTGAGTACATGGATCATTAGAGAAAGAAATCAAGGGAGAAATGAGTGGTCTGATATCAATCCCTTCATGACATGCTCTGAGATCTTTTCAGTCACTGAAAGTGCAAAGAATTTCTGGCACACTGCAGTGATAGTCCATTACCAACCTTTATTGAGACATGAAAGCATTCTAAAAACTAAAATTACATCATTACTTGGCACTTGGAGGAATCTCTTCTGAAATCCAGATATGTCTAAGGTTTTTGAATGCAACCAATTCTCCAGACAATGCTGCTAATAAATTATAGACGATACACACCTACACTTTTCAACAGTAGATTGCAGCAGTTTCTTCTGTGCCTATTTTTATTTTCCTTATTTCAAGGTCTACTGTTCTTTGTCAAAGTTATGAATCCCTAAAAGTAGCAAAGCTGAGCATAATTTAGAATATTAGACAAGCCCAGCATAGATAGATAAAACATATCAGGAGATGAATAATTATTAAAACTTAATTTTTTTAATGTTCAGAAACATTCTGCATAATAAATTATCCCTCCTAGCTTACCAGACTGAGGGATAAGGTCTTTTGGCATGCAAGAATAAGTGACTGTTGAATTACCCTGGGTAATTTAAAAACCAATTCCAGTCCAAATTCAATTCTCTGATTTTGCTGAGTCCTGATTCATGTTTATAGTCCCTCAGGAGACTTAATACAACCTGTCAGCTGCATGAACTTATGTGTCTGCAAAGTGAGGAGCAGTAGAGTTTTTAGAGCTGTTTTGCCATTTACAAAGCTCTTCTGTAGAGTTATTTAGAGTGGGAAGTTCAAGATGGTTGACTTTTCCCGTGAAGAGACTCATCTGGCAGCAAAGGAGTTTTTTAAGGACAGATCCTAGAAAAACTTGCAGTAAGTTGCCCTATTTGCCCATGTAGAGTGATTGCAAATGTACAGCCATTCTGAACTATTTTAGTTCAAAGCCATTTTCACAGAAGGAATTGGACATTCTGAAGATGTAATAATTGATGATACTTTTCTGCAGAAGATTATTCAGTTCCATGTTTCAGGGTTAGAACTAATTTTCAGCTCTTTGAGAGAGGGAAAAGACCAAAAGCTGGTGTAAAATTTTGACATGTCAGACATCAAAGGGCTCAAGCACGCCCCAAGGTCTGAATGATAAATATAGTTGGGAGCAGGATACAGGGCTAGCAGGACCTTTTGAGCCTGGTCTGGGAGATCATCTAACAGATACCAATTACCTTCCACAACACCACTAACATGCACTAAATTAATTTTCCAATGCATTTTTTTCACATTAGTAGAGGCTTATAAAGAGGCTTGGAGCTTTGCATTTGGACATGTAAATCCTCAGGCACTGATGAGTTTTGTTTGACACTTTATTTAGTTTGTTTATCCTCCTCTACTTAGGCACAGTCTCTGTGAAGTGATCATGCCTCTCTTGAGCTGCTGCAGATCCTTTGGACAATAAGTGGTAAAAAATTTCTGACAGAAGAAGTAATAATACTGGCATTTAAATTAATAGCTGTAAATAAAAGTGCTTTGAACTGTATTTTTAGTGCTATAAATGCAATCTCACAGGTTCACCATGGAGTAGACCTCTGCATGGGCAGAGAGAGATGAAAATGGAGATCTGATTCCAGATGCTGAGGTTCAAGTGATCCTGACAATTGATCCTCATTACACTATGTCATTTCATCGAACAGCAGTAGTCCTTGTACTGCTCTCTTAGGAATTGGAAAAAAAAATCTAGTCTTAAAACTTAATTCATGTCAAGTTCACATCTGAGTAAAGAAAGATCCAATATCAAATAGACTAGTAACGCAGTCTAAAACAGAATACTGTCTGTTGTATGATAAAGCTTCATTTGACAAAAGGCAGGAAAGAACAATCCTGAAGAAAAAGAGTGGGCAGACTTTTTTTTTTTGAGACACGGTGTGAAAGAACTCAAATAATTTGCAATATTTTTTTTGTAAACCGAACCACTATGCTATTTAGAAAACTCCAGCCATTCAAATTCAAATACAAAGGTCTTACTAATGAATTGAACTTTTTTTTTGTAGGTTTTTTTTTTTTTTTAGTTTCCTTTGAAACCTGTCAGTATCATCACACCTTCAACAAGAAGGGTCTGAGACTAAACACTTTCTTTGGCACACCCATATTCAAAAATCTCATCTCATGGAGCATTTTCTGTTCTAAGTATCATGCACCAAGTTGACATAATTCTTAATGGCAACAACTTTTGTGTTTAAAGGATAATCACACTGATCTATCCTAAGGAATATATTTATAACCTGAGAAACAAAAGTAGATATGCTGTAAGTACTTTGTATGCCTTCTATGCATTCATAAATTGCTGCTGTCTCTTTTTTTTTTTTTTCTTTTGCTTAAAGCATGTATTAAACTTATCTCAGTTTGGTTTTTATTAAATTAGATTTGTTATTGATAGGAACTTTGTTCCTGCCCTCAAGTGCCTTATTTTCTGACTGCTTAGACAGCAGAAATGAAACATGCTGTTCTTCAGGAAAATTCATTAGGTTTTGATTTTTTTTATCTGTATTTGTGATCTAAATCAATCAGAAACTAATCTAAAATTATTAAAATTAATTTTTCATTGGAATTTTTCTGGTACAATTTCTGTTAATATAATCATCAAATATATGACATGAAGCTTTACATCTATATTGTTCTGCAGAGCTACTGTATGAAAGAAGTGTTTAAAGTAATTAAAAAACTCCACAGAACAAATATTATGTACATATTCCTTTACAAGATTATCTGTTTACAAAAAGATAAAACATATTGACTTCATAACTAATCTCAGGCATCTCAACAACTGGGGATGTTAATTTCCAACATTTATATTTAAATGTGAAAGCTCTAGCAAATCACATCACTGGAAATAAGAAATCTGACTCTGAAGTCTGTTTTCCTCCTTTATTTTGTGTAACAGCAATAACCTAGCCCTTAAGCAAAGGATTTATCTAGATGATATATCTTCTTTGACAGAGGCAAGGATTTTGGAAGATACGCTTGTCTTTCACTTCGCAGTTCCCTTTTTCCTCCTTAGATATTGTAACTTGGATTCACAATATTCTCCTAAGTTTCTTCTTGTGGGAACAAAGCCAAATATTGTAACTTGGATTCACAATATTCTCCTAATTTTCTTCTTGTGGGAACAAAGCCAATTATGAAATCTGGTCTTTCAGGTGTGTTGTGGTTTAATCCCACCTGTCAACCTAAGCCTCACACAGCCTCTCACTCACCCTCTCACCGGCACAAGCGGAAAGAGAATCAGAAGATTAAAAGCAGGAAAACTCATGGATTGAGAAAAAGGCAGTTTAATAGGGAAAGCAACCCTAACCCTAACCCTAACCCTGATGCAAGCAAACCAAATCAAGGAATTAATTCCCTGCTTGCCATGGGCAGGCAGGTCTTCAGCCATCTCCAGGAGAGCAGGGCCCTGTTAAGTGTAACAGTGACTTGGGAAGACAAACACCATCACTCCAAACATCTCCCATCTACTCTTTCTTCCCAAGCTTTATGTACTGGGCATGATACCATATGGTCTGGCATGTCGTTTGAGATCAGCTGTCCCTGTTGTGTCCCCTTCCAACTCCTTGTACACTCCCAGTCTGCTCACCAGTGGGGTGGAGGATGGGCAGGAGAAAAGCCCTGGGCTCTGTTCAAGCCCTGCCCAGCAGTAACAAAAGCAAACCTGTGTTATCAGCACTGTTTCCAGCATAAATCTAAAACACAGCCCAATACAGCCAGTGTGAATAAAATCAACCCCAACCCAGGCAAAATCAGCCAAAGGTGGTAGTTGATTTCCCAGGCCATTGCCAGAAATGGAAGATAGAGAGAATTGACACATGCATTTTTCCAACAGAGGCACACAGTTCAACTTAATTTCTCATTCTCAGGGGTGGGGACAGAAAAGTCACCAGTGGTTCCAAAAGCCCTACACTAGGAATGAGTATGGTGTGGTGAAGCTGTTCATCCTGGTGCATGTGTGACATGTGCCTCTAGCGGTGCCAGCTGTGCCACTGCTCTGTTGATCTGAGATGTGACGACATGAAATGAAGCCTTCTGGAAGCTGAACAGAAAAGCGAGAACACAGCTCTCTGATGTGCAGTGAAGAGCTGCATGTAAGTGGGATTGCCTGCCTACAGGGCTACCTGTTTCATAGTCTGAAATTCAGAGACTGACCCTGACGGTATGTGCCCCAAACCTCTCCAGCCATGTACATGCAGCATTACAGCATCTCATACCATCACATTTCCTGCTCTGCAGCAATAATTTTATTCTTTTTCAGTCACACATATGAGTTGAATGCACTGCAATGTAAGTAAATGCCTTGTTTTTACTTTGAAATTGGGTTACTTCATGGTTTAATAATGATTTAAAATCTTTCCATTTCCCAGTTACCTCCAACCTTAGTGTAACAATAGTACTTAGGTCTTCTAACCTGAATGTGGAACTCCATGCTCTATATGTGGCTCATTTAGAGGCACTGAAAACCTTGACAAGGCTCAGGATAAAAAACACAGGCCCAACCAAGGTTCAGACTAAGTTTCTTTCTTTTATTCCATTGCACCTGGGCCAACAACTGTTGGTTTGAGCAATTTCAGATTCAGAAGAAACTCTTGTCTTACTTTGACCTACATCAGGAACGACTCATCCTACACATGAGCAGACAAAACTGCTATAAACACCTTCTCATGTACAAACTCTTTGTTGTTAAGAACATCTGATGCCTCTGTAGAATTTTTTTTTGTGTATTTTATTGCTAGGTTTGGCAAATGTGATGCATACAATGGATTAAGGCACTACATTATATGCCAGAGAATTGCCTAAGAATTGTGTAAAAAAAGACATACTCGTGAATGTATAGTGCCTGCCCTATTATTAGATTTAGCAGTAGATGATTTGTATCTCAAGCTATAATTGATGACTCCTGTAAAGCTAATAATTAAAATAAGCTATATTCACTGCTTCTAAAATTGAGTCTGTTAGATACTTAATCAGGTTTTGTACACGACCTCTGAAGGGTAAATTTATCCTCCCAAATCTTCCCTGCCACTTATTTACATTATTCATTATTTGTGTTATTTATTATTTGTATATGTTAGTGACAGTTGCATATTAGGTGTTGTCCTAGCTTTGAAAGACAGATGCTCTGAGGAGTGTATTTGGACTCCGTGGAGTTCAGAGTCAAAAAGAGACAAATTGCCAGGGCAAAATTAATAAGTAGTGGGAATTTGAAGTATACATATGTACGTGTGTGTGTGTGTATGAATTGGCTAGTGCAGTGAAGGCTGCAGAACAATGTAATGGATTTTGTTTAAACAGGTGAAAAATGGTTTAGAAATATAATTATTCTACTCCCGAGTAGAGCTGTTTTTCATTTTTGTTGTTATTGCCTGTAGTACGCATTCAGTCCTTGGGGAAAATTGTATCTGAGCTGCTGCATTTTCATGTGTGCAAGTAATGAACTAGCTTGAATATGCTGCTGGAGTAAGATTTGGTTTTAAAGTGAACTTTAACAGTGAACAGATCTCCAGTTCTAATTGTACTTCTAGAAGTTTTAAAATTTTCAATAAATTAATTTAGAATTTGAAGAAAGACGAAGTAGAACAATGATCTGGATTTTTGTACATTAACTTTATATTAGAATACTTGTAAAAAGAGTATTCCTGGAGTATTATATTAAATCCTGCTTGCACCTTTATTCCCTATCCATGGGCTGTTGCATGGTCTCTGTGCTCTTAGTAGCACTCCATGAAATTCCACTGGGATCTAGTATCATTAAGATCAATTGAACTTCCATTTCCAAGGCATGTCTTTAATCACATGGGTTTTCCATGCACAGTTAATAAATACAGAAACCAAATTGCTTTTCTTTCTTTCTCAATTGCCTGTACTTCTTTTGCCCATGCCTGTGCCTTCTCCTTGTCTGAGTGGGACTTTTCTGCCTGGTGCTTGTCCTTAATGTTATTCTGAGCCCCAGTGGTTGTTGCTGTTGTGTGACTACTCTTTATTTTCTTCTACTTGTCAAAAACCTTTGGTAGCAGCCTGTTCATGTTGTTTAGCTTGGACATATAAGGAAGAAATGAGGAAAAAAAGTAAGAGTATTAGAAAGGGCTCATTATGTTCTTTTTTGATTATCCACTGCTTTACATCATGCAGGCTAAATAATGATCTTCAAAATCTCCTTCAAAATATGTCTTGAATGATGCTTTTTAGAACATAGGTCTGCCAAGCCCGGCCAACAATAACTATGTGTAGATCTCTGTCCCTGCTTAATGCTTATTTTAGTATAAGACCTTACTAAACCTTCTACTGATCATCAAATAAATGTCAGTCCAGATCCACCCAAGGATATTGGTCATCTGGTTAAATATAAATGAGCCAAGCCAACAGACAGGCAGAAGTTGGTGAGAATTATTTATGCAGAAATGTCAAGGGAAAGATAGTATTATATGCCTTAGCTAACTACAGCTTTAAATTGACTGCATATATGAGATTGATGCTTACAGCCTCCAAGACTTTCACAGACTTTTATTCCTAATGAGATTCTTTGCAATTACAACTTCAGAATGGAGAGGCAGAAGTTTATAGTGCTTTAAATGATCCAAGGATCATTTTTGCTTCTCCCACATACCTTTCTCTTCAGGGTTACTACTTTCATAGTTGATTTTATTTTTCCTGTGAAATTATGATTTCTTCATAAACAAAATGGAAGAATTTTCTTTTCTGGAAAGTTCAGTATGTAATTGATTCTGGGCACGATGTTACTGTGACAGTAGTGGTTTGTGTGCAGCCATGCAATACTTGGACTAAGTCATTCATTCTTTTCATCAGTGAGAGTCAGGTCACATTAATTTCTGTTGGAGACTGAGACAATAGAAAAATCATGAAATGCCTATACTCAGTGCAGTTCTGAAGGCTGATAAAATTGCATAGATCCTCTTCAATGCTCAGGGATTGATCTAATTTGTCATGACAAATGGCCCCATAACCATTTAGTGGTATGTTTGGTGAGTGGAAATAACCTAAAAAACCTTAGAATTTGTGTATATAATACTACAATGCTGTAAAATTTAAATACTGATAAGAAAGTGTTCAAATATATAATGGAAAATAAAACTTGTCAATGCTTTAAAATCAAACCTAAAATGATGTGTTGCTTTCTATATGCTGCTGAAATATTTTTAACAGTACATTGTTGCAATGGAATCTATTGACCTTAACATCTGCAATATACATCCTTTCATGTCATCCCAAACAAAATCTATATAGATGTCTCTGTAAAAACCCATTTTAAGTTTGAATCTCAGAAACAACTGCTTGCATCATCTCTACAGACCTCAGCCATTTCTAATAAAAACTATAGCTTGTCCCATCTCTTTTATGTTTATATGGCTAATTTTTCTGTTCATGAGAAATGCAAAAGCACTTTCTCCCTATTCCTAAAGATTTAGGTGGCATCAATCCAAATCTTGTGGACTTGTCCTACTATTTTCTCATGTACCACAGACACTCATCTGTTATTCAGCCTTGGTATTATATCAGTGCTCAAACTCGATGTCTAATTTCGAGCTCACAACACCTACTTCTAAAAATGCAAAAGTACAGCTAATAAAAAAGAAGTTCCGGTTAACAGGGCCACATGTCCTGACTGGGCCAGGAACTCAAAGGAATCTGGCATCAGGAGTATCTGCAGATCAGCGTTTTTCCAGCACAAACCAATTGTTTGATATTAACTTTCTCCCTAAGGGAGTAGTGTCTTTTCAGCCAGTTTTGTTTTGCAGGAGTGGTGGAACACATTTGCCTACAAATACAAATGCTTCTGGCTCTCCACGTGAGAAATTCTACATGCAAGTGGAAATTTCTTAACTGGTTACAGGAAAACTTCTTCAAACACTGCACATTGTGTGGTTCAGTCCTTTTAACTGTTCATAGAATCATGTAATCATTTAGGTTGTAAAAGACCTCTAAGGTCACTGAGTCCAAACATTAACCCAGTACTGCCAGTTCCACTACTAATCCATGTCCTTAAGTGCCACACTTACTGTCTTCAAGAAAGCTCCATGGATAGTGAATCCACCACTTCCCAGGGCAGCCTCTACCAATGCCAGATCACCTTTTCAGTGAAGAATTTTTTCCTAATATCCAACCTGAACTTCTCCTTGTGCAACTTGAGGCTGTTTCCTCTTGTCCTCTCACTTGCCACCTTGCTACAACCTTTTTTCCGGTAGTTGTAGACAGTGACAAGGTTTCCCCTGAGCATCCCTTACTCCAGACTAAATATCCCACCCAGCTCCCTCAGCTGCTCCTCATAAGATTTGTGCTCAAGACCCTTTTCCCAGTTCTGCTGCCCTTCACTGGACATGCTCCAGTACCTCAGTGTCTCTCTTGCAGTGCGGGACCCAGAACTGAACACAGGATTTGAAGTGTGGCCTCGCCAGTGCCCGGCATAGGGGAATGATCATGCAAATAATGAAATGTTTTGGTCCTTTTTCCTTTCTGAAATCTAAGTCAGAAACACCAGGTTTGCAAATACTGAATCACTGTTTTTGCTCATTGGTGAATTCTGTTTGTTAGTTGGCTTATACTGACAGTGTTTTCTACAACTAAATACAATAGTCTTCATGTAACTGTAACAGGAACATTGACATTTTGCATTATTCTTTTTCTGTTCATGACATGATGGAAGACAGATTTTAACCGTAATTGTTTCTCTTCAGCCACTTGAAACTTGTATTTAAATGTACACTGATAATTTGTGATTACTTTAATGATTATTTCTTTCCACATTTCTGCATATACTTATTTTATTTGTATTTCACATTATGTTTTCTTCTGTATAACAGCCTACATCTTACAAGATGGATCATTTTACTGCTCTTTTGGATGTGGTACTAACCTTCCCAATGACTCTGTCTTTTATGTCAGTCTTCACTGATGCTTGCTACATTTGTCAGTCATTAATGAAGATGCAGGCTAAAACTTGACATAATATTGATTTTTCCAAGTGATTTGCTTGAAATGTGTCCAACTTGATTCATGGATGGTTCATGCTTTTCTTGTTTGCTTGTCAACAGATGATGGCAAATAATTTTTCTTCCTTTCCTACTTAGCTAACTTGTATATTACAGTAAGGCTAATATGTTGGCTCCAAGAATATCTAATTCCTTTCTTTTAGCAGATGCATGTTTAATAACTATTAGATCAGTTCTCCCCAATTAGAATAAAGTGTCATTAACTGTAAAGTGATCTCTCTACTACTACTTCAAAATGGGGTATAAACACCACCAGAATACTTGGACATTTGTTGCCAGACTCCAGATCGAAAGATATCTCCACCTCTGCCAACAGTCATTGAACCCAAGTTAAGTTTGGAGACTTTTGTTGTAATGGCCAAGTCTCCATCAACACAGCAAAATATATCAGAATTATTTATTATTGAAGCAAATCAGAGTGAGTATGGTGGGTACATATGACTTAACAGACACACTTTTTTTAGCACCCTGTTGTACATTCTCTATTCCTGTAACACACTTAAGAAGAACTTTGACAAATCAGGACTTTTTCAGCACATGTATTCTGTCAGACTTTCACACTGAATCCAATAAATATATATAAAAACTTACCACACTTCCATTTGGTCTCTAGACTTTGAAAGTAATTGACTCCAACAAATACCAGCATTTTCTGACTCTAATTCGGTTTTGTGAATTAGTAGACTAATTGCATCTTAAAAACAAGTAGGTTTTGTATTTTAAAAATGAGTTATTTTACTTAACTTTAAAGTTTACTTCCCTCTCAACCCTTTCTGTTCTGAAATATCTAGGCTGGATTCAGCACTAGTTCTGTTAGTTCTTGGAGAAGTGGCCAGAATTAACTTTCATTTCTTGAAGATTTCAACGGACCAAATAATAGATTTTATTTCCACCTCATTGTGTATTCAGAATCAGGTAAAAGCAATGAAAATTCAGATGTAGGAGAAGGTGTGTTTGCTAGAAATTATAAATTGAACAGAAGAACATTTATTTTCTGTACTGTGTAAAATCAAAGGTCATCCTGACTTCAGCATTTTAAGATGAAGTGTAGAAGAGAGGGTAGTTATTACAATATATTAAATAACTTGAAAATAATTCTGTATTGTAGAAAATAGGAATGACAGAATGGTTATTTCCTCTACTAAGATGTTCCAATTACTTTGGGGAGTTAACATGAATAAATGTGACACTAGATTTTAGCATAGCATTCGAATACCACTGTGTAATGAAAAGAAGGCCAGTGGTGTCCTGGTCTGTTCTGCATTAGGAGGAGTGTTGGCAACAGGTCTCCTCTATTCAGCACTGCTGAAGCCACATCTAGAGTGCTGGGTCCAGCTGTGGTTTCCCCAGTACAAGACACACATGAAGAGACCCCAGTGATTGGGAACTCCAGGAAAGGGAATTAAGATGTTAAGGGATTGGAGGATCTCTGATATGAGGAAAACTGAGAAAGTTGATATTGTTCAGCCTGGAGGGGAAAGGCTCAAGGGGGACTTTATCAATGTATAAACTCCTGAAGGGAGGGTGCAAAGAGAACAGAGCTGGGCGCTATTCAGTGGTGCCCTGTGACAGGACCAAGGGCGATGGGCGCACACTGAAACACAGGAGCTTCCTCCTGGACATCAAAAAGCACTTTTTCATGGTGAGGGTGACCAAGCACTGGCACAGGTTGCCCAGACTGGTGGTTAAGTCTCAATCCTTGGAAATACTAAAAGACCACTTGGACATGATCCTGGGCTCTATGCGGCCCTGATGGAGAAGCAAGGTTGGACCAGATGACCTCCAGCAGACCTTTCCAACCTTTCTGTAATCCTGGACTTCTGTCAATAGCACAATTGAGAATTTTAGGTAGCTGAGATAAAAAAGTCTTTAATGTGAACCTTAATAATGGAACAGATTTTCTAGGTGTGTAACCAAATTGTTGCATTTCTTCTAATAGGAGAAGTCTACTAAAAAAAGCTGTGATCCTGACCCTGGGAAATAGGCTGTTTGCACACACCTGTACTCCAAATTATTTGTTGAAATGTTCTTACCTCAGACCTACCACCAAAAAAAAAAAAAAGGCTTTCTTGGAATTTTGTGATTGCACAACATCAAAAAAAGCACCCTGCAGAGGAGTAGGAGGAGTTTTTGTGGTATCACCATCCAACTGACTGGAAGTTCCTAATAGGTCAAAAGTCCATTTCTGCCATTTTTTCATCACTTATGGTAGTTAAAAGCATTACATAACAGTGTGAAGAAACCCAGCAACTGAAAATAGAATTTACTGTTCAGCTTTCATTTCACACAGCATTTGGAGGTATTTTTATACATAAGTCCCAAAATGCTGGTGCTTTTATTGAGTTTATTCACCCTAACAGTTTTGACAATACCATTTTCTTTTTAATGGCAATTCTATACCCCAGTTTGTATTTGCAGATTTAATTTTAAACATGAAAACTTTCCAAGCCACAGGTTGGATGATTTTTATTTTTCAGCTTGTAATACAAGGTACACTTTTACACACAGAAGAACAATGGCAGCAATACATGCAATTATTTTTTGAAATTAATGAATATTAAGTTAGTTATTTTTCTTATTGTCTAGAGTGCTACTGTAACAATTTTTAATATAGCTAATAAAAAAGCCAAATATTGATTTTTTTAAAAAAGTATCTCTTTTAAGATTGGAATTATCAGTCTGCTGTTTTAAGCTATAATTTCACCATGGCAGTTAAAGAATATGAAGCATACCAGCAGCAAACATAGGTTCACTTACATCCAGATTGATTTTCCACTTTGCAAGTAACAGTCACCTTATTCTAAAATTAGTAGATACACCTTTCAAGGACAGGTTGAGTTGTGGGAGGACAAAGCTCTTACTCCATGCAGTACTTACTGCTAAAGGAACTTCACAAACAAGCATGGGCTTGTAGGGGTCTTATTCACCATGCAGTGAAGCCAGTGGAAAGACTTTATCAATTCAATGGATTATAACACCACATACAAGTGGTCCCCAAATACTTAGTATTCCAGTACGCATTGGATTTACAGTGTCTATTTTATCTCAGTAAATGTTTCAGAATCTCAGTAGAAAAAGGGAGCAAAATGGAAAGAGAACTATGGTCAAATTTTTTATTATGAGGCACAGTAATTACACTGTACCTATTCATTATTAAGATCAAAGATCAGCAACCTGATCACTACAGCCTACTATTTTCTGCATACTTGTTGCCTTTAGTTTAAGTTATCACACTTTGATTATAAATGTTATTAATGCTGGAATTATTCTCATTAATATGGTGTACAATCTACTTGCATAAATAATTATATAACATTGGTGTGGAAAAGTACTTGTCTCATAATGATAATTTAAGGACACTTTAATTGCAGTTAGCACAAACAGTGCAGACCAGAATTAAGTGAATAAGGAATGAAAATTCCTTTCTGCATAACTTATTTTATGCAAGTTAACTTCTTTCAAACTGATCTAAATGGAAAGAATGACTAAGGTTCTGAAAAATAATTCTTTCTAGAAGAGTCTGTATTTTAGAAGGATGAACCTGGATTTATAAACTTTAAAGACATACAAGCATAAAAAATCCTGCTTATTTTGCAAAGGTTATGTATACTGGCTAACAAGAAAATGCATTTTAAAGGGATATCGCTTCTATAGCTGTGGTTCTACAATGCAGAGCTAATATACATGACTTTAAGTTACTTCCTCCAGGTCCTTACTACCCTTAGAACACTCTTATTGGTGTTGAAATCTGTCTCTTGGTTCTAACTTAAGCTCACTTTTTGATTGCTTATTTATTTGTTTTAAATAAATTTGAGAACAATCCACCTCCCTTTTCCAGGGCAAACAACCCCAATTCCCTCAGCCTTTTCCCAGAAGAGATCTGATTCTTTTAGTTTTCATAAACTTAACACTATCCTGTTGTGCTGGTTTAAAGGTAAACTGGCAGGAGAAATGGACCCACCACAAGAGAGATTATAAGTCAGAGTTACAATTTAATGAAAGATGTTACCATAAATACACTGACACAAAGAGAAATTGCTTTCAACTCACAAAACCCAGCAGTATAATCCAGTGTCCTGGGGCACAAACCCACAGGGGTTTGCTAGCCCCTGTGCTGAGACCTGTGTGGTTCCTCCAAGTCCAAAGCAAAAGGAAGTGAGAAACCTGTTGGTGCAGGTGATGGCTGTAGTCTGGTCGAGAGTGGCAGTCGTAGTCTGGTCAAGAGCAGTGGTCTTCTCCTGTCAAGGTCCTGCTGCTCCTCTGGATCTGACAAGTGGTTCCTGAGGTCTTCTTACCCACCACTTATGTACCCTCAGGGAGCATCCAGTCCCTCCCCCAGGGCGGGTACTCACACAATGGGTGATTAACTCTGGGAGCCAGGGGGTATTGTTGAACTGTTGATGGCCCATTAGCAGCCATACCCCCCCCAGGCTGGGTGTGAAGGTGCTAATGGCCCCCTGGGCAGCTGCTGCTAATGGTCCATTGTCCTTGGGGAATGAATAGAGGGGGTAGAATACACAGCTTTGAGCACCCCCACACAGTGATAACTGGTCCCACCTGCTAACTAGGACATATGTAGACTGAACAGATGATTTCCCATGGTGTTTATGTTTACTGGTTTTCTGCATGCCTCTTCATTTGACACTTGATTGTTTTGCAATGACATGATGTTGATGACTCAGTGCCAACAGCTGACTGTCAGGAGCTGCTAGTTATTTTCTGCAGAATACATTGCTTGGCAGTGTAGCTGATTATTTCTACCTGTTTCAAACAAACTGCTCCCTCTTTCTTTTACCTGTCAAGGTCATTCTGTGTTTCTGTCTTGTAGAAGACATACATTCCTATCTTGGTATTGCCTGAAAATGTGTCATACCTTTACTCCATCAGTCAAATGACTAATGGAAATATTGATTGGCGTAAGAATCTATATAGGGTCTATAAGATTTCACTTGAAATGTGCCTCCACTCTCACTCTTTGAGGAGTAAATCAACTCTAATTACAACTGGATGCTATATTGTAATTCTTGTTACTCATCCATTTGTATTTTGCTGTTTCTCCAATTCTTTTTTTTCACTCTGCCTGAGAATTGTGAGCTCTTTCATTAGCTCTTCCATCTTTGTATTTTTTTACTGCCTCAAGGTTACTGATCAAAATCAAACCTACAAGAATCTACCTACAATAATTGACAACTTGTGATAAAGTTGTGCTATGTTTGTGTGATGTCTGGCACAATAAGAAAGTCTCAAAAGTCCTACAAGATACCAATATCCTGCTACTGATGCAAAGTTTTAAGTTGTACTCCTGTCAACAGAAAATGATAGGCTGTTATTAACCTTTTTGAAAATTATCTTCATATTTCAGCTACTGTAGGTTAATCCAAAAGTTCCAGATACCTTGTTTATAGGAATCAACTTCCTAACAGAATAACTGAGGAGAACAGGTCTGACATCCATCATTTCCATTTCCTCAGTAGTAATTGCAGGACTCCAGTGGGCTGCTTATTAGACCCTTGCCCAAAAGATGGTTCTCTGAATTTACACCTGAAGTTCTATAGAAGGATTTTTTCAAAAGATAAAATCTCACAGTCAAAGGAAAGTGTAACACATTTGACAGAATGTCACATTGATTTCTGAAGGTTAAATGAATTGTGAATACAGCTTTTCATATTATGTAGTCCTTCATATTTTAATTCTTCAAGAAAAGCTAACATAAAGGAACACTTGTGATGAATGCAACTCTTTTGTTTAAACCTTTTTAACACTGTGTGAAATAACATGCAAAAATTCAGCCACTCGGATTTTCTTTAATTATTGCAGAAAATGGATTGATATTCATTCTTAATCAGTTTTTGGTTTAGGATTTACAGCATAGATACTCTATTTTTGAAACAAAACAGAGCTCAAAACAAAGTCTTATTTTAATTAGTGAATTAATTCTATTAGAACACTGTGAAGTACACTGCTGTCACATGATATAACTCTACAGGTTAAGCCGAAACAAGCACAGAGAAAGACACAATTTTTAATTCAAATAATGTGTCTCAGTGAAAATGAAGTCATGGTATAGATAAACACGATCCAGTAAGGTAGATTTCTGTGCAACTGTTTCTGTTTTCTGCACTCACATTTCATGGTCTGGACCACAAAAACCTGCATAGATACTAAACTAGGAGGAATTTTCCTTACAAACAGCAGTTTCAGCAACATTTTTGTTTAAATTTTAATATTAACTCTATTTTCCTCATGAATTGCAGTGTCAGGGTATATTTGTTGTATTCCTTGGGGTGAATTAAGCACGTTTATAGTTAGATATAAAGAGCATTTATGACCTCTGCATTGAGTAGAGTCATACTGCTATTAGTAGCTCTGCCAAGAGTCGGCAGAGATGTGTCAAAAGTCCATTCCTTACATACACTTGCACAGCACCCTTCATGAAAGCATCAGCATGGGGCACCTCATCCCTGGTGTTATTCACCCTCCAGCTCCAGGGCACTTGTATTACACCACTGGTAGGATTTTTAGACTTTTTAACTTCTATATATGCAACAGTACTTTCCCTTTTAGAAGCAAAGCACTGTAGCAACAGAAATTTAGACCATGATATGTTTGATAAAGCATTAATGCTATCTGAGATGCTACACAATATATGGAAAATCAAAGTACTTTCACTGAGGACTTACACTGTGAAATGACAAAGGGATAACAAAGCAGCTATTTAACTAAGGAATTACAGAGCTCTTTGAGTTAATTTCATTATTTATTGAAAATTTGTGTGGTAGAATGCAGATTGCAAGGCTTCTAGTCATACAAACAAGTTACATTTTTCAAATCTGGATACATAACCTTACACTTTGTAAGAAGTTATTTTAAAGGCCTCAACAGTTCAGAAGTGTTGCTAGAAGCTTTTCTGTCTTTCATTTCATTATGAGAAGTTTACATGTGGTGACATAATCAATTACTTGCTTAAGGAAGGCCAAAATTCATATGTACTTGCTGAGTTCTCATGCTGTATAAGTGAAAACATGACTACAATACTTTGAATGTGCATGCATGTGCATTATAGTTAATTCCATCTGAAAATAATTTTGGGCACCACTGGTGAAGACAGAGTCAAATGCCATTTTTATACCAGGTTCCACCCTATGCATAAGAAGAACTCAGAATCTGCAGTGCTACAGTCAAGACAGAAGAATGTTTCTCATTTAAAATTGACTTTAGGAACTGTTTTGGCTCTCGGATATAAAGAATTTATGAGCTGAAATTAACCTCTCAGTTCCTAGGTTTGGAGCATATTAAATTAGTTGTGATGTAATGACCTCAGCAAGGCAAACAGAAAACTCAAAAGATTATTTCAAGTCTCTTTGATATCTAAAGATTTTCCTGTTTTACTTTGCTTCCTCCCCTCCCCCACTATCCCCAGTTAAGGACTCCTGATGCTAAGCTTTTTATATCTTTGCCAGGATATCACTTGCTGATATGTCTGGGGCATATTTCCTTTCTGTATATTTAGAATACCACTTTTGACAGCTGCTGCCAGGTCACTAGCAGAAGAGTGCTTTGTGATTCTGCAGGACACCTGGGTGAGTAGCTCTGTAACAGCCAGGTTTCCAAGCAAATGTCTAGATAGGGTTATTACACTTATAGTCCACCTTTTTTATGACAAACCAACATATTGCCATCTGTCTTTATAAACAGATTGGAAGTGAAAGAATTAGCTGTGTGACATTCGAGCACGATAGATTCTCTTCACAAATATTCTTCAAGAAGCCAGTAGATGAGTTTAGATCAACCAGAAAAGAGCCTTATGGCTCTGTTATTGAATTACCAATGTCTTTTAAAAGGAATTCTGACTTGCTGAAACATACTCGACTGAGCATTTCTATTATTTGCAGTCACTCCAATAGATTTTCAAGCAGGTCATGTTAGATTTATGGCCTTACTACCAAGGGTCTAATATTTTGTTATTTATTTAAACAAGGTTTAGAGTACGCAAAGAGAAAGTTTGGGCAAAACAATTTTATTTCTATTTTTATGAAAAAGAGTGTACTGGTGATCTTCACTAAAATATTAAACTTTGTAAACCACTTAATTTATTTATATTTTGTTAGTACAGTGACACGATTTCAGTTTTACATATCTTTCTTGTTAACCATGGATCTAATTCATTGTGTTTACTGTCTTGTCAAAGCAGCACAATTTTTTCCCAAGCCAAGAAAGCAAACCCTTTCTGTTTTCATAACAGGGTATAAACAATTTGCAGTTAGTGAAATAGCAAAAGAAATGCATAGATATTCATTATCAGACTTCTAATGCTTGTTACTTTAATAAGGCAACCTCTGTGCTATTCTTTCTCCTCTGATGCTCCTACTTCCTGCCCCTCCCAGCAGCAACATTGAAAGATGTATTTTGTCCAGTCTAACACATTTGTCTGAAAACTCCCTCTCCAGTTCTCACCACAGGAGAATTGTTAAGTGGGACCATCAGTTCCTTTTGAGACAGACTGTAAAGTTTCTGCCTGGAGTTTGAAACCTTCACAGATTTGATTCAAACCCTTAATAGAACGTATATCTCCTAATCTTTGCTCCACTCCCTCCTCAGATTCTGTACTCCCTGTCCTGTCTGTTCCCTCTTCAAGTATAACAGAGTGGGCGGACAGCCTTCTTTGCAGTTCCTGCCATCTGGAAAGAACTTCTTGTGCCTCTTTGCTGTGTTTAATCAGAGGTGTCTTCACTTAGGGGAAAAGAAAAACCAAAACACTTTTTTATACATTTATTGTTCTCTCTGTTGCCAAAATGTGAGTGTTTTTCTTAGCAGCTCCTTTTCTCTATTTCTTTTGGTATGATAATAGGTTTTTAAAGCTATAAAATATCTTTCAGCATATTTTATGTATATAATTCTATAGAAAGAGGAATAGATTGTGTGCAAGCCATGTTACATGTGACTCATGCTTTATGTGACATCTTGTTTTTATCTAATCAATCTTCCAACAAGTGTTTTGTGAGCTATGCCTATGAGTATCTATAATTCTGGATTTTTTTCTGTATTTCTTCTCTTTGCCATTCTGTAATCTGTGTATTTAATTCACAATTTTATGACTGAAGGAACAAATTAACTAACTGCAACTGTTTATATTTACATTAAACACTTCCAGTAATTTTAGTTGTGGGCCCGGTTTTAATAGTCTTCAGTAAAAACTGGTTAAGATCTTACTGGGCTCAATATTATGTCTTTCATAATTTATAAAGTAGATTAGTCATCTTCACCTTTACATAGTTTTCTTTTAAAGTTCTGGGCCTGATTCTTCCGGATGGGACACCAGAAACATATGATCAAAATCTGAGTAATTATACTTCTGCATAGTAGCTCTGAATTTTCTTCAGTTTTCCCTAATCACAAATAGTTGGGTAATGGGGTTATGTCATGGAAATTGATAGCTTTAGAAATTTATTTTGGTTGGAACAAAGTACTCCTACCTTATTTAAGGCACCCTGAATAGAAACACCAATACTATACTGTTCAAATACAAAATTATTAAGTTCAGAAAACCGAAAATGATATTTGTTGGAGCTAACCAGAATGATTCACTAATACTATTTACATACCTAAGTGGGGGTTTTATTATGATTCAATTTCTTTTTTATATGAATAGATTAGTTTGCTGGGCTGATATGCAAAAGATTACATATGGAAATTTTATTTTCACTAGCTTTAAGCTACGCATATTTTATATTTTAATAGGGTATGTAGGTTCCAAGTTCCTCTAAATTTGAACAAGCACCAATAACTTTCTAAATTTATATCTCTAATGCTACACATTTCATATGCAAACACCAAAAATTCCTCTAGGCCCCTTTCTTTAAACATCAAACACGATTATACAGTGACCTCCACTGCTAACTGTCTAATCCTGTCATACAGGAGGGTTCTGTGTTCCTTCTTATGACTCACCAAGACAGCTGTATTAAGGGTGCTTTCAACAGCAGTTAACAATGCTGAGCATCTTTCAGAAGACACTTTCGCTTTGTGCCGGTTCAAGCTGGTAGATGACTAATAGCTGCATGTTCATACACAAAATATTCTCTTTAGCAGTTTGAAGGCAGCCTTATAAAACAATAGTTATGTGTTGTAAGCAAACATTTAAGGATGACTGCTCTACTATAACTTTTTTGATCATTTTGATATAGCAGTGCTCTTACAATTCACCTGATTTTCCTCTGTGTTTCAAATAGAAGAATTATTTTTTTCCCATAAGAGCTCAAGAACAGTTAAATCAGATAATTTTAAAAGAAATATTTTTGTGATCTTAGGAACTGGAATGGAGTCTGATTTCCATTAACAACAGGCATAAGTATCATTTAACCTCCCTCTGAGCCTTTTCTCCTCTGTTCCACACATGCATAACACAGTTTTCTTGGACAAACTAATTTTCAATAGCTTATGCCAACAAAATTCACGAGCTCTGAGATTTGATTCTTCTGTTTCAAAATTAAATACCCTCAGTAGGAAGTCTCAAATCACTAAGCCAAAGTTTTTTTCAGCTCTGCTCACAAAGATCTGAAAACACATTTTGCTGGTATTGTAAAAAAAGCTTTCGTTTAATGAAAGGTTTCTATTTCTTTGTTATTCGCTGTAATGTATTCAGCTGATAGCAAAATTGTTGCATGTTTCATGTAGCAAATTGTAATTATTTGCAGGTGAGGAGCTATTCTGAGTTATTCACTATGGACTAGTTTACAGTTTAAGTATGATTTTCAATGCACTCAGAGGAGATGTGAGTTGAGAAGGATTATGGCATGCAGTATGGAAAGCCTGATGGGAAGAGAACCACGGGCAAAAATACAGCAGAATTCTCTGTGCTGTTAACTGTGGGTGAGGTGTGCGTAGAGCTGAGATTACCCTTTGGAATGCTGATTGCAACTCATCTATTGAATGGCAATGGTTTTAAATGAAGAGTGGAGCTTGTTTCAATGAAAGGAATCTGATCTGAGTCGTGACTAGCAAGGACACTGGTTAGTGGTATATACGTGTCATTAGCTTTTTGATTCTTGTTGAAACATCACCATTTCATGTGGTGATTGGTGTAAAATGCTTACAGCTTACGTGACCTATATTATATTTGCTTTGTACAAGACACTGGGGATTTAAAATCTCCAGATAATTCTTTTGCATTTTTAATAGAGGACTGTGTTATGTTATTCAAAAATAACACTAAACTAATGAAGTTTGTCTTACCTGCTTACTGTCAAGCAATTAACTGCTGATGTCTATGTGTTCTGCTGGTATTTGTAATGGCAGGTGGAGAGAGAGGAGTAAAAAAGCAGCTATGCAAATTGCTGCTCAGAAAGAAAACTCACACACATAAAGGGTTTCCTAAAATCCTACCTAACTGTCCTGGAAAGGAACATCAGGCCTCCACTGACCACAATACTGTGAGGTTCTCTATTGCCTTCCCTGCAGTGTTCTTTAGAATGTCCATTCTAATCAGAATGTCTCTGTGCTGGCAAGAGTACAAGACCAGAGGGAGAGGAACAGGCATATAAATATATGTGTGTATGGAACATGAGGTTTATACTTGGAAATCTTCCTACAACACTCCAGTATGTACCAGTTCATTGGAAAGGGGTGCTGTGTTTCATAGTAAATTCCTTGAGTTTAGCTATGTATAAAATAAGTTACTAACCATGTATTTAGGTAGTGGGAACCATACAGGTCAGGCCTAGAAGTTATTAGCATCTTTCAGAGTGGCTTGTTTTTCTGAGAAGAAAGGCTAAGTTCTCTCTTTGGGCAAATGAATAATAAATGAGCACAGGGATGATTTTTCATCTAAATGATCCCAAAGACTGGTGTGCGTTACAAGGAAATTACACATTCTCCTGGCCTGGTCTTCCTTTTGCGACTACACCCAAAAGTTGCCAGTCTTGGGGAAAACCAGATAAGAATCTCTGAAACACCTGCCAGTTTCATATGAGGTAAAAGAAAGCACTGACTGAATCAAATTAGATAATTTCCCTTTCTGCTTAAAGGGTTTAGGAACATTGCAAACATACTATCTTGGTATTTAAAGTTTTGGTTTACACTAATATCATCTTGAGGACAACTAAAAACTGCAATTCCCTTTTACAAGCAGGCCATCCTTTCTTCAGTACTCCCAGGGATATTTGCAGGCATGTTTTTATTTAGCAACCATTGCACATTAGGGATACTAATTCAGGAGTCAGAGGTGGAGAAGTATTTCCAGTAACCTCTATTAACTAGTAACACGACTTGGCATGTATTAGTAGGCATGCACGAGGCAAGTAACAGTACATAATTACAAACAGATGCTAATTTAGAAAGTTTTATAAACCCCTCAGCCCTACGGTCTTCTTTGGGAAATTTTCTCAGGCCTTCACTATATTTATGTCCTCAACATGAAACACATAACATAATCCTTAACACCTAACTTAAACTTTTTGAACCCGAAAGTTGTTATTTTTATCATGTCCGCCATAAGGCAAGGAGAACAATTTCTTCTGTGCTTCTTCTTAGGTTAAGGAACTGCAGTTTAGTTAAGTCTTTCTCATGCAGTGTTTTTTTAATTATGTCTGATAATTCTTCCCACTTTTTGTGAAACATTTTCCATTGGCTCAATATTTCTTGAAGTTCAGTTTCCTAAATATGGACTCAACACTCTAACTGGACTTTACCAGCATTGAATAAAGAACATGGGTAATTTCATGCCCTTTCACAATAGAAGTTGAGACAGAAAGAAGCCTCACACCTTTTTGTACAGGTAGGGGGCCAGAGGCTTGGGAAAAGCACAAAGGAAAGTTTTATGAAAATCAGAAAATGAATGCAGGCTCTTGAGTCCCAATTAAATGGTTAAATTACAGACCATTCAATTTCTCAAAAATTAAGCAGTAAATGAAAGCTAAAGATATTATAAAAGTTTAAAAAGGAAATTATTGATATGAAAATTAAATTGACCAGAAGATGAGTCCCATTCTGTGGTAACCTTTGTCAGTCCACAGTTGGTATTTATTCTTCAGTGGATTAAAATTACTTTCTGAGTTTCTTTATGAAAAAGAAATTCTACAAGGGAGCACTGTAAGTCTGTCACACTTTCTAGTTTCATGGTTAGGGTTCTGACCTAAGATGTCAGGCTTAACTCTCTGCTTCAAGGTTTTTTAATCTGGAAAATTTCAAATTAAGCAGAGCAAAGATTTGACCTCAGGTCCACCATGTCACAGACCAGTAATAAAAAAGTGTCCTCAAAAAACTTTTAACACAAACTTCTATATTACAGTATAAGGAAAGAGCATATTTCACCAAAATTTTTGTCAAGTCAGCTAAAGTTATAAACAGAAGCTGTAACCATATGTTAAAAGAAAAGACTGAGATCAGGATGGATAGAATCCACGGAGTTAGTGGATCAAATAAATAAATAAAGGATAAAAATGTAACAATAAATAAGGGATAAACCCCCCAACTATCTACCTTTATGTGGAAGTAAGCACTCCTTTATTTTTCATTTGTGTTTCCTATGTTGGTGTCTTCATCATTTTACAGAGAAGTCAAGGGCATAGTGCAATGCTGGGTATTTATGGACCTCTTTTTCTTATGTTTTTTCCCCTTCCCCCCCACCCCCAGATATGGAAAGCAACAAAATAAAGACTAATGATGTTAAAAAGTCAAGTCTCACTCTTAAAAGATGACTGTTAAAGGCGACTACACTACCTAACTTGGCAACTTGTGCTTCCTCACATTGAAAAGGCATTCAATGGTGTTCAGATGGAGCCTCTGGTTGTACGGTTCATGCCTGTTGTGTCTTGTCCTGCCACTTGGCACCACTGAAAAGAGCCATCTCCTCTGCACTCTCTCTTCAGGTATTTGTGCATATTGATGAGATCCTCTGTGAGCCTTCTGTTCTGCAGGCTGAACAATCCCAGCTCTCTCAGCTTGTGCTTACGGTAGAGATGCTCCAATTCCTTAATCACTTTTGGAGTTCTTCATTGGACTCTTTGAGTATGTCCATGTCTCTCTTTAACTGGGAAGCCCAGTGCTGGGCACAGTACTTGTGTGATCCTAATGAAGGAATTTCAAACATTTTTCTGTGCTACAGAAGGTTGGACTCAGCAAAATATATGAAATGAAACAACATTCAGTATTTCTATATCACCAATGTTCTCAGACAAACAAGTTTTCTCTGACATGTGGAGCACAAACAGTATTATATAGTTAGTTTGTCCTTGTCCACTTGAATTAACAGTTGATTCAATTAGGTGAGTAAATTGGGCATCTGATTCAGTGTAGAGGAGGAAAAACTTCCATTAATGCCTCTGTCAAGTGAAAGGGAGGAGGGAGACAGAAATACAAAGATTTCTAGTCTTAACTGTATTAATTAAAAGTTATTAGCTGTAAGCGCTCCCAGACAATCAGATCCTTATGTACCCCAACACTGTCTGCCAACTACCAGACAGACCACAGGTTGGAAGGGGTTCTGACCTCTGATATGAAGCTACACTTCAGCCAGGGAGAAATTATGGTGTAATGGTTTGACCCATTGCTTCCTCAGTAACCATTGTATCTAAGGAAGTTACAAGTATTCCACACGCGTCTTCCACGTAGAAGGGGGAGAGCGGTTTTGGCTTTCCTTCCTTGGCCAGGGAGCTTGTGAGAGATGTTGGAGCCTGATCCCTCCGGTTGTTGGTGGTTCTCCTGTCCTGGGTGAGATTGTTTCATGCTTGTTCCCCTTCCTTGAAGTTTTTAATTGTGTTTGTCTGTTTCATTTGGTTCTTTTGGTTTGGTTTTGTTTCTTCTCAATTTTCTAGTTGATCAGTCCCCTTTTCCCTTTTCCCTTTCCGCTGGGGGTGGGATCCTACGTACTGTGTATACAGTGTGGTTGTGAATGTTAGACAACATAATTTCTTCTTTTTATTCAGTTCAGTTTGTTTTAAGTGCGTTTCTTTTCAGGGTCTTTTTCCCCTTTCCTTTGCTGGGAAAGTTCTGGGAGGGGGAAAGGGGGCCAGTCCAGGGCTGCTAACAGCTAGGCCAAACCTGAGACATTAATTGGAGGTTCCACCGAGATGGCAATAAGTGCCTCCAGAAAAATTAGAGCCTTATGAGTCCAGCACTGTCTGCTGAATCAGGACAGAACACAGGCTGGAAGGTATTCTAACCTCGGATGTGAGGACCACACTTAATAGCAATAAAAGAAAAGGACCTTTCTCATGATAGCTCCCGAAATAACATTTATTAATACAAATATGTGACAATAACAAATATGGGTTACTTTGTCGGTGATAACATTTAGCTGTAGAATTGTACAAAATACCCCCCAAAAGACACCGGCACAAAACACATTTCAAGGACCACTCCATCAGTATATCACTCCCACAGCAAACTTAACTAACAGAAGATTACTAAACAGAAACACAACAGTTCAACACCACCAGTAAACACGCTCAATAACCCCAAAGTAAAGCAACAGGAGCCACTTCCCATTAACAGGCATACACCCAGTGAGCTATAGCAAATTACAACTAATAAGGCATAAGAAAACTAAAGTAAGAATTTTGTGGCTTACCCCTGCAATATTGATGGAATGGGGGAGACAGGGTAGCTCTCAGATTGCCCTCCCAGAGGTGGAAAGTTTTTCTTCCCAAGCTGCAGTTAAATTGCACTTCTTTTACCTTTTACTTCTTCTCCAGGTGTTTGTGTGACTGATAGCCAATCTAATGGGGGGGAGTGATGCAGATACCCTGAGGTGAGGTGGGCCCTTGAAGATAACACAAAAGAAGGCCATGCTATATCTTAACACTCCATCCTTTGTTAATCTTATCAGTTTGGAAGCCCTTTGTCCTCTGCTTGGAGCATCTCTCCAGGGGACTGAGGCATTTCCCTCAACCCATCCAGCCTTATCAGCTCATCACCCCACATGCCACTATGACAACACTGCATTTTAATGGAGATATATTTGGATATCTATCACACCATGATAAAAATTGAAAAAAAAAACCAATAGAGTGATAACTGAAGGCTACAGACAGATAGTTTTCTCCCTTTTCTTTCACAAAATCAAATAAAAAAAATAGGGGAAAATTATTGCTAGAACTTAAACGCTTAGATTCCATTTTTTATTAATGTCCTCAAATTGAGTGTGCTTTTGTATGAAATGAAGTGAGATGTAGTTAAGGAAAATAAACTTGTCAAAAGAAATACCGACAGAGAAGACAGATTTTGTCTTAAATGCAGTACCAATTCCTATCACCTAGGAAATTAGATAAGTGCATCTGATCTGTTTAACCAAGAAGGAAAAAAGGACAGAGAGCTTCAGCTTTCAACTCCTGTATAGTATAAAAGAAAAAAACTTGGTTTTGTTTGCCAAGAGTCCTTAAAAACTCGTCCTCAGACCATCCAGCTCATTTTCTGACAGCCTGTAGCCTATGAGAGGAAACTGAGAAACTTACAAAAGAACAAGGGAAGCACATGGGAGTCCTTCTAATCATATATCCTTCTCTCTTGTGGCAGTCACTGTCTTAAGAACCTTTGAGTGGGCAACTAGATGATGGTGTTTAGTGGAGGTTTCCTCTATAAATTTTTCTAATCTATTTATGAACCCATTTACTCTACTGACCTCCATAACACTCTACAGAACTGTTTCATAATTTATGCATTAAGTGATAAAGTATTTCCACTGAGTGTTTTAAACTTCCTGATTGATTGGATGACCCTCAGCTCTTGTATTTTAAGAAAAAGTGAATGATCACTTCTTATTCACCTTCTTTAAACTATTCAAGATTTTATAGACCCCCCTCTCATATATCTTCTTTTCTCCTATCCAGGCTGAAGTCTCCTAGCCATGTCCCCTCATTCAAATTCTGTTCCATGTTGATCTGTTTTTATCTTTTGGCCTTTTTTTTTTTAAATACTCTGTAGTTTCATCACAATTTTCTGATTCTGAAATAAGGATTACCAAAGTGACTTTAGAGTATTCAGCATGTAGATACATTATATATTCCTTGTACATAAAATCATAGAATTATGAAATGGTTTGGCTTGGAAGCGACCTTAAAGATCATCCAGTTCCAACCCCTATGCCATGGGCAGGAGCATCTTCCACTAGACCAGGTTGTTCAGGGCCACATCCAACCTGATCTTGAACAACTCCAGGAATGGGGCATCCCCAGCTTCTCTGGGCAACGTGTTTCAGTGCCTCACACACTCACAGTAAAGAATTTCTTCATAATATCTAATCTAAACCTATCCTCAGTTTGAAACTATACCTCCTTGTCCTGTCACTACGTGCACTTGTAAATAGTCACTCTCCATCTTTCTTATGTGCTGCCTTCAGGTACTGGAAAGCAGCAATTAGATAACGGTGAAGCCTTCCCTTCTCTGGGGTGAACAATCTCATTTCTCTCAGCCTTTCCACAAAAGAGAAGTGCTCCATCCCTCTAATCAAATTGGTGACTCTCCTCTGGACTCGCTCCAATGGGTCCATATCCTTCCTGTGCTGGGACTCCAGGGCTGGAGGCAGCACTGCAGGTGGGTCTCACCAGAGCAGAGCAGAGGGGCAGAATCCCCTCCCTGTACCTGCTGCCCACCCTGCTTTGGAGGCAGCCCAGGACACACTTGGCTCTCTGGTCTGTGAGTGTGCATGGATGGCTCATGTCCAGCCTCAGCACCCCCGAGTCCTTTCCAGCAGGGCTGCTCTCAATCTGTTCATCCCTCAGCCTGTGTTGATACCTGGGTTGCCTTGACCCAGGAGCAGCACCTTGCACTTGGTCTTGTTAAACCTTGCGAGATTCCTATGGGTCCAGTTCCTGAGCTTGTCCATAGTAATGCTTTCCACTTTCTTCTCTGTTCCTTTCTTAATATTTAATTCTTGACTGTTGCTTTGCAATGAGCAGAACATCTCCAGAGAAATGTCCCCAGAGACAGGAAGTTCCTTTCCAGAATAGCAATAGCTAATTTGGGAGGAGCAAGAACAAGCTGTAAATGCTGAGGCAAGGGATATTTGAACACTGGTGAGTGATGGTCTTTCATGACTAGTAGCACCCTGGAATGGCAAGGAGTCTAAGGACATAGTCTAAGTCTATGTCACATGTTTTCAACACCCAGCAGATGGTACTCGAGGATGCACAGTACCACTAAGGGCTGTAAGCAGCACTGTGCAGCCTGTGCAGCCTCTCTGGCCCCCTAGACACCTGCAGAGCAACCACAGAGTCCTTCTTTCTGCTGGGCACGGTTGGGGCTGTCCACCAAATCTTGATTAATATTCACAATGCTGAGGACAGGAACAAAAGCTGAAGGTGGCCTTTTATTGTTCTGCAGCTTATCATGCTATAAAACAGTTGCTGGCATCAGGTACATGTTAAAGCTACAGTCATGCTATAGTCAAAGCTACAGGCATGACTTCACTTGATTGCTAAAGATGAAAAAACAAACCCTTCTATTCATTTAATTCAGACCTGGAATGAACACCTACTTCTCTCACCAAAATGCACCTGCATGCAGCAGATTGAACTTATCCCTACGGAAAACAGAGGTCCAAATAGAGGGGAAGGATGGAGAAAATAGTGGATCAACTTTTATAGATAAGCATTTCTCTAGATACAGAGTAACAATTTCTTACTCTCTTCCTAGAGGCTTCCAATATTTTGTCTCTTTCTAAAAATTTTATCCACAACTTACATACTCCAGAAATATCCTCTTAGGACAGCTTTTCTATTGAAAATGCATTTTCTGTAAAAACCCAAATGATTCACAGGAATATTTTGAACCTGCAAAAAATAATCTTTTTTTAATAGAAAATAAAAGTAAAAACATTATTATGCTTTATTTCAAATATAATTACAATGAATCTTAAGAAAAAAATGGGGTTTTTGGTTCACCAAAGCAATACACTACATTTCCCTTGTCACATTTTCTCATGGAAGGTGTAGCTCAGACAGTCTTTCTTCCTTACTCTTTCAAATTATGGCTTTATCTCCTATCACACAAGAAATGTTGTATTTTATGCACATTATTTGTGGTATTGCTTAGTGAATTGGGAGACAGGGACCAGGCAGGGAGATTGGCCTGTTGAAGAAGATGAAAATATCAGACTTGCAAAATTACATGGTGCCTTCGGCTAGATCTCTAAACCATGACACAGGAATGATTTTGCAATCCCAGCTCTACTTGCTTGCAGTGTGACATCTTAGGAAAGGCATGTTACTCTGCTTTGCCTAAAAGGCAAGGCAAATATAGTAGTAATTTTTATGAAATTACTCAGAGGAACCACTGACTGCTGCTTATAAAATTATGACTTTTAATGAATTATATTTAATTGTTATATTATTATTATCACAAAATATTAAACAATGTTGGACTAGCGGACAGACCATCTTAGGCTGCTACATGTTATGTAAGACAAAACTAGACTGTCCAGCCCGCCTACAGATTTGTACAAGGTAAAAGTGGGCCTTCCACTTGCTGACCACCACTCTTATGGGTGCAGATTAGTGCCTGTTTTACTTCATGTATCTGTTAAGTGTATATGTAGAAGGGCAATCCCCCTCCCCCTCCCCCCCCATTTTGGCCTGAATGTTTGTTTTTTCTATTCCATTCTCAGTAAAATGCAGGTAGATTCTGACACACAGAAAGTCATTGACATTCTAGAACTGATAAAAGGGCAAAACCTGCAGGTTTTGTTGCCAATAGAGTAATACTATTTGGAATTCAGAAAAACTCCATATTCAGAGCAACAACACAAAACTTTCCTGAACCCTTTGTTTCTGTACTGAAAGATAATACAGATTATTCCCTCCCTGAATGATACATGCCAAGTTAACAAGTGTAATATTTTTCTTTATTTCAGAATACAATGAGAATGTTTTTGAGAACAGAGGAGTTTTCAAGACCCCACCAGTAAGTCTCGTGCAGTGTTTTTAGATACATAGTAAGGAACTGGGTTTCTTTAGCATTACCTCTCCTTTGTTTTGCACCTGCAGAAAGTTCTCTGTATGGAAGAGAATTGTTTCAAGTACATCAGCTGGAGTCAGGTGTCATGTACATGCACATACCCAGCAGAATCTTACACTGTCCTACACCATGCCATGAGAGAGTTCACTCCTGCATAACCTAAATTGCTAATTTGTACAGTAGACTGTAATGGAGAAGAAGCTCTTTGATATTGTCTGGGGTGCTATATTAAGACCCTGCTGCCTGTAATGTCTGGCTGTTTTTCACCCTTAGTAGAAATTTGGATAAAGTTAAGATATAAGAATTTGATCCCACAGTACAAATGATGAGGACATTGTCATTAAAGTATTTGAGCCAGGCTTCTATAAAGAAGACTCTGTTTCTACCCACCCCTACTGTATTGATGCCAAAAGATTTTCCTCTCAGGGTGTTTTTCACATGATAAAATTCTTACTGGAAGCTGGATACATCTCCTATAGGGATATTGGATTAATCACATGCCTTTACCTTTGTTGAAAGCTATTTTTTTTCTGATCTGGTTCATAGTGCATTCACTGTGAGACTTCTTGATACATTCTGTAGTTTTGATACTTCTCCTAGTTTTGATACTTCTCCTCCTGGATTATTCTCTGTTCCCCTCCTAGTTCTAAACTCATTAGGAATGTTGAAATAACTAGCTGGAGACAGCTCATCAGCAGTTAACAGAAGATGTAACAAGCTTTGCAGTGCTTTCTGAAGGATAGAGAAACCATTTTTTTGGTGAGATAAGCACTTTTTAAGACTTACAAAAGTAATTTTCAAACCTTAGTATGACAGCCTTTTTCATATCCTGAAATGTACAAGTCTTAAAAACATTCAGTCATGTAATGGAATGAATGCATTCAGTTCATTAAGAGATCTTGACTGAAGCTATTCCCAAGGATGATAAAATGCTTTGGAGTCGTGTTGGGTTCTGTGTGACAGGCTCCTAAGGTGATTTTTGAAGGATATTGTGACTGCTGTGGAAAGCCAACGGACCCATAAATGTAACACCTCTTTGATCACCTGTGGATTTCTGACAACCCAAACAGATCCCCTTTAGGCAATCGAAGAGGCACATCTCTTTCTATGGAGAGCAATAAGCTCTCAAGTGTGATTTCTTTCTCCTTAGGCTAATATATGGAGTCCTATGTCTGGTGCTAATGAAATTCCAAATAAACATTGCAAGTCAACAGTGACGTATTTTCATGTTGTCTTCATATACAGCAGTAGCAATTTTTTTTTTTTTTAGTTTTCTTTTTCTCCTCCTGAAAATACTTGCTCTGCTCAAATGGGCAAAGCAATGAGGTTGGTCAGAAAGGCAAAGCAATTTAGATAGTTCATGGAAGGTGAAAGAACTCAAATTACAAGCACTTGACTTAGTGCACTGTCCACATTCCCTGAAGTTCCCCAACCTGCACTCAGTGTGGGGCTTTGTGATATTTTAATGGCTCTTTTCCTCTCAGCATGTGGAAATGGTCTTGTGCATCAGGCAGCTCAGAAAAGGGGATTCAGCTTTTCAGTAGTCAGCAAAATTAATCCCAGACTAAAAGGCTGTATTTCTAGAACTGGAAGTGACTAGGCATTGCAAAGGAGTTAAACCAATTAGTCAAATGAAGTCAATGTTAAGCTTTGTTAACATAGAATTCTAGTTTTCTCCTGATTAATGAAAATAGAGAATCCTTTTTCAAAGAAATCTCCAGTCTTTAATCTTGTCTGACTGCTCCCCTCTCCAGTCTGCCTTCCAGTTCTGAGGGTTTATGTTGTTGTTGTTGGGGGAGTTTTTTTGTCTTTTTTTAAAGTAAACTGTTAACAGAAATAACAGCGTAGTGACACTAGGGTCCTCCACCTCATCCATGACAAGGAAATGGGAAGCATGAGATAAATATATAAAGGAAAGAAAAACTTGGGTTTAGCCAAGTAGGCCAAAAAATTAGGCTTTAAAGTTCAGATTAGGCCTGAAATTGTCAGCTGACTTGAGCTGGGCTGAGCTAGCTAACAGCTGACTTCTTCCAGCCAATAATATTGTATTCCATACCATACTACATCATCTCAAAGGGGGTAAAATCCAGTGTGTGGGAGTGGCTTGGTTCAGTTGCTTCACAGCTGTGGTGCCAGCAAGACACTCTGCTGTCCCAGGAGGGATGGGGAGGCCCAAGCCCAGAGCACTGGCTTAACATCATGTTATCTGAGGGAAGTAAAATGTTTGTTCTTAGCTTTTCTCTCTGCTTAAGTCTGTCTCTGAAGAACCAACTTCTCTAGAATGATTTGTAGTTAAAATGGTAGAATGTGTGTTTACTGGGAAGTGGGAAGTTATTTCTTGTTATACATAACTTGTGTAAGTGTGTGTTATATTGTAGTATCCTCTTAATTTTCTCCTTTCTGTATGAATACATATAGTTAGTTTTCAGCGTAAACCTGGCTTTGGAAGTTTTTTTTCCCTCTCTCCCTCTTCTCTCTTCCCTTAGCTGTTTGGGGGGGGAGGAACCCTTTTCACCGTGTCCTGGACAGTTGACGTTTTGCCAGCTCAACCCAGGACAGATAAATATATAAAGGAAAGAAAAACAAAAATCATATCCTTCTCCCTACCATCTACATCAATTGCCTTTTAAAAATTCTTTTTTGCTAGTAAGACTGTGCAACTCTTACTGCATTGGCAAGTTTTGTTCATCTGTAGGTTCTCAAAATAGTAGCTTAAGAAAAAATGACATCCAAAAGTACATGTGCCTTCTATGGGCTCAAAGCAATGTTTAGTTCTATCACACTATTCAAAGCTCTTAGTCACATTGCTCAGTGCAGAAGTTGTGGTGTCATCAACATTCCATCAGCATCTAAGAGGAAGTTTCAGAGTCAGTAATATCATAGGATGCAATTTTCCCCTTTGAACGGCTAATGTGCACTGTATGGTCTCACACAGCTTTTCCTTGCAGAAAGCATTCCTAAGGGTTAAGAAATGTGCTACTTTCAAAAAGGGGTCTTAGAGGGATGGACCAGGACAATCCAAGGCAGCAGAAAGATCATGTGCCTATTATCACCTAGCAATTGCATTCCTGAGGTTAACACTTTTTGTAGCAGGCACACCTAGAATCCAAACATATGACCAGTATTCACTTCCCTGGTAAACTTGTTTATTGGCAGAAAATATGTGGCAGAAAGTTTCAAACTACAGTGTTAGGTAAGGACTTTTTATTGTTCAGCTGCAGCATGAAGATGTGATTTGTATGATGAAGTATTGGGCTTGATACAAAATTTTGTTGCTTTTTTTTTCACCACCTACCCTCTGAGGAAGAGACAGAGTTAGCAGTGCAAGTGAAGTCCCAGAGGGGATGCACAGTCTGCTAGTTGAATGTATGGGAGACCTGGAAGGAATGCTGCAACTAATGTTCTGCATTGATGAAGGAAATTAAATCAGCAATGTTGCCATGGCTATGTCCTTTCCATTTCCTTAATGAAATAACAATCCTCTGCAGACATAAAACATGACTTTTGTAAATCTGTATCACAAAATTTCAGTATTTCTAGAATTTGCTGCAGAATTGTGCTCCTTACAGCATTGTTCTTGTAACGATGTACATTCTGCTGGCCCATAAACAGTCCCTCTGACACTACCACAAGGTTCACAGACCATATGTCCTGTGGATTCATTTCAATCTTTTGCACAGTTGACTGGAACTGTGGGGATTAATGCCCTCAGTTGTCCCTTCTATTCCTCTGCTCATAAGAGGCTGTTTCTACAGATGTGCAGCTCCTGTTGCACTGTATACAAGCAGTCTCTAGTCTTCTGGGATACATTAATTGCCTTTGATCTAGATTATGCCTTTCCTAAGACATGTACTTTCTTGCTGTTGCAAGTCTCAGGTAGCATAATTTACATGCCTGTGAGTTGCTGATACAGTGGTAGAAACTGCTTTGAAGTCTGACCTGGGCCAAAGTTCACTGAGCTATAATGCTGGGCCAGGCAGCTGCCTCCTTTGTTTGCACTGTGTCCCTCAATCTGTGAGATCATGCCAAAATAAGTGCTATAGACAGGGGTTTAGCAAAAAGCCTCAAAATGTTTGGATAGCTATGAAATATATGTAAAAAAATGAAAGAAAAGGAAAGAAAGAAAGAAAGAAAGAAAGAAAGAAAGAAAGAAAGAAAGAAAGAAAGAAAGAAAGAAAGAAAGAAAGAAAGAAAGAAAGAAAGAAAGAAAGAAAGAAAGAAAGAAAGAAAGAAAGAAAGAAAGAAAGAAAGAAAGGAAGGAAGGAAGGAAGGAAGGAAGGAAGGAAGGAAGGAAGGAAGGAAGGAAGGAAGGAAGGAAGGAAGGAAGGAAGGAAGGAAGGAAGGAAGGAAGGAAGGAAGGAAGGAAGGAAGGAAGGAAGGAAGGAAGGAAGGAAGGAAGGAAGGAAGGAGAGAGAGAGAGAGAGAGAGAGAGAAAGAAAGAAAGAAAGAAAGAAAGAAAGAAAGAAAGAAAGAAAGAAAGAAAGAAAGAAAGAAAGAAAGAAAGAAAGAAAGAAAGAAAGAAAGAAAGAAAGAAAGAAAGAAGAAAGAAAGAAAGAAAGAAAAAGAAAGAAAGAAAGAAAGAGAGAAGGAAATAGAAAAGAAGCAAGTATTCCTATTTAAAAATAAATGGAAAAGAGCAGAACTCTAAGTGCCGAGACTCTCATCTGGCATATCTGTCACCCAGACTAAATTGCAGGCCTAATGCATGAGAGAAAAATAGAAAATTGCCACATGCACACAGTCACATAATAAGCAAATGTTAATTGATGTGCTTTGTTTGTGATAGCTCCCACGAGATTTGCAATGAGCAAGGCTTTTCTGTATCGGCAATTCCACAGCATATGCTAGCACATCTAGTAAGAGTCATCATGTTTAAGTACTTTCTACCATCTGCTATGAAAATGGAAATATTGAGAGATTTCTATCTCTCTTTACCCCAGTGCATTTATGTATGTAACTGTGATCTCAATCCTATCTCTTTTGATCCATGAAGCTAATGCTATGTTCTTAATGCTTATGAGTTCTCTACTGTGAGCCTTTTATAGAGAAAAAAATACATAAATGCATGCATTGATGCTCAGTAATACACATGTACATATACAGATACATAGAAAATATGCTACATAGTTTCCTGTGTGTAAAAGGTGAAAGGATTTTTGATTGTCACCTTAACAGTTCTTTGGTTTGTGTGCTCACATTCACACTGTGCAGTTCAAGGACAGTAATTATTTTTTTTTACTGACATGGATTCATCATTCACGTCAGCTTTTAACTTGTCTATCTTCCCCTCTCAACCCTTGAAAACAGGCACTTCAGTTCTCACTTGTGCCTGCACAGTAGTTTTTGTGGTCTCAAATGGAATCTTGAATCCAGGTATTGATTCAAGGGTCTCACAGCTGCTCCTTGCTATGTCTAGTGATAATGGCTCATCCATTAAATGAGGATGATAGAAATCAGTGGTATTCTGGGCATTCCCTGTTCTTCCAGATATTTCTAGAAGAACATGGAATGACTGCTGGTGGATAAGAAAAATTACATACTGTTCTAATATGAGAGTTTCAAGGTTTGAACCTAAGATGATGATGATGATGATGATGATGATGATGATAATGATGATAATAATAATAATAATAATAATAATAATAATAATAATAATAATAGTAGTAGTAGTAGTAGGACTGCTGCCAGATTTCTTTCTGACCCAATTTACATCGATTCTGGCCATTGTAATATTCTCACTATGCAATATGCTGCACTAGTGTGCTTTAAGAAATCCTGGCTAGGGTTCCTAACTCAAAAAGAGTGAGTCACGGAAATGGAAATTTTCACATAATCTCAGGCAAGGAGAAGCTCAGTGTGCTAACCCTAAACCAAACATAAGGGAATTTCTCACCATGTAGAACATTTCAAGATGAACTATTTTCATGCCATGTAGAAGTCTTCATTGTGAAAATGCTGGATCTAGGCTCAAAGAAGCCAGCATGACACTTAGCTCTTATGTTTAGTTTCAGTTTAGGATTTGGATGTCACAATGCTGAAGCCTGAGGCTCTTATTTTTAGACATTCAGCCCTAAAAATGAATCTAAAATTCACAGCTGGACTTCCAGGACCTTACACAATGAATAAATATCACATCCATAGAATTAAAAAACAATCTCTGCAGTAGAAAGGAAGCCCTTATTATTTTCTTTGGTTGGGTCTAAAGTGAAGGATATGTGGGCAAACTCACCTCTCTCCCAAGATTAGGAAATTGACTCTGGTCTCCACCTAGCTGAGCAGGAGTTTTACAGTGGGTATAAGCCACTATGTTTATGTGCCTGCCATGGAGGGTGATGGTGCCCTCGACCTTTGATTTAAGAACTTCATGCCTGCAGCAGCCAGGTGAAAAAAAGTCCAACAAATTCTTCACCCTCTTCAACCAGAATACAACAAATTGCACATCTTCTATCAGTAATCATGATATTGCTAATTCGTGCTTTAGGTGTGTAAGTCCGCATGCAAACATGAAGGCAAAGAAAGAAAAGGGTCTATGGTAATCTATGGTAATAACAGATTTCCCATTAACTACTGAGAGTAAACGCTTGTGTATTTGGGTTGTGTTCAGAGTTATCTTGTGGACTTCAGAAAGAAGTCTATAAAATATTAAAAATATAAAGTAAACATTGAACTGTATTTCTCACCTCAACCACATAAGAAGCTCACAAACACACACACAGACACAACCTCCTCCTTCTAAAAAACAGATGAGAACTTAAATTCAAATTCTCTACACTGAAGGAATTATTTACAGCTGATATAAGTGTTGGAAAAAGAGGAAGTCCTGACACTCCTGTAATGATGCAGTGATGGTAGGAGAAAGCTTTTCTTAAAGAAACTGAAATGTTTAATACTGGAAGAAAATTGAAGAAATAAGTTGTGCCCTCATTAACTTTCCTAATTGAGTTGATGTACATGCAAAACAATATTAATAAACATATCACAAAAATAAACAGGTTTGAATGACGCTAGGAGTGATTGACACGCAAACACAGAAGCATGCTTTCTTCCATCTGCTTATCATTTCAAAGATTGATAGGTAAACAAAATTAATTCTGACTGACTGGTAAAGGGCTGCATAAAGATCTATAATATTCAGTAAATAGTTTGTCATTGCTATTTGAAAGTAAATTGACAGGATATGACATCCTATTTATTTCCAAGAAAGAACAATTTTGTTATGTACAGAAAAAGTGACTGATTATAACATTACATGACATTTTGAAGCTAACAGCCTGAATTACTATCTCCAAATTATGGCCAAGAAAAACATGCCTTATGGGCATCTCACTTAGTATTTTAACTTAGAGGAGAGAGTAATTAAAAAATAGGTAAGGACATCCTCACCAACTTGAGATGAACAATAAGGGAAACATGGTGCTAGAGGGCTTGTGTTTTTGTTATGAAATAGTACACTTAAATAAATGGGAAGAGAAAAATCCTTCTAGCAGTCTCTCTCTGAAATATGGACAGAGTTTGTAATTGTCTCCTTTATGAAGCCATCATGCTCCCAAAGTGAGGACTGATTTAAGTCCCCTGTAGATAGGTCCTACTGCATGTGATAAAAGTTTTTGACATTACTAGTTCTGAGTATTATCAGTTAATATGGGCCAAAAGATCTGTTCTACCCACTTGTACACAAAAATGGCCTGTTTTCATAGTCCCCTAGCTCGAAAAACCAAACTCCCTGCACACACCACCAAATAGCAGATGAACTTAAAGTCTTTAAATATCCTTGTTAAAGACTAAACACTCAGAGTCCCTTACAAGGACCTTTTAAGATTAGAGAAAGTTAACATTTGGTATTTTGGCTTAGAAGTGTTCCTAATTATGAAGCAACTCTTGAAAGGACAGCAATGTGAATTATTATGTTCATTAGTATTTATGTGGTGTGTTACTGATAAATAAGAATGCATTTTTTAACAATATTAATAGAAATATATGCATTGACACAGAAGAAAGCTATATAAAGCAGAATTACACCCTACCTGATTTATTTATAGCACTCTGTAGATGGATTGTGACCCAGGTTGTTTTTGCCATGATCTCATTTCAAGCAACTTATTACGATACATCTGACTTCAGGGATGTTTTTTCTTTTTAATTTTTTCTTCTTTTGTTTTTTGTTTACCCAGCAAGGCAGTTCAAATTCAAACCCCTTACTACATGGGCTGAAGATTTTCCAGTATGCCCTCCAGCTTGTTTACCACCCACTGTTCCCAGAATGCCTGTACAGACACATCATACAGTGCTGCAAGAGAGAGGCAAAAGCTGCACACCTCGGTCTGAAAAGGTGCTGTTCCTACCCATCCACACACTGTGCTCTCCTTGCATTTGCAGACATATAGAGATCATCTCATGCTACAAAGTACCTTGATCCTGTGACTTGATGCCTGAAAAGGTTCAGCAAAACTTGTTCCTCGGAAAATTAATCTGTCTGAATCATATCTGAGCTTTCTGATGAAACACTACATGCTTTGCATTTAGACAGCCTCGTCTCTGTTCAGTCCAGTGCATTATCAGGTTAAGAGTAAGCTTTTAAATAAGGAAATGTCTTGCTTGATATTAAAGTGCATTCTGAATATAATTCGAATCAGGTGCTCCAGGAGTTTTGTTCCTAGGAGGGTAACCAGCAATTAAAATAAAATGAGATCATTTGGTACTGTACAACATGTCTAAATAAAGATTTTATAGACCAAGCATGTAGTCCCTTCACATACAAAGGTAATTTCAAGGATTTCAGCAATATTAGCAAACAGATATTTTATCCCAAGAGGACGAGTAATAACGTTGACATTTCAGCCACACAGTAAAAAAGTTCTGTACCCAAAATATTACTCATATTATTTTCCCAGAGCAAATACAACTGAATTGCAATTTCACGCTCATGACTGAAATCCCTGGTGTTACTTTGTTATGCAAAAACATTTTAGAACTGACTGTAAAAATGTAAGAAAAATCTTTCACATCCAAAAATCTTTGTTCTTCTCAATACAATCAGACCTAAGTCACAGTTTTAGAGACAATATGTGCACACTGTACTTGTTGGTCAAGTGTATAGTTACTGACTATCTGTGAATAACATCATGGTTAAACAAACAACATAATATATGCATAAAATGTGTCAAGGTTGAAAATACAGTTAAAACACATCATTCTCAATGGCTGTTTTGTTCATAAAGGAAAAAAGGTCGTTCACAAGTTATGGTGATCGGACTGAAAATGCAATTTTCAGTCATGAGGCTTAACTATGGCATATGTTTTGTTCATTTTCCTTTTCTGAAATGATTTTCTTGTGTTTTACAATGTTCAAGTTACACCAAGATAGTTCACATTTCTAGTCTCTTGAAGATGAAAGGAACTAAGAAATTAATATTATAATTAAGAAGCAATTGGCATTCTGTAGATGTTCTCTTACTCTCAGTTTAAATCAGGTGCCAAAAGGTATGCCCACTGCTCCTTCACCTTAAAATCTTTTGATGGTCAATATCAAATATGACTTCTTGACCTGAAACAATAGCTATCAAAATGACTTTTCATCAAACTAGTATAGTAGAAGTCATACTGCAGTATGAACAGGGACTTTTTCTTTCCTTAGTATTCCTTCAGTGCAACTAATCCTAGAATCTCTACTCTTTTCAGGAATGGTAAAACACTGTGTGAAGAGATAGCAACATATTAAAGTTTTTGGCAATAGACTTTCTTCCTTTCATGTGCATCAAAACCATAATTTCTCATATTGGATAGGAGACATGACTACAGTCTGATGCATACATAAGGAGAATGCAATGCAGAAACTCTCCATACTCTCTGGAAAATGGTACGAAGCTTCCTCAAGATCCAAAAATTAATGGCTCCTAACCACAGGAATAACCTGTGTTCTGGAAGGAGTATGGAGGTTCAACAGCTTGCTAACCTGGCAGGCAAGTGCTTTCATGAAGACAGAATCACAGACCTTTATAGTTGAGATTAGCATGATTCAATGAACAGATGTGAATTTCAAGTTCAGAAACATTCCATATCTAATCATGGGTAATTGAAATTAGGACTGCCAGCCATAGTTTTCACTGCTCTCCCATTTCTTGGTAATTTAATTTGATGGGAACTACCATCATCACAGCTGAATTCCAGTCTTATTTTGTCTGGGTCTGACAGTCACTGCCCCCTATAAGTGTTTGCAGCTTTTAACGATCACTTTAACACATCAGCAGTTAAGGTATCTCCCTTTCTCCTGACATACTCTGACACAGCACCTGGAGCTGAAACTGGAGTACTTGGGCAGCCACATGGGGATGTTCTTTTCACATTACCAGCATTGTGAGAGCAGTGTGGAGAATGTGGAAGAGGTGAGAAAAGGGACACAAGCCAAGAAGACTGTAATATTCTAAGTCATCTTACCATCCAGTGAAAAATCTGCAGACAATACAGAAATGCTCCAGCCAGCACAGATTTAGGAGAGGCAGGTCTTGTCTGACCAAACTGATCTTTATGACCAGCTGACCTTGCTAGTGGATGAGGGAAAGGCTGTGTATGTGTCTACCCTGATTTCAGCAAAGCCTTTGACACCATTTCCCACAGGATTCTCCTGGAAAAGTTCAGCCCACAGCTCAGACAGGGGCACTCTCTGCTGGGCCAAGATGGATGGCTGGGTCCAGAGTGCTGGGCAATGGTGCTGAATCCAGTTGCCATCTGGTCACTCGTGGTGTCCCAAGAGATCAGATATGGACCCAGTCCTGTTTAATGTCATTATTGATGATCTGGATGAGGGGATCGAGTCTACAATTGACAAATATGCAGATGACACCAAGTTGGGGGGGAGTGTCGATCTGGTGGAGGGCAGGAGGGCTCTGCAGAGGGATCTGGACAGGCTGGATAGATGGGGTGTATCTAACAGTGTGAGGTTCAACAAGATCTAGTGCTGGGTCCTGCACTGTGGCCACAACAACACCTTGCAGTTGCACAGATGAACCTTAGGAGTAAAGGGTTGGGCCAGTTCTGCGCACGCTGTGCCTCACCTAAAAAATCCACTGCGCGGGCTGGAAGTACACGCCCACATGGGGAGAGCCCTGCCCAAATCTTCATTTGCGAAGCCCAGCCATACTACTGGACTTGACAATCTCAGAGATTTCTTCAACCTAGTTGATTCTGTGAAAATCTTTATCCTTTGCTGTCCTTTCCCTCTGAACTGTCTTTCTTTTCTGTGGCTGGGAAATGAAACAATGGGAGGTATATGAAGTTCTAATTATTTTTTTTCACTTGACATTGGCAAATTCTCTATTCAATTAAGGCTATTTGAACTTCATCCTGAAATAATGTTGCAACAGCAGAGCAGCCATTAGCCGCACATAAGAGATTGGTATGAAAATGAATGCAGTTTTATTAGGTTCAACATTACAATGGATCACAGTTTTGTCACAGCTTCATCATTGTAGCTCTTGTCTTTTCCAAAGGGTAGAATGAAGCTGTTCCTCCTTGTTACAGTGCTACTTAAGGTTAGATTTCTGCTATACATTGTTTTTAGCACAATCCTCACAGAGAGCTTGAACTTAAGCTAAGGCATGTATGCACAGCAAAAAATTACAAGCCTAGGACAAATACCTTCCACTAATTAGTCAGGGTAGTTGCAGGATCAGCCCTAAACTATCCTTTTTTTACAACGTATAAACAACACACTAATGGTGGATCTGACCAGTGATTTTGTGAAGTCTAGTCATGGAGCAAGTTCTTGCTCAGTGCCTGTCCTATATCCTGACAGGTCAACAGAGATTGCATTTGCCAAGCTGTGAACACAGTACATGTTATTTTTTCGTCATCCTTCTCGTTGAATTTCATTGAGTTTTGTGGTAAGAAATATGTCTTGCTTGTTAATAAATAAGGACTCTGCTATACTCTGTTGACTTATTGATTTTTCCTATTGATACATATGCACTATTAATTTCTGAGCAGATAAATACGCTGAACAGCTGCTTTAAGACTAAATCTAAGTCAAAGCAATGTATTTAATTCTCATTTTAAGTTATAGTGAAGTCCTACTTTAGTTCTTCAAAGATGAGATATCTGGTGCCTGATATTCTCTTAGGTATCATCTGACAACTGAACTCTTAACTTCTTCTGCTTTTCTTGACTCAGTTTTTCCTAGATCTGTGACTCTTCTGCCATTTAGTAGAAGGGTTGTCATTTCTGGAGTAATTCCACCTCTACCTCTAAACTCCCCTAGCATTTCTGAGAGGAGACTTGCCCCATTGTCTGCTGTTGTTTCTGGAAGCACCTGGTGGCTATTCACTGCATCTCCAGCAACAGCTTAGAAGTACTGGGCAATGCTGGCTTGGATGTACTCGTTGTTGTAAGGCATTTTATTTGGCATAAGGAAGTATAGCAGTGGAATGAAACAAACAAAAAAAATAAAAAAAGGAAAGAAAAAGAAGAAAGGAAAAGAAAAGCCTTCTTTGGTCATATGTCAAATACTATTCACATTTTTTAAAAATTCTGAAAAAATGCAGTCTTGGAGCCAGATGGGTAGTGCATTTTCCTCTCCCACACCTGTAGTTATTTCTGTACCGACTGATGTGCACATGTATCTAGTAGAGGTTCTACTGACCCTACAATATGCAGGGATTTTTAAACTTTCTTTTTCCTCAAATAAAGGGTAGAACTAAGAGGACAGTAATTTTGATAGAGTGCCTCAGTGGACCACTGGGAAAATGAAAAAAAAAAAAAAAGAGGAGGAAAAGATAGTTTATTAAAATAATTTTACATCCTAGACAAACAAAGATCTGCTTGGCTTATTTTGATTGTCTTCTGTAATATCTTGTTTTTTTTTTTAAAATATTCTACAAGAATGAGAAAAAGCAAAGCAAAGCAAACCAAATCAAAAAACCCTACAAACCTTTGGCTTGATTGATCCTGATGTCACAAGGAAATAAAAACTGCCACCTGTTCCTTTTAAATCACAAGTTATGTATGTGCAGAGCACAGCTAAACCTGCACACCCAGCAGTTCCCTCAGGTACGGCCCACTGCCCTGCTGTGCCTCCAACAATGAAAGGAGTCCAAGCAATGATTCCTTTCCAGACTGTCAACATCTCACTGGCTGGCAGCAGATTATACCCAAGCCTGCATCTGGGTCAGCATAAAATATATAAACATAGACTTAAATCTAACTTTCTACAATTACTTTTAGGTCTGAAAAACTGAACAAGCAAGGGGAAAGGATGAAGTACTGGGATACACTTCTTCAGATGACATGTCTTTCTAAGTGACATGTCTTTAGTGAGCTTAACTTAATTTCCTGACATCCCAGTGACTAATAAGTAATTTGTTTAATTAGATGACTGTGTTCAGAATGTTTTCTTTGACAGAGATAATATGCACATAGTTCTGCCTGACAGATATTCCAACAGGGTCTTTGATCTTGTTTTTTGAAATCACTGGTGAAATTTCTGTTGACTTCTGGGCAGAGAACTTAGTCCAATGAAGCTTCTCTCATTCTGTTTTACTTCCACAGCTTTCCTCTTAATTTTTTGCTCAATTGCCTTTTTTCCCCCTCATTAAGCGAAGTTGTGTAAAGGAACACAATACCTGCTTCTAAACTATGATCTCACTCAGATACATTTGTAGCCTTTCCTTAGTGGAACTGTGCTGTAATTTGCAATTCCCCTTCATTACACTACTCAGAAATTATACTTTCTGCTTTTTCAAAGTTCTTCCCCTACATTTCTCCAAGCTTACCAACCCCTCACCTACAATTCCTCCTTAAAAACACAGAATTGCTTCAAGTGGAAACTATATATCTTTAATTAACTGACATATTCATTTATCTTTTGAGAAGCTTCCTCTTCTCCTCTCCAGCTGCACTACTGCAATTTAAAGATTAGTAATTGTAAAACATCCATCATTTGCAAAGTGAACTGTCCCTAACTGTTAACCAGAACACAGTGGCCACAGCCTGTCATTTTCTCAGAGTGAAGAAGTAAAGCCATTATGCTGGGGTATGCAAACAGAAACTGAGATTTCTCTCCCTTGTGGTTTCAGTGGCCTCGGTAGCAATATGTTGCTTATGGTCTTGTTTTCACACTGGGGTGGGCAGATCTGCTCCATGCAGGACCTGTCTCACCACCTCCTGCCCTGTCTGCCCTGGAGAGACCCCACTCCTGCTGAGTCTGGATCACACTGAGCCCTGATAATACCCAAGCCAACATTTTTGCTTGCTCTTTCTTCAGTTTCAAGTATAACACTCTAAACTCATTCATCCAGTTAAATAAATTGTCCACTGGGCATTTTTACAACAAGGATACAAAAGCAGAGTCAGCAAAGACATATCACAGGGCAAAGTATGTCACTGGAGGAATTGAATTGTTTCCCAGCAACTCATTCTTCCTTTTGTCTCTCTTCTGTTTTCTTTGGCTTTTGCAATTCAAAATCATTTTTGTTCTAGATAAACAACAGTGGAAACTTCTAGAGAAGCAACATTAGTTTAATGTTGTCAGAGCCAAAGGGAAACTGTAATACACTTTTCAGTTTTTCACATGCCATTAAGTCCTTCTTAGATGTGTGATTCCACTTATGTGACTAGTAGTCCTGCACACTGTACTCACCTGAATCCAGTGTCCTGTCTACTGATGAGCTGGTGATGGGGAACCACCACAACTCACTGAAATGACTCAGCCAACAAAAGTTGGAGTCCATCAGTCAAAGAAACATAAAAGACCATTTCAAGACTCATGGTCGAGTATATCATTGAAGTAAAATACAATGAACGAGGAAGTCTTTCTTTGCAACAGCTCCTTGGTTTAATTCATGATACAGGATTTCTTATTTTCAACCCTTAGTGAGAACACCGTGGTGAAGGTTTTATAATATTGCAGGTAATGGCTATATTAGGCACAACTCAGGATTGCAGAAACTCTACCTGTCACTCAGGTAGAGAAGTTTCACATTCAGCTTTCTGATTTCAGCCAGGTGTAGCCTTGCCTGGTGTGGTGGTTTTAGCTAAGCCTCAAATTAGCAGGCTCAAGGAGTCTGCATAGATTGGGAGAGAGAGATATCACCTGCTAAGTAACCACAGAGATATTTCATAGCAGATGATGCAAACCTAAGATATGAGTGCAGCAGTGGGAGGTGTTAGTTCAATTCCATCATGACCGAAGTACAAACTGGAAGTGGTGCAGCTCCTGTCTTGTTGGAGTAGGCCCTGTTGCTCTTGCTGCTGTTACTTGCATTTTGTTTGAGTTCAGGGAAGTAGAAACATTTTGTTGTTACTCTTTCTGTTTCTTGCTGGGTGTCTTTTGGGGTGCTTATAGATTCAGAGTGATAGAGTCTGCTTTTGGTGGGAAGTAGAAAATTTTCGTTATACCTAACTTGTGTAAGTGTGTGTTATATTGCAATTTGCTCTTAATTTTCTCTTTTCTCTATAAATATAAGTAGCTAGCTTAAGCATAAACTTAATTTGAGAGGGTTTTTTTCCCTTTCTTTTCTTGGTGAGGGGAGAGAGGCTCTGACTTGGTATTGAGCAGTTGGCATTTTGCCAGCTCAAGCCAAGACACCTGGGCACACATCCTTCCCATTATAAGGTGCCAGTGAGCTCCCCTTGTTGTGCAAGTGAGGCACAGCCATAAAAAGCACCTTCTCCACTTCTTCATTATTTTATTTTATTTATCAAGAAACTAGATCATGTTGGTTATCACCACGAGTCTTTCTGTACAACCATAGCCAGTATTGTCAATTCTCAGTGGCTATTCAGCCTTACATATTTGTTTTGTACCAAGGACACATTCTTTTTTTGCAACTTTGTTGAAGTGGGTGAAGGGGAAGCCTTGCTAGAGCAGGGCTAGTCAAGAAAGAATTTAAGTACTGCCACTGCTACTTTAACTTCAGACTCTAAAAGGTTATGCTTCCCTTTGGTCCGGCATTATAATGAATTATTCTAATCAGTAGACTATTCATTTTACTTAAAGCAGTAATATTTTAACAGACGCAGTTATTTTAATCAGTGAGGGAGAGCTATCTTAAAGTTCATAATGTAAAAGGAAATGGCATTATAAATGTAAAGAGCAGTTAGTAAAGAGCAACAGAATATAAGGATAGAAGAAACCCAGCCCATACACAGAAAGAACAAATAATGCAAACTATGACAAATAAGGTTCAAGCTTTGTCCTGAATTTTATAAGTGTAGTGGAGTAGCTCAGTGTATAGAAGGAGCCTTTTATGGTTTCTGCTCTAGATCATACAAAATTAGATTACATTTTTCTTCCAGTGTTTGATAGTTGCAGTACAGAATAAAGTATCACAATAACTTTAAGGTTAAACCTCCTGTATTGGTTATGGAAAATGGATATATATAATTATTACATAGATGATTGTACCACGATTATGACAATAAGGGCTTAGTAACAGACATTTCATTTTGCTTGCAGCCAGGTACACATCCACTACATTCTTTAATGTTTTCTCTGCTACTTATATTCACCTTTTGTGTGGCAAAAATGCACTATAGAGCATAAAGCCAAGAAAAGCATTTTCTTCCCAGGAGAACTCTTGAACATTTAGATGGTGAACAAAGGCATTGCCAAAGACGTATTTTCCTCTGCCATGAGGTTGTGTTTTCTGTTGAGGCAATTTTGGGACAGCGGTCGATGAGAATAAAGTGAAAAAGATGTAGCATTGCTGAGTCAGGAAGGATCACTATTCTTTAGAAGTTATTACTGAATCACAGCAGCTCCCAGAGCCAATGTAATACCCTCCATATGGCATATTTTCAGGGCTTTTAGCCCACTGGTGTCATTAAGCTCCTGTAGCACATTTCATAGGAGACTGATCATCACCCCCACTGTCTTGATCTAAATCCAGAATGCAACAAGAGGACCCAGGGAAGACTGGTAAGGGGGATGATGTTGTGGGTGTTGCTCCATGCTCCCTGATCAGGAAGAGAAAGGGGATGAGACCTTCTACAGGCAGCTTGAAGCAGCTTCAAAGTCACAGGCACTGGTTCTCGTGGGGACTTTTTAATACCCTGACATCTGCTGGAGAAGCAGCACAGCAAAGCACAAACAGTCCAGGAGTTTCCTGGAGAGCACTGATGGACAAAAGACAGTGGAGAATTCCACAAGGAATGGTGTGCTGTTTCACCTTATACTAACAAACAGGGAAGGCCTTGTTGGAAATGTGAAGCTTGGGGGCAGACTTTGCTGTAGTGACCATTAGATTGTAGAGCACAGTCTCAGGTGAGGAGCAAATAGGGTAGTAAGTGAGATTGCAGCATGGAACTAGATGTGGATCTTCTTGCAAGAAGATCCCATGGGAGCAGGCCCTGCATGGAAGAGAGGTTCCAGAGAGCTGGTTGATATTCAAGCATCACTTCCTCCAGACGAGAGAGTAATGCTTCCTGAAGAACAAGAAATTGGGAAAACAGATTGGCTGAACAGAGAAGTCCTGCCATTACTCAAGCATAAGCAGAAAAAACATAGGAGATGGAAGTTATAGGGCAAGTAACAGAATTTGTGACATCCAGCATAAAGGAGTACCAGTGACAAATCATGAAACTCTGGATTGCTTCAAGCTCTGTAACATTCAGTGAGCAAGAACACTGTCTCTTTTTTCTTCCATGTTGAACTTCTCTAGAACAACCACAAAAAAAGAAAAACAAAAATCAAAAGCAAATCCCCCCAAACCCTAAACCAAACACCAAACAACACAACCAGAAAACAAACCACAAACAAAAAACACCTCAACCAAACCCAACCCAGAAACATCAAAAGCTAACAATGCTATGGTCTGACCCACCTGCAGGCATCAGAACTGGCTCAAATCCCTTTCTACATTCACAATCTCGTAGAATTACTGCATCTGTTTCCCTTCAGAGGGAAAGGCTAAAGCCCCATGCCTTAGCACCATTCCTTACCACGTGGATTTCTGTTCATAATTTTGACAGTGCTTGGGGGATAGCAGGCTGTACACAACAGCTGCTACCTTACTTTCCCCATCTGTCTTAATGATTCCCTATCCTAGACCTGTCAGGACCCAACTACATAGCATCTGTTCTGGGCTCCCAAAAAAGGAGCAAGCTGAACCCTCTTCCAGTTGGCCTTTCTTCTTAAAGGACATCACCCCAGGCATTCCTGTTATTTTTTCCCATTTCTTCATGCCAGTGATAGTTTCACATTTAATACAAAACAAAGCTGTTTTTTATCACATGAAGATTTCACACAGTGATTGGGAGTGACAGACATGTACCTTCTGGAAGACCCTACCCAGGGGTGAACATGCAGCATGAGGTGCTTTGAGGAGAATGACTGAAATGGGGATGAAAGGACCTTTGTTGCTAAAACTCTACCCTCCACCTTGCATGTTATCGTGCTGTTCTCTAGGAGCTCTTCTCCCAGCTGGAAAAACACCATTTTCACCCTGGAAAAAACACAGTCCTCCTCCCCTCCAGACTAATAAACTCTCTCAACATCTTAATTTTAATAAAGGGCCGAGCAGCAGGAAGTTGTTCTTCAGGGACCATCAAGACCAAAGCTGGACTCTTTTCTCTTGGCAACTTTTTCCTCCACATGGCATAGACCTAACATACATAACACCATAACAGATATCTTAAGGGCTGGCAGCTATGCTTATTTCTGAGCTGTTGGAGCAACCTCTTTATTAAAATAAGCAGCAATTTTGAACTCTGAGGTGAACAATCATTAACACCTACCTTACTAAAAAAAAAAAAAAACCAAAGAAAAAGAAAAAGAAAAAGAAACCTCAATCTACCAATTAATCAAAAAACCACCACAACAGAAGAAGAGATTTGTTTGTTTTTAAGGTTATATGATTTACATGCACAATTTCTAGCCTGTCTCTTCACCACACTGTTTTAAAGAAAAAAATCAATATTGTACAACATTACAGCTTCCTTGGAAACTGTGAAACCATTTCTGTAGTAGTGAAACTGGCTGAGTGGGGATTGGCTTCTGTCACTCTCAAAGGTGATTATTATTAAGGCAACTGGCAAATAACATTTTTGGTGGTACTAAATTAATTTGTAAGAAAACAGAAATCTAATGACAGATGAAGAGACTATATGTGTCTAAAAACAGGCTTTGTTTCTTCTGTCCAGAATACATAGGACCTGATTTTTTAAAACTTTAGTGCTCTATGCTAAAAAGCAAAAACAAGTATGCCAAATTTGAACATGAAGTTACATCTGGTTTTTAATATTTTTACTAGATACTAAGAAGGGCTAGAAAACAGTCATGACAAAGAGAATGTTTGATTTATAGTAGATAATTGTAAAAGTAATTTAATCTAGAAACCCCATGACAATAGTTGGTATTTATGTAATTAATACTATGAATCTACATCTAGGGATTATTTGCTTTTGGCTGAAATATGTATATCTTCAGAAGATTTCCTACCCTTTTAACCTTGTCTAAAAGAAAGGGTATTTACCACAAAATCATTCTCCTATCCAATCAGCAATCGAATTTGTACCACTAGATGGCCACCTAAAGCAATCCTCTATAAAAATGACGTTGTGCATGATGTCTGCTTGGAAATGCCTTCGAAATACTTCTGTTAAACCCACGCTGTGAGTCTATTTTTTGAAATAATCACGTCAACATCTGAAAATGATGAAAGGAGTTGAAAATACAGGTATTTCTAAAATCCTTAACATAGCAGTTGAATTATTCCAATACGGAAATACATCCAACACTGTCTGAATACAAGTAATGATTTAAGGAAGCAAAACTGAAAAAAAATACTAGTAGGGTAAAACATCAATTTTTTTAAAAGTAGCAATAATGTTCATAATTCAAATATCCAGGGAGCTATGCCTCAAAATGAGTGTGACTTGAATTCTCCAGGGAACCTTTTCAAGTTTTCTAGCAATTAACTTAGCAGCTATTGTTTTATGTGATTCAGAACTAATGCAAATCTCCTAATAATGGAACAAATCTGTCATTTTTCCTATGTGCAGCTTTTTCACCAGTTTAGACTTATTTTAATTTCCATAAAAGATTATAAATAATTATATCCACTGGAAGCTCTAATACATGATCCATTTCAATAGGGAAATGGAGCTAAGGTGTCATACACTGTTTCAGTGTTTACATTTATCTTTATCTCAATGGGAGATTTGGATTACTATGTGATTATTGTAGTTCAATGGATGGTTCATGGAGGGAAGCATCCAGTTAACTGTCTAATAGCAAAACAATTCAGAGTGTTCTCAAAATAGTGCATCTGAAAGCAGCTGCATCTGTGATTTGATTCAGGCCAATAAATATACCCACAACTGAGGCAGTGACGCTCCAAGAACAATTCTTAGGACTGGACATTCAGTAACTAGGAGAGGATGAATTTACTAATGAATATTATATTACTAGGTTTATTATGGCTGTGATAGCACAGTTTGTGACCATTCAAACATATATTTGCAAATAATCAGACCACAGAATTATACAGAGAAAGAATGAACTGTATGCAAATATTAGGAAACTGACCACAAGTGACCAATATGGATCCTGCAATAGCTATGAATATTTTCAGTAGATGTTAGACAGTCAGAACTTTACTCAATGAAGGAGGAAAATCAGAAGTCTTGCCAAATTTACAGTGAGTTTTGTGCACTAAGAACTCAACCACAGAATTTCAAATTAAGGAATGCTCACAAAAAACATGCTACAGGACAGAAAGCACACAGCAAGTGCAATGACAAATTAAATAAAATAACTTGAGAACCCCCTCCTATGTCTATTAATCAAACATTTTCCTGAACAGGGAGAGTAGGAAATATAATAGAAAAAACCACTTGCTTGTTCAAACAAGTTACTTCCTACAGGAAATTAGTCAGTAGAATCAGTCCACTTTATAATACTTCTAAGTAAATATTTTGTAAATGAGATAGTATACACAGTCAAACTGATAAGAGATTAGAAATCTCCAGGCCTCTGTCTATGGCAGTAATATCATATATTTTATTTGTCTGAACGCTGCTTTCATTTTAGTCTGTAATAGTCAATGATCATGAACCATTACATATTTTTACAAGGCAAGAAATCAATTCAAGCATAAAATATTTTAGGGCCAAATTAACACTGTAGAATGTACACACGTTGTAACTTACTTTAAATATGAAGATAGATTTTAAAGAACTTTAATTTTTCCTGGTTACTTTTCTGCAGTATTCCTTGAGGCACATGACAGCTCTGAGGAAGGTCAAAGTCACCCAGTCATCCCCACTTAGTACTTAGTGTTTTCCCACCACATTGATTCAGAACTTTGCAGCTAATCATCTACTCCCCCTTTAGTCTACCTTGTTCAAAGTAATATGGCTTAATGAAATATTGAAGATGAATATATGACAATATATGAGGAACATATTTTCAGGGAGTTAGGGAAACACTCATCTCCTCAAAAGTTAGCAAAATAATACAAACTGAGGACTCCCAAATATCTGCCATGCTTTGGGGTGAAATGCTGGTTATACAGCAGAGCTGCATTAGGTGGGAAAGAGGTGGAAAATAGGATATTCTTATTCACAGGATGCAACATGACTTATCTGAGAGCTCTTGCAGGGTGAAATTCCTGTTGGTGCAGTCAGTGGGCATTGGGACCTGAGAACATGGGCTAGTGGCTATGTCAGGAACACAGGCATGATTTGAGCTAAATTACAACAGTAAGACCTAGGGCAGCCTCTCTGCCTTTTATGAGTTTCAGGACTGAAGTACAAATGAAAGAGGAAAAGCAGGACAGATGAAGCTCCCCTCAGCATGCCCTGAAGAGGCATGTGGAGTAAAGAAAAGGAATGGCCACATTGCTCCCCTTGTTACACACCAGCTAGTGCAAGTCTGAAGCTTGTTAGCACACCAGGTGTAAGAACTTGACGATGAACATCCCCTCCCCACACTTGTAGAGTGCCTCTATCTTCCCTGCCAAAAGCTTTATCCTGGTAATTCAGGTTAGAGCTCTAGAAGAACAAAATTTGTGAATACAAACAGAATTTTCAAGCTGTTTCGATACATTTAGGTGAACGTGACTGTAAGATCTAAGAGCTAAGGATATTACAGGTAAAGTCTTACCTGTGTTAAAGTCTTACCTGTAATGTCTGATGTACAGAATGAAAACAACTGCTTTATGAAATAATAAGGCATTAGTCATTGCAGGATAACAGATTGCAAAAGCATATTAAAAAGCTGTCGAAAAAGAAACCATATGAGGATAGCCAAATACAAAATATGTTTAATTTGACAAAGATTGGGCATTTGTAAAGAAAAAAACTGATTAAAGAAATTTTAGCTTTGTCCATTTTCTGTGGGATACTGTAAAAACTTCTGCATATTTCTTTTTTATTACCTTTTACTTCCTTCTTTATGAAACCATAAGGACTCTTAAGGTACTGAATACTGTTGGTCATTCTAGGTATATATATCTTTCTTTCCCTATCTCTGTGCATGCATGTGTTCAATCACAAGTATCAAACTAAATACTTAAACATGCAATGATAAAATACGTGCAGTTATTTACATAAGCACCACAGCCTGCATATTTCAAAGCAATTTTATTCGGTTCAAGTTTGGGAATGTGAAACAACCACAAAGTAGGATGGTTTTCAAGCTGCAGTTGCTATATGGAAATTGTCTAGTTACTGTTGAAATTACAGACCTTTTTATCCCTTTGTTAGCCCTACCTGAGCAGTTCACCAAAGTATCAGTGTTTTAGTCAATACTTTTTACAGGAAATTTCAGTGGTAATTCAAAGAAGAGAAGATGGTTCATGACAAGACCAGGAATGTAGGCTTATATAGCATAGACTTCAGTTTCTCTCTTCTTGGTTCCTTGGATTAGGAGATTATACATCTATCACCTTTTGAAGTCCAGATTTACCTGTGAAGGAAACATCCTTCCCTCCTCCTCCAAAAACCTTAATACCTAAGCCAGTCAACAACTCTAGCACTGAAATTCTACCACCTCAGAGATATGTTGAACTCCAACACTCTAAATTGCTAATTTTTTCCCCATGCTGAGTATGGTGCATGACCTCTTTATTCTCACGTCACCTCTGTAAAACATGAAGATATGTACATTTTTTACTGTTCTGAAACTTATGCATTTTTACCATGCTGGAAAGGGAATGCAAAATTTAACATTTTCCTTTGCTACCAAGACTTTTAAAAATATACCAGTAAGGAAACTTTCCTGGAAGAGTGAGAGAAGGGAGCTTGCACTCATATACTTTTCTAAAATATAGATTGTGAATTTCAATTGACTAATGTACGATAACATGTACAGTGCATAACTTGTGTATGACAGTCAGATACAAGCAAATGTTTGTGGTGCTGACCCTGACTGCCTATACTGTTAAAATGTGTGTCTGTCCTCTGTAAGCTAATATTTTTCAAAAAATAACTGCAAAGTTTATATTGCTCCTTCAGAATGTGCTTTAAAAATCTTGCTTTGTTGCAATGCCTACAAGAAGCTTGACAACAGTTGTTAGGATGCTGGTGATCTGAGACTACCAACTGTCAGGCTGACTGGTGTTGTCAAAGTGTTCCTTGTTCCATCAGTTAGTCTTTTTCCATCTGTTGCATCTCACTGCCTATAGTACACTTATGAGCAGTGTTTTCTGATACACAGCACTGAGGACAATGACAACTACTAACAAAAAACCTGGAGAAGAAAGGAAAAAAGATATTGTGCTTAGATAAAATCCTAGCAATCTTTGTGGGATGTAAAAACAAACCAAAAAACCAATACAAAAATAATCTATAACATGTTAACAGAGAGAAAAGGATGTTTTCTTTCTTTATATACCAGAGAAAAATAACCACTTCTCAACTATTTGTGAAACATTGAGTTCACTTAGATAAGGAGAAAACTATTTTTGTGTCACCTAATAGAGGGTGTTTTAAGGCTGTGTGACCCTTGGCGATTGCTTCATTATCGATCAAGAGAAAGACCACCAAGCCACTGACTGAGACAAGTGACTATAAACCTGCTTGGAACAAAACCCTAACAGACAAAGTTCTGCAACCTTAACTACCTTGTTTTCCATCTCTGGTACAGCAGTAGGAAGTTGAAGCTTGTTATGGGTTTAGCCAGGTGGGCCTGAATTAGGCTTTAAAGTTCAGATTAGGCCTGAAATTGTCAGCTGACTTGAGCTGGGCTGAGCTAGCTAACAGCTGACTTCTTCCAGCCAATAATATTGTATTCCATACCATACTACATCATCTCAAAGGGGGTAAAATCCAGTGTGTGGGAGTGGCTTGGGCAGTTGCTTCACAGCTGTGGTCCCAGGAAGACACTCTGCTGTCCCAGGAGGGATGGGGAGGCCCAAGCCCAGAGCACCAGCTTAACATCATGTTATCTGAGGGAAGTAAAATGTTTGTTCTTAGCTTTTCTCTCTGCTTAAGTCTGTCTCTGAAGAACCAACTTCTCTAGAATGATTTGTAGTTAAAATGGTAGAATGTGTGTTTACTGGGAAGTGGGAAGTTATTTCTTGTTATACATAACTTGTGTAAGTGTGTGTTATATTGTAGTATCCTCTTAATTTTCTCCTTTCTGTATGAATACATATAGTTAGTTTTCAGCGTAAACCTGGCTTTGGAAGTTTTTTTTTCCCTCTCTCCCTCGTCTTTTCCCCTTAGCTGGTTGGGGGGAGGAGGAACCCTTTTCACTCTGTCTTGGACAGTTGGCATTTTGCCAGCTCAACCCAGGACAAAGCTACACATTCCAGTGTAGAAATCTTTGTCCTTGCAATGTAGAAACTCATTTCATGTAGCACCGAAGGATTCATCATTACTAGATCTTTCTTCTCACTGAGAGGAAATGAATAAGTCACATGTCATTGAGATAACATTGCTTCTGCAAATAGCTTTGTAACTGCCCTCCTTGAAAACATTTTACTTTCTCCTATTCAAGTTCACACTGCAAGCAGCTCAGTTCAGATCCTGGCACTACTGAAGCCAAACTGCCAGTGATTTCAAAGTCACAAGGGCAACATGTGTGGAAATGTGAAATGTTTCCAATTGACCTTTTTGCAAAGCAAAAAGCATCCTAGCACTGCACCTTGACTGCTAAACCAGCTGTGATCTTGAGCAGTTACTTATTAAATCTATTAAATAAAGCTGGAAATGAGGAACATATTTGCATGGCACATCATACTCCATTAATGTGAGCACTATTTAAAATGAAGTTAATGACAATTTGTTGAAGCTTTAGTTAAGAGTTAACCCTTCCCTTCAAAGGTTTAGTTTTTAAGTTTTACTTATCTGAAACCATTTATTCATTGGAGTGTGATATTGACTTCATAGCTTATTTCAGTCCTATTAGTACTGCAAGGAACCTTTTATGGTTAGTGCTCTTTTAGGTGTCAACTCGCATTTGTTACTGGAACAATAGGGCTGCTTTTCATTGCTAGACATAAGAGGGTGATTTGTTTGTTGTTAAACAACTGATGTAAAGTAATTATGTTCTGGTTGGCTAATGGAGTGAGTCTGGATATTTTGTCTGTGAATCATTCAGGCAGCAGTAGAAGAATTTTGTTCACCAGCAAAGCAACATATGTGTGTTTGTGCTTTAATATTCAGATGTGAGATGCAGACTCATTTCGGACAAGACATCATCTCTGGGAGGGATGCGCCTTGCATCACCTGCAACCTCCATCTTGCTGTCTTAAAGAGAAAAGTTATAAAAAAGTTTGTGAGCTGCATGGCAGGTAAAAACCTGGCATTACAGTATATTGTAAGAGCATACTCAAGTCTGAAAAAATACATATATATATATATATATATATATATATATATATATATATATATATATAAATTTCACACATTCAACTAAAATAAGATTTAAAGGAAACATACAAAGATGCCCATTAAACCTAATAGTATTCACAGCTAAACATTTGACCATATAAATGTATTTTAATATTTTCAACATTCCTTTCTGATTTATGTAGGTTATTTTTTTTTAAATATGTTAGAACATCTTAGTTATATATCTAGTTCCTGTCCGTGCAGATGATTTATCCTCCAAATGAAATTTTTGGTTCTACCAGAAAAAGTTCTCACATGTAAATGTAAGTTGAATAAAATAAACTATTATTAAAAAAGTATCCATTAATAAGTCTCTATTGTTTGAAATGTGAGTCATCATCAGCCTCCATAAAACAAGACATAGAAACCTAAGTCAGCAACTCCTTGTGAGCTGCAACTTTCCCTATAAAAGTCCAAGATCTCACTTACAGAATTTACTAGGGAAGATGAACTGCCACCATAATCACACTTGCACTTTTTCCTGCTGTAGTTTCAGTTTTAGAGGTGACAGTATGGGTAAGGGTTACGACCACATTATAAATCATGGGGTACAAAAGAAAGTCCTCCCAAAGAAAGGCTTTCATGTTAACCACTAAAATTTTCAGATGCAGAGTGGTTGCTATGTGAGTAGAAGAAAAGCTAGTTAACTGACTACAGAAAACTAGACTTAACAGGTCATACACTAGAGGAAAAGAATTGTCTTTTCAGGCATCAAAGTGCTCTGCAACAATAGTTGATGCTTAAGAGCTACTTAACAGTCAGGGCAATTTAATGAAGTGCATTACATATGATGTAGACTTGTCTAAGGAAGGTCCATTAACAGTGTAAATTAGCAACTGAACTGGTGATTTTAATTTGTGCAAGTGAGGTTTTATGTGGGTGTCTGGTATCATCACAAACAGTATGGAAAAACTGTTCATCAGTATTAAAAGTATTTCAGTGGTCTGTATTTGCTGGCAGTCCTGCAGCTATTTTTCTGCTTCTGGATATTTAAAAAAATAATTAATAAGTAAGAACCCTGAAGTGTATGTCTGAAACATGCATCACTCCCCATTAAGTTATGTCAGGTTTCATCATCCCACATCACTTGATGTATGTTAGTCAAATACCATGCATGGATGATAGGCCATTATTAATTTGAGGAACTACCATGTAACATTTTCAATGTGAATAAAATGATGGCAGTTACCAAAATAGTAAAGTCAGCAAAAGTAATTTTTTAAATTAAGAAATAATGGTTCAACTCATTCATAGTTTAAAATGAAATGTGTTCATGGGTGGGATCCACATATAATATGTGATAAGAAGACCAAGGAAAAAATATTTATATGGGAAGAAAGAGAAAACCAGGAAGCATCCAAAATAACCTTTCATAAACAGAAAACAAATCTTGTCACAAATGAAAACGTCAATTCACAATGAATACACATAATTCTTTTATAGATATAATTTTGAAATAAAAAGAAAACAAATGCACTAAGAAAAAATTACTCATATGTGAAAGAAATAAAACAGCCAGCCAGCTACATTGTACATATCAAAATATAAAAGTCCCACTTCAAAAATCTGCAACCAGCTGGGCTTTCTTGAGGACTGCTGCACCCTCTGGACTCAGAAAAATGTAATAGAGTCACAAACAGAGGTGTAGGACAACATTCAGATGGAAGACACCTTGACTTACGCCACAGCATTCAGCATGCTTTCATAATGTTGATCTGCTCACTGAAAAAAATATTTCTGAAACTAGACATGTAGCAAAGCTCTGTTTTCAAACTTCCATGAACTGTAAGTATGGAAGTGTTTAGAAGAAAGCTCCTACTACAGTACAAGTCTGAATAAGAAGCATCAGATTATTATCCCAATTCATTAGTTGAGTTGGAAAACTAAGAAACCAGAACAGTATCCCAAGGATTTATAAGTGAAATCAACAAAACAGGCTGGTAAAACTTACTTTTTATCTAAGATTTAAAGATTTTATTGTTTTGAATATTATGCCTTTTTCAATGCTTTAGCAATGTCAAAACTTTTAGGATATTTCACTTTAGGTATCATTAAATATTACAATATTATTCTCCATGATGGGAATGGCTTGATTTTGGCAATAAATCAACATGATTTCAGTAAACCAGATTAAGCTTGTTAGTTGAGAAAACATTAAACTCACTCAAATTGTTGCTTTGGCCTCTTGAGTGAAGTTAGAGTCATTTTACAGTAGAGAACACTTGCTGCTCGGAGACGTGTGGCTCACACTGTGGACATCTGTTGGACCCCCAGAGAATTCAGTGTGCTGGTTAACTCAAAACATTGTAGGTGCGCTAATGCAGTCAGACACTGTATCAAAACCATCCGAGGCTGTGCCTGAGGCAGTAGTTTCACTTCCCCTGATAAGGTGTGTGTGTGACCACAAAGCAAAGCGAAAGTATCTGGCAGACTTCACAATGGCGACTGGAAAGATCTTATCTGCAGAGATCAGCTTTTCACTGTTTCTCATACCTCATTTGCTTCAGCACCTTAGTTTTAGAGGGCTAGTGAGTGTTAGAAGGTGGTAAACTGGTGGAACTGCTGTTTTCCTCAGAGCCATCTCCTGTTGTGTAAGACACAATTGTTTTTCTCCTTAAATTTTTCAGCCCCAAGGAAATGCTTAGGAATGATTGCACTGGGATATACTGTCCATCCCATTTAAACAGGAAAGAATAATCTGATGCATAAATCAACACCTAGTTTCACTGTAATTTTTTTAAGTCAGAATTTATATTACCCTTTTCCATTTTGGATCACTATGCCCTAAATTGATTTACTCAGATCATGTCTATCTTACATGAGTTTTGGGATACCCAGTGAGCACATTCAACTAACTGCCACTTCTACTTCAGATGCCACAAAATCAATCCCAGGATTATACAAGGAATTTGGATTGTTTCTTTAAATTCAGTTGTGCTATGTTGACACAGAGCAAAATTCATAAGGAGGTGATATAGGGCTAAGAAGAGGGAAGTGCAACTAGTCACTGGGTCAGAGATGGTACTGACTTGCAGTAATGTTAAATATAGGTCTCAGTCAGCTGGGTGCCAGGTTTAGTTGCAGTCTTTGTAGCTGGAGTAAAAGGGCTAGACTGACAAGGTTAGAAAACACAATTAATGAAGAACAGACAAAAAAACCCTCAACACACAAAAAAGAAACAAAACAAAAAAGCCCCAAAACAAACAAAAAAACCCCCCAAATCCAAAAACCAAGCAACTAAAAAACCCCACCCAAACAAAAAAACCTTATAGAATTCTTGTCATTTTTAATAATTCATGATAATATGACCAGTATACTAAAATTAAAACTGATTTTCCACTGTAAAGAAAATTTAATTTTTATTTTTTCTCATCTAGGTAATAGAATCTGGATCTGTACTGGGCTCTGGTCATGCAGTATTCTTAGAGTGCCATGGAAATTCTCAGCATTTTTAAGCTGTAATTATTTAAAGGCAAGAACATCAAGGAAAAGGGGAAAACCAGCTTTCTACATGAAAGACACTAAGATAGCACTATTTAAATGGATAACAAAGTGTACATGATCCTTTGCCAGCAAGTTAAAAAAAGAGATATATTATTCCATATTTTATTTTATCAGACAAGTGATACTTTTTAATGTACAGAGACATATTTTGGAGGTAGCCCATTGAGCTGTAAAAAATGTAGATTAATCATCATTGACATGAAAGAGGCACTCGATAAATTTTTAGAAATATATAAGGCTTTGAACTTTCAAAAACAGGCAGCTTTACAAAAGAAACAAGTAAACAAGGTAAAGGATATATCTTTAAATAAAAATTCTTATAGGGCTATACAGCTTTGATTTTTCACATGTTTTAAAGCACTGCTCTAGTGACACTCAGGATGTGAAAACAGTCCAATTTTCCTGAAGTGAAGGTTGTCAATCTTTGTTCATTCTTATTAAAAATTTTATATGTCATACTATTCTATAGCAAAATGGACATCTCATAATATGGATCACAGTGTTCACCCTTCACTGATTTCTTTCCCATAGGCAACTTACTGCTAGACTGAATTTTTATAGCAACATTTTTAGTGGGAAAATTAATCTCATTATCTATAAATAAGTTATCTGAATCTGACCAAATGACCAAGTAGAATACATGTAATGCTTCTGTTGTACATCTGCTTTCAGATCAACTAATGTAGCTGGCATATAGTCAAAGTTTTTTTCCTTAGATGGACAATTAGTTCGAACAAATTGCAAGTTAATAGAAAGGGGCTCGAAGTCCTTAGCAGTCATCATTTTTCCATGCAGTGAGTGTGGTGATGTTGGGATAAAACATGTTCACCATGTTCATCAGGCAATCAATTTTCTATTTGATTTTTGCATGGAAAACTACCTGTTGAGGAACAGAGAGGAAATGGAACTTAAAAGAAAAGGAAATTCTGTACTGAAGAGAGTTACTGCTGGAACAACCCCTGTTTAACAACGCTAAGCATTTCAAATCTTTCACAAAGTTCACTATCATGCTTAACTTGCATGACTTTGTGATAAGATCTAGTCAAAGACAAGGATTCAAGAGACAAGAACTCTTGCATTCCTGGAAAATTTTTGAATGTTTAGACTGAATATTTTATGACAATTTTGAAAGACAAGAAAAAAGCATTTTTTATTTCAGACATTTTTCTTTCAGCTGTCTTAAAGCAAAGACTATGTTAATAGCTGATCTACCAGTACTGACTGGATAAACACATTCTGCAAGGTTTTGCAAACTCTTGAGGGTAATTTATACAGGAGGCTTGCCAGAAACCCTTATGACTATCTTCTTTGTAATTATATCATTATGAGTTATTATTTCTATATCTTTGCTCCCTCTAGCAGTCAAGAAATATGCCATGCAGATGTTTAAGCACGACCTGTCTTTCTAGGTTCAGTTTCATTATTTACTGCAGACTTCCAAAGTACAAAGCAACATAGGCATAATTACAGAAAAAAAATCTATTAAATGTCAAACTTCTTTGATAGATACAATAAAAAATAAGATAAAGTTATTTAGGTTCAGAGAGAAAGAATTTCTTTTGACATAGAAAGTGTCAAAGCACTGGAAATAGTAGGGTCAATGTTTTTACTTATGACCTTTCTTCTCCTTCTCTCTTACCCTTCTTTTTATCCTTGATCAGCTGCTCAAATTTGTGTATTTATGTATAATCACACTATATACCTTCAAATGCTATTGTAATACACATTTGTCTGGGGACACACATGGAGTCATAATCCTGAAATTACAAGGTAAAAATAGATGTAATGACATCTCAGTTTTTTATTCTCTTCATGTGAATTCCTTCTTGATCTCCCTGGGGTGCTGTAAAGGCTAAAATTGATTATTGGAAATCTATGGGTGCAATACATTAATTTGGTATTTCATTACAATTATAAGATGACAGCATTCCTTAAATTTCAGGTAGTTCCTTATTTCATTTAGTTGGTGCCCCTTTGATCTGTGACATTCAATACAGATATGTTCAATGAGACACCATATCCTCCCACCCTACCCTTGATGGAAGCAGGATTCTTTCCTCATTTGAATATTTGACTTTCTAAGTGTTTTCCAAGATTGAACTCTGCTTCTGCAATCTGGTCCTAGTGTGGTTTCTAAGGGTGTAATAGCTGTGCATAGCATAGAGAATGACATGGTGTTTAAGAAATTTCTCTCACAGAGGTAATATTGCCTACAGGATACCTATGCTGCAGCTGTCAGTGTTGCTGCCAGGGATGCCCCTACCCTGATAGTGAATTGCAACAATGGAGATTGCTAGTGATGCAAAATTGTTTCATTCTTGAAAACTACTACCTTGCTTCTGAGTCTTGTGGTTAATGTCAAAATTTAACTCAGTCAACAGGTTTGTGTGGAAGTGTGGCTTACTCTCTGACCCCAGTTTAAAAATAAAAATTAAAAAAAAAAAGTAGTCAATGATCCAGCAGGAAGATTGCTTTTTAAATCTAACCGGTCATTAGAAGACAATGAAAACAGATATTTGTCAGCCCCATCTTCACACTCTATCCACAAAGAACATAATGACAACAGCACAAGCGAAAACTGTTTCTTAGAAGAGGAGACAGAAGAGCCTTTTTTGGCAAGGATGATAAAAACTGAATCATTCCTACTCTGCTTCCTTCATCAACAGAGATGACAAAGAAGAGGCAATTATTTCTGCCCTAAGAACTCCTTCCTCCTATTTTAAAACTTAAAAAAATCCCTATAGTTGACCTCTATTTTGAGGAGCCAGGAGCTACTTTGCCACTTTAAAAATAAGAGTTATAGAATAATTAATCTCTCTCCAATGATGCATCCTCTCCATTGTCACAAGAAGGAAACCCCCTGTAAGACTAACTGCATGATCCCTAACTTTATGTCATACCAAAAGGTGCAGAGGACTAATTCTTCCTAGTGCAGGATTCAACACGATTCAGCAAGGTCTTTTTTTATCCTAAATGCAAGATTTTCATTAGTTGGGATTGGGGCACAAATCACAGTTCACTGAAGTCAGAAGCAATTCTTGCATATGAAGGACCTAGCAACTTCTAAAGTGACTTAATTTTTCTTTATCTTTTAACTGTTTTATCCCTTTTGCTGTATTGAAGTCCTTTCATCTCTTGTCATAAGACACCAACTATCCATTTTTGAATATGGTGGGTTTAATCTTTCTGCAGTTCTGAGCCAGCCCAAATGTCAGTATTTTATCTAAAATTCTAATTTCAAGAGTCATCTGCACTGCAAAATTTAGTGTTTTCTTCTTCTAACAGCTTTGCTTTATGCCCACTAGCCCTTGGATAAAAGAATTAAGAGATAAAAAATCTCAGTAACATACCAATCCATACTGCTCCTACTGTTTGCCTAATTGTGCAGTCAGGCAGCCACAATATTTGAGCTGCACTTAATACCTGGTGCTATGTAATGACAATCAATGACAGCATTAGAAAGGCAGAGCAGGTCTAGATATTTCATTCAAAATACTGTGAAGTCTTCTCATATCAGTCCTGCCATTGTTAACCCAGCCAACCCACACAGGTACTGTTTTCTGAATTCTCAAGAGAAAATCTATTACAGATACAACTGTAGAAAGTTAACTGAGATTTAAGAATGCATATTTGGTTTATATTGAACCCCAAAAAAGCAACCAACCTCTACTACAGTTTGGAAAAATGCATGTATGATATACATTACATTGTTTCTCTCTTTACTCAACAAATGAAGTAGAAAGCACAGCATATTCAAATCTATCCAGGTAGCCTTGCCCAGATCAGCATGGTGCTGGAACAGGCTACACAGAATCAGGTACAGCCTTTGTTTTCCAGTCTTGTTTTGCCTTTAGCAAACAACTTTTATAGTTTCAGTTCTATAGATCTCTCTAGGCTGCAGTGAGCAAACCTGAAATACATGTTTTAATAATATCACAACTTTAGCCATTTGAAAATTCCATCCTTTTTCACTTTACCACTACTGCACACAGATTGCCTTTTTAAGTTATCCCAGTCATCCGGTATTAGCAGCATTTTCTTCTGCCACAAATTTGATTTCTGAGCAGAGAGCCCTGATTTCTTCTGATGTGTATTCCTAATAGTTAAACTTAAACCCTATGAGTCAGTTTACTGGTGATTGTTCTTCGCCCTTGACAAATCAAAAAGATTTTAAATCACTTTGTTCTTGGTGGAATTTAAATTAGATATAGAAACAGAGGGCAAGTCTGTTAAAGCAATGCATTAAACCACTACATTGTATTCAGACAGCAGTTTCTCTTTCTGAAAATATGCCCACACATTCAGAATTGGGTTGTTACTTTTGTTCTCATTTGGGTTTTTTGTTTTGTTTTAGGTTTTGTATTATTTTTTTTTAATTACTCATTTTGAAAGACTTTTTTGGGTCGACCTTGAACTTCAGGGGCCAGGATGCCAGTGTTACTGAGGTAACCTTTACTGTATCTTACCTTAATGGGGAGACCAACTCTAGTGAGGGATAAGAAATTGCCAATATACTTCGGTAATAGTGCATACACTCAGACATGGATGTCTATTGTACTAGCAATCTACATAGTATCATTTCACTCTATCTAATTATTTGAGAGCCAGCTTTAAACCTCACTGCAGTAATAATTTAAGATTCCTTACTGGTCTGCAATGTATGTTTATTCAAAGGTAGTTCCACCTTCAAGTTCTTGTTCTGGCTCCTGGAGATAAGACCAACACAGAAATGGGCATGGACTGTTGACCATAGGTCGATCCAGTAGGGAGAAATAAAGACTATCAAAGACCCCCAGAGTTCTTCAACCCATTTCCAGGAAGGTCCAGAAGAAGGGATTGTGCATGATAACTAATTTGCATAGAGAGTGTGAAATTTTTCTCCAGGACAGGGAAAACTTATCTATAAAAAGGTACCCCCACAAAGCCCAGGTGTGCACCTGCAGGACTTGACATCCCTTCAGCTGCATCAACACTGGCACCAGGATGTGGTGACCCACCCTCTCTACCTCCCTTCTCTTCTACCTATTTTTCAAAATTCACCACTGTGTGTTTATACTACAAGACAGGGGACAAACTTACACCAATTTCCATGCTGTGTGTGCAATTTATTATGTGCAGACCCTCTGACTTTTGTTGTTCCTTTGCCACCATGGGCACGGACACACCTGTGTGCTTCCTTGCCTTTCATGGTGGGATGCTACACTCTTTCAGACCTGTCTACACAATCCTTCTCAGTCTTCTGCTCACTAAACTAGCCAAGATCCAATCTTTTCCACTACTGCATTTTTCTATTTTCAGTCACTTTTTCTTGAACTTTCCTGCCAAGAATTGTTCGTGAATTGCATGTAACTACTGTCTTCTGCTGAGCTTTTTCTCTTTTAGCTAAAAATAACTTTCTGATATATACCAGGAACTTGTTATGTAGAAGCACTGCAGAGACATCAACTTCCTTCCCTATTTCCAAGGGTGGGCTTTAGTACATGATATTATTACAAATTCATGACTCCATTTTTTCTATTGTTTAATCCCACCCCATTTTTATTAAGTTTTTACCTTTACTGTCAAAATATCCTGGCTATAGCCAACTTAGTATTTCTGCAAAGAAATTCTTGAGTAGCAATTTGTGAAGGAGTAATGATGAAGTCTAAGGAATCCATGAGAGAAATCACAGTAATTCTGGAAGTTTTGGAAAGCTTTGCTTATATGTCTTCCATATCTAAGGTTATTTTATCTTTAAGAAATAGCTGTGATTCTCTTTTGACAACTTTGTCACTTGAATGTTTTGCAGTCCCACATTTTGCTGTATATTGCCAAATCTTGACAGCAGGCAAAGAAAGGTTTTGGTGTGAAAACATAAGGATTATTCAGAAGACATTGTGGTATGACAGAACTGAGTCAAACCTTTGATAGGGGCAGAGTGGGTATTTAGCTCAGAACTGAGTACTCCAAAACCAGAAGAGTTTTATAGTAATAGGAAAAGTTTTATTTCAACAGACATTAAAATAGTTATTTTTTTAGACTACAGAAGACTATAAAGATAAAAAAATGAAATAAAATTATCTTTCTCTTACCTCTATGACTTTGCAAGGTGCCTCCTTTTTTTCCAGATTTTTTCTCAATCCCTGCTTACTGACTGTAAATTGTAACTCAAGTTACTGCCAATTATACACAACTTCTTCAGGTCCCTACGAAACTTCTCTTAACATAAGAGAACATTCACATTAGGTCATCCCCAAAGCCCATTCTACCTTTTCTAAGCAGCTAGACTGAGAAAAAAATACAAGCATAGGGAAAGCCTGTATACACCCCGAGCTCCAGTCACACATAATACTGGGACTTCCAGAAATAGTTTCCCTATATTCAGCAACTCTCAATGTTTTTTTCTGCTATGCATTTGAACTCTTGAACCCTTTTGTAAACTGCTGGCATTTACAGCTTCCTGTAATAAAGGAGTTCTTCAGATTAACTATAAGTGTGAAGATCTGTGTCCTTTGTTTTGTTCCCTGTAAATTGCAAGCTCTATTCATTATCTTCCATGAGAATAGAATATTGGAAGAGACAGTGAAAACTTGATTGTGTCCTATTCTTCTTTACTTGACTCTTTCAAAGTTGATAGTACTAGCATACTTTCTTGTTCCTCATAAAGAATTATTCCAAATCTTTGCTTCTTCAAGGTAATCTTTGCTGAATTTTTTCCAGTTCTGTTAAGTGCTTTCTAACGACATATTACACACAAGATGAAGTGAACCATAAATTTTCACTGTAACTTACATTCTGTCCTAGTCTTTCTTTTCTCAGGTAATTTCTGACATTGTTGTTTAGGTCTTTTTGTTTGTCTGTTTTTGTTTGTTTGGGGTTTTTTGCAGCTGCTAAGCATTAAGCTGAGTTTATAGTAGTTTCATGAAAATATCAAGGTCTCACCCAGGTGGTAATGGTTTCCTCAGATAATGTTACATGTGAAATTCAGATTGTTTTTATTTGCAAGCATCACTTCACAATTGCCTATGCTAAATTTTATCCATTTTATTGCCTTCTAAGACCTACACGAGGCTGTCCTGAATTTGTCCCCAAGTATCATTACAAATCATCTTGTCATTCTCTTGCTTTTCTAGGTCACTTGTGCCTAAAGTAGATAGCACAGTAAACCCATTGATCTGTTAGAAATATTTTGGTCACACCCTTTGATCTTTTGTACATTTAAAGACCTTCTCCTTAGTCCAGGGCTGCTCACAGGTCTTAAGAGTCTTTGTTGAACTGACTTAGGAAAACCTTTTATATACCCAGGTTGACTTCAATAAGCAGGTATCCTTGCTTCATGTCTTATATAGGCTCCAAAAGATAAAGAGTCAAACCAACCAAAACCTTTCTATAGATTCACATAACAGAATTTCTTCTTACAAAGCCATGTAAGTTCTTTCCTTATATGTTTTACCTCATGTACACTAGTTCTATCCTTCACTCAATATGGATATCAGTGGGTCTGCAGCTCAGCTGGTCTGTACTTCCTTTGATCTGCCTCATAACTCTTTCATAAACTGCCAGCCCTTCAGTCTCCTTCCCATCTTTTAGTACAAAAATAATTTAACATAAGCCTGCATGCTACAATCATCGTTCACTTCCCCTTATGCCCATTCCCACTTATCTGAGTTCCTTTAGATCCATTGAGTAAATCACATGTTCTGCAGTGAAACTGGGTAGCATTTACCTTGGCCACATACTGCTCCAGATCAGTCACGCACTGTCAGGTTGTCCAAGCAATATCCATCTTGCTCTGTTGGCAGAATCTTGCCCTCTGGAAGTTTCTCTTCCCCTCAGACATACTCAGGTGCTCACTGGGAATGAGTGATCATTTCCTTGGCCAGAAGTCTGTCCTAATGACACTCGGCTCAGCCTCGTGAACTGTTTACATAAAATAAATCAGAAGCAAAAGGTTTGCTGCCCAATTACAGGTAGTGTTTAGTGTTAATCATTCAAAACAGCTCTTTAGGGAGGAACACAACAGAACATGTAAGTCCTGTGAGGTTAACATGGCTTTTTTTATATCTATCTAGCAATCTGAACAATTAGAAACAAGAAGAGTATCCAACTCCTTCTAAGTTGAGGCATTTCTCTTTTGGGTGTTTTTAGGTGGCATCGCCCACTCTTCAAGTACAGATCCAAAGTAGTGCAGACTACTATTGGCTTTGTATTTCAGCTTCCAGGTCTTTGGAAATAGTTTCAGGTGTCCAAATGGAACTAGATGTTTCTGTGCATATGGCTGAATCAAAATGACTCTGGTATCAAGCAAAGATGTCTGGTTTTGCTGCCGGCCAAAACAACCATTCCTGTTAGGATGAAAAACCAGAAACATGCTTAGTAAATTTAAAGATAATGCTTATCCCTTGCTTTAGTGGAGGGATTAAGAGTTTTCTGGAGGACAGACTGGAGTACAGGATGATACCTAAAGACATTACTTCAGTCTGAAGATGAGAGTGAGAAACATATTAGATCCTTTTTTCCACAGGGAAAAGTGATATCCATCAGAAATGTTTAACTGCACAGATACAGAATATTGAATATTTTAGGCAGCTGCTTATGGGAATGAGCTAGGAGATGTTCTGTGAGAGACATGGTGAAGAAATTTCCAAGAGATATGCCATGAGATATGTGGTGAAGGAAGGAATTGCTGGGGACATGATGGCCTGCTGTTGGTGTGACAAGTTATTAGGCAGAGGTTTGATGACACTTATTGTTGCAATAGGCAGGTAGAAGAAGGCATGACACTCGTGGGTCATGATACTGTTCCAGCCTTGCACAAGTCCCCAGCCTTTGTAATGTCTCCCTTTGTAACTCTCAATATCACACATTTATGTATACAGCAGCTGTCCTCTCCCCATTTATGACATCAGTAACAGGATATTTGACTACAGTCTCACTTCCTATTTTTCCAAAAGTATAACTTGTTATTTCAAATCCTCCATGGCAGAGGATGACTACAACTTTCAGACTTGCTCCTCCCTCCTCCCCAAGGCAGGGACATCTCTTTGGTAAGTTTTGCACCTTGGATTGTGTAAGAGAATACCAGGGAACACTTGTACATGGTGGTATACACTTATATTTTGCAAGTCTAGTGCATTTATCACTAGCAGTGTAACAAAAATCTATACTCTGTTGCTTCAATAAACCTTAGTGTTTGTGAACCTGTGATTGTGAAAGTACTTATTGAAATGTAGTGGATTTAAAGTGTCAGATTGGTAAACCACACTATTGGTGCATCTGAGATCTTACTGAACTTGACCAGATTTAGAGATTAAGCCCAGCTGCACTAAGCCCCTCTGATGTCTGAAGACCAGTTGGAAAATTGGGAGGATTATTTGGCCAAATTTCTGTGTCTTTAATGCAATATAGCTCCAGTGCAAAGACTCTAAGGATGAAGTGGGCTGTATTCTCAGTACTGTAGCAATGTCCTCCTGATGCAGGAGATGCAAGGTGTATGTTGGGAGGCAGAATCAAAAGCAGAGATAATAATTAATATTAAGCAATCATTTTGCTGGATTACAAATTACCTAAAATACTGTACTTTGGCTTGAGTGCCACAATTCCAGAAAGATTGTGGGCCAGCTAAAGGTAGTCCAGGGAAACAAGAGGCAGGATATTAGGTCTAGAGGAAGACTGAGTGACATAGGGTTGTTTAGCCCAGATGGGAAGACTTCTAGGGAAACAGTTGTAACAATTTTTGGATTCATAAGAGGTCTTTGCTAAAAGAAGGGGGATTTTTTTTTTCAAATCCTTGCTGTTAGTACTGTATAAGACAAACATAAGTTTAAATCACAACAAGGCAGATTCACATCAGACGTTTTGAAACATTTTTAGCAATAGGGGAAGTGAAGGACTGAAACAGACTGCCTAAGGAAGTTTGACAAGAAATTCAAGAAGCTTCTTTCGAAGGCATATGATAGATGACCCCTTAAGCTCCCTTCAAGTTTTCAAGTCCCTCATTTACATTCCTAAAGAGAATAACTTCTACTAGGAATGAACATAAGATGCAGGTGACTCAGTTCACATAAAGCTTTACACAATATGGTTTTAACCTACATTTTGAATTTATAGGTCCAGAGTCCAACTCCAGTTCTCTGAAAGAAAAATAGTAAATAAATAACCCTTCTTTCAAATCAGGAGATCTTTTTGCTTCTTTTGGCTTGCTAGCCCTATTATTTTTCCTGTGTTCTCCTTCCTCTAGTAAATTTCAAAACATTCCTCCTCCACACATTGTCCTATATAATTCACCTTATTTGGTGACCTGATTATTGTTGATTTTATAAAAAAACTTTGACAATGAAAACAAGCACCTGTTCTATATCCAAATTAAATGATATATTTATTCCTGCATTACTCGGGCTTGGATTTTTCTGTATGCATTAATCTGTAGCTGTGGTACCTTCAATATAACAGAAATAACACTGAAGGAAAATGGATTATAAACTCCTGCTTCTTTGTTGCAGCCTTTTGAGTTTTCAGTTTTTCATGTCTTTCATACATGAGTTTTGTTGGTTCATCAGCACACAAAATGTAAGCAAGACTAACAGTATGATATTCAGTTTTGACCTCAGCAGGAATTGAAGAGTGTTTTACAACAGCTACACTTGCTGTCTCCCAGTTTCATATGTTACCTTCCCATGTCAGAAGCATGAAAGGAACCTCTGACTGGCAATTCATAACATTCTTCTATGAACATGCTAAAATATTATCCCTAAACACTGCAAATACTAGAATAATTTGTCTGAAAAGAAACTTATTTGTGCTGCGTTGATGGATCTATTTCTGTACAATTTCTGTATTATTGTTTTAAAGTAAGCTGTTTTCTGAACAGTTTAGAAAGTGCTTTAGATAGGACATAATGAAGTGGACAAATTCCTAGGAGCAAAGAGGAAGAGCACTTCAGAAATAATATGAAAATATGAGAAAAAAAATTCTGCAAGAAAACCAAACTGTATGAGTTGCCTTTCAAAAATAAAGATGAGGATCCCATAAATTCAGAGCAGTCAGACATTAATAGTTTGATAACTAGCATAAATCATCTTTCTTATGCCTATGCTTATTTTTATTCTCAAATTTTCCGTGTATGTGAAAACCAGCAATTCTCAACAGTGGATAGTTGTGTTTTCTTGGTAAATCTATAGCAAGAGACATAGTGTGAGATCACTGGGCCTGAAGAGGCTCTCTACTTGAGGGCTGGAGCAACAGAAGATGTTACTGACTTGCTGATACAGGTGTTGGTCATTTCTTTTCATTGTCCAAATCATAGATCCTTTTGGTGGAAAAGGATGTGTCTGTAGTGCCAAAGCCCTCCAGGAACCCCCACTCCAAAATGACTCTTTAAAAATTATGGACAGTGCCAACAGATGTGAAATAACCTAGAGATTTATGTAGGCTTCCCTGGAGAGTCCTGAAGAATTTATAGTCATGGCACTGTGGAAAGCACAAATGACTCTTCTCTCGTGCTCTAGATCTTGGCTGTAAGGCTCCTGTTAAATTTGTCTTGACACAATTAGGAAGAAAGTTCTTAGTCCTTCTGAAACTTCTGATTCCAGCATCCTTAAATACCAAATAAAAGCCTCCATATACTACTTGGCTTTGGGTCCAACACCATAAAAATTGGAAGGATTCTCCTTATCTGGTCTCAGAACAATGAACCAAGACAATTCATGTATCTTCCATGTTTATTGTGGACTTGTTAAGGTTTTTGTACCTAAGTCTCACTTAGATTCTTGGTTAAGCCTGGCAAGAGAGTTCATTAAGTGGTCTAGAGCATCTGTTATTACCTAGTCACAAAAAGTGCTGATGAAATCACCCCTTCTTTTTCTACCTTTTTTAAAATAGTCAATATAGCTACTGCAACAACAGTAGAGTGCATTTCCCTCTGTTTTTCTGTACTATAATTAGTGTTTCTTCCAGTTAACTTTTGAATTATGACCACATAGTGTATTCCATTTCATCATTTATAAATAGAAGTAACTGTTATTCATTACTAAACAATTAAATATGAATTAGTTGTAAATCTTTTATAAGAAGCACTTAAGTGATACCTCATAAAAAGAGAAGAAATGTCAATTAAATCTTTGCTTTATCACAATGAATCTAAGAAGATTGAAGCTGACTTTAACATCTGTCAAGTATTTTAGAAATTAATTCAAGCATTAGCAATTCTTGAAAGTTTGACATTTTTAAGGGATCTCTTATAGTGAACTAGAGATGTAAGGTTCTTCAAATCCATTCAGTTTCTCATTGGCAGCAAGTGGCCTCATTTCCTGGAGCTGAATGCCTAGCTGCTCTACTGCAAATTTTTAATGTGATCACATACTTTCATTACTTGATGATCTAGGTCTTCCATCATGGGACCCCTGAGATGAATGTAGTGGTTGTTACTTTCTTAAGCACACATATTTCACGCAACCCAGAATTTTGCTACCCTGATACCTTGAAGAGATTCATATCCTGTAGTTGGAGAATTGTTTGCATGGACCTGTGCAATCCAAAGTGTTCTCAAAGACTGCGAGGAAAGCCTATGACTGCCTATTAACCAGGGAAGGCACAGCAACTTCATTCCCTGTGTTTCTGCCACCATCTGCTTCCCTTTTTTTGCAATGCAACATGACTCTGGCAGAAGTCAGTCTGTGTCATACATCAAGACTAGCAGCCGTCCTGAGCTTTGTCTTGAGGCACAGAGGGAAAATCTTCTGTGGCCAGTATGAACATGAAGGACTGCATGCTGACTGATTCAATTATTATAACACCAATCCCTCTGTGAAAATCCCAGCAGGGTATGTTTGTAGTGCTTGAAACATGGTTAACATGTTCACCTTGTTCTTTCCAATTGTGCAATTCTCCTTCCTCACAGCCCTGGCCACCAGAATAGATAATAAAGCATTGTCGGGTTAGAGGGGGAAAAGTTTTACATCACAATGCCCGCCACAGTGTCATGGACAGTGACATTTCTTCTGGTATATGAGGAAAACTCAAGTCCTCTCATGGGGGTTCTTCTTGTTAATATCAAACAGAAATACATCAAAACAATCAACCCTTTAAAAAGTCTCCCAGATGTCAGCAATTCTCCTTCTGTTATACATAGTAGGGGTGCCATTTAGCAGAGCTTTGAATGCTTCACCTCAGTGCTGCTGCTGCACTGATACTCTTTATCATCACTGCTCTCAGGGATGAAAAGAAAATACTTGTTTTCCAGATTCAGAATCTCAATGCCAAGAAGGTTTTTGCATTTTTTTTCTTATAGATTCAATTCTGGTTCACTCTGTAAATCACAGATTGAGCACCTGAGGTTTAAAGCACTTTAGAAAACTCAGTATTATAATGTTAGTGGTTTTAAGTTCTGGCAGACTATGCACTTTTGCAATCTTGTTTATTAACATCAAAGCTAACTTTGAAATGTCAAATTCCCCACTAGAAATTCAAGATATTCATTGAATTTTAAAAATGCCACTGGTGATTCTTTTACTTCTGAGCAGGCTGCAATTTTCTTAGTGAGATATCAGATTTGAAGGATCATTTAGCTTCAGTATTATTTACGAGCACTTACAAAGCCCTTAGCTAAGGACAAATTTCCATATTACCTGCTGCTGCACTGTTTCCCTATTTCCTCACCATATTTGGGAAAACCAGCAAAAATACTTTAACTCTCTCAGTTAAAAAAAGAGGTAAATATGTTCTGAGGAAGCTGTTATGTCATTTGTTTTCTTGATTATATACACAGATTTCAAAACTCTCCCTTTGTGGTGAACAGAATGGTTATACTGTTGTTCTACTGTTCTTGCAGCTACTCCAGCAGACCTCATCATTTCAGTGAGTTTACTTTGGCAACATGAAGAAGCCAATAAATCTGATTTTTTTTTCTGTAAAGTTAGAATTGAAGATCTTTTATTTTCAAATATTTATCATCAGCCAATTTTTCCTCCTATTTTCTCACTTCTAACATATCTGAAGTGACTAATCTGCTCCCGTTTCAAACTGAGATGACAACAAAATGACCCCAAATCACCTAAACATCCCTTTTGTTGCAGCAGGGAAAACAGGGCATTAAATTTAAGTCTCCTGAAGGGACTGTTGAATTTTAATCCCTGACATTTGAACCCCTTCTTTAATCCTGGCTCTAACCACCATTCTACTGATGGTTCAGAAGTCTCTCCATGTTTCTCCTGTTTTGACTAAATGTTCCAGACCCAAGGGAGTTATCAGGTTATCTAATATTTTTCACAAACACCACCTGTAAAAAGTTGAGGACCTAGAAGGCTCTTCGTCAGTGATGAAAACTCGACTCTGGAATAGCTCACAACCATTTAGAGATTTCATGTATTCATAGCAGGTCACACAGAAACAACTGTGAGTTACAGATCAAAACTGTTTCCCTGTCTCCCTTATTAGTGAAATTGCTCCGGACATGCTGGAGAAGACCGTTGTAGAGTAATCTGTCATTTGTAGTGATAATATGAATTTAACAATCAACAGGAATTATGCATTCACTGCAGTTCAGATTGACATTAGAGCTCCTGATGACGGCAATGCGTTGACTGACTCAGAGCCCCAAATGAGTAGAGTGAGGTGGTGTACTTGGAAATGGAACATATTAACAACTTACACTGATAAAGTGAAGCTAAATCAAAAATGAGCAAAACAATAATGACATCAAGAGCACAGGCACAAGTTCAGTATTTCTGTTCACAAAACTTTCTGTTCCATGGAAAGACACAATGTCATCTGGTGGTATCACACTGGAGTTTATTATTTGTGCTCTATGGCATATATTTTATGTGCTCTCTGGCATTTCTCTTTCACTCACAGTAAGACATAGTGACTCAAATCCATTTGTTTTTACTATCCTTGCTTCAGCAACTTTAGTGCCATTCAGTGCTCTGTGTCTATTGGTTATTGGCCTCTAATGCAAACACAAAGTTGCTGTACCACAGTTCATTGTGTTTATGCTTTTCCCCAGTAAACTCCATACAGGTTTCAAAATTTCATTTGAAATATTGCATTTTGGGAAATGGGCCATTCAGTATTTTATCTGGTGGACCTGTGGTCACTCATACAAAAGTATAACAGGCTTCTATCAATCTCATTTTAAGCCATTTTCTGTGGTACCATCACAGGGTACTGTGAGCACAGGTACTGTAAGTCCTCCTTGCTCTGCAGCAAACCCATATTTCTGAAAATGCCACTAAGGAAAATGAAAGTTTTGCTGTAATCTGACTATAGAATATAGCCTCTAAAAAATCTTGCTTTTATAAAGTAAAAAATATATTATATTGCTTTATGAAATCATCTGCATGGACTATTAGAATTGACTTGTAGAGCTGTTCCCAGAAAGGTCTAATATTGAGACCAGTTGGAAGTTTGTATGAAACACCTAACACTTCCTTATTTTTAAGCTTACTCCAGAAAGCTTGATTTTGTTTTCAGAAAAATCAGTCAATTCCATTAAAAGCATTTTAATTAAAAAAAAGAAATTCTTTGAACATGTTTTTGGGGAAAGATACTTGGTTTTGCATGGTGCCCATCATCTAGTCTTTTGTTGTTGCTGTTGCTGATATACTTGTGTTCCCAAGTGCAAACATCTGCTGCAATTTCAAGCTAGCCATTGGCATGTATAACCCTAAAATTATCCATCTTCAGTCTTCAAAAGTAGATTTGATACCTATAAAGCTGATATAATAGTTTAAATGTATATTACATATAATTTGTGTTAGATAAAAGATACAATATATGACAGGGCTATACATATAAGTATTGAGTCTACCATATTTTTTAATTAAAATAAACTTTTTTTTATATTATATATTAAACATACATTATATATATATACACATATAAACATATATATACCTATATATATGTGTGTTTGTGTGTATATATATGTGTGTGTGTGTGTGTGTGTGTATACATATATGTTCCATTATTGTTTTGTTGGCAGTTGAAGAATTGATCTAAGACAGTCTAAAATCATGCTTTGAAACATTTAATCATATAAAGCCATCTGCATAGTCATTTTGATACTGATAAGTAACTCACTGCTTTTTTAAGCGCTTCAGAGTGTCTTCAGTCTGACAGGCTCAATATAAAACCAAATTCAGTTCCATTTAATTTTTAATATATCTGTATAAATCCCTGTGAGCTCCTATTATAATTCTTCCCTCCAGCATAAATTCTTCCTCCTCCTTAATAAAGTTTGCAGCTGTGTTACAAAGTCACAGATTCTAAATACTGTCTCATGGTACAGTTTTAAAGTCTCTTGGGTGACTGATTGTTCCTCTCTCCCACTTGCAACAAGGACATTATAAATGCTGACATTTCAGTGATAGATGGGCCTGCACAGATGAAAACGCAAATATGGAGCATTTCCAGTTACGTTGCTAAAACCCAATAAAAGAGATTTTCTGTATCTGAAGGCATAGTTATGGATTAGTAGGCTTTTAGCTCAAAAAGTAGAGTAAAAGGAGGAATTTCACATAGAGGAAGACTTAGAGATTGCTGAAAACTTAGGTCTATTCCCAGTTGCCATGCTTTGAACAACTTCCCTGTCCCTAAAATGTTTACTATTTATTAAATAAATGCACAAGTTTACTTCAGCAGTGCTTTTATGCTAAATGCGTAGCATTTTATCTGCTAAGGAGCCCTTACTCTACTTCAGTGAGAACTCAAAGTAAATGAGAGCTGGCATCTTCATTCTGGGGATGTTGTTAATCTATTTTTGTACATAAATACAAACATTCACTTAAAAAGCTCAGTGTTTTAAGGTATTTCAAATTAAAAGTGTCAATCATTATGACATGGCATTTGAAGTATTTTTCTTTTATTTACAGCATACTTTGAAACAAATCATCTGCAGGAGTAAATATGTCAGTGCACTCAATGGAGCTATACAGATTTACAGTCCCTAGTGATCTGTCCTTGTGATTTGAAATCACTGCTAGGGAAGAATAACTAGAGTGTGTGGTTTAAAAAGAAAGTAGATGGATTCTGTAATACTGACAGCTGGCTGATACTTGGTCAAATTCAGATGGACTTTAAAAAGGCTTTATAAAAGAACAAATGCCTGTTGAAAGAAGCAGGAAAAACCATTTAACTTTATACAGGATGTAAGAGGAAGAGATCTTATTCTGTAATTTTTAAAAATTTTTATTAATGTTTCAACAACTTTATAAGGAATAAAAGCAGACAACTTACTTTATTTTTCTTTATACAGTAGAAGTGCTGAATTGTTGTAGTTTGGGATTATTATGTAAATTCTCTCCCCTGCCACTTAACTGCCCAGGCCAGCGGTTAACAAAAGAAGCAGTTAACTGTGATCGCTGGGGTGGGGGCAGGTTTGTCTCTTTTGGTTTTTTTTTGGATAGTCTCCTCAGTCTTGGCTCGGCGGAACGGGGGAATGGGGGCTCCAAGGAGGCAGGCTGCCCTGCTGGTTACTGCTGGGGTTTTCCCTGGCTGTCTTGCCGCTGCCTACTTCGGACTACTTTTTCCTGCCGTGCTGCTGCCTGCCTTGGATTTGCTGCTGGTTGCTCGTACCTTTCTGCTTCTTGGACGGGGAACACAGGGGGAAGAGACTGAGTCCATCTGAAAGCCCACTGCTCGTCTGTTTCGCTGGAGAGGGACTGAAACTCACTCTGCAGCCAGCGGGCTGTGACAAGGACACTTAAGTATAACCTTTTCTCCCGGAGGAAAACCTGCTGGGTTTTGTTGTTGGTTTTTTGTTTTTTTTTTCTCTTATGGTGTTGGGGAAGTGGGTTGCACTAGTCTGTTTACATATATATATATATATATAGCAGTTATCCTTCTTGTATTAAAATTCCTTTTCTTAAATTTGATAAAGAGTGGTGTGATTATTGTGGAGGAGGCCCCTCCCCTGCTTGTGGGTAAAACATTTTGGTTTTTCCCCTCAAACCGAGACATGAATACATCATGAGAGTTCACAGGAACTTTGTGAGAAGTCATATTATTCTGATAAGAAGTAGACTCTGAATTATTTTTCAAATGTGTTTTCAATGTTGAGTCTTTTCAGAAACAGTTCTTCCTTTTTTATCCTCTGTAAACAAAAGAATAATTAGATGATTTTATCTGCAACATACAAATTCATAAGATGTATTGCCTGTAGAAGACTAACAAAAGGTAGTTTTCATGAAGATCAAGAAGTTCTAATCAATCTCTGAACTTCAGAAGATCTCTTTTATAAGAAAGTTTTAAATAACTTTTATGACAGTATTCAATACTTTAGTCTCTCAAACTTCAGCTTCCGAAAAGATTAGGCAACAGAGTTGTTCAGTTTTACTAGAAGTACAACAGCATTGTAAGTATCAAAAGAAATGTTTTTGTATATACAAATTATTATCTATCAAACACATCAGATCTTGTATCATTGAGACACAATAAGTTGGAGAAAAATAGCTGCGACTTGGTAGTTGTATTACTTATTCCAGTTAGTTTGCCACCTCACTTATTCCAGCAGAGAGCTTATCTTTCAATTTTAAGGGGTAAAATTTCCAGAGGGATTGCTTCGGTAAACAGACTAAGCATTCAAAGCACAAATGGCAAAGCTAATATTGTTTGCCAGAATCTAGACTACAGTATTTAATGGAAAATTGCTGATAATCAGCCCTATAGATTGTAGTATATTAATATTTATGTCTGATGCTAAAAATGAAAAGGACATTGTGATTAGATAATAAATAGTGAAACAGGAGCTAGAATAGATATATCCAATGTGAAATTGTCAGAGGAAAGCAGATGTTTGTGAAGGCATTTTTTTTTCTGTTTGGGGGATAATCATTATAATCATTGTGGTAACTCCTACTAGTCTGTCATAATTTTAATTTTTTACTTATTTTATTAATGGGACAAATGCACCAAAAATTTTTATCATGATGTCAGTGTTACGCTACAAATCTCATTTATTCATTTTAATTTGGTTATTCTTTTCTTGTATCACTGGCTGAACAGCAAAATACTATTTCTCCCAATGAGCAGGACAGTAAGAGGGAGGGACACAGGAAAGAAGTTATCTTCACTTGCAAGACACTGCTAAGAGTAACAACATGCACAAAAAGAGTTGCTGAGTGATACAGCCTGAAGTTAAGATGCATTTTTACTTGTTTCAATTTAAGGTACTATGTGTTGCTATTCAATCTCCAGTCCTTTTACTGTGGCATTAGCTGCAATCCTGTCTCCAATGCTTTAGTACAAAGTGGGACTCAGATAAGCATGAAAGATATCAACGTTTAGATTTAGACTTAACTTACAGACACTTTGGGGCACAGTTACTGAACATGGTGGTTATATTTACACCCAATAGCAAGAAAACCATTAGATACCTGTTTTATATCAGTACACAAAGTGCAGTGCAGTGGTGTGTGCATCCAGCCACAGTGTACTACAGATCAATAGGGATCATAAAACAGAAGTGATGTTATAATCAGTGTCCAGGGTGTTGTCCATCAGCAGCTTTGTGTCAATAGGTGTGAATTACCTAGGCTCTGCACTATGTGGCCTCTTGAAAACCTGATTCCTGGAAGGCAATTTTTTGGAAAGAAGTGCTAGGAATTTAATTCAATTTCAGATCCCAAAGGTATTCATAGTACACTGTAGATGGCTTTCTCCATTGGAGATGCACCCTGTAACAAATTGCTATTGCCATTAGTATTTGGCATCCAGATTTAGGAGTTATTTATTGTTCTTCTATTGTACTGCATACAAGAGACATTGAAAACAGTGCTATAAATACTATATGAAAACAAAATATTCACAACTAGCTCAATTCTAACATTTTTTTTCAAGTAGAAAATTCTATCAGGGATTCCTAAATTTGTCTTCTACCTCTACAAAAACCAGAAGAAACTTGGAACAAATGAAAGTAGAGGGTGGTGTTCGTTTGGGCTTTTGTTTGCTTATACATAAGGCAAAGGGAGCACAGGCTAGTGTATGTTCTCCTAATGCTTCTTTTCTTTAAAAATAAGCCAGATTGCTTCAATGGCATATGAAATAAAAACTAGTCTGAGTACAAAATATTTCATGCCTTAAAATTTACATCTCACTACAAAAAACACATTGAGGTGCTGGAGCGTGTCCAGAGTAAAGCAGAAGAGCTGGGGAAGGGTCTGGAGCACAAGTCTTAAGAGGAGAGGCTGAGAGAGCTGGGGTGTTTAGCCTAGAGAAAAGGAGGCTCAGGGGGTGATATATTGCTCTCTAAAACAACCTGGAAGGAGACTGTGGTGAGATGTGGATCAGCCTCTTCTCATAAGTTTCAAGTGACAGGAAAAGAGTAAACTGCCTCCGGTTGCACCAGGGAAGGGTTTCACTGGTCTTAGGCAAAATTGCTTCACAGAAAGGTCATGAAGCCCAGGAACAGGCTACCCAGGGAAGTAATAGAGTCACTGTCACTGGAGGTATTTAAAAGATGTGTAGATGTGGTGCACAGGGACCTAGTTTAGTGGTGCAATTGACAGTGTTAGATTTATGGTTGGGCTCAATAGCCTGAGAGATCATTTCCAACATAAAAGATCTTATGATTCAACATTCTGATGATTTTAGCTTAATATCTAAAAATAAGAAAGTTCTGAATTACTGAGAGAGTTTTGAATAAATTAATGGCAAATGCAACCTTCATACAGCCTCTATATTTATACTCAGCATTTTGACCACAAGGAAGTTATGGGGTTTATAAATCTCAGTCTTACATGCTTCAGAGAGGGATTATCTTCCTGACTGAGGATCTAATGGCTTGTTTCATTGAATATCAGTTTATTTTTCCTCATCATAAATATTGACTTTGTCTTCCCCTTGTTCCACATTAATGTGTTCCATCAATAAATAATGATATGCATCTCAAAAGAAGTCAACATCTACTTATTACAATAGTTTTCCTAGTGCCATAGTAATTAGAAAGACTTTAACCCCCATATAAGTATTAGCTGTACAAAGATGAGGAAAAGATGAGGAAGAGATGAGGAAAAGATGCTCTGAGTTCCTTTCAACACACAGAGCTGAGAATGTATTTATTTTTAAAACACAGTATCTAGTTTTCATCACTTTGTTCTATGCTGTAATATATTGTCTTGGTTTGAGATAAGCAACTGCTAACCCCCCCAAGCACAGAGAGAAAAGCCTCCCTCCTAACACCAGGGAAAGGGAGCAAAAGAGAGGGGAAAGAAAAAAACACTTCAAACCGCATTTATACTAAAACTACATATATTTTCACAGAAAGAAAGAGACATTTAGAAGAGAGTACAAATATACACTCACACAAGTCTGGAACAACAAGTTCCCCACCTCAACTTCTTAACGAACACACAAATTCTACTGTCCTAACTACACATTTCTTAAGAAGAAGCTTATTCCCCAGGGAGACAAACCCAAGCAGAAAGGAGAGACCCAGAACAACATATTTTACTTTCCTGAGGTACCCTGTGAGCCAGTGGTGGGCCTGGTCCTCTCCATCCCCCCTGGGGCACCATCGTGCGTCCTCCCAAGAGGAGGGCTGAGAAGCGACTGCCTTAACCACTCCCACACTGGTTCCTACTTTCCTGGAGATGATGTCATAATGTGGTATGGAATACAAAATTACTGGCTAGAAGAGGTCAGCTGTTAGCTCAGCCCAGCTCAAGTCAGCTGACAGCTTCGGCCTAGTCTGAACTCCAGAGCCCAAATCTAGGCCCACCTAGGTGAACCCATGACATATATATATCTATGTATCTGTATATATGTATGTAGGTAGGAAGAAAGTCACTCTGAAATAAACATAATTTAGTTGTATAAATCAGTGACCTTGTGTAACATGGATGAGGAGGAAGCAACAGCCTGAGGAAAGTTCAGAGTGATATTTCAAGGTCCTATTAATTAACAATAGATGTAGTCTGGTTACACTGTTTTTAGGGTATAATCTGAGCTTTGAGCTATACATGCTACGAACACGGAAAGTAGACCAGAATGAAAAACATCTCCTCAGAGAAGAGAGGTGGAGTGGGATTCAAAATACACAGGCAGTTAATTGCCATGTCTAAATAATTTTATTTGCAGCAACATATAGTTTAAGAGAATGGATCTTCTGCAAAATACATAGTGTAATGCTACTGGTGTCAAAAACTAAGTAGTGTAGCTCATATCATGACAAAAGAACCCAATGAAAGAAATATAATAAATTAGTCAAAGAACATGTTTTCCCATTGAACCAGAGAGAGATGGTAAAAAAACCCCACACAATCCCAAAACAGATGAAATAGTGATTCTCTTTCAATAAGAGGTATTCGGGAAATATACTTAAATTTTATTTTCTTTTACATTTTCAGTATTGGGAAACAAATCCTTTGTCTGCATTTGATATTTTACTGCATCCAGCTGATTGCTTTCTATAGCACTTAGAACACTTCTGGCCCTCCAGATCAGCACCTCTTTTAAGAAGATAATTTCAGATCATATTTTTAGGACACAAAATTACCTGTCTCTAGTGTGACAGTGGTGTTTCAATTTAAATCTAAGCAGGTTGTTTAGGACTACATACAGTCTAATGAAAAGAAGGTTTTAGTCATTGTGGATGTATTGTTCAAATAATGTCTTCCAATTGCAACAGGCAGCAATCCAGGCTCTTCAGAAAACTTTATGATGTATTTCAGTTGCTTGGAAGTTTACATGTGTCACTGTCACTTTGGTATCTAAAAAATAACAACAAAAAAAACCAAACAGCAAAGAAAAACTCAACAACAAACCCCCTCTCAATAACAATAACTTTTAATTTAACAGAGAAAAAAGGGATACAAAGAGAACAACACTTATTCATCCAAACGGTTGGTTTAACACACACTGAACAAATTGATGCATAAATTGGCTATGATAAATGCTTGTGCTGTACGTGGTTATTTATTACGTGTTCCATTACATAAATTGGTTGCAGAATTATAACAAATGCTCTTTATTAATCTTACCTCTGCTGTGGCTGCAGAATGACTTCAGGCAATTATCTTCTGTGTGGAACTCAATTCCATTATTGTTGACAGGCCAAAGAAGCCTCCTAATCCTGCACAGACAGCTCAAATCCTCCTGCTTCTGCTTTTTAGCATCCTGGATCTCACCTTTCCTTTCTGTGCTGGCATGGTGTGCCACAACATCTCTTGCTGGTACTGTTACCTCTGGTTAAGGAACTTTTGAGAATGTAGATTCAAGATAAATCACAAGTGAAAAAATCTTGATAACCCTTCTTTTTACTATATCTCAATTATAAGACAAAAGACATGTGGCTTGGTTTTAGCAGTTTCACCACATACAAAGTATGGCTGCACTTGCAGTTGTATTTTACATCACTATTTCTCTCTATATTTCCCTGTGAAAATACTGTACTAGAAAAAATCTGGACTGAAGGAGTGGAGTGTTTAAAAGACAAAACTCTCAAAAATTCTCTTCCTGCTCTCACTGGTTAGATAAGAACAAAGACCAAAATGGTGTTCTGGATTATTAAATCGTTTAAATGATGTAGTTGTAGACTTAATGGCCCTGCCTCTATTCTGTGCCAAGCTCACAGAGTGCAATTCCACTGACATAAATGAAAGAATTTCTGATTCATGCTTTGTGAGAAGAAAATATGGTACTGCAACTTTAACTTGCCCTAGATGGGTGAGACTCTCCCAAATTCTCTTGGCTAATCTTCAGTTCACAAGCATCATGCAAATGTGAGTTCTTCTGGGGAGCACCTCCCCTTTTTCTCTGAAGAGTTTATTAGAACAAGTTCCATAAACACTGTTGTCAGGTCATAAGAAGGACCACTTAGCTGTTTTTCTCTTCCATATTGATCTTTTGAGTTTTGTCTGAGGTGGACGACTACAAAAGCAAATTAATTTTACAATTGCAAGAGGAGAGAAAGAAGAAACAGCTTATGAAGATCTATTAAAAGCAGTGAAGAAAAATGTAACTAAAACCTGATACAACTTTGATACAGTTTTTAAAATGCTATTTCTAATACTGTTGTTCCTTTTAAGCTGTGTATCTTTCCAGTTCAAGCATCATACAGCCCCTGTGTTGCCAAGGGCAATGAGGATCTGCTAGTACCTGCCTACGAGACATAACACAAGGATACCCCAAGGTGTTGCTCACACCTGTGCTGAAAACACAGCTAAGGACTCCATGGCAAAATTCCAGCAGCTGTAGACATGGGCTCTGTGCAGGTGGAATACCACTTAGGACAACCAGTTGTGTTGCTGCCTCAGTGGAAGTAATAAGACAAGTTTCAATGTAGTAAGGATGCAAGAACAGTGCTTGGTATTTTTACCAACTTTACAACTGGCTAATCTGACTGAATTTAAAAATCAATTATCCTTTGATGCAGAAATAAAGTGGGAAAAGTGATTAAACCCATGCATCATCTTAGAACTGAGAAAAGATTCACTTTCAGGTGATACTAAAACCCAATATATGACTATAAAATTCAACAGATGCCTCATACTTGCTTTTGCTTATATGTACTTTTCTTCATGTTAGAACACTGTACTTTATGCTACTTTTTGTATTTGGTCAAGGAGAAGGTATCCCTCTTCATTGAAGAAGGGCTGGAACTGGATGAACTTTAAGGTCCCATCCTATCTAAACCATTCTATGATTCTATAATTTACATTATAGGAAGCTAAGAAAAGAGGAAACTTTAGACACCTGAATGCTATGGTATTTGATCTTTTAGTAGGTAGCGCTGTGGACCCCTCTCTGACTAATTTTCTAGCATTTTCCTCATGAATGTAATTGAAAATTCAAAATCAAACATACTCTGCAGCATATTGTTTTGAAATTAATTTTTTTTATTTCAGAAGGGTAATATCACACAACTCGACCTCCTGGCTTAAAGAAAGGCCAGGGATATGTGGTAGCAACCTTCAAATTTGGTGCTTATCACTTGGTAGTGTCACTGCATTCTCTCACTTAAATTGCAATGAGATGACAAGGGAACTTTAGTGGCAAAGGCAAAGTAACCATAAATATCTCCAAACATTCTATAATGTTAAAAAATCTCCCACTTCAAGATGTCTGAAATTAATGTTGTAAAGTACTGAGTATGTTACAAGTGTACCTTATGGTTGCTTCTCCAGACATACAGAATGACATTTGTATTTTATGTAGTTATAAAGCTGCAGCACTTGGTAAAAGATCACTAAGTGCATAAATGCAGTAAATGGAAGGAACAGAGGTGAAAGCAGAAAGTTTTTTACAGATTCAAAACAAAGAGACATTTATATGAAACTTTTACCTAAGATGTGGAAGAGACTGAAATGAAAGTTGTTCAAATATATGAGAATTACCTCTGGATACTGACAGGCCCTTTCAGTATCCACCAGTGTATTCTCCTCCTTCTGCATCTCCTATATCTCATTTCAGGTACATTTTTGTGGATGACAGAAGCTTCCACAAGGATCTTCCTTTGGACCAGCCCCATTACACACAACAATTACCATTGTCTTTTCATCATATGTGGCAGCAAAGAGAGAGGCAATAGTAGGAACACTAAGAGGTGAAATGACAGTAAAAAAGTATTCAATTTCATATAACCATCTGCCAGAATTAATATTTAAAAATTCACTACTTGAAAAACAAAGTATCAGCAAAAGAGCAATGCTGAATTACACCAGAGTCAGTTTTACAGGACAAAGACCTAAAGAACAAAAATTATTCATTTTAGGTAAGGTAGGTCTGAGAAACTGTTAATTTAATCAGATACAGAGATGGTAAAATGGGTCATTTTATTAAAGAAATAGCTTTCTGTTTGTCTGTTCTTCACTCCATTATTATAACAACACTGCAAAACTCTGTATTACAAAATGTTTAATTCAGTTAGAGTAAAATAATATATAGTAAATTGCCTCTTCCATAACTTTCAGAGGACAAACCAAAGGACACATTCTGTAAAAATAAATTCAAAGGTCCTGTCCACAACTGCATGGCAATGTTACCTTGAGTCATTGCTGGTGTTTGAATTTAGAGCATATCATATACTTCACAAAGACCACCTGGAAACACGTGCACCATGCGACAGGCAAAAGGCACATTAAAACACAAAAGGAAACAAGGTCTGTGAAGCTGATCTTATGGCCAGGTTCAGGCCAAGGGTAATGACTGGCTGAATGTTTTGATGCATTTGGATGCTGAATCTAGCTTAAAGTAATTAGGTTTTAATATTTATGATATATTGAGGAGAGAAAATCAAAGTCTAGCAGCTGTTAGATATCCAATGCATGCAGATGAGCCCAGTGTGGTGTTGAAGAAAGGTACAAGTTAGAGTCCCACATGTAGACTCTAACTTCTCCACAGAGATCCTTCTGCACCAATGTCCACAAGGCTTCGAAAGGTTATGTCAGTTCTAATTCATATAATTAAAAACAGCAATTCTGGAAAGTGGCAGGTGACCATAGGATTTCAGAAGCAACCAGTGAGCAATAAAAACATGTCCATTCCTCTAAACAACTGCCCCCAGGCAGCAGATTATTAGAAGACTCCTTCTCTATGTAAGAGCTGCAAATCAGAAATTTGTACTGTCAGAAATACAAAGCAAGAAATCAGAGCCATGTTTGTCATGTCTGAGATCTGTGGAATGATAACATGTACACCTTTGTTTAAACAGATGTATTTGTCATGGGGTTTTTTAAGAAACTTATCACTGATAGTTTACCTTTCATCAAATACCTCCATTTTATACCCAATGCATGTCATTTTCCCCTACTTTTGTTGTTATGTTTTTAAAAAAATGGTCACTTTTTTTAAACATAGTTAACAAATACACACGTTTTGACCTTTGCCCACATAGGCTTAACTCCAACAGTGAGTCTTCAGGCAGAGAAAGGTGCCTGCCAGCAGGAGAAAGCTAAGTTCCCCTAAAGGTAAATTAGCAAGAACTGAGAGGAACTCTGCAATGGCTGACCACTGGACCATGCATTTTAAATGCAATATATTTTTCAAAATACTACAGATGATTCTTCTTTTGTAGTGAAGAAAACTCTGAGTTTCATTCTACCATTACACTCCTTTTTTTTTTTTCTGAGATTTCTTAGCTCAAAAGAAAATCACACATCATCTACGGCCTACTCCATGAAGAAGGAAGTGACCATAGCTGAGGGCACTCCATGTGTGTCCCCACTTCATACAGGTAGTCCTCCTAACCTGGAGGCTGCAGGTTGAATGCTGGCACAGGTTACTCCAGTCCTCTGTAAGCTGGAGAGTCCTGCTGGAAATAGGGCATTCCCAGTCATTATCCATTTTATGCTCTCCATCACACAGGAAACATCTGGGAAAACAGTTTTGTTCTCAGGTCTGAACTGTTAATCCCAGTATTTTATGGTTTGCTTTTTATAAAATGCATTTACAGGTCTTGTTATGTACAAATAATGAATTCTCTGATATGCACAATTTATGCCATAGGGGAAACAGGTACTTCTTGGGATTACTGCTTTGTCTTTCTAGAAAAAGCTTTTAGTTCATAATAACTCCACTTTGTCAATATTACCCAAAAGCCTGGACTTATGCTTTAAATGAAGCAATTTATTCTACAGTGAAATGATATTTTACTCATACCCAAACAATTTCAGGGATATTCGGTGATCCATATTCCATGCTTTTAGTGGGATCACATAAAGGGATAAGCCTGCTGTATAAAACTTGGCTGCGTGCTCCTCAGTGCAGATTTATATATTATACTCCTGAAGTGCTCTTAGAAAAGAGAAAATACATTTCCAGGCTTTAGAGAAAGTACACTTGTTCTTTTATAAACAGTCAATTTTGTAGCAAGTTGTGAGAGAAATTCAGCTTTAGCATCAGCACAAAAATTTAAAATCAACTTTACAGAGGATTGTATTGGTCTTTTTTTCCAGGGTGTATTTCATCGATTGATTTTTCTATGATCTCAAAGTACAGAGCAATGACTGAGAAGATAACCCCCACCCAAAAATTATGCAATACAGAACCTGAGAAAGATGTAGAAAGACAAAAGGAAAACAAACTCAGAGTTTTCAAAAGTCTTGAACAGAACTCCTTCATGTTAGCAGGAATCTTACATTTCATTGGGAAAACTTTCTGGTTGGTAGTTTTTGATCAGCTCTTTTTAAACACATAAAAGCTATAGCAAAGGAGCCATATAAATATATTTTTTGTCTCAGTCTGATATATTAATAAAATTTACTCAAGTAACACTCAAACCCCAAAGCACATTACCTCTGAAGTTGTATTCTTTTTCATCCACTGTTTTAAGCATTAGGTCTTTCCAATTTACTTGAGGTATTTCCAACTTATCTACTGCTGTGGTGTTTAAGTGACGATATCTGATGTTTCCTTTTGCTGTAAATTGATTCTTTGTACCTGATCAAATGTGTGAACCTTCCTACTGTGCCTCTAAATACACTGAGAATTTGTGTGAGGACTCATGATTATCACAAGCAGCAAAAAATGTCCTTATTAAGTCTCAATAACTTTCAAAGTTTAGGAGGTTAGAAAGAAAATAGGTGACTCCCTTCTTCAGGCTCCATGTGAAAATTAGATGGGGACTAATGCTCAACCCTGAAAAAAACCCAGGCTGTATAGATCAAAAAAGAAAAGGCATGTTTTGCTTTGCTTTAACCTTAGGCTTATTTTTCCCTCATTTTTTTCCCCCATTCTGTCTTCATTTTATAAAAGCAATTTTTACTGCATTTTGAAGAATGAGGGGTCTTAGGAGGATTTTGCTTATTTGTGTTCATATTTGAGGGAGGGTGTTCCTTACTTTCAACACCTCTTATTAGGACTGATTTTGAAATATTACCCATATTGTGATGATAGTTCTCCTACATAAAGCTAAAACAACACTGAAATCTTCTGTTGTGGACAATCATTTCCTCTTCTCAGTGAGAGCAACAGTTCAGGTAAATATGAAATTATAATCTCTGAATATTAAACTCAAGATTTGCTCTGCTATACGCTGTTAACATCTCAAGGACAGAAAGCGATCATTTATGTTTACTTGTTTGCTACTGAATATAGGGTTATGTGGTAAATGTAGCTGATTTATTTTACTGAGTGGCCTTTGAGCACCTGGTTAACACAAAACAGCTTTGTTTATAATTTTACTAAGCAATGATTTAGACATGAGGAAATATTAAAATAGTTTTTGCTAGATAAACTCTGTTAGGACTTAGACCCAATAACAAGAATATTCTCTATACAATAAAAACTGTGTTGTGGTCGCAATGACTACATTTGACATGACCGCAGTGTAAGTTTGCCCACTATAGATTATATATAAACATATATATGCATACACATGTATATATATATATACACACATACATATATATATATACATACACACATACATATATATATATACACATACACATATGCATGTATACACATATATATACACCCCTGTACTAATTATTTTTCTGGAAAAAAAAAATTCTGAAATGAAAATGCAACATTTTTTCTGCATTGAAACTTTGAGAACCTGAGGGATACACCAGACTACTTCTCACTTCTAGTAATTTAAATTTGGTGCTCCATGATGCAAACTCACATCTTTTAAGATTCAATAGCAACAATTATTTCAGCTCACCCTTGACTCCCTGTGTTAGCCAAAGGTGGGAGAGACCAGGCAATAGGGTATTAAATGCTAAGTTGAAGAGACCTCTTTAGTACAAATAGAACAGTTAGAGGCAGCAGTAGCTGTCTGAGTGTAACAACCTGCTCGTTTTTGTGGGAGGCTTGACATGACACAAAACTGTGCTGAAAAGTTAACTGATCAAAGATATAACACAAAGAAACTCTTAAGTTTTGAAAATTATAAAACTGAGAATAAAAACTGGGATGTGTAAAGATCTGTGTGTTTTCCTGAAAGCCAGCCATCTATGGCCGGATGAAGCAGAAATGAATGGAATGGGACATCACTTTTGTTTTTGACTTAGCTGGTGTAATATTTTTCCTTTGTTTTCAGGGTCAATAGGGAGTTGAACATGAAATCTTGCCTGAATATTCAAAACTGTTACACAGTGGAGAAAACCGTCTGGTAGATCTCAGGAGCTTTCTCCCATTCAAGTCATTAAATGTCCAGAGAGTGAGCTAGAACACAACATGAAGGTTTAAAAAAAAGCAATGAAGGAACGTGTCAGTGGTGTCTTTTGGGATTCAGTTCTACTGGGTAACATCACAGTAGTCTACAGCCGGATGAAAAGGTCAGCTCAGCTTTTTTGCTGTGTTGCCACAGCAAGAAGTCAAGTTTATGGATTAGGATTCAGTGATCCATAAACAGAATAAAACCACACAGTTTTAATGCTACATGTATGAGCTGGCGTGTCTGTTTATTAGAGAACTTTCTGTGGCCATGGCTAATATCACCAGTGACTCCAGTAAAATATATGTGCTCATTTCTGAGTGCATCTTCCTTTCTTTATTGCACTGTAAACCTGATAAAGAGTTTTGAATTCATTTTCTGATCTCAGCTGTGCTTCAGGATGTGTAAATGCCTGTGTATGAATGCATATCTCTCAAAAAATCCACGAACTGTTCTTTGTTTCATATTGACACGTCTGTGATTAAAACATCAAAACAATTTTCCTCACAGAAGCTTAAAAAATTAAAATTAAACCACACTATTACAATTTAACCTAGCTAATAACTATCCTCTCTGAAACAAAGAATTTGCCCAGGTTTTCATTCTTTAATTTCTAAAAAAATGTAAATTATTAGCCTCAGTAACCCAGAAAAAATAAAAATATTTGAAATCAGAAGTTATTTTAAACTTATTCTGAACTATATCTGAGAAAACAGATATCTGACTTCTCATCTGCATGGAGGGCATTAGATATGCAGTCAGCTATAAGCAGCTATTAATTCATAGTTTCCATTCTAAAGAAATATTGCCAGACAGATGCAACACATCTCAGAGGACTGGAATTGCTCATTTCCATGGTAACATGAAAATTTAAAGTGCAAAAGTAGTAATTTTCATATGCAATACTCAATATCAACTTTGATTAAAATTGATCCTCCTTTTAATTATTTAAATAAGGTAATTCTACTTCGAACATGAGTGCTTATTTCCAGAGTGAAGACTTCATTTCAGTCTTGATGTCCTAATTAATGATGATGGCCTGAATTAGCATTCAGCTACTTATTTTTTGTCTCATCTCAACTGAAAATATATCACACCTCAAACCACTCTGACCTCTCAACCCCTAGAGCTGGGAAGTCTCACAGGAGTTTAGAGAGACAGTTCAGCAGTTCAACTACAGATTGTTTGTGCTTAAAGCCTGAAATATTTGTATGAAAAGCATCAGCAATACCAGAACTGCAATATCTAATTTTAAAAGTTTTGGTGCAAATGCATACAAACTTCTTCAGCAGAACTGACTTAATTTTAGGACTATCTATTCAGCATGCAATGCTGGCAGTCAGTTTTCCTGGAAAACTACTTCAAGAGTCCAAGTGGAACTTGGCTGTTACATTCCACTGAAGCTTGTGTCACTGAATCCTGAGTCTTTGACACTAGAAAAGATTGCCATCTTTTGTACTTGTTGGCACTGACTGCTTACTGAGTAACACCCAGACTCAGAAATAAAATGAGAATATGTAACAACAGTAAAGCTACAGAAAAACATTTCACTCAAGGAATTCAGCAGGCAAGTTAAAGATCTTGGCAGAAGACCCAAGTGTGAATAGGAAGTTCCACAAAATGGGTCTTATTTCCTAAAACATCTGATTTTGAAATACTTGAAAGAAAACAATTTTCATGTAATGTAGATTATCATCCTACAATAAATTAATAAGTAAAATTGAAGACCACTGAACTCTCCACAGAAACACCACTTATGAGCAATAAGCTGAAACACTATTTAAGCCTTTTCAGTGATTGATTTCTGAATTTGTCATACAGATAAAGGCATGGAGACAAATATGTTTTCTCCCACTGAATGCTGAGTCCACACGACTGCCTTGGCAGAACAAGATATTCCCACTGTTAACATTTGTGCTGGAACTGTTGTCTAATGGACCACTTTCTCCAATAGTTTTAATTAAGCAGGTGTGAAAGTGCAAACTCTGCAAATGAAAATATAAATTTCAAATAAAGTCCTAAATTGGAAAACAGAGGAAGAACAGGAATATTTGTCCTGCTGATAGCTAATGAAAGTTGGAGGAATATACTTATACCCAATCTCGAACAAATTCCTTAGATAATAGGTGGTCTTTATTTCTATGAGCTAAAGAAGAGAATTCTGTTTTCTGAAGGAAAGCTGGAAGGGTGTTAAACATTTCTCTTCAGCAGTGAGTGTGGAGGAATTACTATCACTCCGTGAAAAACTTGGGTTTTCATTTTCATTGAAAAACAAACTGAGAAATAAAATACTCTAGCTAATATCTTAAGAAATATTAAAGGCATTAATTTATGTTTGTTATACAAACCCTTATCATAAACAATGAATTATCAGATTTTTACTTTTAATAACCACCATCATGAGATTCTTCTCCTGTCAAAATCACTCTGGATAAAGGATTGAAAGTATTTATGGCTTTTAGTTTTATGTGAAACAGCCAGGATGAAATACTGTAAGTATTATTTGTCATATAACCTATAGCTTTAATGTATCTGAAAAAGAAATTAAAAAATGTAACATTATTCCACACATATTGCCCTTGACTGCAGAAGAGTCCAAATACCAAGCCATTAGCTGCATAGGACAAAGCTCAGTATACATCCTACCTGAATGCCAGAAGTATTTGGTCTGTGAGACTAAATTCTATTTAATCTCTTCTATAGACAGCAGATCAGTGGTAATGATAGCACAAGCATCAACATGTTCATTCAGATGCCCAGGAAAACTACCAGATGAGAAACACACTTGGTTAAGAGTCAAGAAATATAGAATTCAGAGCATTCATGCCTGTAAAGGAACATCCAAGATCTCCCACAGTTCCAGTTCTACTCCACCCCTGAACAAAATTGGATAATACTGCACACCACGTGAATTTGCTAGAATTTGGATTTGTAGAAGTGGGAGCAGAGGACAATAGAAACATTTCTCCAGCTATCTTTCAGGTGTATCTCTGAAAGAGACCAATAGTAGCATGCATTCCTAACAGGAAATCCTTTCGATTGTACTAGTATTGCTTCATAGCACTATACTAATGCTAATTTTACCAATCAATCTGCCAAGCTGACTTCAATTGGCAGTTGTTTTAGCAATTATTCATCATCTCTCATTAGCATTAGATATGAAGGCTACTGATGCAGTCAGACTTTAAAAATATATTAGGAAAAAAAATGTAATTTTACTCTGTTCTTATGAAAGCTTGTTAATTTAATGCAGTAGGCTCATCCCGAAGAAATTTGGCAGAGGATACTGGAATTTTCCCAGCTTTGATACCATACAGAAATTCATGAAACCTAACAGTGAAAAAAGATATAGTACCTAATTAGAAGTTATTACAGTAGACAGATTGTGTATGAATTGTATGTCATTTTTAATGTTTGGAAGCCTGGATGTGTTCTACCGTGGCTATATTTATTGGTTTCATTTACTTTCCTGGCATTCACCCAGTAAGAACAGTACTCAATTTAAGAGATTTCTCACAGACAAGAACAGGTTTATCTTGAAAGTTAGACTCCAGAACCTGCCCATAAAAAGCACTGGATTCAGCCAGTCAGGCAATGTATCCTTTTCAACCAGTGCTACCATGTTTGGAAGTTTGTGCCCTGAGGAAACATAGATTATCGCAGAACTTTACACCATAGTTACTATCCAATTGTTGATTCTGCACACCACCTGGATGAAATCAAACACTGTCTGTATGGTAATGGCTTTCAATGCTGAAGTAAATTTTTGATTTGTACATTCAAGATGAATTTACGGGTTTACATCTAAAGTAAGCTACTAATGTTTTCTAATTCCATTTCATTCAATTTTGTACCTTGATTAAAATCAGACATTGAGGATGTTTTGATTTTCTGAGCTTTTTTTTTCCTTCCCTTTCTTTCTTTAGAATATAGAGAATGGCTGTTTATTTATCATTTTTTTCACAAGATTTCTAAATATGTAAGCATATTTGGGACATCTAGAGGTCTGATTATTTTTTCTACTGAGATCTGAAGGGGGAAAAAAGAATTTGAATCACAGACTCATTTTTTAAGAGAATTAAAAGAAGAAAATACATAAAAATTCAGGGAGGACTGGTAGAAACTAAAAGGTAATCTGCCCAGGATTGTAAAGAGGATTATAAAGAAGTTACTGACTAACCTGTTTGGCTTAGGAGCAGGGATAAAATTTGTGTAACAGGAGTTTAATATCTCCAGATGGGATCCATTATTTCTCCACAATACATATTCATATTTTATATTTAGAGTGTACTTCTCTGAGAAGAAAGTCAGGATCAGTAGCAATGGCATCTACTTCATGAAAGATTGTCTTGTGCAAATATCACAATAGCTTCCAAACTATTTTCTGAAACAAAGTCTTTGGAACATGATGATATGAGTTCTTATGTCATGTGTGGAGGACTGAAAGGACTTCTCATGCACAATGGAAACTTCTTCTAGAGTAGTAAAACTTGTCTGTGAAGGTTTTTCTTAAGGCCACTACTGTACAACAAGCTTCCAGGAAAGTTAAACATCTCCACAAATTAGACCATTCTCTGTTCACAGAGCAAAGCTCTTTTTCTGTAGCAGCATAAAAAATTCCGTCTCTGTGCAAACAACTTTTGCCAAAGCCAACAGCAAAAAGCTATAATCTTGTGAGTGCTAAAGTGTAGAACCCAAGTATGCTAAGGAGAAGAATAAATCACAAACTATAGAACTGAGAATTCTGATGAGTGTTTGGTAATGAGCAGAATTTGGTGCAGTGGGATAAGGTGGAGTGATATGTATGAAGAAGGAGAAAGTTATTTTTGCCGTAGGTTCTCTTCCCCCTTCTATGGCTATGTTTAGCTGCAAGTAATTGGAACAATAGGATGACTTTTTATAATTCACTGTGCTAAATTCAATACACTACTGGTGAAAGTGCCAAGCAATCTTCCTTGAGATTAAGGCATAAAATGCCAATGGAGAGTTTACAAGATTTCTCTATAACTTCTGTTTTTATTGGCTGTTCAGTTTCTGACATTTTTTATACACTATCAGAAAGAAAGCCAGTGGACAATAAAGGTGAAGCCAGAAACCCACAAGGAAACTTGTGAACAGCTCTGAGAAGTGAAAAGCATTAGCTGACTTCAGCTGAATATGTTATTCCTGGAATTTCACTGTGGCTCTAGCTTAATTTCAAACCTGAACCCTTCATCTGAAAATGGATCTTTGGGGTGAATTTGGAATTAGCCTGTTTAAAGATCTAGACTTCCACTGAACATCAATGTGAATTTATTAGCTTTCTTCAGGGAGAAACCATAATATTTTATGTAACAGTATTTCTTTTTCCTGGGACAATGGACCTTAACTGAATTAGTCAAAGCTACTAAGGGTGATGAAAAATGAAATCATAACATCAAAGGCATATACCAACAGAAATGTGTAGTCTTTCCCAGAGAGACAGAGAGAGTGAATGTAGAAATTGATGGCTGGATTATACCTGCTTTTATCACTATTCAGTATAGTTTCAGTGGGGAGAAGAAGATTCATAAGCTTCTTGTAAAAACGACTGTTAGTATTCCTATCAAAACTCCTCTAGCATTCACTGGGCAATAAAACACAGAAGCAGGGTAAGATTATAAAGTGGGCCATTCCTTCTCTCCAGTAGTTAGAACTGTACCCGTGAGTTGAACGTGAGAAGTACTGTACAGTATTGCTCTGCACATTCCATAGGGGACAGGACCTTTTAGTACAGGAAGAGGGCTTAAAAGAGAGATGGGAACAAACTCTTTAGCAGAACCTGTCATGATAGGACAAGGAGTAATGGTTTTAAGCTAAAAGTAGGTAGATTCAGATTAGATATAAGGAAGACTTTTTAACTGTGAGGGTGATGAAACAGTGGCACAGATTGCCCAGGGAAAAGGCAGGAAAGCATGATGCTAAAAGCACCAAGGTTGTGGGTTGAATTCCTGTTCACTTAAGAGTTGGACTAATGATCCTTGTGGGTCCCTTCCAACTCAGAATATTCGGTGAAAATTAACTGTGAAATTATCTGTGAAATCACTGGAAACATTAAAGGTCTTATTGGACAGGACTCTGAGCAATTTGATCTAGTTGAAGATGTCTCTGAATATGGCAGGGGATTTTTCTTGATGAACTTTAAAGGTCTCTTCAACCCAGACCTCTCTATAATTCTACGACAATCAGATACCTAACAAGATACAGTATTTACCTGAAATGGCTCAGTGCAGTGGGGCATCATATTGTACTTTACTATTAAAGATTGCTCCATCTACCTCTAAACTTGGGTATTTGGGAGATCACATATTATTTCTTCACTTCATGCATTGGTACCAGGAAAACATGATCATATTTTAAAATATGTCTGATTTTTGTATACAGCAAAATGTGAAATTAGAGAGTGGCAAATCATGACTACTTCAATGTGAAATTTGTCATAAAAAATTGTCAATAGGATTCTATGTGGAATTTTTTTTTCTTGAGATACTAAATTAGATGTGTTTCAGACAATTTCTTTGAGGATGTGCATGTGCTAAAACTCCATATCTAGCTTGGAGAGCCTCTTGTCATTGAGACCAGAAGTGGACACAGCATATTTCCAGATAGCATCTTCAAGGAGAGATTCCATTATTTCAAGGTTATGTCAGTCTGTAAATGCTTTCTTTTCACACTACTCATTTAGAGATGGTAGGAATTTATAACCTTTTTGATAGATGTCTTCTCTCTATTCTCTCTCATATACTGATAGATGGTTCATTCTGACTAAACTAAATATAATTCTCTCAAATAAAACTTTAAAAACTGAGTTAACATTTGGTCAATACATATGAAGGCTAATGATACTTTGACATTGGAAGGAAGCAAAGCAAGGTGAGTCTGAGTAAATGTGCTCGGTGCAAAGAATCTCTTTAGACTCGATGTGGAAGAAGGTGTCAGTGCAATAAGGATATGGTAAGTAAGAAAGCTTCGGACACTGAAGTCTGGTGGAAAGAGAAACTCTGCTTCCTATTCTGGGGAAATATTACAGTCTTGTAACAAAATTGAGTAAATAGCAGTGACATTGTGCACCAAATCCCAGAAACCTGATGGCTGGGGACTCCCCAGAAAAAGGGCAGAGGGTCAGGAATCTTTGCTCCTTTGTCACTGAATCCCATGATTCATGTGCACCTTTTTGCTGAGTGCCTCAGCCTAATGGTAGTACAGTCCAGAGACTGGTGTGCAAAATATTGAAGAGATTCAAAGGTAAATTCCTTTCTTACCCTCCCACATGAAGACGACAGAGGGCTCCAGCTAGATTATTTTAATATTATAGTAAAATCAGAGGAACCCAGACTCCTCTTCCAGCTGTGGAAGTGATGGTGCCTGCTCTGTTTGATGCCCAGAACCCTGTGTATAACAGATTGTCCTGAATATATTTAGCAGATAAGGCACCTTTAGAGATTTCTGCCCTCTTGTTCTTTTTCCACAGAGACATATGATCCCACCTAATCACTGGAATATTTCAGAGCTTGAGCAACTGTCCATCCTATGGTAAGTAGGGACAATGATTGATTTGAGGTATCTTGGGGCAGGAGTGCTTGAAAACAAGCAGGCATGCATGTGAATGTCATTTCAATTCTGAATGTAGGCAGCAAATGACTGAGCTGATGTGAAATTCCTGGTAATTTGGGAGGTGTGACTCATCAACAGATATCTGTCCGTAGTGTGTTACAAAATAATGATGGGATCAGAGAGCATGACAAAAAAAACCCACATAGAGAAGTGGTGTTAAAGCTGATTATTATTTTCCCTGTCACAATACTGAAATGTTCAGCTTTCACTCTAGCAATCCTAAAACTTTGACAAAACAATTATCCCACATGATATGTATTTTATAATACCAATGTAATGCAATTTAAATGTCATGAGATGACTATCCAGACCCTATCAAGGTTGGAAGAAATGTAGATGTAGCCAATATTTTGCAATTTTGAACACACAAATTTATATTCATCATTGCTTTTCATTTTTGTGTAGCCTCAACAAGCAGTAACTGATAAGTGTATGAACACCAAAAGGAAAATGTATAAACATAAAATAGAAACAAATAGCAAATATGCTATAATTTAGGAGTCATAACCAAGTGACAAATAAAAATTCATCTAGAGACCAATATTTCTTGTCGCCACAAAGATTTTATCTATATACTACCTAGTAAGTGAACAAAAGGATCAAGTGTTTCTCATCTACACTTAGAAATTTCTCTTTAAAATGCAAATATTCACCAGAACTGTATTGGATTTTTAGATGTGCAGTGCTCAGATGCCCCTTTCTTCTATCAGATAGGTATGCAGTGTGATGTTTTGATGCTTTCGTGACTCACCAGAAAGTAGCACACAAGAAGTCCTCAGTGGGACAAAATAATTAGCTACAAAGTTTACACTAAGCAGGTGTTTTAATTCCTGTAGCCAACAGGCAAATCAGCTCGGATGTGGTGAACCTGCCTTCTGACAATCAATGAGACTGCAGTGGAATTGCCCCATCTTACAGGCTGTGATTGATCTTGAACTTCAATAAAAATCTGATAGTTTCCATGAAAGCAGGATAAGCTTGTTCATTATTTGTAGAAAGAATGTGTATTTTTTATTGATTAAACCCAGGGGAAGTAACTTAATCGATTGAGAGAGTTTACCTTTCACAACAATGACACTCATTACCTGTGGCTTCAGTCTTACAACTGAACTAACTTCTCAGGAAACTATTTCCATATTTACCATCCAGGAGAATAATGTCATCCCGTTCAGGAAAGGCTTCCTGTCTTTTCTAGGGAAAATAGTATCCTTTGGGAATGATCTGCCTGCAAATTCCATAACATCAAACATAAAGGTTGTCTAACCCTTGTGCTGAGCCTTGCTATTCAAGATCATGCTGCTGTAGCCAGATTCACTAAAGTCTAGATACACTGAAAGACTTAAGGCTTTATTGTTGCTCCACTCCAATAGATCATTGAAGATAAGTAAGAATTAGACGGATAAATGGTGGGAAAACAAGCGTTTTTTTGCTTTGGCTAGCTCTCATTCCATGATAGTCATTGAAGAGTGGTATACTGAACAGAGCATAATCTTGAAATTTAAAGACAATTTTCCACTGAGAGCTCCTAGGAAAATTCTAATTCCTGGCAATTTATATGCTTGCATTTGAATGTGAAGCATTCGCCACATTAAAACTGACAGAATAATACAGGTTACTTTGAAGAGAGTTACAATACATGTGGCAATAAACCCCTGCATATTTCCAGCATGATACACAAGTTATTATTTTAAATAGAAACAAAGAATTAATATCTTAATACCAAGAGCTCCCTGTTGTGTTGTTGGTGCTAGTCCCTAAGAGATATTATCAACTGCCAGGATTGTCTTCAGAAAGATGTATAAACAAAGTGAAAAGTGACAAGGAACATGTACTGAAATTATCTTCATGGTGTCTCTGCCACTAATTCAGTGCTAACTCAGCCTTTACAAAATGTTAAGTTTACAACCAACTCCTTATAGAATTAGTTTATCTTAATCATATGATTCCCATCACAAAGAAAATAGGTTATACTCATCACTAAGCCTGTTGCCTGCCCAATCCTTATACAACAGAAAACAACTTGAAGAATAGCTCTGTATCCAAGTTGCTAAGTATGTAATACTGCTTTGCAACGGGGAAAACTTTCAAATGCACTGTTATCCAGACATACTCCCTAATTCAAGTCCAAACAGATCAAAGAAGCAGGTTTAGAAAAGACTAAGATAGGGCACTTGGAGCATCACCCAGGATAATATAAGAATTCTCCCTATGAGGAACACATGGAGATTTATATCTATTTACGTGTTAGATGATTTTCAGAAGTTAAGAACCTTTGAATCCTTAAAAGTCACCATTTGTAGGTAAAAAAATCCCTCTCATTATGAAGAGCCAGCACAACAGCTATTTATAATGTCAGGCTTTGTCTGGTGAAAACGTAAAATTTTTGCTGTGCTTTGGGGTGAATTGCAGTGAGGCAGGGTGTCTTGCCAATATAAAGACATACATTGTTTTATTATAAAAAATGATAAAAAGGATTCCTTATAGGGCCCTCAGGCTTGTGTTTTTCTCTGGTTAAAGTTGTTTAAAACATACAGAAAAAAATATTAGCAAACAACTTTCTTACTTGGGCATGCTGTCAAGTGTTATGTCTTAATCAATTTTGCAAGTATTAGATAATAAGCACACTAAGACACATTACTTATTTGCAGCCTAATACATTTACTAAGTTATGCAGGGGAAGACAGGTTATGTAAAGTCTCCTCTAGAAGGCCCCGCAAGGAGGATTAGAAATCTCAGGAGAGAAAACTTTAACATAACCTACCTTATATTTGGAAAACACTCAGTACTAGACTACATTCTGCAAAACTGTGGTTTGCTTTGTGTAAGCTTTCTGCACTACTAACATTTTCTCCCTCCATTGCTCTTCTTGTCTGTTATGCCACCATTTTTCGCTCTGAAGTTGTTATTGTCTGTAGAGTACACCACTCTCCTTTTTCTGGTTTTCAATAGAAAGCAAAATTTCAAATTAATTGAGGTACAAATCTGACCTGCTACAAAAGGATTCCTTACTCAGTGTAAAAACATTAAACTAACATTTTCTCCCTCCATTGCTCTTCTTGTCTGTTATGCCACCATTTTTCGCTCTGAAGTTGTTATTGTCTGTAGAGTACACCACTCTCCTTTTTCTGGTTTTCAATAGAAAGCAAAATTTCAAATTAATTGAGGTACAAATCTGACCTGCTACAAAAGGATTCCTTACTCAGTGTAAAAACATTAAAGGAGAGTGTGAGCCTGGGCAGTGCAACATGCAATGCATTATTACCCTATCCTGGCATAACATTTCTAGCTAGTGACTCATGAAACTTCTTTTCATTCCAGACCTGGCATTTACTTTGACTGAAAAGCTATTACTTTTCACTTGCCTTCTATCATATTTACACAAGAGAATAAAATTCAATATGATTATCATAACTTGCATGTGTACTTCCGATTCTATTATTACATTTATATTTTTGTTTTAATGTTATTAGATTCATCTAACTAAATTGGAAGTAAATAGATTTTCCTTTGAAAGGATTGCTCTTTTGCCTTACAGTGCCTCGTGTCTTATTTACACCTTGTAGACTATTTATGTTTGTAAACTGTTTGGCATGGCTTATTTTAACAAAAAGCAGTTCTCCTAATGCTGAGTAACCTCATGAGGTGATATTTTGAAGGTTCAGTGGCACACTATTTACCCAATCCTTAACCATGTTCTTTTTTTGTCACACTAACCAAAGTTCATCAGATGGACATACCAGCATCCTCCACTTCTGCTTTTATTTCTTTTCCTGTTTACACAGGTCTATACATTGCGTCTACAATACTATCACAGAATCATTAACTCACAGAGCAGTCCACGTTGGAAGGTGTTTTGAAAAATCACCTGGTCCAACCTTTCATAGGAAAGAGGGTCTAGATGAGATTATCTGGCACCCTGTCCAATTACGGCTTGAAAATCTTGAGCAGTGGGGACTCTACCACATCCTCAGGGAAGTTGTTCCAGTTAAAAATCATTCTCATTGGAAAAAAAAAAAAACTCTTGTATCAAATTGAAACCTGTCCCAATATAACTTGTGAAAAGAGAAGCTCTGGGTTTTCTGTAGCTGTGCCTTAAGTACTAGAATACTGGAATGAGGCTCTCCCAAGTCTTCTTTCAATCTTTCCTTGTAGGACATGTTCTCCACCTCTTTGATTATTTTTGTGGCCCTTCTTTGGACCCCCTCCAGGTTGTCTGTTCTTGAATACTGAAATAACATTCTCTATCATTCATTCTCAATGGTGTTTGAATGTAGCTATGTCTGTTTGATACGTATAATTTGCTATTATTCAACACACAGAATTAGTCTGATATTTAAGCCACCAAGATTTTAATTGTCAGAGGCTTAGCTTGTTAGTTGTTACAGGCTCTGCACCTTGCCTGTTTCATTTTTCTTGGTTATTTTTCTCATTACTGCTGACTGATATTTTTGGGACCACAGGCCACATCTTCTCATCAAGAATTATGACAATACCGTCTGTGAAACTGCATATTATCTCAGACATGACTGGTTATGTCATACATTTTATTTCCTTTTTAAAACTTTCTTCAGTAGCATTACTGATTTTAACAATCAGAAAGGCTTTACTGTTGGACTTATTGTGATACAGTGGCATAGCTAAATTCTTGGGGGTTTCTGTGACTGAGTGGAAAGGCTAAGCACCATTCTAATAAGTTTATTACATAAGCTGTGTGTTGCAATCAACAGACTGGAGGGATGTCATCCAGAGTCACCTTGATAGGCCTGAGAGGGGGTCTGTGTGAACCTCATGAAGTTCAACAAGACCAGGTTGCAAGGTCCTGCATGTGGCTTGGGACAACCCTAAGAACAATACAAACACAAGCTGGACAGGGAATGGACAGAAAGCAGCCCTAGGAAGAAGCATTTGAGGATGTTGGTTGATGAGAAGCTCAACATGGGCCAGCAATGTGCACTCATAGCCTGGCAAGCCAACATAAGAAAAACACTGACCTGCTGAAGCAAATCCCAAGGAAGCCCACAAAGATGATCTGAGGCTGGAGCACCTCTCTTATGACAATGAGTTGGGGTTGTTCAGCCTGGAGAAGAGAAGGCTCCAGGGAGATCTCATTGAGGCCTTTCAGTACATAAAAGGGCTACAAGAGAGCTGGAGAGGCACTTTTTACAAGGGCATGTAGAGATAGCACAAGGGGGAATGGATTTAGACTGAAAAAGGTAGATTTAGATCAGATATGAGCAGGAAATTATTTACTGTGAGGGTGGTGAGGCATTGTCACAGGTTGCCTAGAGAAGATTATGCAACTTTAAGTTGATACTGCTTCTATGAGAACAAATTCTGTCTTTGCATCTAGCCCTCATTTGAGTTTTATAAATCATTTACTTTTATATTTCTGCACTGTATTTATGCCACAGACACCCAAGATTTTGTCTTCCCAGTCACTGATTTGTTTTTCTTCCTGTATGAGGATCTTTGTACATTTATTTTTCTTGATGTAATTATTGAATACAATGGCATTTGTCATATTTTTCCAATTACATTTTTCTCCATGGGACATTGTATTTGGATGTGATGAGATGCTATTATTTTGGTTCATTTTTGGCCTTGCTGCCTGAGAGTTATAGGAAACAAGAGCTTTTAATTGGGACTTTGGCCTTGAAGGAGAAACATCTTGTATACACTGAGACTGTTTGTAGCTTGGCTGCTTGTTGACAGCCAGTCAAGGACACAGGAAGGAGAAAAGAGAAAGAAGATGAGGAAGTAATGACCACCAACTCAAAAAGGGAGACCCTTGATACGGACCATGCAGATGCAGGGGAATTTCCAGTTTCAAAATGGGGAGAGGGACTGGAGGCCTCTATCTGGGTGTGTGCTGCTCACAAACAAAGTGTATAAAATTTGATCATTCCTGCTCCAAGGAGGTGTGTGTGGTGACACCAAGGACAATGTTGCCTCCTGCAGGGACACCTGCTAAATGTGTTGAGTCTACCAAAGCCCAAGGATGCAGCAGCACTTTGGGGTGGGTATGTCCAGTAATGACAAGTAATACATGAGTAAGTAGGAGTTGTCTTGAGATTTGTTTCTTTCCTTTTCCAATTTGTCTTTTGTTTGTTATTTCTCTGCAATAAAAGCTGTTTGCTTGAATTTTAAACAGTGTCTGGTTTCAACCCAGAATCCTTCTGAATCCACCCTGTAACAGATGTTTAGATTGAGTATTATAAAAAATTTCTTCACTGAGAGGGTTGCCAAGCTTTGGAACAGGCTGCCCATGGAAATAGTTGAGTCATAGTCTGGGAGGTGTTGATGTGGCGTTTACTTAAGGTCATAGCTTAACAGTGGATTGGCAGTGTTAGGTTCAGATCTTAAGGGTCTTTTCCAACTGAAAAGATTCTCTGATTCTATTCTTCTATTTGTCTCTTTTGCCTTGTGTTTGCACAGTTACCTTGCCAGAGTTGTTTTTTCCTTTCCCTTTTCATACTTTTTCTGTTCTGTATGCAGAGTTACTTGTCCAGCTCTGCAATAGGTACTGGTATTAAAATCTCTTTAGGTTTTGGCAAAGCTACTGTCGACTAAGTGTTCACAGCAAGATTCTTTGCTCAGTTTCCCAGTAATTTACATACCATATATTAGTTTTCTACAATGATTGAAAATCTTCAGATTAATCACAGTGTGAAGTTTGGCAATGTATGCCAGTTGATAATTTTACCAGATTTTTCATTAGACTATGGCTTTGAAGCATTCAAAGTAGTCCACAGATTACAAAAATCTCCACAGCAAAATACTGCTGGGATCTGTAGTAACTCTTATGCATTTTCAGTAATAATATGACTACTCTCAGTTTAAAGTTGTCTTTTCTGTCCAAGCCTTTTACTACTTCTTTAGTTCACCATAAGAAAAGTGGAAACATTTAAATTTTAATTTGGGTCTTAAGTTCATATATATATATATATGTTCAGAGGCAGGAGACTGGTAGATAGTCCATTGGCTATTACTTGGGTTTGAATTGGGTTTTTTGTTTAGATTTTACAAGCTGGCAGAAGATAACTCATGGCTGGCTCCTTGTGCAGTGCTAAAGCATCAAAAAGAATGAGTCAAAAAACTATAATGTTCCTTTTTGGTCTCTCAGCTACAGAAAATAATTTCTGGTCATTAATAAGATCTGACTTCCTCCTAAGGATGTTGTTCATAGCACAGGTGGTCTTTCAGAGGATAAGTTCCAATCTAGACCCTTCCAATTTCTTCACTTTTTATTTTCTGTCCCCATTTTGCTGTTCTCCTACAAAAGAGGGCTGGGAGCTGAAGCAGCAACACCAAGCAATCACATGCTTGGATTAGAAGAAAATTCAGTCATGAGCAATCTAGAAAGATGCAGTGTGAATAATCTGGAGCTATGCCCCACAAGAAGGTAGCTGAGGTCACACCAAATTCACTCTCACAGTTGAGGGGCAAGCATCTGCTATAATCAATTCATGCTGCTGCAGCCAGGCACCAGCAGTAGAGGCCAGTACCTGCAGTTGAGGGGCAGTAGTTTCTCAAACTGCCTCTCTGCTGACTCCAACTGTCAGTGCTTCTTCTTCTGTTTCTCTCCCTTTCAGTGCATATTCAGGCATGTTAATCTCAAATGAGCAGGATTTTGTGCTAGACTGGAGCACACAGCCTTGTTGCTGTTAATCACTGCACCTTAGCAGCAAACAGGATAGAATTCTTCCCTTTATCTCAGACCAAAACACTGTGACTTTAAGCTGAGTTGTTCATCTCTTCACAGAGACTGAAAGGAAGAAGGAGCACTCACATACCTCCGGGTCTGAGGAATGGCAGCTGTTGTGTCTTTCCTGACAGGAGAGACACAGAGGCACTGCTCTCACATAGCATGTGGCAGGTAAGAGGCCTGGTTTGACAGCTTCAGCCAGTGCTTGAACACATGGATGACCTTAAGCCAGTGACTAAAATAGTTTTTTCAACACTACTAGAAAGGGGAAGAGAGAAGGAGCGCTCATGCAGTCAGGTCACTACTCTTTGAGGGGGGAACTGACTGATCTTGCTTCTCATATTGAAGATACCAGTGCTATCTGCTTAATCTGAAAAGGAGTAAAAATACATCATCTCTTATTAACCCATTTGGAGATTTACATCTACAAGGCAAGAGTTCTTGCATTATTTCCTTGACCTTGAAAAGGTAGGAATGAGAAGATTGCTCTTGGTACTTACACATAATCCTGATAACTACAAAGATCTGTGCAACATGCTGTCAAATACAGCATTACTCTGCTCCTGAGCATTCTCTAATGTTGGGGTGTTGAACTTCAAATGCAGTTGATGTGGCCTGGTGAGGCCAGGCAGACATGCTGTGGATATTTGAAAATGTGTGTATTGGGATATTTTCTAATATTTCAGTCAAGATAATATTTGAATCACAGTGTAGCATCAGAATATTTTCTCGTTTCATCTTCTCTGATCTTAAGACACCACAGTTTCCTCCTAAATCCTGCCCTCCTGTGGTCAGACAGAGATTCTAGTAACTGAATTAATCTTTCTGCTCTTTTACCCATATCTTGGTATGCATCTCTTTTAGCTTTGTATGTAATAAGTTCCCAGTGTTGAAGAGGACATGACCAGTGGCTGCAAGGTGAATTAAACCGTGGTAGATATTTGTCACACAGCACTGAGAGAAACACTATAGTGAAAGAGCAAAAAATATGGATGGAAGAATATTTTGAACTTCCACAACTGTCAAGGAGATATCATCCTGAAATTCTTACAATTTTACCATCCTAGAACATAAATGTATTTGGATTCAAGGCTCACTGCTACTAGAAATACTTAAGCATTTGCAACAGTATGAAGCCAAAACTCAGAAAATTTCATAATCATATTTTTCTAGTGCAGGAAATTGCTATGAAGGCCCACTCTAGTCACAACTGCTGGGGCCTACTGCACATGTTAATTGAGAAAATCATGATGAATAAGCAAATGAAAGATTAATATATGTCTCTGTGCTGCTACTTAAATGTTAGGCTGGTAGTGCCTGCTGACAAGAGAATATACACTCTATGCTGACTTAACCAATTACCACAGTACCATACTCTGTGTCTGCACTTGCTGCAAGTGTGACAATCACAGCTTCAGAGAAGGAACACAAATTGAGGTCCCTGCGGGCTGCAAGAGGCCATGAAGCACATTGAGTAAAAGAGAAATGTCTGACAGCATGGCAGAGCTATTAGGAGCTGTACCAGGCTTTTCTCGGCAAGACTCAGTCTCACACAGGAGAATTTTTTATACCTGAAGCTTTTAGTGAGCCTTTTATCCTGAAAGAGTTCTGGCTAAATGATCATTATGGCTTTAGATTGCAAACAATAATAAAAAAATTAGATTTTGTCAGAAAATACAGGTTCATACAAATTCTTCCTTTTTGTCAAACCTTTAAAACTGCATTTATGCAAAGTGGGGAGAAATAATAGATCTAATGGAATCATAAATTCTGTCTACTGGACCATCCCCCTTCTTTGCACCATGAACATGTAGAAATAGTCCTGTGAAATGTGTCTGGAAAAAGACACAAAGCCTTTAGAAATTTTTAGTAATGCATTTTGCAGAGTGCATTGTAAATGTCTAATGACTGTTCCCTTAATTACAGTGTATGTTGTATTGGTCATTTTCGAGTGAAAATAACCATACTCACAAAATGAGGATTCATTCTGAAGCTCTTTTGTAGGCATATTTTAAACTACTCTTATACCTGGCCAATCACTTTGCTGTGGCTGATAAATGTGCAATTTCTAACTCAAATCATGTGACAAAATACAATAAACTCAGCCTAATACTCCTTAATTAAGGATGTTAAATTACTGGCATGCTTCCTCATCTGGTGTACTCATTTGAATGGACAGCAGGGATTAGCTTATCAAAGTACAAAAATAACAAATAAGATAAAATGTGAATTCCTAAAAATGTATGAGTAGTGTTTTCATATTTTTTCTTTTGGCTGTATTGTCAGAAATTTATTTTCAGGAACAGATCACACCTCTTATTAGTGGATTTTTAGATTTTAATAGGTAACAAAGTCACTTCACTAATACATAAATAGCTAATTCCCTAATGAGTTCTATGCATAATAGCTAGTTAAATGGTTTCCCTGACAGACCCAAATGAGACGTTAATATCCAAGAGATTATCTTTTCTAGCCTTACACAAAACAAAGGGCAAATCCAGCACACAGTCCTAACTGTAAGGGAGCTGCGTAATTTAAAAAAGGATTATCGTTAAGAAGGAGCAGATAGTGAAACTCAAGGGGCATCCCAATCTAGACAAAGAGATATTAAAAGTGATAGTCAGAGATACTCTGAAAGAACTTCAGTCTATCACTGTTCTGATTATTTTCTCATACCTAGAGATAACTGAGGATTTCTGAGCTGCTGCTAAAGAGCTAAAAACAATCTTTACCCTTTATTAAGATTTTAGCTATGAGATAGATTGAAGCAGAGCTGATACAGGTTCAGATGTGTGCTCAGGTTACTGCCATAATCACTTGTCTCAGCTTCCATATGGTGATTGCTGAGCCACTAGTGACTCCACTGAGAAACTGGAGAAAGTTGCACCTCATTCCTTCAGGATGAAGCACCACTTTATGTTAAAACACTGTCAGGGTCTGCACAAACATCTCAGATGTCTGACTGCAAGTGGAGAGAACAGGGAGAGGCAATATTTTCAGTTGTACCAAGCCATGTTGTTCGTGTTTTAGAGTCAGAAGCATGAGAAACATGGAGTCCTCCCTTTCACATATGCCATTATATGGTACAATTCAATGTGCTTATCTGAATACAATGTCTATTTGTTATCAAAAAAGAATTATTAAATTCTTATCATGAGAATTTACATCCATTTACCTTTATTACTAATTTCTACTTCATTAAAAATTGAAGATTCTGATTACTGAGCTAGTCAGATACATACCTATACAAATGATTAAAGGGGACTCAACTATTCCTTGATAAAATATTAATCATAGCTGGCAGATCATAGAAAACCAAAATCAATAGGAATTCATAATATTGATTATGCAGGAGAGAGATGAAATCCCTCTTTATGATACAATGTAATTTTTTAAGATGTAATTCTGTAGGGTTCAGTGATATTAAAACTATTGGAACCCAGCTCAGAAAATGCAGTGATTAGGCATCTTTATTAATCAAAATTACTAGTTTCTGTCCCAAAAGAAAAAGGAGTAATATTTGTATTTCCATAAAGCTGAATGAGCCACACGGCTATAAAGTCTCCTCCACATTTAATGCAGGGGAATTAGCAAGTGCTTCTTCTGGTCTTTACAAATTGCCCACTTCACTTGATTATCACCCCTTCATACCTTGAGGACATTCCCTGCTGTTAAAATTAGAAACTGAAGTGTTCTGAGAAGAGGAGCCAATGTCTTGCAATTACATCTTTAAGGATTGTGTGTTTGCTTATTTTGTGAAATAAAATTTAGTTATAAGCAATGCTTCATGCACTTCAGTTAATGGCTTTTATGAGTCCTAAATGACCTCTCCGAGTCTTCCCAGGTTTGTCCTAGCAGTTCTAAGGGCCACTACTACTTATCAGGGGAAAAATATTGGTTCAGAAAATTATGCTGTTTCAGCTGATCTCTATTAACTTTCTGATGACATGAAAAAAGCAGAGTATTTTTCCCTCAGATCCCACTGACCCTTGTGTTGTCTAGGTAGACTAGCACAGATCCCACAAAGGAGAACATGGCTCACATAAGCATCATGGGTGGACTGGGCTGAATGGCTGTGATGATAAAGAGGTGCCCATATCTTGGCTCTGACGCCAATGGCTTTTATTTCCATGAATCTGCTCAGTGAGATTTTTCACACAAACAACTAATGTTTGTCCTATTCCATCAGCTTACAGAATTAAAGGATTTAATTACAATTTTGTCAAATGTTATTTATATTTGCAGTAAAGGGGATAGAATCTCATTGAGTGCTTTCATTGTTATTAATGGGAAACACAAGAGAACTAAGACAACTTCTGACCCACTTTTAGTTATGTTTAGAAAGTATACATGAGGCATTACTAAAATAAACACATGGAAATCCAGCCATATTTCATATTTCCAAGATAAGGTTTTGAATGATATCTAGTCAGCTCCAGCAACATGAGAACAAAACAGTTAACAAACAGCTTCATTCATTCATTCATTCATTCATTCATTCATTCATTCATTCATTCATTCAAAAATGACCTTCCTCATTCTCTTTGAAACTGGGACTATTGACCTCAATATGGCAATGGTAGGTGGCTGTCCTGGGTGATTCCCATACCTTGTCCCTTTTCAGTCTGAAAGAGACCTAAAGGGAACAATTCCTACTACAAAAAACTTCCTGGAAGTGTTATCACTACTCACACTGCAGCTGGCCAGCTGTTTCCTGTTTCCAGCACAAGGGAATCTATGATTGCAGGCCATGACTTTTTCAGACAAACCATAAATACTGAAAGGGGAAAGGAGCAGGATAGATTGTGCTTGTCAATATTATGAAAAAATAATAATGAAGGGTTTTGAGTCCTGTTAATTGATATAGAGTTTAAAAAAAAGGGAAAAAAAGAAAAACTCAACTTCTTCTCTTTTAGTCAAATAATCCATGAAACATTGTTCCTCCACTAAGATATAAGACATCCTAAGAACTGAGGAAGAAAGCAACCTGGAAGTTTCATAAAACTGAGTGGCCTACAGTTCAAGACCCTCCTGGGAGTTATAAAACCCAATGGTACTACAGAGACTACACACCACAACAGCCATATCATTGGTGGTGTGCCTTCTTGTCCTCAAAAATCTGCTGTCTTTTGAAAGCTGTTGGCTTTCAAAAAAGAACCCAAACACATTTGATGCTTTTCCAGACAAGGGCTCCAAAGGACTTTGATCAACTAAATTAATCTTTATTTATTTCAGGCAAAGGAAAAACACCCACTTTGGCTGAAAGCCAGATGTCATAACTAGAAAGCTTATTTTAGGATCAGTGGTTACAATCTGAGGTGTTTAAGTACAGGCACATGGAAGTTTTGGGTTTTTTTCTTCTCCCTCCTAGTGGCCATTTTAGTGTAATTACTGGAAGCAATATGTGAAAAATGTAAAGCATAAAATTATCTAAATGCTTTGAATTAGATATAGGGAGCAGAGGAGGGGCAAGATCAAATTCCACCTACCACATCACAAGTACAAATGTTGTAACTCAACCTGCATAGCACTGATGTTTCCTTTACCCTCCAATCCTTGTAGTGGTGATAGAAGATGGCTGTGCAAAGAACATGTTGTGTCAAAGAGTATGGTATATTAAGTACCACTGCTCATTCTCATCATCTAAATCAGGACCCATTGAGTGCCTGCAGGTTTATTCCTGTTTCACTCACAAGAAGTAGGTGAATACATTTATGAATAAATTTCCTCAGAACTGAAAGACACTAGTACCCAAGAGTATGCACAACACCTGCTTTAAAAGGCTCATTTAGACAATATTACAGCAAATTATTTCAAAAAGAAGCAGATGATTTAAATAGATGAGATTATCTGTACTTATCTTTGTAGTTAGAATCAAAACAATAAAAATGAACATTCTCAAAAGAATCCTATTTCTGTGCAAATATATTCAACAACCAATCCCCAGGAAACAGAATTACTTTATAAACACATCTCCAGATTCACAAGGAATGGTAATTAGGTTCTTAAAGAATCCTAAAGGATGCCTGCTTATCCTTAGTGTTATGCTCTCCCAGAAAAAAAAATTCAAATTCAGAAAAAAACCCCTTCCAAATATCTATTGGACACAATCTTGTGTCTTTCATGGACTTCCTAAAAAATGTGAAAAATAAGGGAATAGTTGTGTTTCTCATGATGGAAAAATCCCTACCCTGAAGCACTTCTTCATCTGGATGAAACCTTGCATGGGGAGGGCCAGGTAATAAGCATTAACCTGTTGTGCATTCAGAATAAAACATGATCACCTGAAGAACAGAACTGACTGTCCCAGTGTATAAGTAGTAGCTCATCCACACCTCTGTATGACATTAATTTTTATTCTTTGATCTTTTCCAGCTACTTCTCCCCAAACAGCAAGCCAGATTTTGGTCAACAGAGCTCTGATTGGAATAAAACCACTAGTCAGAGTAGTCTAACCAAACTTGTGCCTCAATGACATATACACCATGAAAAGTATGCATTCTATGATACAACTTCTGGCCGTTTAGGAGGCTGATGTGATTTGTAGACAGCATAAAGGAGAATGATGAAAACAGATAACATCACAATAGAAATGTTTCCAGTTCTGCCCTGAGCATTTTCTTTTTGTGATTCTAAAACTGATCGATAAACTTTCCTTGAATAGCATCATCAGAACAGAAATGTGTGAATATTTTGTAAGTACAATGGTATGTATTCAGCAGGTAAACCAAGAGGCATAGGTCATACATAGGTTATAAATACATCACAAGCAAGTAGTTTGGAGTTAAGACACAATTATATCCTCTTTTACAGTGAAATGAGTAAGTTGGCATGACATTGCTTCCTGGAGAAACTCTTTTTTTGAAAGACATTAAGGTTTTCCTTGACTGCAGCACTGCAGTTGTTCCCCTATTGTTTTTCTTCAAGAAAGTCTCTTTTGTGGACATCCAGTGTGATGCCCTTTCATTCACATAGGAATTCTCATTTCTAACAGAGATTATGAAATCTAAAGCAATCTGACACTTTTCCATAACGCTCAAGTACAAAAGCACAGTTATATGTAAGAATAGTGAATTTCTTCTCTTTTCTGTGTTGACAATCCCTGTGGTAGAAGCTTGTATCCATCTTTCTTTTACTGACATTTTTACATTCCAAAAGTAAAATACTTCAGTAACAAAATCACAGCAGACATCAGTGGTGGCTTCTGCAAAGAAATGTAGTTTTCAGCATGAAGAGTAGCATAACTGCATCAGAGCTTAAGAACTGAAGAAAAAGAGCAACTAAGGCTAAGAATTATGGACATGCAGCAATGAAACTTGATGAAATCTCATTTTATTTGGACTTGGCACAAGTCAAACACAATACCTCTTGCTCGATTGATTGAAACACATGGAAACATCTTGGCAAACCTCTGGGAATGTCTTTCAGGCACAAGGCCAGCTGTATAGATTTTGTCCCTCACTTCCGTGAAAAAAGTTCTATATTCTAAGTATTAAACCCCCAAGAAGGAAGGAAATTTCTTTCTGGAAATTTCAATAAAACTTGTTAATAGGTTGATCCACACTACTGGAGAGTTTACACTCATCAGCATCAAAGTCAGCTGAAACACAGAGATGAAGAACTGAATGTTTGAAGCATTTTTCTGTGTTTGTGTCTGTGAACATGTACAGAAGGTACATGGAATCATAATATGAACCCACAATAATAATACAAGTTGTGGTAGTTACACAAGTTATACAGAGATGCATATTTCTAAGACACAAAATAACACACTTTTAATAACCCTTTATAACTAAAGAGGTTTCATAACAAAAAGTTATTTTGAAATTGAGGTGCTTTAAAAATTAAGCTATTTTATATATGCAAGTTACACATAGATAGACCACTATCTCCCACATGTAGACAACCCTCTTTACTTCAGAAGGAGCTCTTTATCTGCATAACGCTCATCTAGAATAGGGATAGTACAGTCCAGTGATGATTTCATGCATCTGGAAAGCAGGACTCCCAAGTCAAAGATGCAGGTGGGAAAACAACTTTGCCTAATACCTTCAGTCAGTGGTTAAATTTCCTGGATTATCTCCACTAGAGAGGTTTTTGAATTCTCTCTTAGTTATCCAAACACTATTGAGCCTTATCTGTCACAGGTTTTTACAAAACAGTAAACCAAAGAGGTGACCGTGCATACTTTCTTCTCTGATACTGCAGATGTCAAGGAAGAAACTGATGTACAGATATCAAAGATCACCATAAGGTGAGGCAGAATTCAGGCTGGTGCACTGGGGGCTCACTGGAGCTGAGCAGTGGAGCAAAGCTAATGAAGAGCTTTTCCAGCTGCAAAGATCCTGCTGGGATAACTTAAACTGTCCAAGGCTGAAGCCAGGTTATACAGAGAAGACAATGAAGAATCTTATCCCCACAAATATTAGCTACCCTAATACACAGTTGAGTTGCATATCACAATTATTACAAAACAGGAGATAAGGTTTTAAGGGCACATTATAACACTGGGATATGTTGTGTTGGAAAGAAATTTGAGTACTCAAGGCCCTGGCTCTTACTGGTCTCTGTCTTGGTGGACTATCTGCATATATTTGAAATACAGACTCAAGGAATTAAATCATTAATGTCCCCATGATATTGCATTTGCACATTTCCCTATTAATGGCCACATATACATAAAGTTATAGAATAACATCCAAGAATTTTAATTATATGTAAATACACCAGATTTTGAACTTTTACTGCATGCATGACAGTTCAGTCATGACTTTTGCTCACATGTAACAAAATCTCATGTCTCCCTGTCCAGTAACAGAGCAACTTCTTTCAGTTTATGCATAATATATTGCCACTGTACCATCTTTCACATCTTTAGGAAGGCTACCAATGAAAATCCTATATTTTTCATATTGAAAGGTTGTACCTGTTTAGGAATGTGAGATGCCAGAGCGCATGTATGAACAATGAAGAAATTGTTTGAATACCTAAAGCTTCATTATCTTGCCCAAGAATGTATGATAGAACTGTTGTGACAGAGAGGAAGATTCTAACTTTAAGTTAAATTTTTAAAGTAAAACTAAATATTCCATTTCTGAAGACAGTGACTAAAGTTAAAGATGTATTTAAACATTTTTCTAACAAACTTAATTATATATTACACCAAAAATTGTAACTTCAGCTACATGAAATTCAATGCCCCTGTTATTACACTGATCCTTACATTTTCTGACTGCATCTTATAAAGAAATCAAGAGGCAGGAATCCATTTTTCGTCATTAAACATAAGTCTTAAATCAGTTCTTGCTTTCTCATTTCAAGGAAGAGGCCTGACAGGGTCAGAGGATGAGGTACATGAGTATAGAGTTAACATAGTCAATATCCCAGGAAGTAGAGAAAGATAAGATATGACCACAAAGGTCACTAGTAAAAGAAAATAAATAAATCTAAGAATGACTACATTGTATTTCTCCTAAATTACCACAACAATGCCACCATGGAACAACACACAGGTAGGCAATAAATAATAGCTACATTCAGTTATTTATAGCATTATAAATACTAAGTAATTTTATGACTCTACCAATAGTGATTCAGATGAATACCTAGGAGACTGAGGTCACACTTTGGTTTATAGAGGTGTCCATCACTACCTCTAAAGTGTTAGGGCAGATCCAATAAAACATGTTTCTGGTTAAAAACCTGAAAGCCTAAACCATGTGAACTATATAAGTCCTGTGTTCCTCATCTCCTTCAGTTTATCTCACCTAGAATCTGCAAACAAACCAAAACTAAAATATGTGAACTTGAAGGCAGAGGTGCCGTGGATGAGAAGGAACAGGCATCTAGGTTCCACTACAAAAAAATCAAGAGAAAGGGAAAGGAAGACTGATAGAAACAAGCAGGAGTTAGGAATTATAATTCTGAAATTTTGAAAATGAAAACACACACATGCACATATAAAGGGAATATATTTTTCCAAAAACCCAGCCCAAACTCATGACATTTCCTTTCAATTTAACAACTTGGACTTACACAGCTAAAGCTTTTAGACATACCAGAACAAAAGAGAAAAGGTAAGCATCATCATATTAATGACTCACACCAGGCACACTTTGCTGCCTGTTGAACAGAGCATATTTTCAAGAAACTGTAGGGGAAGGCTTAAACAGAAGTAGGGATCTGTTAAAAAAAATATAAATACTTTCATTTACTTCTATAACGGTAGTGCGTACTTCATAAAAAACCCGAACTTTGTTTTTAAAAATGATCTTTTTCTTTAAGGTTGTTCTACAATTAAGAGGATGCAAGGCATTTGATTTTTACTGAAGTTAGTGGCTGGGTTTTCAATCCTCTACTGACAACAGAATACAAGTGACAAAGTGAAGTGCAAGAAATTTTTATCAGAAAGGAAGTCCTGCCTTTAAACATGGAATTTGAGTGCTGTAGTGGCCATGGGTAATGTGTACAGCAGGGGAGAAGTAGAGACTTTCCAAGAATGTCAAGCACTGTAGAAGAAATCACAAACCTGGTTAGAGCAGCTGTGAACTGCAGTCCAAAGAATTAGGGTCCATTTCTTAGCAGCTATCAGGTTATTGTATTATGATATAATGCTGCTGGAAGAGAGAGTTTACTGATTCTCCTGTTATGAATTTGCACAGTGGATGCATGATGCACTCCACAGGGAGTGCTAAATAGCACAGGCTTTCTAGCCTTTTTTCTTTTCATTAGCCTGGTAAGCTTGGAAAGCTTATTTTACTCAAATTCTTGCATGTTATTTTATGAAACTTTATTTTTTTAGCAGTCTTCCCAAATGACACCACAAAAATTCTCTCCCCTCCAGCACTGTCTTTCTCTCTCTTCTGAATATTCTATATGCACTTAGTTTTCTGCAGCTTGCTTTCTCATATGTATAAAAGGGAACTTTCTAATCATGATTCTATGCTTAAGGAACATTATTATTGAACACAAGAGCAAAACAGGAAGGAAACTGTCTACCTCACATTATTTTTAGCCTTTTTTGTCAAACATCTAACTGAATAACCCATCTAATGCAGTCATACTGAATAGCAAGGCTCAGTTCAGTCTTTTATTAGTTTCCATTACTACAAACTGTGCTTGCAGGCCAGAAATTATGAACTACCTAAAGTGAGGAAATGGAAACTTAAAAGCACAAACAGATTCCAGTAAATGGCCTCTGCTTACCAGTGAAACAAATTGATGCACTCTTTCAATACATTTCCCAGTGAATTAGAGGTTCTGAAAATTGCCTCTGGTGAGTGCTGCCCAGGTGAAGGTAACTGGCAATACATTTTTTAGGATCGGTTTCTCCAGATGGGAAAGGATTATGTGAGGCACTATATTGAAACTCACATATTTTCACACCATCTTGGGATGAATTTGAATACAGCGTTGCAGTTTTTGTCTCAGTATCAAAGAATATGATTTCAGTTCTTCCCTGGGGAAATACAGAAAAAGATATTCATGCTGAATTCTTCTTTTCTCACATCAGTCCTCCAGATTGCTTAAAGAAAGAAAACAGATGACAGAGTGAGATGCTGGCATTGTCATTTTGTGTGTGGTTCAGATTGCTCCCACTTAGTTTTTCTTATCTAAATAACATGTGAGCCATAGCTAATAATCAAGGTTCCTCTCTTAGACTATACACTCTTAATTTGTTTCCCATACAGTAATGCTTTCTTGCTTTCTTACTTTCTAAACAGAGACCACAATTTGTTCATTTCCAGGTCAGAGCATTAGAAAAAACACCTCTGAAGAATTCCAGGTATCTGTAGCACAGAGGCCAAATAGAGAAACCTTGGTATCCAACTACTGGTCTTTTCTGAAAGAACTTAGCAGAAAACAGTATATGAAATAGAAAGGACAGAAAACTATTGGCTGCTGAAGAATGAACATTGCGTAGAAAACTGCGTAGTAGTAAACCATAGTTTATAAACTTTGTTAAAGATTTAACTTTTCATATCTTTCATTGAATAAGGTGGGTTTTCCTAATCCTACTAATTACCTTCATTTTTGCCAAAGCACAACTTGTTTGTACACTGTAGCCCTTACTGTCAAAATTGCATGAGACTTATCAATTGATACAAAAGAACCTATTTCCATATCCAAAGTTATTTTCTGTTCCAATATTTTATTTGTCCTGTGAAAAAAATAAATGGCTTGCACAGGCAAAACAGCTTTGACATGCGCTCATGGCTGCATTTCAGGGTCATAACCAGCAGTAGGCAGCTGCTTGACTTTCTGTGCAGTGCCTGTCTTAGATTTGAATCTCTTGCAAAAGAAACCATCAATCCTGCCTTGAAATGACAGCAGCAATTGCAGACAGCAACAGTTTTCCATATCTTATCCTTTACTGCTTCAAACATTGAGAAATATTTGTGAAGAATGCATCTACAAAGATTTGGGTATTTGCCTCTACAGTTGAAATTTATCTTAGCAAATCTTACTTGCAGCTGAGGCTCCAACTTTGGGAAAAAACCTGTCTCTGGCAGTTGGCGGGTCACAGAACCTGAACAACAAAAAAAAGAGAGAGAGGGAGAAATGCAAGAGATGACCACAATCGTTTTTAGATTCTATATCTATATGATCAGTGACAAATAGCTAATGGAAGAGGGCATTAATTAGGTATTAGCAAAGAAATTCTTCATTGGTTTTGAGAAAAGATGGAGTTCTGCTGACACTGCAGCCCAAAGGGCCTCTGCTGAATGGTTTTTCTGTTCTTCATCATTGTCATTAGAGCTCTGTAAGGGTTCACATGCTTCACAACAACATCAGTAGTTCCTCTTCCCACACATACAACTTATCATAGCAAATTATATGCTTATATATCCTTTGCTTACAACTTATTATAGCAAATTAGTTTAGATATTTCAATTACACCCAGTATCAAAGCACCTGAAAATTCATTCTTGGTTTTGATCCACCAGAAGATTTTGGGGAGGTTGCAACAACATCTGAAATTCTAACTATATATTTTCAAACACAGTACATATCATTGTTGGTAGCAAAAGACAAGAAGCAGTGTGAGATACACCAAAATGTTTCATATTTTTGCTTGATCTTGGTTTGTGTGAGTTTTATAACAAGGAAAAGTACTCTATATCCACTTTTCTAACAACTATGATAGCCAAGGAATAAGACAAAAACCATGATTAAACTGTTGAGTTCAGACTACTGAAAAACTTAGAGTATCTTCTTTTCAACATAGAAGAAATTTACACTGCAGGTAACACTGGCAGTAAAGTTCTAGCTGGCTTTTTGTGTTTGTCTTTTTTATGGCTTTGATCACAGAAATAAAATTTTAGAATCTACTAGAGATTTTGGACAGCAGTTGTTTAAAACAACAATTAAATGAGCTGGCATATTTATGACACTCTAAGCGCCGTCTTGTTGAATGTAAGTTAACATTAGCATTCATACATACACAAAACCTACAGAGGATAACATTAGACTTCCAAATAATGCAGTGAATTTTATATCTAATGTCAAGCTTGAATGGGTATTTCTTTCAACTGTCTCAATTGCATTAATAATGTAAATTGCAATCTAACTGTATTTTTTGTCACAACAGGACTCTACTGTTTATATAAAAATAAGTATTTGAAATCTTCATATCCAAAATATCAATGATCATGCACATATACTTAGTATGGTGTAAATGTTCTCAGTTACTTAAAAATATTTGCTTGCATAGTTATGTGATACCTCTTTAACATAAGGAAATCAGTTCTGTTGCATTGAAGCTATCCTTACAGCATCAAACCCTGTTTTTTAAAGCCCAAGATCATTTCTCAACAAAACTTTCATTCCCACTCCACAGAAAAGAGAAATCTATGAAACGCTGACATTCATATGCTTAATTTAATAGTGGAATGGCTATTAAATTAATTCAAAGAGAAAACTGAAAATCCAGGCTGAAACATACAAATCAGTTATATGGAACCAAAAAATGAGTTAAATAAGTTCAACTGCATCTTGTGATGTTCTACCCCTACTTTCTTAATGTTTCAAGTGTTCCTAACGACAGGGCTGCTAACATTGCAAGATTTTTTCGTGTTTTACTTCAGATTTCTACAAATGAGTTTGCCTCTGAGCTGGTTTTTGCTGGGGCAGAGTTAATTTTCTGCACAATGGCTAGTCTGGGGCTATCACTCTCTGAACTTTTCTTCCAGAATCTATATGGAGTAGTAACATTACATTTGCATGAGTGCAAATGCTGAAGGCGTATTCTTGGAGTGTAATGGAGCCTAACAAAGACAAGCCTCAGTAATTCACTAAAAAGCAGGACATGAGTCCTAAAGCAAGCCTGTTTAGGCAACCTTGGGGATCTTAGCCATGCTTGTCACTGCTCAGGGCTAGCACATCATGAGGCCACCAACTCATTCCATACAAGTGTTGGACTTCAGGTGATGGGAGAGATTCTAAGTCACCTTCTCAATAAATCTAAATTAAAAACCTGCAAAAGGTGGGGTTTGGAGTTAAAATCTATATTGTAGCATGTTTATGTATTTATCATTTGCAGAACTGGAGAGGGGCTCAACCACTTCTAGAAGGGTCAGGTGTAGAGCACAGTTATCAGTGTGTTTCAGCAGGATTAGGAGCAAACTGAAAAATCAATAAACAAAACAAAGTCTTTAATAGTATGACATGTATTTTCTACCCTGGAAATGTGGCCTGAAAAACTGTAGAGGAGAAATATGTGAATGCAATTGCATATTACAGAAAAGCCCATGCACAGTCATAAACTGAAGTCTTACTGCTCTTATCTCTGCAGACCTCATGCAGTTACTATAATAGTACTGAAACTTTGCCAAAAGTTATTTCTAACATAGTAAAATCTGCCAATTGAATCAAGTTAGATTTTAAGACAAGATCAGGAGCAAACTAAATATTTTGTCTTGAGGATCACACTTTGCACCACAAGCTTTCATGTCATATCTCCCAGGGTAATACTGAGCTGTCTATGGGGATCTTAATTTAAATTTTTAAAATTTGTTTTTTACTGAAGACTCTAAAAACAACAACAGCATAAGACAGGAGCACTATGTATCATTGGATAAAAATAGCCATCTTCCATTAGCAGAAGAAAGATACAATGAATGTAATAGTCTTCATTTAACTAGACATTTGATGGAAAATTTCTGTCAGATTCTACATGGCCATTAGTTGCAGACTCACATATGCCTGCACATTTTTTTAAATATCTGCATGCATCAAACCCACAGTCAGTGAACAACAAAAAAAGACCTTCTGTCTGAGGAACAGGATGGGGATTACATTGTAGGGATTTATAGTCCTTTCCTTACCATAAATTCAGATGTGTCAAACCTGACTTAATATGCATGGATCTCACCTAGTTGTTCACATCCCACATTTCATTGTAACAGCATCCTTGGTCCTTGTATTCTTTTCACACCAGGGCAGCCTCTGTCTCTACTAGGACCCAATAGAGTAGAGAAAGTGAGTCAAAGGACCACAGATCCATCAGCCAGATGAGTCTGGTGCACAGGGACTGGGGGCAAGAGGGGAGCTGTGACACTGTGCTGCATCCTACTGTGTGTGTTTTCCACTGAGGTGGATGCTCAAAGAAGCTCTGATGGACCTGCATCTGACACCACATGTGTAGTGAGTATGAGGCCACATCTTCAATGACTCAGCTCTCAAATGTGTGCCTGCAACACCACTAGACAGAAAGGAAATTTTTTATCATTACAGAATTCAGCACATGGGAGAAACATTAAGATACTGACCAATTTATAGATTTTATCTCTTCCTGCCTAGGCAGCCATCCCAGTTTTTTGGGTTTTTTTTAATGATACCTAAAAGGCTTCTTAGCAAATTTCATTTATTAGAATTCTCTACTTATACATATAGCTTTTAATGAAAGGTAATAACCTCTGGAAACTCTACAGTGCTTGGTTCCTATTATTATTCCTGTATTATAATAGAAGTAAACAGGAACTGAGAATAGTTCAAAAGATGCTTTCTTATTAAGAAATGCGATTTATTTGTATAGATACATTTAATATGATTTTACAATGTAATAATAGAATTCTACTTTTTAAAACATTTCTTCTCAGCATTGCAACAACATAGCAATTATGATAAACCTAGTATCATATTATTGATGATAAAATTTTGTTCATTACTTTTAATGTCATTTATAGAAGGAATAATAAACTGCATGACATACATAAAAAAGATTTTAAAAATGCAAATCAAGGCAATCCCAATTTGCTACTAATGGCAGTTCTAATTTTATCCACTTACATAAATATATTACGCTAAGAAGATGTCAGTGACACAAGACAGGATGACACTGTGGCATTGTGCTAACATAGACCAGCACACTCATAATGATACACATTTGCTTAAAGCTGACATTTGCCAGAGAGATGCAAGTCTTCTCTCCACTACATTGCTTCACAACAGTTCCCTCTTCTGTCTCCACCTCTTCAAGCCTACCTACCTATATGACATGGGAAAATGACACACACTGTTCAGATAACATTGCCCTCAACAGAAAAATGTCAGAAAAACGGTAATGCACTCAAAGAACAAGAAAGAAACTTTATGTCCAACATTGTGTGTACAAAAGACATTGGCAGCTCAAAGAGCTAGCACATGTCATTTAGGAGGCCTCCTCACATTTCCTCAGGATAGTAGCATGGAAGGAATAACGCATTTGACTCTATGCCAGTAATAGCAACAGGAAGGGTGTGTGTGTATGTGACCTGCCTGAATGACAGCGGAGGTTTAGATTGACTACTAGAAAAAACTTCCTCACCTAAAGGTTTGTCAAACACTGGAACAGGATGATGCTCAGTGAAGTGGTTGAATCAGTGTCCTTGGGGGTATTTAAAAGACCCATAGATGTGGTGTGAGGGACTTGGTTTAGTGGTGGACTTGGCAGTGCTGGGTTAATGGTTGGGCTTAATGATCTTAAGGTTCTTTTCCAGCTTCAGTGATTCTATGATTGTATGCCCACTGTAGGCAGCAGCTTTCCCCAGCGTGACTCAACAAAACCTGTTACCAATTTCAAATCCTCTGAAGAGGAAGAAAGATAAGATTGTGTGTTGCAGCATGTGATCCCGAATTTTTGAATCAGTCAGAAAAAGGTACTGTGAAAGTCAGAGAATACTTCCATGAGGCTTGAACATGTTATTCATTTCATCCAAAGCCAAGTAAACAGTGATACCACATGTTAGCCCACATGTAATTTCACTTATAGTGCAAGAATCTTCTAAATAATGGTAAAAACAACAGTAACAATAATAACTATGGTTTGGTAATTAAATATACTTTTGGTTTCTGAAAAAGTGTAAGCACTCTAATATGGAAAACATTGCCTCAGTGCCCATTTGTCTGTTAAAACATGTAACAACCTCAAACTGTTGTTCACACCATGTGGAGTTCTCCATTTTCATTTAATTATAGACAAAGCAAGTTACCATATGAGTCTTGGAAATATTAAACACAAACTGAAATTGTACTTGAATCCTCTGCTAGCACATCTAGTGACAGTTATAATGGCAACAGTGTTAAAAGTTGTAGTAAGGCCACACCAATAAAATTTTCACAAAGACAAAAGAACTCAGAAACAGGGTGGTGGTTTAACGACTCCTTCCAATGTTAGCAGTAATTGAAAGAGTAGATATTTGAATTAAATAAAATTTTATTCAAATATACTGAAAATAAATGTTAGTGAAATAAAACTGATTACATATGTTAAAAGCACAAAATGAAATTGTCAAGTATTGGGATAAGAATATCACCAACAGTGTATAAAACAAAAGCTTTGTTAACTCTGCTAACTGTGAAATTTGTACAGTACTAGTGAAATTTTAACACATTATTAACTTAAAGGAGATAAATTTCAAAATTTTGTATTTCAGACCTTCAAATTCAAGTAATTTTCTAAAGATTTCCTCTGCTAAAGTGTTCAGTGAATTGTCTCTATACTTTTTAATAAAAAAGAGACTCCTTTAATAACAGAAAAAAATATGATGATTTTGAAGCTACACTTCTTAATGTGAGAGAAAGATCAGAGCAAGACTGTCTCAGATATTGCTTGCTATTTCACCTCTCTCTATTCTATACACTCCTGTCCAATTCTAATGTCCTTTTCAGATGACTTAGGGATCACAAATACACTATTTGATGTTTTTCTTCAAGTGTCTGTTATCTGCAACACTCTGGGAACTCACAAAATGCCCCTGAAACATCATGCTAAGCATTTGTTTAGGAAGATCTTTCTTCTTAAGAACTGAGATATGACTTTCTATTTGAGGAAGTGCATTGTGCTGTGAATGGGTCTCTGGGAAATCAGAAGTCATGGTCTGAAACAGTATGATTTCAGCTGCTGCTGTCTTTATTCATCCTGTGCAAATTCCTCTCTTATGGTTGTATGTTTCTTTCAGTAGAGCTTATGAAACCTAGAGCAACTGAAGCAGCCATAAGATGACTGATATTCATTGGCTAATGACATCAAAAAGCTCAGGATTTTGACACTGGCAACCATGCCTGCACCTACCGAATAATGTAAAATACACCTGATGCACTGAAAGAAAGAACCTTGCCATAGCAGAACTAGCAAATGCAAAATAAATAATACAATTTTTTGACACAAGAAAAAACTCTGCAGTTTCTTTTCTTCTCATTTGCTCCACATTTTATAATTTTACACGTTCCCTTCCTTCTTTCCATCTAAGAAATATAAGCAACTCTTCTGATGCACAAAGAAAGAAAACAAACAAAATTCCCAAGACTCATGACAAAGCTTTGCAAATTATCTTTTATCCTCCAAAACGTTATTTGTAACTTATAGAGGTAACTCAGAACCTGAGCAGAATGAGGCATTTTATCTTATCAGGGAATAAGTATATCCTCCAAGCTTGCTGATATTAAGACAAGCTCTAGCAGTTTAAAATAATTTAACCACGTCTCAGATTTTGTTTCATTCCTACTACAAAATAAAAGAAATTGCTAACATATCCTTAAATTATTATTTACAAAGAGATTCAAGCTCAGTTTTCAAGATGATAAGCAACTGAGAAGTGATAGCCAATCCTTGGCATCCTTTGCTTCTCATCTTTGCTCTCCAATAGAGAACAGATACTCTTTGTAATGAGTTTTTTCCCTCCTACCAGCCCTCAGTGGTATCCAGGGAAAACAGTAAATTAAAGGTTGTTCCTGTGAATTACTGAACACTTCCAATGTGGCTGAGGCAAAAGAGATTTATGTTATGAAACCATGGGCTCTTTGCAGCTTGTCTTTACTGTATATATTGTCTGACACAGTAAGATATGTCTCTCAAGCTTTCTCTCTCTGTTATATAGCCTATAAAGGTCAGAAAAGCTAAATCTAAACATAACGGCATGGAGAAATGTCTCTATTGCTGAGTGACTACTAGCTGACTATAATAGCATCAGTTTAATAACACAAAATAAAATTACTTAGCCCATATAGCCAGCCTACTATGTTTCAACATGAAGCAAAGAAATAAGCTTCAAATTAGATTCTGTTTACTCTATGAGATAAACTAGTTTCATTTTGGATTGAGGTAAAACAGTCAGCCTTTGTTTATCTCCTGCCTTTTAACTCTAGAAGGAAAATGTCTCAGTCCAATATAATTCCAATAAAAACCCTTCTTTATCAAACCAATTATTTAATCCTGACATGAATTGTGTCATTGTGCAATGTCACATGGCATAAGCATAATAATTAAACTGTGAGATTACTCCTGCCTTAGTAATAGTAATTATGCACTCCCTTGAAATTAATTTTGAGAAGGACTTTTGTTTTCCTAAGAAGTTTGAGGTACTTTTTCTTTTTCTTTTTTTTTTTAATAGCATAAAGGTAGAATAATGTTGGTAAAGTCAGAAAGGACAATATAACTCAGTAAGTTTCAGGAGAGGGTCTTGGCACTGGCTCCCCCCATGCTGTGTGTCTTACAGTGTCAGCCATAGAAATATAAAATCATAGAATGGTCTGGATTGGAGGGGACTGAAAGATGTAGTTTCAACACCCTCACTGTGGACAGGTACGCCTTGTCACTAGATCTTGTTGTTCAGATCTGTACCCAGCCTGGATTTAAATGCTTCCAGGGATGAGGCAGCTGCAGCTTCTCTGGGGAACCAGTTCCAGCACCCCACCACTCTCACAGTAGAGAACTTTTTTCTAATATCTAACCTAAACCTACTCACTTTCAGTATGAAACCCATTCTTCCCTGTCCTGTCACTACATGCCCTTGCAAAAAGTCCCTCTCCATTTTTCTGTGGACTCTCTTCAGGTACTGGAAGGTCACTACTGCGTCACCTAAAAGCCTCTCCTTTCCAGGCTGAACAATTCCAATTATCTCAGCCTTTTCTCATAAGACGGGCTCTCCATCACTCTAATCAACTTAGTGCCTTCTCTAGACCCCAGAGGCGGAGGCAGCACTGCAGGTGGGTCTCACCAGAGCAGAGCAGAGGGGCAGAATCCCCTCCCTGGACCTGCTGCCCACTCTGCTTTGGATGCAGCCCAGGACACACTTGGCTCTCTGGGCTGTGAGTGCCCATGGATAGCTCATGTCCAGCCTCTCACCCACCAGCTCCCCCAAGTCCTTCTCACTCCTGCTCTTGATCAGTTCATCCCCCAGCCTGTGCTGACACCAGGGTTTCCCTGACCCAGGTGCTGCTGCAGCACCTGGACTTCTAAAACCTCATGAGATTGCCATGGGCCCACTTCTTGGTCTTGTCAAGGTCACTCTGGATGGCATTCCATCAATCAGGTTTGACAACAACATCACTGAGCTTGGAGTCAGATGCAGATTTGCATACTTGGTGAAATTATACATCAATATGTCAGAATGGCAGCAGGCACTTTCCTCACATGTGAATGATGATATGAGGGCAAGGATATCAGAAGTAAACCTCAACTTTATCATAAGCTATTTCAAACAAACTGATTTCTTTCTTGTTTAAAGAACCTGAAATCTGTTAGCCAAAATGCACTGGAAGATACATAAATTATGTGCTGAAGCTGTTGAAGATGTCTTAGCTAACTGCTGATGTGCTAATTATAATACAAGAGATACATAAGATGTTTCAAAAAGACCCAGTATCTTGGGCACAGCACAGTGGTAAAAGGGCTGGAATCCTTCTGGTATCCAAGACGGTATCTTAGTATTGAACTTGATCATGTCTGTAGACTATCTCATTCACAAGCAGCACAGGTCTTTCTGTGTAATCAAAACTCTGAAGTTCAATTGTATTGGGGGTGCAGGGACGGAAATGCTACCCAAATTTTCTCCCTTTTGTCCTACAAAAAATTTTCAATATCAACATGAAAACAGGTTGTGGGGTGTTAAACTCACATTGATGCTTTAATAGCACACAAAAGACCTTTTGTTGCTTGCTACTTCTCACAGTCTACATGCACACCTGATTTAATGGTACTGTATAGGTTGAACAGTTCCATGCTTCACAAATAACACATTAAGCTGAGTTCTGTGGGATAAATTGCCTAAAGCAAACAATCCCTTTTAGAATAAATCTTTAACCCTTACAATAAAAGAAGCATAAAATGGAGACAAAGATAGATTTTGTGTCCTAAAAATATATGCACCATGTTAAATACTTAGAGTAGGAGTTGTATCACAAAGACAAACTGAATTATAGCACCTACTTGGCTTTTGCTGAATGTCTTTAGCCACAATGTATTCAGGCTCCCAAAGAAGAAATAACAATAACATGCTTTATTGAGGATGTCATAAGTGAAAATAGAAAGCTCTTCAGACACAAGTGAAATAATATTACACAATTTTTAATCTGCCTCATAAATTGAGTAGTAGTGTTCTGTTGGCATTTTTTCTGTCATTTCTGGGGGGGTTGTGTGAGGGATTTTTTGGTTGGTTGGTGGGCTGGGTGGTTGGTTGGTGGGGGTTTAATATTTTTTTCTCTTTTTTTATGCAGAGGGAAATGTTACTTGATTCCTCTTCTTTTATTAACAATCTGTGAAGACTATCACAAGTGGATTTTTTCATTGTTTCTACATTGCACAGTGACCTAACTAATTGCTCGACATAGATGCCTACAGAATGAGGAAATGTGATGAAGGCCATTAACAAAGCACCTTTACAAGGAAGGGGTAAGCAAAAACCTGGGAAATCAGGTTTATTCCTCAAATACATGGAACTGCAGACATCTGACAAGGGTTATCATGATCTTTATTGCATGTAATTGATACTTTTGACAGTATGAAAGGATTTTCAGAAACCAGTATCAGCTTTTCAGTCTCTTGTCTACTGTTGAAGAACAGAAGCCTAAATTTGAGTGACCAAACTCAGAATCCACAATAAACTGGCAACAGTTATTATCTATACCTTAACTGATCACTTAACTTGCAGTCTCAGTTCTGATTTAATTTGTTTTGTCTCATGCTGGGTGAGTTCCAGTGACTTTGTGTATACTCACACCTGATTGACACTGGCAACAGTGATACCCCTGGCAGGAACAAAGTTTTCCTCTGTTATTTATAATTGTGTACTAACTTTGACCAAATAATTTTTTTGAAACTTCTGCACAGATGTCACAACTTCTTTTTGCTTGTAGATATATGTTTGTGTTTATTTCAGTGGAAAATAAGATTCACAGAACTCAAAACCAGGAAGGACACTGGATTGTACTTCTACTCTGGTCTTCCACATGGTACATATGAATCTGCAGCAAGTCCCAAATATTATCTGCATTTTTATTTCCCCTGTGAAAATAAATCTGCAGGATGAGGACAGGAAAAACCAAGAAGCAACAGTATGAGAACAGGAGAAATCAAGAGGCCATTTGTCCCCCATGCCTCTCTAAAAGTAGAGACCTGATTAGGTGACACAGGTTGAGAGGACTTCAGGAGAAAAACCAAAACTGTTTTAGTTTGGAGGCAAAAAGAAGACTTCAAGTGCCTATGAGTCACCAGGCAGCAAACCCTAGACTCTCCTACACTATGTCAGGAGCCTTCCTAGTTGAGTATCCTCTTTCCACTGGCAATAATTTTCAATACTTCAAAATACTCAAATTACCACTGATTACCACTGGAGCACACAGATTCTTGTCACTTGGAAAGCACATCAAGGAGCTGCAATACAAAAGAGGTGATGAACTGTTTGCATTGTTCCAGTCTGGCTGCATGACTGGAATGAGACTTTTCACTTGCTCACTTACAGATAGGTACTGTCTGTAAAATCCATTTGGCTCTGAAAGAGACATAAAGGCTGAAAAGACCGAAGGCAGTCATGGCATTTTTCTGCTGAACAAAAGTCTGTGCTAGAATCATTCCAGAGCTCAAACATCACCTGTACCATAGCCAAGGTAGATTTCTGAACTGTACTATGATTGAAATTATCTTAAAAATCAACCCAATAGCTGCCTACCAGATTCCTGATCATTGTGCTGCTCCTTGCAGCAGAAAATATAGCTGGTCACTGCTTACAATAGAGGTTTGCCTACTCAGGTACCCAACCCAAGGCCCAACCTTCATTTATATGCCTACATAATTATATACATTTTTAAAATTTATTTTTCAAAATCCTGGATGGTTGGAGGACTAGACACCTTACTAATAACTTGCAATTTCCTGTCTGCATCCACAAAGGCAGAGTGAGATCAGATGGCTCTTTGTAAGGATGTAAACATATAGGCACATGTGTGGATATACATATGCACCACTTTTAAGAAGAACTGCTACAGAACTTTGTATTATGCAGAAATATATATATGTATGTATATATGTGTGTGTTTGTGTGTATATATATATTTCTGTCATATTAATGTAATGGAAAGTTCTATAGCAGTGACTTCCTCCTGAAGTTAAAAGGCTTAGTCTTTCCTAACTCACATTTATTTTATCTTTTTCAAAGCAAGGTATATCTTCGGTCTTCCAGTATAACATTTTCTTAACAAGGGTTGTTGTCTGATATTTTTTATTAAGAGATTGTGATGTGCAGGAGAGGTTGCCAAGCTCCACTACCACTTTAAGAGAATTCCTATGTGGGATAAGTTTGTGTGTGAAGATGCTAGTAATTGTTGCTTTAGAAATGTATGAAAAAATAAAATACAGATATTCTGGTGGCACCTTTGGGGGAAAACTTACTTTCAAAGCTTGAGTGAAGATATAAGGCACAAAGTTGAAAGGCTAGTTATTATTATCATCTAAGAAGATTAAAGAAACTTAGTATTTCACAGAAAAACACTACTGCTTAGAATGCTATAGCTCATACAAAATTGAATTTTTAAGGAAAAGCATTGTTATCAAAGGTACGAAATTGCTGATAGTCATTCAGGACACTCAAACAGTATACAGTTGTCTAAAACCATACCACTGGAAGGGCACTGAGAAAATAATCTAATGAGGTATTTTTCACCTTTAATTTCTATTATATTTTATGAAACTATTTGTTTCTCTAAGCAATACTATGGCTTGCCACACATGGAAGTAATTTTACAGCATAAACATATATTCCACGTTTCCATGAATGCACATTCCCTGAATACACATTTTCTATAAGTTATTTTCAACAGGAAACCTTCAAAATTTCTCTGGTTCTTAGAAATCTGCAAGGGTTCTTAGCAACTTCATCAAAGGCAACTGTATTCCTAGATTCAAAAACATTTAGTGGGGCATTTTTTTGCCTTTGCCTCCAGAATTGCTCAGACTGAGACAGGTTTTCAAAATCTTTCCACAGTGCAGTTTCGCCCTAGATGAGGCTTCCATTCTTTTTTTAAGCTCTGAGCAGTGAATATTGCTCGATAAAATCTCTTCTAGGAAATCACAAAAGCAAGGCACTAAGATTTCCTGGATGAGCACAGATTAGAGTGTTGCATAGTATTACCTATTTTGTTTATGCTTAAAAAGAAAAATCATTTTAAAAATACATTAATTCCCCAAATATTTAGCTTATTATGGAAGCAATAACAAAATTTTGCACCTTTCTATGTTTGAGCCTCAGAGGTGTATTCTACTAAAATCCTGAAATAATGAGTATATTTTGTATGAAAGAATTAATTTTTGCTAGAGGTTTAGTCATGGTGAGTATTCCATGCATTAACTACAAAATAAAGACTTTCCCATTCATTTACAGATCTGAGTGAAAAATAAAGTTGACTATGGGAGGTGAAGACATTGCTAAGTATATTCTGATCTGCAGCTGGATTTCTTGGTTAATGCTAAAAGAAATCTTCATGTGAGAGCAGCAAAACTTGAAAATACAGCAAATGGAAGGACTTGACTGTAATGCTTATACTGAAATTTTGATAAGCCATGCTTTTGTTCCCAATGGAGAACCTTCCTCGTCGTTCAGATCTTTTGAGCAACTGAGGCCTGAAGGTACATTTCTCTAGTATTGATTCAACTGTATTAATTGTGCTTGTGGCAATGTTGCCTACATCAGTTTGGGGTCTCCCTTTTCTTTCATCTGGGATGCTTGAAAATGCCTCCTGGCACTGCTGTTTGACGTGTCTTTTCTGAAGCTGAGTTCTTCTTTTGTCTTCTCAAATGGACTACTGCTGAGCAAATAGACAGCTTTTTCTCTCTCTCACTTCCTTTCATGTGTGACAGGAAAGCAGTCATCCAAGATGACAGATTTAGTTTTATCTTCTCCTGAGTGACAATATCAGATTTATAATTAAATTTATTTTTTTTTCCACAGGGAAAGAAGTAATCTGACGTCTTCTTTTCCTTATAGGGCAAAACCAATTAGCTTTCTTATAAAATTACAATGGGAAAAGAAAATGTTTTTCCCTTCAATAATGATAAAGTCAAAGCAAGCATGCAGTGGGTAATGCAGCTTGAGTGGCTGTGCATTTTGTTGAATATTTTAAGAATGCCTTCCCCAGTCTTCAGTGTAGCAGGCAAAACTGAATGAAAGGGTAACTTTCCCCAATGACAAGAAGCTTTAAAGGTGAAAAAGGCACAAACAGTACCATGCATATTTTGTAAAGACATCCACACCTTCCTTCTACAAGGCAGTCTCCTCTAGACTTGCTTCATTTAATATCTGGCCTCTGTTTCAAATTCTATTTCTGATCTTCATTTATTTAGCCTTTCTATCTGTTATTTAATTAAATAGAAATGGAGAGTCTGTGCATTGCTGGATAACTGAATAGCTATTGAAACTTTTCAAAGCACAACACCCAGCAGAGGGACACATCTTTCTCAAAACAATGTGTGGGCAAAACAAAAATAGTAGGAAAAGAGGTAAATAACAATGAGTTGAAGCAGAGTGAAAGAATATACAAACACTTGAACAGATGAGACACAGGTCAGCAGTGTTAAACTTTGACTTTTTGTAGTAATGACAGATTCTTTTAGGACGATGTTGTGATGTGGAAATAATGGTGAGACAGTTGTTTTCTAAGTGTCAACATTAGCTCAGATTCATTTAAGAAGCTGTGTAAGCAAGGATAATCACATTCAATGTGGTGCTGCATTCATATTCTTACCATACATCATGGTAATAGAAGGACTGAGCATATAATGGAGATGCACTTTTCACAGGTTTTCTGTGGTATAATGTCCCCCAGTATATGTAGAAAAAAAAACCCAAAACAAAATAGTATTCTGTCAGAAGCATCCTGGAGATCTCCTGAAGAGCCTCTGGTGATTAAGAACCATATTGTCTTTACCTTGGTTCATTACTTCAATCAGATTACCTGTGAGGTAACACCTTATCCACAGTCCGTATGAAACTATCACAGTCTTGTCCTTATAGCCAGAAAACATTTGAATACATTTGAAGAGGCTACAGACAAGTACTCATGTGTTTTACCAAAATTCAAAGGAAGCTATGAACAATTTTCCATTTGCATATCATTGGTAACTGATTTTTATTTCATAACCCACACATCTAACCCTTGTTTCAAAGCTGCAGATGCTCCTCATTTAGCTCAAAACATTTTGTATGACGTTTTCTGGATGGTATGCCAAACAGAGAATCAAGGCCTACAAAAGGTACTCATAAAAGCATATTTCCCTCTGAGAAAGTAGCAATTGAAAGTAGCAATTTACATTTCACATAAACTGAAAATATGTCCAAGGTCAAAAAGAACTTCTTACAGTGACACACTTCAGGCAGCCTGAAATAAAGAATGTTGGAGGCAAAGCAGGAGACAGAGTGACACAATGTCAATTAGAGACAACAACAGAAATTAAAAAATACTTCAGAATATGTTTTATCCCAGCAATAGTTATGTACCTGGGAATGTTTGAAGACAAAATCAATAAGCTTTGGCATTAGTTCTGAACTAGAAGTTTCATTATACAAGAATTTATTCATTGCAAATTAAAGTAAGGAGTTCTTGCTCTTATGTAAAGGATCATGAAAAAGCCTTATTTGTACTTTACATCAGGCATGGCACCCATGTATTACAACTGTGAAAGGATTCTTCAGAGGAGGCAAGTTCTAAGTGATCCACACCGGGAAAAGGAAACTATGAGGAGAGAAACCTTGGCTTACATTTTCAGAAGTCTAACAGTGGGTTCCTACAGAGTCTTGTTCAGCCAGAAGTAGCCACCTTCTTACAAACTGTTGCCCTTGAAGACATTTAAAAAACAGAAACTAGCACAAAATCATTTGAAGTCAAGTACTGCCTTCCCTATTTCTACTCTTGACCCTTTTAATAGAAATGACAACAGTCCAGTGGTGCTTCCTAAAGATGATCACAAAGCCATAAATATGTGGAACACTTTTGTAGAAAAGAAAATTAGGCTTTACTGTTGCTCCTATCAAATCCTAGGGCATTAGTGACCATTTTAAATTACATCATCATAAACAATACTCTAATGATTACAGACCAATATCCTCACAGCTTCATGGAATAGTGAGAGCAAAACCTCTTTTGTTGATTTGAACTATCACAATATTAATTTTCAAAACACAACAGAATAAAGAATCTAACCCAGTACCACTAAGGACATCATATTATTAATTCTATGTACAGATTTTTCTGCGAAACTATGTTCTTTCAAATGTGGATGTTAGAAGAGAGTTAAAGTGGACAGTGTAAATCTTTGAGCTCTGCAAAACTGCTTTAACCTTCTTGGTGGGTTAGGCAGGGGCATTCAAACAAACAAGCTTTGTCAGAAACCACCTTTTTTCACTCTCTTGTTTCAAAACAAGTCTAAGCTCCTGCATCTGATAGTTTCTTTCTGCTTCTCATATTCTAACCTGCCACTGCTCAACTTTCTTTTTATTGCTTCTCTTTGTTGTAATTTGTTTCATCACACACTCGTCCCAGATGTACTTTCCCTCTAAGAACATGATCTCCAGTGACACTTCCATACACCTTACTTTGCAATCTGGGGGTTTCTGCACCCAGAAATACATTAGATAGGCAACATTTATGAAAGTGTTCTGTGTAACTGACATTCATGAAAGGTAGTTCAAGCTGTCTTGGGAAATTATGCAAAAGGTAAACATTGGTTATTGTCCTAGGTCAGCAGGTGGGACCAGTTTATCACTGTGTGGGTGTGACCAAACCTGTATATTCTAAACCCTCTAAGTCATTTTCGAAGAACTGTTAACTATGGACCATTTGCAGCAGTTGCCCAGGACACACCTGACCCCTTGGGCTGTGAGCTGAGTGTGAAAGAAGCCTGTGAGATAAGAGCTGTGATAACTTCCCTCCAGGAAGTCGTTGGCACCTCCACACCCAGCCTGAGGGGTCATGTCTGCTCATGGGCCATCAATGATTTCAAGAATACCGCATGACTCACAGAGTCAGATCACCCACTGTGTAACTCTCTGCCCTGGGGGAGGTACTGGGTGCTCCTGCCTGGGCAGGAGGGTACATAATCTTGGGGTTTGAAGACCTCAGGGGACCACTCATTGGATCTAGAGGAGGATCAGAACCTCAACAGAAAGAAACCACCACTCTCAACTGGACTGTGACCACCACTCTTGACCAGACAACAAACATCACCTGCACCAACAGGTTCTTCACTTCCTTTTGCTTTGGACTTGAGGGAACCACGTGGGTCTCAGTACAGGGGTTAACAAACCGCATTGTTTTTGTGTCCCATGGTGCTGGGTTATACTTCTGGGTTTTGTGGGTTTAAACCAATTACTCTTTGTGCCATTGCATTTATTGTAATATAGTTATTAAATTGTAAGTCTGACTTATAATCTCATTTGTGTTGGGTTCATTTTTCCTGCTGGTTTACCTTTAAACCAGCACAGTTATATTTGACGCAAAGTTCTGTGAAAAAAAATAGAAAGATTAAAAATATTTTCCTTTTGGAAATATCTAAAAGTTTTAATTTTGAATTTTCAAACTCAAAGTTTTTAAGTGTCTCATATCTATTTTCATTGCCATTGGTGAACAAGACACAGATTTATGGATCCGCCATAAATATAGCTGATTTTTTAAAAATTATTTTCTGCCTCAAGAGACCTAACTAGATTTGACAGAATGATGTCTGTTTAGTGGGAGAAATCTAGAAAACCTAGTAAGTTTCTACCAAGATTTGTCCCAATGGCTCTAAAACACATATTCATGTTCTATGATTTTATTGACAGCAAATTAAACCATCAATACAACTTCACAGTTAAAATGAAAATCTTCCTCTTTCAAATAAGTATAAAAGAACTTTCAAGACAAATCTATGTATAAACTCAACCAGTGAGTATAGGTGAATCAGTCTCTATGTTAGCACAAATGATAAACTTAGGTAAAGTGGATAGATTTTCAAAATTCCTAAGTATTCTGTTTTCACAAAGAAGAAGATGATAAGGAACAGGATATTTTACACTCCTGTTCTGAAAGTCTTGTCTTTTCAATTTTTAAAATTGCAAAGTTCATTTCTCAAAAGTTCACAGTTAAGTACAACCCAGAGAAATATAAGCAAAGCTCTTCAGAGTCAGAAAAGGAGAAGAGGTGTAAGGTAAGGAGAATCATAAGATGTTTCTTATTTCACAAGCAGGTCATTAGCTGAAAAATGTCAGGAAGGTGTATCCCACTATACATCAATCAACGGTAGATTATAGTTAGTCTGGCTGAATACATGGCACTGTGTGGAGATAACTAGTTAGCTCAGAACAAGCCTCTCTGCACACCAGAGATGTTAAGGTCACATGAGTTCAGCACTTTACTGTGGCTTCAGTAAAGTTAATTAAATGCAGGAGAACATTCCCCTAATGGAACTGTTCATCTTCTGATACCACTTTATTAGGAGAAAAGCTAGATGTCTCCACCAGCAGGCAAATATAGGGGATGGGTATACTTCTGTGTAAACTTGTACAATAAGTGAGACCTCCAGTCTACAATTTTAGGCATGGAGTTAAGCAAATGACAATGAACTATCAGACCATGACTTCTCGTGTCTCCGGGCTAGTCTTGAGTGGACTAGAGAAAATAGTGTGTAACTTCAATGGCTTTTCATAAATTCAGTAGAAACCGTGGGAGAAGAATGAGCTTTATAACAAGAGAAAATAATGAGAAATAGGAAACACATAGGCAAATATACACAGACATACACTCTGTGAAGTATCTAGGTTAAAAAGTTCTACATGTCTCTTTAACAGTGTTTTGCTTTTGACATGAATATTCTCAAAAAGTTTTACACAGTCTCAGCTCTATCCTCTGTGTAAAATTTGTGCAGCATTATTAGTCATCTAAAAATACTTCTGTAATTTTTCTTTATATAGTTGAGCCTCTATTTTTCAAAACTATGTTTTACAAAAATCAGTCTAGAGAAACCCTTATGTAGTTATGAATTTTCAGAGGAACCCATCACTGCACAAAAGACATTGACAACTACAAATAAGCCCTTTATAATGGTGCAGAATGCAGCGCAATGCAGTAGAGCAAGCATGTACATTATCTAGGGAGAAACTGGACACATAAAAAGCAGTATGTTTTGGTTTTTTGTTTCTCCTGTTGCTTAAGGTCATCCCCCTAAAGAATTGTCTATTGAAGAAACGACACTGCTGCTGTCTTCCTTTCTTGAAGACTCTGCTGAGAAAAGAGCAGCTTCAAAGTAAATTGAGCTCTTGCAAGAGCCTGGCCACTAGAGGCTACTGAACATAGCACTGGTCAGCCCAGGTTATATTTCACTACCAAGGTAAATGCCAGTTTTAGCACATTGGACATTGAATCCATCATATTTCCATCCACCTTTTTAGCTGCAGCTTGAATTCAATGCATATTATGTGTATCAATTATGTAATGTGTAAGAGCTGAGATCAGAGTGCATACTGGTCAGCTGGGCTCATGCCTTCCCAATCTCACCTACCTATAGATCATGGAAACTGAAGACCAAGTACCTTCTCAGCACCTCTGAGTGTGCTCTGCACCCTCAGCTTTTCTGGAGCCTTGCCCTGGCCTTTATATAAAGATTGTGAAAGTGATCAGAGTTATGTATTGCTGAGAAGAAAGGCAGTCTCCTCAGCTCTCATCCTCAGGCTGCTCTGCTGATACCTAAGCGTGCCCAGCCCCACAGCATGTTCAGCATTTCTAGGAAACTGTCGTGATGGCCCTGCCACAATTTCATGGACTAGTGGCAGAACTGAGGTTGGTTATTCTGCCAGCCACAAAGCCTTTAACAGTCAGCTCCTTTCCTTTTCAGCCATGTTACCATATATAGGTCAAAAGACATGTAGAGTCATATAGACTTTTTTTTTAAACTCAGGTAATACTTTACTTATATATTATTAGTTGGAACTTAACCCTGTTTTAAAAGAGTACAGACTCTGTATTGTGGCATATTTTCCAAAGTCAGATAATGTGGAAGATTTTAGGAAAAATGGTATCCAAACCTTTCCTCACAAAAGCACTGCTCTGCATTTCCTGTTTCATAGGTACTGCATAGGTGACACACAACCCATATCAACCCCTGCATGTGTTAAATGCATTCAATCCTTTTGTTTAACAACTCAGCTATTGCTGTATATCATACAGATTATTTTATAGCCCTCGAGGCATGAAGTACATAAATTACTGAGGGACTGCAGTACTACTTGCTGAGACACTAGACTGCTGGCTGACTGTAACTGTGTCAGACAGACAGCACCATTTTCTCTGAATTCCTTTAGGGGGTTCTCCCAACAAAGGAAAATGGGTTTGAAGTTTTGCTTTTACCTGCTTGCTGCCAAGAAAGCTCATAATAAAACTCATGCTGTTAACCCATGTTAGAGCTGGAGCCTGCAAGCTCTGAGCCAACAGTTCTTATAAGCTGTATGAACTCTGCTGAGTAAAGTAAATATGTTCAAGAATATGCACACCTGCAATAGATTAACTATTTTAAGGTAATTATCAACTATTCTGAATCTTTTCCAAGCAAGACAGCTTGAAGTTATTTTTCCTTCAAAATGGTTGTAATTACTCCGCATGGATTCAAAACTTTAGCTTCTAAGTAGACAACATACCTAACCACAAATTTTCAAAGAGAGATGTCTGTCCAGGTATCCAGATCTCTCTCTATTTTTTTAATTGAGCATCTCTGACTCCCACCACATGGTTGAGAAAGCATTCGGGCCATCTGATATCAAAACATGCAGGCCAGTGTTTACAAAGGAAATTCTGCCACAAATCCCCAAAGGCACCGTATGGCTGGTTCTGCGCGCAGCCTTCTAACAATGTTTTCCATTATGTTCATACTCATGCCTGTACTTTTATATAAACTCCTGATTGCAATTTCATACTATTTTGGAAATACGATTTCCTTTAACCCAGCTTTTAAAAATATAAACAGCTAATAATATTATGTAAATGTGTACTATTCAGCCCCAAAATCTTGCCTGACTAAAAAGAAGACATTCACAAAATGAGCTGTGATCTATAATGTCAATTATGTTGCTTGTCTGCTTTGCAGCCATGAGACATGATTTAGAGTTGCATGCCTGAAAATACAAAAAAGAACATAAATTACACCATCTTAAAAAAAAAAAGCAAACCAAACACCTAACCAGAACATGGAAAACATTATTTAAATTCTTTGTTCAGCTGTTCTTCCATTAGTAGTTTTTCTTTACCAATTTCAGCCCTATGATCTCTTGTCATTTCTCATAATACCTGTCTAAACCACTCAAACTACAGCCTCCAGAAAAAGCTAGTCAGGAAATTTTCAAGTGAACAGTTTTTCACTGAAAAATGGAGAAACGCTGAACCCAGAAGGTTTCACAGAGTCACTTTATTTTCAGCAAACTTCCACAAGATGCCTGCCTGCTTTCTCCTATCGCAGCCATTGGGCCCTTAGGGCTGCAATGAAGCCTGGACATGCAGAAGAGCTCCCAACTGGGCTCTCCAGGGAATCCAAGCTCCCAAAGTCAAGAGCCCCATGAGCCTCCATGTCTAGCTGAAATGTGTATTTCAGATGACTAATTTTGCAGGAGGGAGGATGCTGTCTGCAGTCCTGAAAACTGGCATTTGAGATGTCCTGTCAGGGCTTTCTCCCACCCCGCCACACACTCTGATGGCAATTTTATACTCACAGAGTCCCTGGGAGACACATTCAGTCAAGGATCGATCTGCCAGCTATTGAGATTGCATTTTTTTATGTGCTCCTCAGTCTCACTTTCTAAAAAAACAGGCCAGAACAGTTCTCCTCTGTGCAAAAATCCAATTTTTTGAAATGCCATCCTCCAGAGATACTGGAAAGAGCTCTTCCAGAAGTCTGGCATTCAGAGAATAAGACGTTACACCATGACAGGCACAGGAAGACCTCCTCATCTAAGTTCCAGCAAAAGTATTCTAAATCACAACCACTCCTAGCCCTGTGAAAAAGGAAGAAAATATCTCTCCAAGAAGCCTTTCTCTGTTAGTACTCTCCCTAGGCAGACATACCACAGAGCCAGCCTCTGACCTCCTTAGTCATTGAAACATATAGGAGTAGATTTAATCACAAGGCAAATGTCCTTCTCTTGTACTGCAAAAATTCATGCGAATGTATTAAATCCATGAATCTTGTAGAGGAGATATTGGTGTCTCTGTTTAAATGTCTGTACACTCAGATTAGGAACTTGGATGTACAAAGACATCAGATAACACATAACTCTTCAATTTGTTCATACAAGTGCCATTACTATAAAACAAATGTGGAGAGTTTAATTATGTTGCAGGATCCTCTATATCCCAATAAATGGTCCTGTAATATCCATAAGCTATAAATCTTGCTCCTAATATTCAGAAATAGGAAAACATAAGTTTCCCTTTAATTTTCAAATACACACACATATATTTGATAGGTATGCTGATTTTATGAAAACTGGGCCATGTCTTTCCTATCTGGTTCACATTTTTCTGCACTATGAATTCTTATTCTGTTGTTACAGAACAGTTGGCAAGGACTGAATCAATGCTTGTTCACAGGAAATAAGCAGTGAGCAGTGATGTTCAAAAGCATGGCACTGAAAATGTTTAGAGTTTAAAATGCCACTCGGCCCACTTTCATTTTAGTATTTTTAACATTTTATTTAAAAATATTATCAGGAACTTTTTCTCAGGTTTTGAAGAAAACGTCCAAATGTTTGTGTCAATAAATTGTAAATATCAGAAAGCTTTTCTTTCATAAAAGTGAAGAGGAACTATGGACTGTTTTCCAATCAGATCTAACTATAAATTTGCATGTAGCAGCTGAGTAATCCAAATCTCAAGGTTCATTAAGAAGCTGTTTTTGCATTTGACCAAACAACAAGTTATTTCAAATTTAAAACAATATTTAAAATGTTTTAAACATGTAATTATATGATGATTCCATTCGTACCAATTTCATATGCAACAAATAGTATGCCTCTAGTATTTATGCATAGGTAAGCAGTGTTCTGGGTAAGATGTAAATATGGAGCTGTAATCAGATGATAATTCATCAGACCCTTCTGACAGGTAATCTAATCTTGTGTGACAGCTACTGTTTGCATGGATAACTATGATGACTGGGCCAGACTCCTTTCTCAGCAGTCCCAGTGGATGTCTAATGTGTTCCATCTATAATTTTTAGGTAGATAAATTGCAGATTACATACGACCGTGCCTTTAGGAAATTGAACAGACAGCATGGAAGTCAGCTTGCACTGCTACTCCTGCCCTTTCCTGCTTTTCTGGCTACTGGGAAGCTTTTTGTTTTCTGAGCTCTCATAAATGTTTTCTGTTTTTTTCTGTGTACATGACATACTCTATTAACATCTCTTAAAGACTTCACCTAGGTTTTGTACTACTTCTTTTTCCTAAACTTTGAAGGGAATTTCACTGCATGATTTATTATTTTTCTGAGAGACTAACTTAACACAAAGACTGATAACTGACACACTAAACTTAACCAACTGGCTCTTCTAGTTTAAATGGTATGGTAAACAAAAGGGGAACAATTCCCCCGTATGACTTTCTTGAATATGCGAAATGTCCTGCCACAAAATATATCTAAAAGAGAGTAAATCAATTGCCCTCCATATTGTATTTGAGGCTGTATTGTTTAGTTACTCTCCAGAATCAAGGAATTTAACAAATTTGAGAGCAATACATACCACTCCAGTTCAGGGTGGTCTTGTGTCCAGTGGTAGCCAACAAAGATCTAGAGTAGAGAACAAACATGAATCAGTTCTCCTAACACCCTAAAAATCGCAGTTAGGTCACTTGTGAATAAAAAGGTTGTCCTTCTCTTAAAAATGAATTAGTAGTTTCTCTTTAACAAACTTTTCCAGTTTTCCCTTGAGCCCACATGTGCATCAGATTAACTATGCACTCTATGGAGAGCCTCCTCTGCCTAACTGTGGGAAACAGACGAGACTGAGACATGGAAAGAGCAAACTCGGATGTGGACCCCAGAGGAGTACAGCACTGGGGAAACGCCCTGAATTTTACTTGCCACATACATGAGAGACTTGTTGTTGAAGTTTTAAAGTTATGCATTTCTCTATACGGTTTTTAGTTCAGAAAGTTTTCTGTATCCCCTCTGCCTGCGTCGTTATCACCTTCCTACAGCGTTGCCACCACCTTTCCCTTGTCCTCTCCTGTGTTCCCCGGAGGCTTTTGTTCTATGATGAGTTAAGCACAGGCATTGTCTCTCCCCAGGACTGGGATTGCCCCATCCGGGGGGTGTCCCCCAACTTCGCATACCTAACTGTTTTAGGTCTGATGTATGATGAAGTCAACCTATTCTGGCAGGTTCTTGTACAAAAAAGCAAGGGAAAGAAACTCTCCAAATTATAATGCATATATGCTTGCTACAATTACACTTATGATTTTATGTGTTTGTTTTAAAATACCCTTAGTTACCCTTTTCCATCAGCTTCGCAAGGAAGATCTTTACTCAGTTCTTATCACTTCTCTTACAGAAACAATTACATACCTTTGGGTCTTCTGTAGACTCTTTGTGTGTGTAGTTCTTTTCATTTATTTTGCTTCTTCTTAGAAGAGTGAACAAATACCATGGAGAGTTTTCAAGGCATGGTTGTGTTATAGCTTTATAAACTCGTATGACATTGATCTGCCTATTTTTTTCCTAATAATTCCCCACACACTGTTTGTCCTCCTCTGTTTATCATTTGGAAACATAATTTGCCATTTTATTACCCATTCCCTGCAGAGATCTTCACAGCCTTTTTATTTACCTCATTACTGTTGACAGTAAACTTTGTCTTCTTCCTGTTCATCCATTTCCCTGATCACTTGTGGACAAAGTTGACCCAGTGCATATACTGTGAGGTTCTACTGCCAGCCTTCCCCCTTTGAGAATACTGACCATTTATTCAAACTCTCTGATTTCCATCAGTCATTTAAAAATGTGGTGGCCTAAGTCAGTCATTTAAAAATGTGATGGCCTTCCCCTTTATGCCATGACAGCTGAATTGCTCTAGGACCTTTTGAGAAGAGACCTTGTCAAATAACTTTTAGTAATCCAAGCAGAGCATATCAACTTGTCATGCTTGTCCCTTGTGCATATGCTTACAGTCTTCTTCAAAGAACTACAGCAGTTTTTCAAAGCAAAAGCTGCTTAACTCTTAGTTAATGTCTACTACTTTTTCATATGAATGACAGCGGGGTTTTTTTCAGAAGAGTGCCTAGCAATGTTTTTTGTACAAGTGGCCTGTCATTACCATGACATCTCCTGGAGCCTTTCTCAAAAACTGGCATTGCACTAAACATCTTCTAATTCTGTGACACTAATGCAGCTTTAATCATGAGACTACATATTAGAACTTACTGGCTCAGCTATTTGAGTTTTGAGCTCCCTTAAATTCTTAATGAATTTCTGTGAATTTTTTGCTATGAATTTTGGTGACTTACTCAAAGATGTTTTTTTCATCAGTTCAATTCGAAACTGTTTGATATCCCAATATATCTGCGTAAAAATAAAAATCCCCACAAAACCCTGGTTCTGGAGCTGAAACCAAAGACTTTTAAGGTGAAATAGGGGTGTAAAGAATTCATTTCACTTTTTTGCTGTCTTGATCCTTTTTTCTTATATTTTATCTGCCTTTGGCTATACAGAATGTCAAGTCTATTTCCTATTATCAATGTGTAAAAAACCCAAAAACACAACCAGATTTTTTATTAGTTTTTGTGGGGATTCTGTTACAATTGTCCCCCTAAACCTTTTTTTCTTTTTCTTTTCTTTTCTTTTTTTTTTTTTAATGGAGGAGGCAGGCATTATTGTGACAGCTTCACTGCCTGAGTACAGCTTTGATAAAATCCCCTTGAGTGTAAGTGTTTATAAAGCTGTGCTACTAAAAGCTTCTTGCCATTGGAAATACATAAAACCATAAAAGAAGAACCCTCAGGACTCAAGAACTTATCTTGATCTAGTGTCACTCTGGATTACAATTTGAAAGCTTTTCAAGCCAGTCCCACCCTGTCATCACATAAGATTGCCCATGCAGTTTCCTGGCAGTATCATTTGCATGTGATAGGATTTGTGTGGGCAAAGTCAAACTGCATTGGCCTGCCAGCGTCACCGCTCAAGAATAGTGAATCCAGACAGGTTTCTAAATACCAAGCAGCTGGTTTTCAAAATTTTGGCCTAAAATATATTTTACTATTATTGGTAGATCAGAGAGATAAGCACTGGTTAGGTATTTAATTCCTCTGCAGTCCAAAGTGTCCTAGACAAGAGTTTGAGTAAAACCTTGCCAACTTACTAGTCATATGTAATGTGAGAGCCTCTGTGGTAATGTCCCAGTTGATCATCAAGAAACTACATCAGCGACTTGAACATTCAGGTTTCTCTCACCTGTACTGCCAGTAGGCACTTTCAAAAACTCTCAACAATATTTAGTAGTGGACAGAAAATAGATCTGCTTCACCAGCTTTCCCTATATGACTTCACACTTCAGCTGGTTTACAACACATGGACTGGATCCCAAAGGTATGACAGCAATTTTCAAATAACAATAAAAGAACAAGAAAATCTCTCCAAAGTTGTAGGTATGTCAAGCTGCTCAGACAAAACATGAAATGCATCTTAGGGGCCAAACAGATCAGCTGCAATCAGTACAAGATGCTCACCAAATCTGTCAAAATCCCGTCTTTCCTCTTCTGACAGCTCTCTGTGCTTCTGAATGCATACAGCTACCTATCTGTCAAATCCTTCAGTGTTCATTTGTTTCTCTGAAGATGACAATTATTTGCAGTCCCTACATGCAGAATGTTGATTGCCGCTCAGTGTTCAAATCAGTCTTGGAAAATGTGTTTTGTCTCTACTGATGCCTGTTACTATGCAGCTTTTCAATAGCCAAAATATCAATCTACATGACTCCATTTGTGAATCTGCTGAAAGAAATAACACTGCACTCTCATAAGTTATATCCCCAGCTTGCAGACGTGGTGAGAAAATTCTTCAGTCAATCATTTTTAATTGTTTTCCATCAGGACTTCTGTGGGCCTTACATTGCCATTGAGTGCAGAATTCAGAGGTCCTCACTTCTGTCACACACAGTGTTACCTTCCAATTCCTCTCAACTTGCTTGATCAGTGTAGAGAATAAAGGTGGAGGCAAAGATTTTAGAAACTGCTCTTCAATTTGCTGAGAGAGGGAAAGATATGGACAGGAAATAGTTTCTAAGCAGAGATCCATTACATCAGATTTATCCAAGACGTGTTTCCATTTGATTTACTCACCATGAGTGATTAGCTACTCCTTTAGATAAGACACTGCAAACATTTTAATTGGCCACTATTGTGCCATTCACCTATTAACTACTGATAGTTCAGAGCAGCACAAGGGGTTATCAAGCACAATCCATAACAGAGAAACAAAGCATCTCTTCTTCTCCTTCAAAATTGTAAGCTATCCCCCTGTATCTGTTATGTACAATGTAAATTTGTAATGTGAATGTGTTTTAAGAATAAAGGGTATAAATTAGACAATAATAAAAAAATGGAAGTATTTTAAATGAACAATGATGTGAAAACATCAACAGCTAAGCTTATACAAAACAGACTTCTCCAAAATAATGAAAGAAACATCACAATATCATGTAAGAAAAAATTCAAATAATCTTTCTTAGAGGTGAGAAATCTGCAAGGGTTAGAGGACTTTTCAAGATGATAAATGTCCATAACTTGCAAAGCTTTACGGTTGCAAGGAGCACATATCTTTTTGAATAGACCTATTACAGCCAGCAGATTATTCATAGCAATATTTGGAGGAGTAGGCCCTAAATTAATTTCAATATAAGACTGTTTAACTCACAGCAAACTGTATGGAAAATTGCCTTTGAAATGCCTCAAAATCCCCATTTTATTTGTAGTGAGTTTTCAGTTCATTGCTAAAATCACAGTAGCCCCAAAATTTCTACCGAATTAATGAATGCTTCATCAGTCATTCACTGATATTTGACACTCAATAAAAGTTTAATTGTGTTTAAATTGCATGTTTCTACAAGATGTTTAAGTATTTAACATTAATAGGCTTGCCAACAATTGATTTTTTTCAAGTTGTTAACTATCAAGCCCTTCAACAAACAAATCTCCTGTAGTAGAATAAGGGGAATTAGTTAACTTCCTTGAACAGCTTCACCCCACTCTGTGACCTCAAGAAGACCATGTTCATCTGTAAGGCATTGTTGTGGTTGAAAGAAACCCATTTACCCATCCTGCTGTCACTTTTAGAAACAAAAGTTCTAGAGAATGTTTAACCACAGGGGTCTCTCACTTTTCATTGTGACAGCTCTGTGGCCCTTACTGAAGCCTCTCTGCGAGGTACAGAAGAAATTTCTAAAGGTTCAGCTACTGTGCTGGACCATTAAGCCTCTGAGGCACCAAGGAAAACACAAAAGGATTGTCAGTGTCAGGTCTGAGACAGGAAAAAAGCTTTGAAATATAAGAGGGAATAAAAAGAAAAGCCTGCACAGGTATGTCATCCCTGGTAAGATAAAAATACCAGTGGAACAGGTGATAAAGCAAAACTTGAAAAGCTGATGTCTCTGGGAGAAACCCAACTCGTTTATTTTTATTGAAAACCTCACACGTTATTTTGTTGCAACTTAAAATCTTAAAGGACCACTATGGCTACAAGAGCAGCAAGAAGAATAAGAAAAGGCTGAGAGAAGCAGTAGGCTTAACAAGTTCTCTAGCTGCTGGTTTTATGCACATTTCACCTACTGTATATCAAAGAGAAGATGTCACATTACACCCAAGTTCCTGTTCTAACGATGGCAAAGAAAGAGGTTTATAAAGTGGACACACTCTGGAGTCTTTACAGGCAAAGCATAGGCATGATAAATATGCTAGTAAGAAGTGCAATATGCTTGAAGAACACTATCAGTAGCTTATCTTAAAAAATTAAAATGTCAACAATATTTTTTAAACTGTAACTGGGCAAAAATCACACTCTCACTGGGAATAAAAGCCCTCTTTTTGAATATAGATAGAATAGAATGGAGTGAGATAGACTAGATTAGACTAAACTAGAATATTTTAATTTAAGGGGACCATCCAGGCTTCTCTCACACCCAGCTCCCTGGAAGAAGGAAAAACTAAACTCCTCCTCTGTTACGTGGAAAACACGTGTGGAATACTTGTGATGTCTGCTTCCTTAGTTACACCTAGTTACTGAGGAAACTATGGATCAAAACCATTACAGGGATCTACAACAATCATCTATTACAGCTGCCTGACCAATTCAAGGCTCACCAAAAGTAAAAGTGTGTTATTAAGGACATTGACCAAATGCCTCTTAAACACTGACAGACATCAGACATTGACTATTTCTCTAGAAATCCTGTTCCAGTGGTTGACTATGGGTAAAGAAATGCTTCCCAATGTCATTTGAACCTTTCTTAGTGCAGCTTTGGACTGTTTTCATGTATTCTGTTGCTGGATCCCAGGCAGAAGAGACCAGCATTTCCCTCTCCACTTTCCCTCCTCAGGAAGCTGCAGTGAGTGATGAGGTTGCCCTTCAGCCTCTGTAATTTTTCTGTGTACTGTGTTTAGAATCCAAGGGTCTTCCCTCACATGCTTTTCGTAAATTGGAATAATGTTAGCTAGCTTTCAGTTAACAGTAGGACTAGGACTCTAGTCTGGCTTTCTTAGAGTGGACGTAAGGCTTTAACAACCTTCTCCCTATTCTCATTTTCCTTATTTATTCTACTTTGGAAATATTTGACAACGTACTCTTTTTATTCACATAGAGTATGATAAAGCAAGGAGTCAGCAAGTGATGGTGGTGTTTGTTTACTTCTGGTCTGCTTATCAGAGAGGGTCAAGCAGTATTCATATCAGTGGTCTTTATGTTAAACAACATTAAAAATATCACATGCTATGTTCAAAATTTCAGTTTTCTTTAATCACAAATTCTGTAGCCAGAGGTTTTCTTCTAGATCCAGCTGCAGTGACTTATGATATTCTAACACTGTCATGAAATGAATTATAGAATGGTTTGGGTTGGAAGGGAGATTAAAGATCATCCAGTTCCAACCTCCTCAGCTGTAGGTAGGGACACTCCTCATATTTCATACAGTTCTTCTGAAGTTTACTGCCCCAAAAATTCTGTTAACTGAGTAGCTGGTGCATGCTTTAGTCTGACTCAGGTCATATCAATCAAGTCAGGTCAAACCTATTAGCTGTGCTGGTATTTCCATGGAGTAGACTAAAAAGCACTCTGTTAGCACAGCTGTATGAACAAAAGCCCAAAGCAGAGGGGTAGTAACAAGCAGCTGGAGGGCACAGTCCAGCAGATAGTTAAAGATTGAATTCCCAGCCATCTTATTAGCAATCACTTTTTTTTTTAATTCTTTCCACATATAACAAGTTGGGCACCCAGAAAAAATTTCGGTGGCAAAAAGAGAAACAACTCCTGCTTGAAAAACATAGCAAGACTTAAATTTTAAATGACAAATAAAACAAACCACCACATTAATGTTGATTTCCCTTGTTAACTCAGTTTCTAGCATGACAAGACAAACAAGCAGCCCAAAAATATTTTTATTCTTTCACCTTCAAAACTCATCCCAGTTTGGTTTCTGTTGACAGCAAAATCTCAAGTGTCTCAGGAATACTCTTCTCTCTAATTCACTAAAAGTTCCTACACAATTCTTTTCTGGGCTGTATTAATAGTTCTAAAGGTAGTAAATTCATCTTAGAATGTGTCTAAACACAGTGACCCTTGCCTACATTTATTTGGCTTTGTTATTTTTCTTTACAGCCTTAATACGGAGTGTCCATGAATCATTTGCTGTTGGAAAACCCTCCATCACAAGCTGTTTGACAGAGGTAAAGCCAGCATGGAAAAGACCATGGAACAGGATCCTTACACTTAGGGCCGTATTCTTGGTTGAAGTTTAAAAGTCCTCCTTACCTTCCCCCAGGCAGATAGGATTTTGCATTCAGTTCTGGTAACTTCCAAAATTATGCTGAAGGGGAAAAAGCAAATTAATTTCCCTTTTCTAGCCATGCTGAAGACAAAACAGAAGTCATGTGAGAAGTTGTGTGAGGCAAATGTACCTACACACAAGGTCTTCTGCATGTGTATTCTACATACATAATTTAAGCAGGTAAATTTTCTCAGTCCAAGCTGGAGGGCATTGTGCTGAACAGTCTTGAGCACACACCCCAGGTGGTGAGCTTGCCAAGTCACACTGCAGCTTCATTTTACCTTCCAGAACTTAATTTTCACAGAATTGAGACTTGGGAAGAGGAATTTTAAGACAGATTCAAAGCACAGCATGTGTGAGCTTAGGAACTGAGGTGACACTGTCTTCTCATTTGAAATTTTGTATTAGTGGCCATTCTTCTGTCTGTTCCCAGATAAATTAGTAGAGATGTCCTTACTTTCTATACCTTTAATCACATGGTTTAAAAAGAAATCAGTCAAGATTTCTCTGAACTGTAGTAGATCTTAAAGTTATTTGATTTGTTCAATCATTTTATTCTTTATTTGTGAAAGTCTAGACAACCATGGAAGTCCCTGAATCCTACCACATTCATCTAGAATACCTAAATCAGCTGTATGTTGTGGTCTATTTTGTTGGCCAATAGCTGTTACATTCACAGTAACTGTGACTGATATGATGTGTAGAATTTTTTCTCTAGGAATGGGACAACACTAAATGAATATTATTCCAAACGAATAATTCAACAAGTTTCTTTTTACTATTCAGTCAACAAAATACCAGTTCATGACAATGGTCCCATAGCAATATCATCGTTTTGACAAGTTTTATCCAAATCAGAAACTAATTTCAGAATAGGAATTTTGGATATTTCAGTGAAGTTAAGAACCTGTTCTTTGAGTAGACTACAAACTGTGTGTCTTTGTTAGCCACAGAGATATTTCAACAGAAGAGGGAGATAAACCTATATTGGCAGGTATAACTCTGTATTTCCTTTATCATGTTTTCCTTTATCATTTATATACAACCTTAAGGAATTGCCAAAACATTTAATACACAATTCTTCTTGCTAAAAGTCTACTTGGAAGGCATACAGAAATCATATTTTATAGAGGAGGTAAAAGATGAAGCCAAATTTACAGGTGGCATTAGTAAGAATAACATGGTAATTATGCTTTCATGTAAGCATACATTTATAAGTATTTGTTTACTAAGATTGTCTCTGCAAACTCTTTTGAAAAGGTGCTATAAACTCAGCTTTCAGCAGACCCAGAAAAAGTGGTCAAAATATCTCTCTGCTTTTGACATTGACCCATTATTGCAAAAGGACATGGAACTGGTTGAAATAGGTAGCTAAATGGGCTGAATCTTCCACTGCAAATTCTGTGTTTCCACAGACTAGATCCAACCTGATGTCTAAGCACACATCTGTGACTTTTGTTGCAAACTGTTGTAATGCATGATTTTTTGGTCACTATGAATTAAGGTTGCTAGGTGAGTTTAACATATACTGCAGCTGAAGTAAACACAAAATGTCATTGCTGAATAGTCATAACAATAAAAAAGTAAAGACTGCCAAGATGAAAGGATCTCTGGAGATTGTATCTTGAAACCTCTAGAAAAATAATCCAGAGTTCTAACTTCTTGAGTGACCTCAAGTCACTTAAAAAGTATTCTCCTACATGAAGCAGGGGTACTAATCTTAAGATTTTGGCTTTACTCGGGAAGACTGCTCAGTTTCTCTGCCCTCCTCCTGACTTTGACAACAATTTTGGTAATTTTGTTGCTGAGGGAGGAGCTGCAGTTTGTGAAAGGTTCCAGAGTGCCTTTTCCTAACACATACAGTGCTCTCCTCAGTTAACTCATTATTAAGCAAGCACTCAGTTCTTCTTCTCCAGCACTTCTTATTGAATTATGAGTGTTTGACCAGCAAGCTTTCAGGCTGCAACTGTCTTTGCATGTTTGCTGCCTGTTCTACAATTATTATTAGTAATTTGCTAATAATTAGACTAGAAAGGGAAGAACATGGATTTTAACCAAGTGAGGGAGGAGCAGATGCTCAAACTTCACAAGTCACAGTTTAATACAGATAAAAAAGGAACAACTCATATGATAGAATGGTTCGGTTTGGAAGGGTCCTTAAAGGTCATCCAGTTCCAATCCCTTGCTGTGAGGAGGGACACCTTCCACTAGACCAGGTTGCCCAGAGTCCCATTTAACATAGCCTTGGACACGTCCAGGGATGGGGAATCTATGACTACTCCTAGAAACCTCTTCCAATTCTCTGCCTCAACATCCTCACAGTAAAGATTTTCTTTCCTACTCTCTAATCTACACTTACTCTTTCAATTTGAAGCCATTCCCCCTTGCCCCGTTGCTTTTGTAAAAAGTCCCTCTCCATCTTGTGGGCTCCCTTCAGGTACTTACAGGGGCAATTAGGTCACCTGGAAACCTTTTCTTCTATAGGCTGAAAATCCGCATTCTCTCAGCCTGTATCTTTCCTTACAGAAAAAATCATGCAACTATCTCCCCATTATATCAAATTATCACACAAAGCCACAAGTTCAAGTGTTTATAGATTCATACAGATATTCAGATAAGAGATTATCAATACTATTGAGTCAACAGTGTATGCGAGTCATCCACTGGCAGCCAGGAAGGCCAACCATGTCCTGGGAGCATCAGGAACAGTATCACCAGCTGGTGGAGGGAGGGGATTGTCCCACTCTGCTCTGCACTGGAAAGGCCTCACCTGGAATATTGAGGCAGTTTTGGGCACTACAATGTAACAAAGATTAAACTATTAGAGAACATGCAAAGGAGAGCAACAAAGATGGTGAAGGGCCTTGAGGGGAAGAATGTGAGGAGCAGCTGAGGGTACTTGGCATGTTCAACTGAAGAAAAGCAGACTTAAGAGACACCTCATTGCAGGTCCAACTTCCTCGAGTGGGGAAGAGAAGGGATATGGACTTATCTCTTTACTCTCATGACCAGTAACAGGACTCGAGGAAATGACAAATTAAGCTGAGTAGGGGGAGGTTTAAGTTGGACATCAGGAAAAGGGTTTTTCACTCAGAGGGTGGTTGGGCACTGGACAGGCTCCCCAGGACAATGGTCACAGCACAGAGCTTGACAGAGTTCAAGAAACGTTTGGACTACACTTTCAGTCACATGGTGTGATTCTTGGGCTGTCCTGTGCAGAGCCAGTAGTTGGACTTGATGATCATGATGAGTCCGTTCCAATTCAACATATTCTATGGTTCTGTGATTGAGATAGCCATAAAATAACTTTAATTCTAACTGATACAAAGTTAGATCTGAACATCTCTCGTTCTCTCCATCCTCTTCAAGTGAGCTTTTTGCATTTATCTCAGTGGACTCTACAAATGCATGTAGTTTGGATTACCCTAGAAATGGTGGTTTCCATTACATAAAGAAGAGAGTAACTCAGAAATGTAGGAGTTAAAATAATTAACTCTGAAAGGTTTTGCACAGACACTGTGCATTCTATCTTCTTTAAAAAAAATAAAAGTAAGTGTGAAATAGTGCAGATTTTTATCAGTAGTCAGAAGAGACTCTTTTTCTCATCATCTTAGATGTGAAGGCTGATCAACCAATTTTAAAAAAATCAAAAGTATTCATTTTTTTCATAAAATATGTATTTTTTATTTTAAAAGAAAGAGAAAAAATCGATTTTAGTTTGAAAGGCACATTAAAAATGCAAGCTCAGGAGTATGGAATATGAGATTGCAAATCCTAACATCCTTTTTTTTTCATCTATCAGAAAAAATCAAATAAAAATCTTTGCCCCTAGGGTTTTAAACATCATTACAATTCAACTTAATAATGAAGTTAAAATTAACAGAAAGAAGACAAAATAAAAAAATATAAAAAAGAAAACAAGCCACCAATCCTCAGCCATAAACCTTTCCCCATGTCACCACATGATTTTATTCAAAGAAAATGGATAAAAGTATGTCTGCTGCATATATTTATGAGTGGTGAGATATCAAGAGCATAGGTGCCACTGGATTCAGGAAATACAAGACTGCATATGCATTCTGTAGATACATTTTAAAAAGCAGTAAATGTGTTTTCCTAACAAGACACAAAGAATGCAAAATATAAGAACTAAGGTATGCAGATACGCTATTATTATGTTGATAACAATACTCACACTGAAAATATCTGGTTCCAATGAAGCCTTTTTATTTATTTATCTGCAGAGGAATGAAAGTATAGTGCAGAGGTCAGTAAGAGCATCTAATCTATCCAGGCCCCCCATAAATGCTTTAATGAGTTTACTTGCATTCACTGACCTTGATCATAAACCATGCTGAGAGCTTTCCATGCCTGCAGCGCGTGAAAAGCACCATACAGTATTAAGCCTGCTGTCTCCCATTCCCTTGGAATGTGCACTAAGCTTATTAGGAATGTTTTAGATCACAAATTAAATCTTTTAGCAGAAAAAGGTAGTCACATCCCAGCTATGACAATGATGCTGACAATAATGGATAGTGCTGTAAAGCGGAACAAGGAGAGAGTGCTGGTGGTTTCTGCAGCTGTCAGGAAAGATCCCCATCTTACTATCTTTTTACCTTGTCTGACTTCAAGAATTAAATCATTGTGTAACCATTTTAAACATGTTGCATGCTTTAACCAGACCTGTGGGTAAAACAGCACATGTATACTTCTGCTTGGTGAAAACTGTAAACAGAAAGAAATCTGACCACAGGAAGTGTTTCCACTCGCCCTTTTGCCCAGAATACTTTTTTGTCAGCTACAACAAAAGCTGCAGAGATGATAGAAATAGAAGTTTTGCCAGAGGTCAAAGTTTCTCCACAGATTCTTTCCGCCTAAGAGTCACAGAGTTGCAAAGTGACTGAGTCAGCCACAGCTAGATCTGAAATTACAAACTCCAGAGAGGGACATGTTATAGCTCAGATAACACCAGGTGCAGTCACTGGAGCTGCAGTACTCTTCCTACATCTCCTCCTCATTTTGTAGCAATGCCATATGTATAAAGCAGCAACAAAACCCCCTTGAGTTTAACCCTGCTGCCGGAATGCAGAGATGTAGAAAGCTTTGCAGTCAGTCAATGCAAGTGTGTGTTTTGCTACCACCTCCTCACAGTCTGATTGATCCTGCAAACTGCTATGCCAATAGAGACTGTGACCAGTCTTCCCCACTCATTTGCCTGTTTCACACCATTCTACAACACATTACTCTCTTTCAAGTCTCCTTGTGACAACAGTTCTTTTCACTATGCAGGATAGATAGCACCTATGTGAAATTCCTTGCTTCAAAATAGTTTGGATGATACAATCTAACATGTGACAAAATATAAACCTGAGAAGTTTATGAAAGAATAATCCACCACAGTCTATTAACACCATTACACCACATCAGAAACTTGAATTACTGACGACCAGAAGAGTACTCTGGGATAGCATTTTACAGCTGTTCCTTATTCTCTTCCCCATTCATAAGTGATTTGGTACTCTCTGAAACAGGATACTGTGCTGGATGGGCCCTTAGTTTGACTGGGGCCAGTTGCTTTTCTTTTCACCTGTGTTTTTTGAATTCTTGCTTCTTGTTACTGATTAAAACAGAATTAAGATAAATGAAAACTTTAGCTGCAAACCGTATCCATAACTAATTTCTGTTCCATTTGTCTCCCATGATTAGTAGTTTATGCATAATACTGGCTTGACTTTTACTGGAGTATTAAGTTCTTTACCACTCTAAGGTTTGCTTTAGTGATATACATGCCCAGCAGCTACAAGGAATCCCAATCTGATTCTCACATCTAGGTGCCATTATAGTAGAAACAAAAAATACAACTGTAAAATGCCTCTTTTTGTTGTTATTGTTGTTCAGATAGGTGAAAGTCTAATTCTTCAGAATCCTCCTTGAAATTGAAAATAAAACTACAAGAAACACAGATCACAGGTTTAGTCAATTTCCCTCCTGAGCAGGTGGGCAGGCTGTAAATGGCCCACTTTGAAGCATTTTCTGTCCTTTTAGATTTTCTGCTTCTTCACTGTACTTCTAACACCTTTATGGTTTGTTTCACAGAGTGAATGCTTGGAACAGATCTGCAAATCAATGAAATATCTAAGAGTATAAAAAACTGTTGCATTTCTAAAAAAACTGAGCTGCCTTTTTATTTTTTCTTTTCAATAAAAATGCAACTTTTTTTATTCTTTTTTAACTTTACAAAAGTAAACTGGAAATATTTTTCTCCAGTTAGCTTTTTCAGATTCATTTTTTCTTTCCAATCCACTTTGCTCACAGCAAAATACTACCTTGAAGATTTGAAGAGGCATAGAAGAGACCAAAGAATAAGTCTCAGTGGACCAAGAGGCTGGGCTTTGATGGAACTAGCATAATGAATGGGTATTCCCTACAGACAGGTACTCATTTGCAGTAAATATGCAATGTATTGGTGAGGTCTTTTTGCATTGTTTTGCAAGAGTAGGATCTCAGTAAATAGAGAAAAGAAAGGCATGCCTAGAACACTGTGTCAGTAGTGCTCATGTTAACAATAAAAAAACCCTACTTCATATTTACCGATACTTGGTAAGTGGATCAGCATGGTTCTGTCATAACTTCATACTTCTATTTTAAGTAATCTGAAAGTGGGTACATCTCATGACTGCAGAGAATCATAATTTCAAGCAGAAGGAGCTCTTAATAATTTCATTCATCTTTTCCCAGGCAATTATGCTTGACAAACAAAGTGACAGCAATGTGAGGACCACTTTCATGAAAACTAATTTATTGCAGTTAACTACTTCGAATTGTCGGAATGGAGCTTCTAAAATGATTATCAGAACAACTAAGAATAAATAAAACTAACGAGGAGTGATATTGTTCTGGATATTTCAGAGACCCATAGTGATCCTCTAGAATCACAGAATGGATTAGGTTGGAAAAGACCTCTGAGGTCATCAAGTCTCACCTATGACTAAACACCACCATGCCAAATATGCCATAGCAAGTCCAGTCTTTTCTTAAACACCTCCAGGGTTGGTGATTCCATCATTTCCCTGGACAGTCCCTTCCAATGTATAATTACCCTTTCTTTGAAGTAATTCCCCCCAGTGTCTGACTCAAACCTTCCCTGGCTGAGCTTGAGATTATGTCCTCTTGTCCTGTCACTGGTTGCCTGGGAGAAGAGACTAACTGGCTACAACCTCCATCAGGTAGTTGTAGAGAGTGATAAGGTCTCCCCTGAGCCTCTTTTTCTCCAGGCTAAACAGCTACAGCTCTATCAGGGCTTGTGCTTCACTCTTCACCAGCTTCATTGCCCTCATCTGGACTCACTTCTGGACCACAACGTCCATCTTGAATTGAGGGGTCCAAAACTGGACACAGGACTCAAGCCTTGGTCTCACCAGTGCCAGGTACAGGGGAAGAATATCCTCCCTCATCCTGCTGGCCACACTATTCCTGAAACAGGCCAGGATGCCCTTGGCCTTCTTGAGCCCTGCTGGTTCATGTTCAGCCACTGTCAAACAGCACCTCCAGGTTCTTTTCCACCAGATGCTTTCCAACCCCTCTGCCCCCAGCCTGCATGGGCTTTTGTGGCCAAAGTTCAGGACCCAGCACTTGGTCTTGTTGAACCTTACCCAGGTGGCCTTGGCCCATCTGCCCAGCCTGCACAGGTCCCTCTGCAGAGCCCTCCTTCCCTTCAGCAGATCAGCACTCCCACTCAACTTGGTGCTGTCTGTGAACATACTAAGGCTGGATTTGTTTCCCCCACCCAGATCATCAACACAGATATTGAATAGGACTTGATGCAACACTGATCTCTGGGAACACCACTAGTGACTGGCTGCCAACTGGATGCAGCTCCGTTCAACATGCTTCTGGGCACAGCCATCATCCAGTGCTTCACCAAGCACAGAGTGAACCTGTCCAAGCTGTGGGCTGCCAGCTTTTCCAGGAGAATGCCATGAGAGATGGCATCAAAGGCTTTGCTGAAGTCCAGGTAGACACAATGACAGCTTCATCCTCTAGGCAGGTCACTTGGTCATAAAAGTGGATCAGGTTTGTCAAGCAGGATGTCTTTCCCATATCTGAGCTGGCTGTGCCCAATCCATTGGTTGTCCTGTATATGCTGTGTGAACACACTCAATATGATCTGTTCCATGACTTTGCCAGGCACCAAGATTAGGCTGTCAGGCTTGTAGTTCCCCAGATCCTCCTTCTAACCCTTCCTGTGGGCCATCTGGGATCTCGCTGGTTAGACAGGACTGATCATAAATGATAGAGCATGGCTTGGCAAGTTCTTCTACCAGCATCCTCAGCACCATTGGATGAATCCCATCTGATCCCATAGACTCATGAGGATCTTAGTGGCACAGCACATCACTAACTACCTCCTCCTGGATTACACTGGGTCCTTTTTGTTCTCTGTCCCTGTCTGCCAGCCTAGGAAGTCAGCTGACCTGAGGATTACAGGCTTTACTCTTGAAGATTGAAGCAAAAAAGGTGTTAAGTACCCCAGCTTTTGCCTCATCATTGGTGACTGTTCCCCCCACATCCAATACAGAATGGGGGTTTGGTTGGCCCTCCTTCATCCACCTCCTGTTTGGGTAGTCTGTAACAGATTCCCACCATGATATTTACCTTATTTGCCTTCCCCCTGATTCTTACCCATAGGCACTCAGCCTTAACATCACTTTCCTTGAGCTCTATACAGTCAAGACACTTCCTTAATGCACAGAAACACCACCCTCCAGCTCTCCTTTCTCGTGTATCCCTTCTGAAGAGTTTATAACCATTCCTTGCAGCACTTCAGTCATGCCAGTTACCCCACCCTGTTTCCATGATGGCAACTACATCATAGCTTTCCTGCTGCACAATGGCTTCCAGCTCCTCCTTTTTGCCACCCATATTGTGTTCATTGGTGTAGCTTTACTTCAGCTGGGCTGCTGATTTGGCCCCTAACTCAGGCATACCACCCTAGGCTCATCTCTGCTGAACCTGGTCTCATTCCCTTCCCTCTTCAAATCTAGTTTAAAGTCCTCTCAATCATCCCTACCAGCTCAAGGGCTAGAATCCTTTTTCCCCTTGGAGACAGGTGAATCTCATCTGTCTCCAGTAGATCTGGTGCTGTATAAGCTGTCCCCTGATCAACAAACCCAAAATTCCACCAACAGTACCAGTCTTTAAGCCACTTGTTGATGAGAGAGCTTTTCCTGTTCCTTCCACTGTTCTTTCCTACTGCAAAAGAATTTGGGGAGAACAACATCTGTGCTCTTGTCCCTTCAACCAGGTGGCCAAGTGCCTGGAAGTCATTTTTGGTTATGGTGGTACTTGTGTCATCAGACTCATCAGAGCTGACCTGCCCAACCAGCAGTGGGTAATAGTGGGTTGAATTAGTCCAGGAAGTGTACTGGTAATATCCTTTACCCAGGCCCCTTCCTGGGGAGACCACAAACTTCCTTGTGGGTTGGGTGTGGTTGGCATACAGGATCTTCAGTTTCCCTCAGAAGACAGTCATCAACTACTGTGTGTAAACCATTGCTGGGTCTGTTCTAATTAGGTCCAAAGGCAGAAGGGACATGATGTTCCTGTCATGATCAGTTCTTCTGGTACTAACAGATGTTGTACTCATGTGGCAAAGTGACATAGTCAAAGTTGCATCCAGCATTATTCATCTTCAACCTGTACAGTTCAATAAAGAGAATAGAATAAAACCAAGTCATCAACTTACTAATATTTTGAATTCAGTGGGCTCTGGGTTTCCTCCACGCTACTACAAGTGAGGAAGATGCCGATGCAGGAAGGAAGCTATTCCCATATTGTTGCTGAAACCTGGGCTCTATATGAACCAATGTTATCTCAGAATATCTAGTTGCTGTTGCACTTCTAAGCTTAGGTGAGCAGGGTATTCTGTTTGACCAGCAGCTGGCTCAGCATGACAACAATTCTGACTTGAGCAGATAATAGCTATCATAGTATATATATTCAATAAAAATAACATAAAAATATTTAGCTTTGATTGTTTACCATGTTGTCTGTATGTATCAATGTTCTCGTCACCCTCCTACTAAAAAAATTTTTAATGCACAACAGTAACTTAACAATACAGAGATGATTATTTGGTGAAAAAGTGACTTTTCTTACTGAAAAACCTAAAGAAATACAAGTACTCTCTTCTTTTTTTTTTTTTTTTTTTGTAAAAGCATGATCTCAGAGAAGTATTCTCTTCCTTTTTTTTTTTTTAAGTATGATCTCAGACATAATACTTTAAAATATTTTGTACAATACAGTTCTCCCTCTTGGATGAACTAGTAATCTTTTTTGCAACAGCAATAGCAACAACAACCACTGTGGCAGCAATACTTGAATTTTTCTGTTTTAGACTTGCAAAGTGTTTTTGCATCTAAAAGACTGTACTTTCTTCTGGACATATTGCTGTTTCTAATAAAATATTTCTCCCTATAAGTCTCACCCGCTATATAAGTCTTTATGATATCCACTAAAATAACATTGGTCTTGTGGATTTTAGTCTACTTTTTCAATGTAAAATAACGGGTCTATCACTATGCAGTAAGACAATGGAAGACAAAGAAAGATTACAAGAATAGTCCCCATCTGTATGTTATCTGGAGTCTTAAAGATAACATATGTAGGTGTAACATATCCATGTACAGCTATAAAAGTATATGGGGCTTGACTCCTAAAATCCTGCATCCTGTGGGCATGAATGGGTAAACAGAAGTCTTAATGGTTAGTGAGACCAAGTAATTGATTCCAGTGGAGTATGAAAGATTTTAATGCTGAGGCTTTCCACTGCTCACTGATATATTTCTGTTACTATAAACTGCCAGAAAGTATGAAAAAGCTTTGGTACACAATGTAGTGATTGTAAAACAGAGAGAATTTTCTATATTTTCTATTCTTCAGAAGGTAAAACTGACAGTAAAATCAACATATCTGTATAGAGTTGTTTAATCCCTTGACTTACATTTAGAAAATATAATATCATTACCAGAAAGGAATAATAATGATGTTTAGTTTGCTACACGTGAATGATTTCTGCATGTGTACAAGACTCTGATGTGCTTTTGACTTTTCATTCATCAGTAGGAATTTTAGAGCTTTTCATTCCGTGACAGGTTTCAATTTCAGAAGAAACACAGAAACAAATTACCTTTAAAGTCTGAGATATTTTCAATATTGCTTAAGTTGCATTGAATAAAAATTAAGGTGTTTCTTCCCTGAATAAATTAAGCTTTGCTGTCAGTACGTAAACAAGAAGAAAATGTTCAAATAAGCACAGGAACAGAGGGAAAAAATCCAAAAGTCCCCAGAGCCCCTTCTCAATCTACCCTAAGCATAATTTTTTAAAAAATAAGTGTATAAATCTATGTAAAATATCAAATTAAGTTTGATATGTACAATATTAATTTGAGTGATAACCATATTGCTCTGCCTCTGAGTTATTTATGCCTTTAAAATAATATTCTGAAAAATAACTAGCAAGCAATATTACTTCCAGCAAATATTTGTTTTAGATGCTAAACTGATAACAGTAGTTTGTGAGGTTACTGGGTTATTTTTCCTGCAGGGATATGAATACTTATTGCTTTTTGTACTTTATATGCTTGGAATCAATGATGTAACTTCAAGTATGGGAGGTGTTTACTGATTTGAAGTCAAATTATCTTGTAATTTATGTTCATGCAGGAAAAATAACAGCTGTTTAAGCATCTGTTATAAGCATTGTTCTTCCATTTAACATCACATTCTGGAGTTGCATTCAATTTTTTCAATTTAGCTGTTTTCTATTATCCAAAATAGTAATTGGCAGTACTAAATACAGTAGAAGGTGGGATTTTAAATATTTGATACTGATTGTCAAATTACATTGGTTTGAATGTGTTGTAAGTATTATACTTAGGCATATTCTTAAACTTTCATTTAGATTTACTTACCATCTACAAAAAGAATGTACATACAGAATATATTCCTAGATGAAAGTTGAAATATGATTCCTTTGTGTTTTGTTTTGCTCTGGTTTAACCTTACAGCAACAACACCAGTTCTTTACCTGAAACTAGTCTTCGCAGTTCATTATTCTTAAAATAACAACTGCAAATAATGAGTATATTTTATGTAAAATTTTAGACCAGGGAGGAGGGGTCTCCTTTGCTACTTTTGTGTTGGATTATGTCCTCAGGTATGTTATTGAAAGTACAATAATACATTGAAGGATGGAGAGCACTAAATAATGCAGGTTTGCAGGGCATGTGTTTTTTATGTTAAGAGAGATCATTCTTTGAACAGAAAATTGTAACTGGAAGAAAAATATGTCTGTGCCAATTGGTTGGGTTTTTTTAGTCAATAAAAACAATTCATTAAGTTTTCATATTAGCTATCACACATATATATTAGATCAAAAATGCAGGCAACTGTTACAGAATGCATTATGTATGTATTATATATCAACATGTGAACAAACACAGGAAAATATAATAATTTATTTTGTGCCCAACTAGAGTTACAAAACACTTAGGGGAGAATTTACCTTCTTTATCATTTTATTAGGTAGCTTTGAAAACTTGAACATCCTTTGTTCAAGACATTTAAACTTCTCTACACTTTTCTATGAATTTGATGTCATATCTCAAATCTAGTTTGTGACAGATAAAATGCAACATTTAGAGAGTTAGTTGCAGTAATATTGGCTGTATTTTTATTTTTGCATAAGAAAAATATTCAATATGCTGTCTATAAGATTTTTCTTTTTTTTTCTCTCTATTTTTTAGTTCTATTGGAAACATAGGAACTAGCAGTGGCATCTCACTGAATCATTATATTATTCCTTTGAACATGACATCTAGGAGCTTATCAGAGTGGACTCACAGACCTGAGAATAGAGTCTGCCTCTTTTGAGAGACATGCACTTCCCAGTCCCAGTCTGCATGTGTGTATCTTGGCTAGCTCATGGCTGCAGAGCAAGTCTGCTCTGTTGTGTCTCGGAGAACACTGTCCCTGAGAACGGGGAACAGCACTCACCCAGCTGTTTCCTGATAGGCAGCAAGGATGTGTCTTAGGACAGCACAAAGGGATCAAGACTGCTGAGCACGCCTGTGGTACACCACCTATCTTGACAACAAAATCCGAAAGTGCAAAGGGTGAATTGTGGGGCAGAATTAGCCTGCACTGCAGGCAGAACATCAGGGAAAACATTTCTCTTCTACTAAGCAGGATTCAAAACTGCAGTTCTGGTTTTACTCAGCTTTTAATAAAATGGCAACACCTTTTAATTGATAGTAAAATCCAGAAATTAGAGCCAAAATCCAGAAAGTGCTCTGTAGGGTTTGTGACATCTATACCAGTAAGTGAAACAGGGCTGAGCCATGTTTAGCCATATTGTTAAGCCTTTAGGACTCCCCACAACAGAGTTTGGATGTGTAACAGCTAACAGACAGTTCCTGTGTAAAGCTGAGGGACTAGCACATGCCAGGGATCATTCCAACAAAAATTTCGTATTAGCAGTGTTCTGCAGCCTGATTTTGTGATCAGACAATGATCTCTGCTTTTTGGTTTCTCGTAGCCCTTAAGTGTAATGCACCAAGTCAGCAATGAGCTCCAGCTGTTTGGAGATGAGAGCCATGATCCTGCAGAATTTTTCTTAACTGCCAGTGCCACATACTGAGCCATGCAACCCATGTTGCCACATCCCAGTTAACTACCAATACCAATATAATCTGAAGTTCAACATTACTGAAATATTGACTAACTTTCTTGCAAGTATTTGATTAACCTTTAAGATGTCTCACTGATATTCTCAGCTGAGCTTGAAATTGTGTATTTAAGCTTCTGATGACACTGACATCTCTTCCAAGTTCTATGTTCTGTTTATGCTCCACACTTCATTGTTTAATTTTGTTAGGGTAACACCTGAATTTCAGTAATTTTCTCCTATGTATTCTCATACATCTGACAAAAATAGTACTAAATATTTCACTCCCACATACTTTATTTCTAGGAGGCAAAGTTTTTTTCAACACGTTTATCCAAATCAAGTGTCATAACTTCTAGTCAGATACATAAAAATCTTCCTATTAGTAATTCAGCAAGTACATATTTCTAGACTATATGGTGTTGTTTGATAAGACAGTGGGAAAGAAGCTATTTTCTGATTTACAGATAGTTTATCTTCTTTGACAGTTTTCTTGCTAGTTAAAAGAATGTCTTGGAAATACTATCTTCTCAAATACAGCACAGATTGTGGCAGGCAGATAAGTATCTAAACATTATTGATCTCTTAACTTTTTCTGTGTTCATCAGGGTCAATTAGCAGGAGTCAATTCACATGGTAACACATACATCCACAAAGTCTTAAAATTAAAATATATATGGCACAGACAAACTACAGATAACTCCTGCCTATGCTGATGATGAATTTTCAAAGTGTCAAAATACTTTCATCAGAGAGAGGATTGCCAAAAATCAATATAATCTACTTGTCATGGGCATGATGACTATGTCAAGCAATGTCCTAGTGCACAAATGAGATCATTTATGCAAACATCCTTTTCAGTGTTCCTCCCCTTCCCACCCTCCCCTGGGCATAGTCAAATTGAGAATGACACAAAACTTCAGATATGGTGCATTTCTTAGAGCATTAAAAATACCCAGTGATTATTACTAGAATTGAATAACTACACCCAAATGGGTGATTGTTTTTTTCTGATAATTGTTGCTCAATTTTTAACACATTAACTATCCCAGATCAGATTAGAACAGTGAATAACAGGCACATAACTATTATTTTTTTGCTATTTCAAATTATTAGGACACTGAGAGCTTTATATTCATGTATTTGCACCAAGTATTTACAGTATATATAATTCATGTTTTTCTTATGACAACTTGTATGTACTTTACCTGTGCTTCAGCTGAAATTATTTTGTGTGTATCTGGTCACAAAGTGGTCATACTTGACATTCAACTACAGCATATTTTAAGAGAGATGGAAGCTCTATGCAATGGGCTAGTGGTGCCTGCTCTGCCCTCTCATACAGCTGAAGCTGCTGGAATTCATTAAAGCTGCACTGTGAGATAAGTGTAGCTATGCCTTGCATGCTGGAGCATGTGGTTACTTGGTTTTCAGAGCATCTGCATGTCTCCTTCCCACTGATGGTGTTCAGACCAAAAGGCATATCTCATCTTTGGCTTTGAATACAGTTTCATGAACTGCTTCAAAGCCACTGAAGATGCCAAACAGCTTGCATGTTTTCTCTGGTGAAGACAGCAAAGTGTTTCTAAAGAGAGACACAGTGATGCTGCTGTGTCTCATGCTTTATACCTGAAGTCATATATCTGATAGGACATTCCTGGGTAAAAGGAAATACATCTTACTTAAGGAACAACTGATTATCAAAAAATCAGTAATGTTTATTATCATTAGGTATACCTAAGCAGTTCTTAGACTTACACTTTTTTTATGGCTCAGGATTTATAACTTTTATTCCCATTTCGGATTACAATACATGAGATTTTTCACAAGAGTGTCTGTTCATGTCTGCCTCGCTGACTGGGATGCATGGAAAATTAAATGGATATGAACTGAGTGTCACTCTAGTGAGTAAGGAGGGCTGTCAGAGGCTATTGGATGCCAAGCCTGACAGACACAACTAGAGAACTGTGGATCTGAACAAGTTGCAGTGCTGTGGTTGGACACAAGGGGCGACAATGATCAAGCGTTATGTGCATGAGGTTGAGCCCAGTTTTGAGAGAACGTAGTGTTTGACAGCTTGCAGTTTTGTTGCTCATGGGTTAAGGGGATTCAAAGCTGTTCACATACTGCGCAATACTGGGAGCTTAGTTTTGTTGTGGTTTCATAGAGGTGGTAAAACACAGACAGTCAAAATACATCAGGGTTCTTCTTGCTGCCCCACACTGACTGATGGCGCCAAAGGACACACAGGCAGCTGTTTTTCCCTAAAAAGTTGTTAAGCCTGGAGGCAGCTTATGAAAAGTAGAGCAGCTCTTCATTCATCCTGCGCCACTGCTCTTTTCTTTAAAAGTCAAGGCATAAACACAAATGTTTACATTTTCATTGGGTTTTATCTAAGTATATGCTTAAATATATCTGGAACATATTACTGAAATGGCAAGCCTAACATAAAGAGACCAATTTTCCTAAAACCTTAATGAACAAGATAGAGATTTACCTTAGAAAAAGACTGCAAAATTTACCCTAAGAAATTATATAACAAAGTATTTTTAAATTGTCATGAGGTTTGCTGTTTAGTACAATGCTTATCATTTTTTCTAACTCAGTTAAACTTCATGACCAATGAAGGGATTAATTTTATATGCAGTGACAGTCTTGGCACTGAGTTTGTCTGACTGATTGTCTTCCTCAAAGGGTCTCCTTCCAAATCAGAATTTCAAATGGGTTCACATTAAAGGCAGAATTTGAACTGGTAAGTCTTCCTGTAATTAACTGTAAACACAGGGAATGTGAAATGCCCTTTAAAACATAGCTGTAGGCCTGCAGCTGTCTTTCTGGGATGCAGTACTGTTTAGTCATTGCAGTGTGCATTATGATTTAAAAGACCAAAGACATTTTCAAGAGATTGACATGTGATGTGGCAAAATTGAATCAACTAACAAAATAACCAGCTCATCTCCAGATTTTCAGAAGCACCAGAATTCATATTGACATTACTGGGGTCTGGCTAAAAGGTTACAAATTTTAAGTTCTGCTAGCCATAAGTGAGGATTAAAAAGACAAAGGAATAGCCAGTCAGCTTTCACTTAGTGTTTCAGAGACTGATGCACAAGACAGTCTAATCAGTGATTACAGGAAAAATGGTTCCTTTGCCTCCCAGCTTCCTCCTCCACTGCTTACAATAGACTGCCCTCAGCTTGTGCTTCAGCCTTATCAAATCTGAATGGTTTCTCCATTCAGAATAAATAATAACCTGTAGGATGAACTTGCAATTAAAGTGATAGGTGAACTTGTTTATTTAATCACAGAAGCACACAGCTGTAGCAATAAAATCTCCGCAGGGAGAGCTGGAGAGTATGTTGAGGATTCATAAGATAACAGAAGGAGTTCACATAATGAACTTGGTGCTATTTAAGCCAAAGACTTCCTGAGCATGAAGAAAGTGTATGTGCTCTCCTGAACTCTGCAGAGGGAATCTCACAAGATGGGAGCAGGCTGGTAGCAGAACAAAAAGTGTCAAGAATAGACAGATTAATTGGCCATAACACACTGCTCCATGAATCCAGGGGACAACAGCAATGTAGCAATTGCCTTGAGGTTCTTGCCCTAATGAGGACCTGTGGAATAAGTTTCCCATCTACATTTTCCTCATGGGAGTACTTCACCCTCTCATGCTCCAGGAGGATGAAAAGACAATGACTGATAATGCCTGACTCAAATTTATATGCACAGGAAACAAAGACATACACAAGTCAAACCTAAGACTGTTTCTTCTACATCATTTTGATCACAGTCTTGATTATATTTATTTGTAATTTCTAGAAGAAAATGGCTCTGAGGAGGTCTGTGTTCTGTTGCATACACATATACAATATTATAAATATTGAGGGAATAATGCTTCCCTAAGAGAGATCAGTCAAATGCATAGAGAAAATCACCATGAGAATTGTCTGCTTCAGACTCCTGAGTTAGTTTTTTTCTGACCTGTGATACTGCCAGGTGAGATACCTTCCTCAGTCACTGGGTTAGTGGCTTAAAAGAAGAAGTGTTGAGGACTGTTCTGCCTGCTCATCAGTGCAATGTTTTATTTAAAATCATCTTTAAGACAGCACTAGTCTCTGATCTGAAGTTCATATTGCTATGTGGAGAGAAAAGAAATAAAACTGAGGTAGATTCTGTCTCACTCAGGCATTGACTTCAGAAGCATATCTCAGATTAGTTTTTCCCTTTAATTTATTTATTCTGTTCACTTCAGGTCCACAGATACAAAAGAACTTATAGGTAGGCTGTCTTCTCTGTTTGTCTGTTTTTTCTTTCTTCTTTTTTTTTTTTTAGTCCTGTATACACTTTTCTGACATAGCTATGATTAATTACAAGAATATGCCTTTTTCCCTCTGTTGCACAATTTTGTTTACTATTAAAATAAATGCACTGGAAACAATAAAAAAGCAATTACATATTTCCAGTATTTATTTGAATAGATATCTTTTAATGATTTTTGTAAAAATTGTACATCTCTGTGGGCAAAAGTAGTACTTACAGAATAATGAAGGGGAATGAACCATTATTATGCATTACAATGTTTGACAAGTTTATTATACAAAACATACCTAAGGAAATGTTATATGAAATAAGATTTTCAGAACACACTAAGCTGTGCCTAAAAAATTTAAGCAAACATTTTAAGGGCACCATGGAAAAGTAATTCTGTCTTTTACTACTTACTAACATTGCAAAATTAGCTATCTATATGTCTCTAAACCTTTATTTGGCTTCAATTTATTATGTGACAAGTTGTTGAGTTTTTTCTTTTTGTTTGTTTGGTGGTTTGTGGTTTTTTGGCTTTTTTTTTCTTAACTGGAAAAAGTAGGAGCTGACAAAGAAAAGCATAAACAATAGAAACAGTTGCAACTCTGGATCGATAAGCAGATCAGTTTTTTAAAGGGTCAGACAAACGCTGAGATGCATTATCCATTGCGATTCTAAAATCACATATAATCCCTCACTATGACAAACCCATAAGATGTCTTCTTTTTTCTCAACTGTGGCCATTTTCTACACCTAGAGATTTCTGGACAACATGTGATCCTATGGAAACCATAAGCACTGCAAAACATGAAATCAGGTACTGGCATCGTAGAGGAGACCAGTAAAAAGTTACAGGAGATTTGATGATATTTAAAATATCTGAAAATTAAAAACATCAGTGGAGAAGGTTTTAAATGCAGGCAAATGGAACTGCAGGCTGAATAAATACCTTTCAGGACAGAGAGATACAACTGCATGCCTGGAAAGAGCCTCCCTTGCCCAAGGAGTAGTCCCTGTGCCATCTCCAAGAGCACCACTTCTTTTGCCTACTAAGAGGGCTGCAATATGTGCTGACTACTCTTTGGCTTCACTAATATGTGAGGCACTCTTTAATTTTCACATTTCTTACTCCTTCAGTCTTATCAATTTTCATATCATCAAGTCATTGTAGAAGAGGCAGTGCAAAAATATTGGTGGGAGAAAGAGGGAGTCTGCATGATGGAAGGGAAGTAAGAAGGAAGCTGGGAAAAGGTGGCAATTACATTTGAAACAGAAAGGGGAAAGAAAAAGAAACTTTCTTCCTGCAAACTGTCAGAACTTCCATTCAGTTCCTCGCTCACCCACCCTTCTTATTAGGATACTAAAATTTGCCTTGTATCTTGCATGACACACCCAATTCATCACATGTGTGTGTTGAATGTTTACAAAAAATCCATGTGCATGTAGATACACAGATGTATTCACTCCCTAGGTTTGGAAATGTTATCTCCATTATTATTACTAAATATCACAATCTGAATTTGCATTACAAAGACTTCTATAATTTTATAAAATGAAGCCATTTTTTTCTTAAATTGATATCTAAAGTCTCAGCCAAGAAATACTGTTAATTAAAAATACATTAATGTGTGTTAAATCTTTTGTCATAGTTCATAGAGCTCTTAATTTTTCTTGATGGTCTATTTCAGTGGCTCATGAGTTTGTGCTCTTCTTAATTGTTTAAACTTTAAAAATCTGAAATAAATATTTTCTAAAGCGCTGAAAGACATATTCATACACAGTCTGATGTTCAACTTGTTGCTTTTAAGTGTTTATGAGGCAGGCATTCAGAAGTATTTGAATGACTAATGATGTATCAGTTTCAAAAGTATCTTGGTACATAAGCTACCAGTGAAGTATAAGATGTGAAATAGGCAGCTACCAAATTTATGCATTTCAGTCAGTTCTATTATGGTGATACTAAATGCTTTTGAAATCTAGTCTTGTAATGGTAAATTTAAGCATTTTAAGAGGAATTTTCTTAAGGGCAAGAACAACTGCAGTGTATCTCTACAGATCATGAGATACTATATAATGCATGATCTCGTGATTTTCATTCCTTGTCCAAAATATGTATTTTAAAATTTCTTAGTATTAGTTTGTTAGCAAACAAGAACCTTACAGATTAGATTGTCTTTTACGTACTTATCACAAAATCACACTTGTCAGACTGCTATGCAATAAGTGACTTACAAGCTACTAACAGAGCATTGGTATAAACAAAGTAACAGGCATTTGTCTTCTAAGCTCAATTTTTTGCAATACTTATCATATCTAAATAAAATCAGAATATTTTGGTTAAATTATAGGGCAATAATATTAATGGCTAAAGAAACTGTATGGTATCTGCTGCCGTGGTTTGCAAACTTAAAACAAGACTGGTACTGTCATGACAATTCTATTTTCATACAAAGAGGGGTAAGCTTTGGCTCGTTTAGGCCTTTTATTCAAAGAAAGACTTTATGGAAATACCTCCTTCTCTCTGCTAATATTTTAAAGTCTTAGAATGCTTTCACTAAGAATGTTGAAAAAGCAAATCTGAACTATAACAGGCTTAGTCCTTTGCTTTAGTTTGGGGGGTTTTTGCTGTTGTTGTTTTTTGGTTGGTTTTGGTTTTTGGTTTTGGTTTTGGTTTGTTTTTTTTTTCATTCCTCCTTTCTCTTCCTCTGACAGACGGGAAATAAAATAAGAAAACAAAGCTTAGAAATACTTAAGAAATCTAGGGTGACAAGTGAGAGAGAGACTGTCGAGGATTTTTCAAAGACTGTCAACAAACAAATCTTCAAGACCCTACCCAAGCAGAAAACCTCCTGCTCTCCTCTGCCATAGTCTGTTGTGGTCCTGATGGACTGCAGCTCCTGTGTGCTCTTGCTCCCACCCCTGCCAGCATGCAATCAAACCCCCACCTACACTTTAGATCAGAGATAATGAGAAGCTTTTGTGAGAAAGACAGACCAGGAAGCCAGAGATTGACTCACTAAAGTACATTTCCAAAATCTAATGGAAGACTGTGTCCTGGAACAGACATCTAGATTCCTAAAGTCTATTATTAGCATGTCATAAATTATATCTGATAAAAGCATGGAAATATTATGGGTGAAGAGTCAGACTGCATTTTCCATATCTCAGCTGTGCAGTGTGATCAGGCTTTCTGTGGCCTGAAGAACTAAGCATATGTACTGCACTCCAGCTTCCCTCCAGCTCTGCTACACATCCTTCTGGAGACATGAACAGGTCCTAATCCTTCTGATGGCTTATTTCTGTGTCACTATGAACTCCAGAAATACATTTAAAAGTTTTTTTTCCGTTTTAGTTTTCTTAAAACCACCAAACAAGTAAAACTGCATTTCCCATCAAGAAATGAAAGTCAGAAGTAGTGTGATCTGAGCAAACTTCATACAATTTTTTGCACTCCTGCATTACACATCAGAATACAGATGGATCAGACCTGTTGCTGAATTCAACTGCACAATGAACAAAACTGACCTGTAGAGCACCAGTTTCTTCTGTTACAGGATTAAGATTTTGTTGTAGTGAATAAGGAAGACTGAACTCATAAAAGCAGTGGTAAGGACTGAAAGATGAAAAATGTGGCAGAAAAACATAAGAGAGAAAAGTAAATAGGAAATGCACTTGCATGCGAAGATAAGACATGTGGGGGAAAAACAGTGGCTGAAATCACATCAGAAAAAAAACAATGACCTTTTGAGGTATACAAGAAATAAAGAAATGCCAGGGATACTCTAACAAAACATATAATGAATTGTAAATATTGATACAGAAAAAAAGGCAATACTTCTGCTCAGGATTCTAAAAGAAACACAATACTTAATAATACTTAACTATCATGTTACAGGGATCAAATTAAATCTATCAATAATGAGACAGTTTTAAAGAGAATCTATTAGAGTTATGTAGTTTTACATGAACAGGCCTGTGCAACTTTATACATACATTTTTAGCAAATGGGTTGGAGGAGTTTTTGGGTTTTTCTTAGCTAGTATTATATTAGTTAGCATATTTAAAACACTGTAAAGGATTCAGAAAATGTAAAATTCCTCTAATGGGTAATTATATCTGTCTTAGTTTGAGGGAAGAAACCAAAATATTTACCAAAAAAACCAGAGGAGAGTATTCTTCCACAATAGTCACGTGACTTTATTAAATTTAAGAAAAAAAGAAACTTTACTTAGAAAATGGATATAAGAAGGATAACTGTTCTTAACTGATGGCATGGGAAGTTAGTGGCAGGGAGAGAATTTACATCAAAACTACAATAATATCATACTAGGAAGAGACATAGAAAAGTTAGTATGGAAATATAACATGCAAAAGCTAAATGAAAATAATATGATCAAGGTCAACTGATACCATCCATGTGGAAAAAAAGCTCTTGTAAATCAAATCAGATTCAGTCTTTGGTGAGATTAGAACTTTATTTGGTGAGTTTATCGCATAAACAAAAATTTTATGAGGCTTTTGACCAAATATCTCTTATCCTTTAATTAGCAAATTAATGCTATACAATGTAATAAAACATATATTGAAAAGACAGATAATTAGATAAGTGATTAGTTGTGAAAACAACCTACAATAAAGATTTACTGTTAAACCTGGATGTTTCTAGAAATGAATAGTGTAAAACCCCATGTTTCTAAGTATAAATCAGGAATATGTATTATTTTACCACAGAAGAAGCCCATGAAGCCAACACAAACTTAGTAGATAGATGTGAGGCCAAGGAGACCAAAGCTGGAATGGAAATACAATGAATTTTTTACAGAGGATCAAAAATTCCATTCCTTCTCCATCACCAAATCCAAAATCATGTTGTACAATGGGAAAGTATTTTATGATAGCACAAAATCTGAAAAGGAAATTCATGATCATTACAGAAAAACAAATAAAAATTAATTCCCACTAAAATACAGAGACAACATGGTTTATGGAAACCTAGAAGGATCAAGAAAAGAGAGGCAGCAATGAAAAGCAGTGGTGGTTTTCCACCTCTAGGTACTATTGGTGAGATTGATACTGGCAAACTGCCTCCTGTTCTGCATACTGCTCACAGTTCAGTTTTAAAACATCACTGAAAAAAATGGAGAAGTTACAGAAAATATGCTGCAAAATTATTCCAGGCTGCAGAAAATTCAGGTGAGCGACCACTTAAAAATATCAGTCTGTTTATTTTAGCTAAAAAAAATAAATAAAAAACAAAACCAAACTAAAACTGGCTGGCAGACAGCTTGATTGCAGTGTATACGCTCCCTCACAAGGTACTGAATAAGTCTTTAATCTAGCAGGGAAACACAGAACCCAGTGATTAGAAATGGAAGACAGGAAATTTCAAAATAGAATTAAGATAAACAGTTTAACAGTTGTAGGTGATCAACAGCTGGGACAAACTCCCAAAGGGAATTATGTATTCTTCATTACTTGTGTTCTCAAGACAAAATTAGGCATCTTTCCAGAAAATGTCCTTAGTCTTGAGTCACTGAAGAGAAATATAATGTCCTGTAATATGCAGGGCATATGTGACTAGATGGTCAATGATCTGTTTTGGCCTTAAGATCTGTCAGCCAAAGGTAAGGCTGTAAAATATTGCTACACAAAATTGGATTTTAACCCTCCTTCTACTACACAGTATGCCTAGATAATGTCTGTCAAATCACTCAATTCAAAATCTCTGTATTCAGTTGCTGACATTGGTCAATGTGCTTGGATCTTGGTTCTTGGATCCCTATCTTACAGTCTTGCATACTGATGGTTTCTATCAAAACCAAAGTCAGTAAAAACAATGCAGACTAAAAAAATAAATCTCACCTTAACTAAAGGCCCATGAGCAAACTAGTGATTTTCATACTCTCAGAAAAGTATAGATAGATTTCAGTGAGTAAGAAATGAAAGTGTATAGTGTACAACAGCTCAGCGGCCAAATGTCTTTCAGTTAGTTTGTGGATGATTTCATTCAATGATCAAGAAAGTGAATCTATAGATAGCTTTCAATTACAAAAGACTTTATAGAATACATGCCCAAAAATGCACCAAGAAACTGATGTTGCCTCACTTCATAGTACTTTTTGATTTGCTAGTAATACGGCGCCATCTTTGGCGGATTTCACACTGCCTTGGTCATGCCTGGAGAAGTGACCTCTTCAAATCTTCACAAATTATAAAAAAGTTGTAAAGAAGGAAATATTACATGGATCCAATAACACCATCTGGGGAGAAAATATCATCTAACTTGTAAATATTGCAGAACTTTAGGCACAATAATTCAGCACCTGGTGACCTACTCATCTTGTTGTGTAGTTTGAAAAACCTCTGAGCCTCCCTGCTCAAGATCCTACAGTTCTAGAATGCATAGCAATGGACAAGGACAAGGTTTGAGGCAGTATCAGCCTCTGCTCATAATGCTGTACACATCAAAGTGGGGGATAGTAATATAAGCCCACCAACACTGCTCTGTTTGAACATAAGTGGTAACTTACCATGTGTTTTCTTTTGAATGTACTTGGTCTGCAGCACTTCAGAAGATGGGTAACACATCTATTTGTAGTGCTTCAGCTCTGGCCAGAATATTCTAGGGACCAAAAATGTGTAGATAGGATGTATGTACGTGAACTGACAGAGTTTTACAGCTCCATCATGAGCTATTTGAGTAGTGGCTTCAATCCTGTTCAAACATGAATATAAGGGCAGCTTTAAACCATTTTCTCAGTGATTGATATTATTTATTTTGTATGCAGATAAACTCAGGCACAGAAAATTTAACTGAATTACCCAGCCATTTTTGTCAATTTAGGGGCAGGCACAGGAACACATTCTCAGATAGTGCAGTTTTTCATCAAACTGGTAGAGGCAGAGTTTGCCTTTTACACAATTTTGGGACAAATTAAATTTGTATTCATTTGAATGTTGTGTTTACAGTTAAAATTAACTGTATAAAGAATTGTCTATCCATAAAAATTTAGCTTGTGTCCTATACACGTGCCCAACTTGTCATGTTCTCCAACATAAATGTGAAGTTCACTTTTTAATTCAACTCTTTCTTACATATTCATAATATAATGCAATTACGTTATTTTATGTTAGCTATATTTTCTAATCCTGCAGGTGAGTGAGATTCTTATAGCTTCACATGAAGACAAATATTAAAGCTTCCAGTAACATTCTCTAAAATCCACTAAAATCAATTCTGAAGTCATGCTAGTATATCTTTATCTATCATAAGTAAGTTTTGCTGCCATCCCTTTGTCTAGAAACAAGGTTATTAAGCATCCACTTTATGAGGAAGATAAATAGTCATTATTTATTCACTCAAAATTACGCTATTTTTAATGTATATGTGCACACAAATATTTTTGCTGAAATAACAAATTGCATTTATGCAGCATTATCACTGAGACTGAGTCTGTTACTGAATTACTCTAACCATCTTCTCTTAGAAAGGCAATGATAGACTTGTAAAGGGAGCCCAAGGAGACTTTAGAATTGTCCTATACTCCCTTTTTAGAACAATCAATCAAATCATGGCAAGTACGCCTGCGCAAGACTTTTCATTAGTCCCAAATCAGGTAGATTATCAGCATTTGAACATCATCAATTTTATCACTAAATTCATTTTAAGTGTATGGCATTTTTTTGCATGTATCACTCCTTTTTATGGCTTGACAGCCTTATGTATCCTTTGATTGTAAAGTACTGTTTGTGTGAAATGGCTCTGATTGGCATAATAGCTGGACATTTTCTTGCATCTTGCCAGGCTTTAAGGGAAGACTATGCCCACCAGTTGTTTTATTTAATAATTTAGTTCTCTTCTAAAAGGTATTTTAACTCATTTGTTACAATTCATTATGTTTATTTTTTCATAATAATTAATCCAAGACTCCTGATACCAGTACAGAAAACGTAGTATGAGTGAGGAATTTAGGTAACACATGAGAGATTAGAATAATAAAACACTCCTTTATAGGTTCAATTTCTAGGAAAACAAAATCCTGAGAAGGTTGTATGCATGCTTTTGACCACACATTTCTACATTGCATAGCTTTGAACACATCTAAAATGTATAAACCATTATGAATTTGGAAATAAGATAGAAGTAGTTTCATCTAATCTGTTATCTCAGTACCACAAAATCTTCCAGTCCAATTCCTTCTACTGATCCCCTCCTCCCACGTGTCCTATGGATATGGTTTGTCAATAAAAATGTCTTAAATTCAAAATATTTCAGAATAAAAGGAGCCAAAGCAGTATCAGCTAACAGCAATCACATTGCAACCTACTTACTTTTGTTGTAGCTTTTTCATTACCTCTAAACCAACCTTTTACTTCCTTTGTTTCACAACAGTGCTCTAAGTAAAGGCTTTAGCTATCAGAGGCATAAGCTGCAAGATATTAAGATACTTCAAACCAAGATATTAATGACATTATGTAAGAGACTCACAAAACCATTTTTCGCTAGCAACAGCATTCACACTCTTGTAGTAAGACTTTAGTGGCTAAGCCTGTAAAAGAACACTGGTATATACTGTGTTTCCCATCTTTTTTTTTCCTAGTATTTAAGCAGTGAAAGTCTAACCTTCCTTTGATATCATTTTTCTGCCTTATTCATTTTTAAAATGACATCATGCAGCATAATGACAGATAGGAACCAAACCAGAAGTCTAACCATATTATTTTCCCCAGTTTCCTAGTATTTATAATTGTTATTCTCATGGTAGATGCATTACAACAGTAGAAAGTGAAACTTCAGAATAAGTCTTTCGTTAGAAGCAATGGTATTTTATCTCAGGCAGCTACCAAGCATTGACGTATTGGTCTTGCTCAATACAAGTAACAGACAGGACAACAGCCAAGAAAAGTACCAAGCCCTAGTGTCCCTTCTTGCCTTTTTAGGTTGTTACCATTATGATGTGATAGAAGATACTCATATGGGAATTAAACACATAATCTTATGAGAAATAACATCTGGTTTGCCTTGTTCTTAGGTCCCAGAGGGTTAATTTGTTTGCTTTTGTTCTGAAATGGAAGAATGACTTGCATTTGAAAAGGCAGCAGGAAAATTATCTTCTGGATAGTTACAAAAGGAACACCAGTGAGTAATCACTCAAAATTTCGTATTTCTGAGACCTCAGTGTGCCTGAGTATCTCCATCTGCCAACAAGCACTGACAGGCTGCAAATTTGAATGGCTTGAGACCTCCCTCCAGAGAGCACAAGCCATCATATAGCTCCTCCATATATATCAATCTTTATTCCTGCATCCTTGGCATGTTGCATTGCAGACATAGCTCCCTAATAGTAAAGGCATGCCCCAGGGAACAGACTGTTCAATCCTCAACTGTTTCTGAAGATGTAAATTCTGTGTCTTTTATTAAGTAAGGAGATTCAGTGAAAACAGAAATTTAAATTCCAAAGACATGCCAGCAAATGCTGCAATGCCAACACTGCTGAGTAGCAGAAGAAAGTAGAGCTGTCAAATCACTTCCTGTTTTTAAAGTAGTATATTTTGCTATTTTAATATCTAAAGATGCATGAAAATGTAGATAAAAAATCCCCACCTACAGCACATGAACCATATCTCCTGCTTGTTTGGACAATCAGCATTTCAATGCAGAGATTTGAAAAATCCCAAACCTGATGAAGCTGTTGAGAGAAATGCCTTCATCTGTGTTTTAATATGCTTGTCATAAAATTATTGCAATGTTTACTTTGTAGTTATAAATAGTACGGCAGGACTCTCAGCCATTTGGGGAAATGCTCACCTGCTCATCTGTTCACTTGCAGGATCCTGCAGAATTCAGATTCCTCTCTCTCTTCTTCACTATGTTTGTGAAGGCAATAGTAAGGGAAATGATGGTTCATAGTTCTTTTGCTATGTTAGAAGGATGTACTTTTCTACCTGCCTCCCCTGATAGAGGCAACAATAAAACAGAACCTGAGTGTGTGTATGGCTGAGGATTTTTAAGTTGTCTTGCTTAGAGTCAAACCCTGCAGAAAATAATCTGCAGGTCTTTGTGACAATACCAGTCCATCAAAATTGGGGGGGGGAAGGAGAAAGAAAGACAAAAATTCCAAACCAAACCTGGCTTTCAGTCAGCCTGGTAGTTTTTAGTGCCCCAAATTTAAACTCTTCAGACCTTTCAGATAAACTAAATAATGCATCTACTCCAAATGCCACACTTCACACTGTCAGAAGCAAAAAGCTTCTGATAATTCTGAACTTTAAAATCTTTGTTGCATTACCTCCACACAATCTTTAGTTTCATGCTCTTACCTTAAAAATAAGAGCTTAAACACTCTTTCTCAAAGTGTAAGGCTTGAGATGTAGAAGCAGTACAAAAAGCTTGGGTTAAAAAACAAAAAAAAAGCCAATAAAAATCAAAAGAAACCTCAAAGGTTAAAAAACCCACACAAGATGAAAACAAGCACCCAACCTCAACATCAAAAAACTCTGTTGGTCTTTAACAATAAAGGGAATTGTCTTTGTTCACAGCAACATACGTGGTAGGTAGGAACACACACCAGTAGGAACACACACCTAAAAACTGCCATCATTGGAGCCTTGGAAAACACTGAGGCTGTCTTTGCTATGGTAAGTGACTAGTCCATTTCTGAAGGACAAAGAGAAAAAAATTATCAAAGCTAGGCATAAAAATCACCAGTTTACTGGGGACACAGCCTAGTTCAGAATGCAATCAGGCTGAACAGGACCTGCACATCATAGTCTGGGAGGCATCCCCATCCATCAGCAGTGCCTTGATCCTCCTTAGGGTGATGTATAGGGCTGAAACACGAAAGAGCAGTCACTGTCACTGGTGCCTCAGTGTGGGTGGCTGCAAGGCAAGCACCACTTACCTTGCCTTTTCACTCACAGCAGCCGAAGGAAGGAGCATGGCCCCATACCAAGGTTAGACTGAAAACCTAAAAGCTATACTGTTTTATATCAGCTTGCACCTACTAAAAAAAGTGTTGAGGCACTCTCACAGTATGGGTTAGGCACGTATGTCTCAGAATATCCTGAGCCCTTATAAAGTTGAAAATCAACGGCAATTTGTGTAAGGCAAGTGCACTGTCCTGCCACAGTGCTATACCGATATGTCCTGTGCATTGCACAACAGGTTGAGCACTCTGTAGCAGAAATATGATGGAACTTAAGACTACCAGTGTACGGCTAACAAAGGCAGAACTGCAACTGTATTTGTCTAAATTCACAAAAACTGCAAGTATGAAGATACACCAATTGTTTTTTACAATAACAGCAGAGAAAATGAAGGTTATTCCCAGAGTTGTTTGGATAGTGTTTGTGCTATCTGCTTTTTGTAAAGTAGAGAACCACATTAATTGTAAGCTGTGATAGGAAGAGGAAGATAAAGGTGTATTAGGAGACAATTGTATAAGGAAAGTAAGGTTTTCCAAGTGAAAAATTCAAGTTGACAAAGTGCATTCTTTTTTGCTGAATAATAAAAAAAACCCCAAGACTCAAAAAGTTTTGGAAAACAATTATTTTAAGCCAAAAGAGTGCTAAAATTTCCTTCACTTTTCTAGTGTCCTGCACTATTTTCATGTGCAGTTCAGGTTAAATTGCACAAATTAGGGTTTGGCTTTCAGATATAAAAAATGTTATGCCCAGAACTCTGAAGGAAAGAGTCAGAGCTCTAGACTAATGTGTAGAAATTTCCAGACACTCAGCATGTCTTTAGCAAGAAATTAAAAGCTTGCAAACAAACATGAGTACAAGTTAATGTATGTCTAAGGTATTCTTCTAAAGAAAAAGGGTGTTTCTGATCTCTTGTAATTCATCTTCATTATGCCATCATTTCTGCTTTATTTAGGTGATGTTCCTACAGCACTATATAGGCTGACACACTAGCAATCACCTTTATTAATGTAATGGGTTTTTCTTGCCTCCATACAGAGACTAAAGCTATGTAATTATGGCTACAGTCTCAAGAGAAAGACAATTATATATAAGCACCATGTTTTCACATATATGTATGTAAAAACCAAACCAAATCAAACCTAATTTTTTTCTGATTTGAATATCTCTCTATAAATGCATGATTCCATTAAAAAAAAAAGTTCAGTCAATAGCAGGAAAAACCTCTAAGAGCTCAAAGGACCAAAAAGGGGTAAATGTACCTCTATGGGATCAGCACATTATGTTGTGCCCTGAATGGATCTCCATTTGGTGCCTCCTGATGTGGCATTCCCAGCATCTAACGGGCTGTAATGTTACCTACACTTTCCTCTCTCTCCTTAGCTTCAATAAATGGCATTTCAAATAATGTTACACAGAGCCTGAATTCCCTTCTTATTAGGGTTTCAAAACCTCAGTGTAAAATTGGTTCAAAACACTTTCCTGGGGACGCTGTTTTTTCAAAATCTACACCTTTAAGGCAACCAGCTACAGTTCTACAGCTGTCATCTAGCCATGGAAACTACCCCAACACCAGAAACTTGGACTTCAATTGTTTTCACAAAAAATGCATTTTTCTTCAGACCAAAGATACACACTTCTTACATTTGCTACCAGTTTTTACTACAAAGAGCTCAGTAAATTTATTCCATCACCATATGTTACTCCTTATAAGAACTGCATTTCTTCTAGCTTCCTCTTTACCAGTCTTGCTAAAACACAAAAATATAGAGATTTAAATATTTTCTCAAACACTAGCAACCAAGACAGCAGTAAACATTGGAGAAAATCTTTCCCTAGTTCTTCCCAGTCATGTACTTAATTTTTAGTCTCTTTGGTTTTCTCACCTGCAAATGTTCTTTAATTCAGGTTCCTTTAGTCAGCTTTTTGTGTGTGTTCCTCTAGCAATTACTTCTAATTCTTTTAAAATCCAAACTCTATCTAGTTTTATCATGTGACTAACTTAGAAATTAAGAAAGTGTAAATCTGAAAATTTTTAATATTGTAATAAATAGATGAACAAGAAAACTAATTTTTTTCTGAGATATTTGCATTTTCTGATTTACTCAGAGATACTTAGATGCACATGTATATTTGATGGATTTGAAGCTTTCAGGTCCATATGGTTAAAAACAAGTAGCATGTAACTTGAAGATTCACAGGCTGGTCTTCAAGTTGATGTTTAAATTCCTAAGCCTCTAGAAAAACTATGAGAAGACAAGTTTCTGTCAGTTTCAGACAGTATGTCCTGCTGGACATTTAACCAGCTTATCTTATTTATAGATCTATGTTTAGTTTTTATTTTTGGCACCTTTTTTGTTTCCTGGATAGCTGAACATGCACATGACCAGGTGCATAAAACTGGGAAATATGTAATAGATGTAAAAACTGTGATTTGAAGACCTTAATTCCTTCTTGCTTGTTTTGTTGTTCCTCATAACCCCAAAGTATTGCCATAAAAATTTTTAAGTGCATGCGTCTGCTGTGTACAGAAAGAAACACTAGTGATATTAAAAAGCAAAACAGTTTTATGAAGAAGATGCACTTTCTTGAAAACATGTGAGCAATTTTAACTTTCCTTGACTAGTATCACTAGTATCATTTGGTTGTGGAAAAGGAAATAAATCAAGTTGCTATTCAAAGACCTCAATGTACAGAAGAGGTCAACAGAATCACAGTCATCAACACCTCTACAATGAAATTGTGGAGACAATGACTAGGTATTTTCCATAACACTAGTAAGGAAATGCAACACTGTCAAAAAAGACAACAATACAACTAGGTAATATGCCTAAGACGAGGCAACAATTATTTTTCTATATATTCACAGACAAGGTCTTTCACAATGCATATGTCGTACGAATAGTAAGCCCCACCAAGAATAAAAGTGACCCCTAGGTGGTGGTCTCTTAAAACTGCATGTGATTATATGAAGTACCTTTATTTATGGAATTCAATCATCTATTTTGAGCAGAAGACACCTGTAATTTAAAACAGTCAGTACACATGTGATGTTACTGTCAAGTATCTAAGACTAGCAAGGACCTCTGCCTTCCAAACTTCTTTACTGGTATGAAATCAGCAGGTGGGAAATTGCCGTGTTGCTTGATGTGCTTTCCAGCTGCAGGTGCTTTGGTGGAAAAACACTATTATAAATTATCCACCCTCAGACTGATGTTGTATCACAGGCAGATTCTCTGTCACAGAGATCTCAAGATAGTCAGTGTCCACAATACTCAGAGAATTAGAGAAATAGCTAACTTTTGTAAGATATGTGCAAAACATTTGTTCAAAACTGAAGGCAGGTTTGATTCACAAAATAACAGGGGTAGCAGGATCAGCTTTGACCCTCATCCAGAGCACTCCTTTCTCACTAAACCTACTGTGGTCTATCATCTGAGAACAGAACCAATTGCATGTTGAGTTTCTGTTCTGAAGGAGAAAAAAGATGAATTTTTTTAAAAAGAAAAGACACTTCAGGCTTGATTACAAATTTGTTTCTTTGTTGATCAAGTGTTGTTTCGTAGATAATACTTCTTCTCATTCATTAGATCAGTATTGTTATTTGTCATACAATGTTACAGGTAACAATTGCAAACAAGATAATACAAGTGCAATAGAATTGATTGAGTGCTTACTCATTAGGCAATTTGTCTCAATAATTTTGTATTGTACTCACGTTCTTATCAGGCACAGAAGAAGAATAAATAAGACTGAACAAATCCAAAGCAAGATTTCAGTAACTCATCTCAACTTAGTGGCTCTGAATGAGGAAAATAGATCTAATCCTTTACTTATAGCTTGAATTCAAATTATCCTTTTTGAAATGTTCTGATATCTATTATTTGTATTTAACACTTTTTCAATATGACAGTGACTGCATTTTTTCAAGTCAGTCAGTGAATGTAGTCATTTAAAACTAAGTGAACCTGAGGGAAAAATTATGTAAGTCTGGACTGTATTGAGTATAAAACAGGTTTGTGTTCTGCTAACCTTTACTGGATGAGAAGTTTAAAATTAGTAAGAAATTAGTATCTTTTTCTTGAAGACCTTCTTCAAGAATAATTAGTGGCAAAAAAGTGAAGATTTTCTTCAATTCTTATACTACAAGCATAACAGAAGCTTAAAAATGAAGCTGTGTTCAGTTTTTCCTGTGAGGCAACAATCAGGAAAATTTTATAGATTAAAAGAACAAAGTATTTAATTCCCTGTATTTATACCATGTAATGCATGAGTAAACTCAGAATTCTCTGAGGAATTTTATGCAATTTTAGTCTTATAATTTATGATTGAAGACTTTTAAAAAGTCTTATTTCATATTCCATTGGGTAGGATTCATAACTTCATATAGAATTTGAAACTCATTACAATAAATTCTGTGGAAAAAAAATGTAGAGAGGTATTTATTGCTGGAATACAGTAAATGGTTAAATTCTAAGATAATGGACAACCACTTATAACAAGCATTTATCTTACTGGTACGAGGGCTCACTCTGGTGAGGTCATGTTACTGATACAAGTCTCTTTTTATATAGATTTTCTGTGGAATTTAGGTCATAAATTAAAGTAAAGCTACTTATTATTATACGTAGCCACAGTGGGACACACTTGCAGTCTTATGGAGATGAGCCAAAGACTCATAATAAAAGCCAACCAAATAAAATTATCTAAGGGAATTAAGAGGTGTTCCTCTAGGAAGGTGACTTGGATGACAGTGCAGCTGAGGTGCCTCCACACCAATGTAAACAGCATGGGCAGTAAACAGGAGGATTTGGAAGCCACTGTGCTGCTAGAGAGCTTCCACCTGCCATTACTGAAACTTTTGGGGATGAGTCCCATGGCTGGACTTGTGCTATTGATGGATACAGGCTGTTCAGAAGGAATGACAGAGGAAGGAGAGGCAGAGGGCTTTCCCTCCAAGGGGTGGATTGAGTATGAAGAGCTGCCTCTGAAGAACAGTCATGAGCAGGTGAAAAGCCTGCGGGTAAGAGTCAGAGAGTGAGGGACCAAAGGGAGCCTCGTGGTCAATGTCTGCTACAGACTGGCTAGCCAAGGGCAGGCAGTTGACAATGCCTTCTTGCTACAATTACTGGAGTCATCACACTTGTAGGCTCTTGTCATGCTAGGAGAGCTTCATCCACCCCAATATCTGCTAGGAAAGTAGCACAGCTAGCTGTAGGTCATCCAGGAGACTCCTGCAGTGCATGGAGGACAACTTCTTGAGCCAGGTAACAGATTGCCAGACCAGAAGGGATCCAATACTGGATCTGATGGTCACCAAAGCAAGAGAACTGATCAGTGACATCAAGACTGGAGGCAGCCTGGGCTGCAGTGACCATGCACTGGTGGAGTTCACAGTCCTGAGGGATATGGGTCAGGGAAGGAGTAAAGCCTGGACCCTGGACTTTAGGAAAGCACACTTCCAGCTCTTCAGGGACACAGTCAGTGGGATCCCCTAGGAGAATGCCCTTTGGGACAAGGGAGTTGAACAGACCTGGCAGATATTTGAGGATTCTTCCATAGAGTGCAACAGCTAGCAATCCCTGGGAGCAAGAAAGTTGGAGATTGGCATGGCTGAGTCATGACCCGATGGTTGAACTGAAGACAAACAAGAAAATGCACAGGAGTGGAAGCAAAAACAGGTGACCTGGGAAGTGTATAGAGACAAAGTACAGTTGTGCAAGGCGGGGTGAAGAAGGCCAGGGTAAAGCTGGAACTAAACGTGGTGAGGGACATAAAGAATAACAGGAAGGGCTTCTACAGGTCTGTTAAGCAGAAGAGAAATGTCAAGGAAGGTTTATCCCTGTTGATAAACAATGCTGGTATATTGGTAGCAATGGGTGAGGAGAAGGCTGAGGTACTAAACAACTTTCATGCCTCAGTTTTCACTGGCAACCTCTCTTCCCAAACTCTCAAGTGGTTGGACAGTAGGATGGGGAATGAGTTCATGACCACTTGAGGAATGTGAAAATATGTAAGTCCATGTGAGCTGATGAGATGTATCCCAGAGTCCTGAGGGAGTTGGATGATGTAGTTGCCAAGCCACTCTCCATGATACATGAAAAATCGTGGCAGTCAGGTGAAGTCCTAAGTGACTGGAAACGGGGAAACATTGTACCCATCTTTAAGAAGTGTTGAAAGGGGAACCCTGGGAAACCTGACCTGTCAGCTTCACCTCTGTGCCTGGAAAGATCATGGAACAGATCCTCCTGGAAGCTGTGCTAAGACACATGGAGGACAGAGGGGTGATTTGGGACAGCCAGCACAGCTGCAGCAAGTGCAAGCCCTGCCTGACCAGCCTGGTGGCCTTCTGTGATGGAGTGACTGCATTGGTGGACAAGGGAAGGGCAACAGATTATCTGGACCAGTATAAACCCTTGACAAGGTCCCCCACAACATCCCCCTCTCTGAATAGGAGACAGATGGACTTGATGGGTCGACAGTTAGATGGATAAGAAAGTGGTTGGATGGTCACATCGAAGGGCAGTGGTCAATGGCTTAGAGTCCCAATGGATGTCAGTGACCAGTGGTGCCTACCAGGGGTCTTTGTTGGGACCAGTGATATTTAATATGTTCATTAATGACATAGAAAAAAGGATCAAGTATGATCATTAAGGTCCCTTTTAACCCAAACCATTCTATAACTCTATAAAAAATTTTCTTGTAGTTTTGATTCTCCTGTTTTCAAAATCATTACCCTATCTAGACTTTACAACAACTTTCAACCTATGGGTAAAGTTCACTAGGAAAAAAGCAATGAAATGTTTTTCATAGCAATGAAAAGGCAGTCCTCATCTCAGTCAAAGCAACTGACAAAAAAAATGCTTCTGGAAAAAGGTGAGTGTTACAACCAGTTTGAGCTAGCAGATTCCATATAGACTGCTAAATGACAATATAGTAGTTTTATATGCTGTATATAAAGAAGGTAACTCTGGCAGGTACAGAAGAGCATTTAAATTAAGTTGTATAGGAAGTAAACTTTCTATCTAACTATTGTAAAAAAAAAATCTGGTTTTGGTGTAGAGACTTAGTGATAGGTAAGCATGGAGAGCTGTTGTTCCTTACAAATCTGTTTTCCCTTCTGTGATATGAAGATGTTCAATTAAGAAGATACAGACTAGCAGATCCAAAGAGTGTCTAACCAATGAGAATCTTTGAAAAGTACTATAAAACTGGATTAGCGTAGACTATATGCCATACATTTCATACTGTGATCATGTTTATTATTTAAATCTTACCATATGGCAGCAATAGAGACATTACAGAAGTCGAGAGACTAGAACACAGATGTTTCTTCCCATCCTTTAAGCTCAATATCAATTATATTTGCTAAAGTCTAGCAATTACATTCATGCTAAAAGATACTAAATTATGCATGACAAAAAATAAAGACATGCTATAAATAACAAATCTGTTTTATTACTATGATTTAGTTAATATTTATAAGGCACTAAGTACCTTTCAGAAGTAAGAGATCAGAAAAAACAAGGGCAGTTCCTTTATGACAGCTTTTTTGCTGCATCCTCACAGAATTAGTCAGTCTGAGTCAGGTATTCAGACAACTAAACCGAAGAGGGTCAGCTACAAATGGCCTCAGTGATCTTGCATTCTGTCAAAGGCAAGGCCCCCAAAATTTTAATTGCTTTTTTACAAAATAACTCTAACACCACAAAAATTTATATACACTGTATATAAAAGATTGGAAGAGATCAGTCTTTATCTATAAAACCCTGACAAGCTTCAACTATCAAAATTTACATTGTAAAATGTCAAAATCCTTTGTAGCAGCAATTGCATGCTCCATGGAGAAAGAAAACTACTGGCAATAAAATTTTTAATTTTTCATCAAAATGGGCTTTGCCCTGTTTTACACAATTACTGTTTGGATTCCGAAAGAACACCACTGAATGAACTTCTTGCAGAAATGACTTACAAGGCTTTTATGTGTGCGTGTTTTGACTGCCCAGATCTCCTACAAAACACACTTAGCCAGGCAGGGCCAAAACTAGCTAAAAAACCATGCAAGATGTGATCTTATCAGAGCTTCATATTAGAGAGTCCTGGCTAGAGCTACTACAGGTATTGTGCTAACCTAAGTCTACCAGTCACAATTCTCAGCTCTTGGCAAAACAAAATACAAGAAAGCACGCAGAAATACAGTCATCTTGTCAAAGTCTTCACCTGTGTTTGCTGGCTGTAACAAAAGTTTCTTACTATAGCAATGCTTATTAATCCTGTTGATCTGTTGTAATGCTTCTGTGAAGTTGCATGTTTATTTCTGTAAACTCCTTTTTTTTTCCACCAAATTTAAAAAATCTCTTAGAGAAAAATATGTTGTTATTCACCAGATATTAACTCAAGGTACCAAAGGACCAAGGGCTTTACAAGAGTTCCTGTGAATGCAATCTCTTGGAGTCTAAAATTGAAGTATAACACCCAGTTAAAATTGAGCATTCAGGACCAGGGTGCAACATGGTCCACAGTGGAAGGCACTCTAGCAGTGGAGGCATCTAATTACTGAGCAGCTTCATGTAATATCTAATATTAATTCATGGCCTGCTTACCCCCTTTATCTTACAGTGTAAATATATTTCCTCTCTAGGATTAAGTCTTTGATGTCATCCATGCCTGGATACCAGTAGGCTAAACAAAGTGAGCTCTTCTAAAGTTAAGAAACCTAATTATTACTATTCCAACTTTCCAAGAAACCTTCTTTGACATCAGCCTAACCTTTATTTATTTGGTTTTTAACATGGAACCCAGAGAAACCTCTCACTCAAGCCTAAACAACAGCATTGATACATTAATAGTTTTCTATTCTCTAAGAATTCTTCTCCCATCATCTTAGGGCCATACTTGCCTTTTTCAAAGCTACTTCCTGTTGACAGTTCACAGTTATTCTCTGATCAGTCAGAATATCCAGCTATTGATTGATATCTTTCTATTTTTGTACCCTTCAACTGATGAAACCCTATTGTATGGCAAAATCTTATGTTCTGAACTCCCAACACAGGCATCAATAAAGGGCCTTAGGTGTTGTGATATTCAGGACTGGAAAGACTAATAGATATTTAGGTCAGGAACTGGAACAAATGAAAATTACTTTAGTAAATAAAAATTCTTACACATAGAATGGGTGTAATGAGGGGGTTGGTTCAGGAATGCAAAAGAGGAATCCAAGAGAAAATATGAAGGATTAATACATGTGTGAAATCTTGTTTTCTTCATGGACTTACGTACCTTTCTTGAGGCTGAAAATGAGAGTCCTGGGTAATAGAAATGAAGTCTAAATACTCTTTGCCAAGTAAACATACATAAATGTGAGGTCAAAGGAAATCTTCACATTTGCCTTCTGGGAGGAAACTCTGAATATTCCCATGGAAGGTCCTTATATTGTGGACCTGTGATCACAATATCTGACTTTTTAGCAAAGTAAGCAACTGTGGTACAAAAGGGAAGATTCTTGCACAAAAAACAAACAAACAAAGAAATTAAAACAACAGGAAACAGAAAAGCAATTTAAAATTGTTAATTATTGAAAAGGAAGGAGGTTATCAGTTCCACAGGTATAGGCGGCTGTCCAACATTTTTGCATGTGTCCTAAAAAGGGGGGGATGGAATGGAATGGGAAAGTCTGCTGTCAGCTCTGCTGTTCAGCATCATAGGGATGAGGATCGATTGAGCTGTACTGATGCATGACCAAGAAATCTATAAAAAATGGTGAAAGGGATTGAATGTGACCAAATGTAAAACTAGGCAGGTGTTGTGTGGGGGGAAGATTTCCACATGTGAAGATATAATTGTTCTGAATTGTCCAATTATCCCCAAGACCTTACTCTTGAGTAGTATGATAATCTTTTTGGTGGTCAGTAAAAATAAAACAAAAGAGAACAGTCAAGCCAATCAAACTTCAAGAAAGCACTAGCGAACAAGGTAGAGAACACAACTACTTTACTACATGAATTCACATTGCATATGAATTATGAGTACTATCTGCAGTACTGGTCTCTTTATCTCAGAAAGGATATGGCAGAACTGGAAAGCACTCAAATTTCCTTGGTATTTTATCTAAAAGCATAGAACAGTTTCCTTTTAAGCAACAGCCAAGACAGCACAGACTTTTTAGAAGAATAGAGGACCTTGAGGGAATATGACAGAAATCTAAAAAATCCTGAGTGATACGAGAAGATGGATAGACAGTGACAATCACCCAGTGTGAGGTATCTGAATTTTAACATAAGATGAGAGAGGTTGCTGGTTTTCTTCTGTTTATGATCCTTCATTCTCGAAGCAAGCAGAACCTCAAACAGCTGAAAAGCCACTGTTTCCACCAGATTGATGAGCGTCTTCATATCACTAAGTGTCTTCAGCCACAGCAGGCAAAACCTATCAAAATGTTGCCAGGCATAGCAGAATTCAGTGGCACTGTGAGATCCACAGGTTCTTCCAAAGGGTTTGATATTTCTTTGTGCAAATAAGAAAGTATTTGCCTTCAAAATACTCATGTTGTCACCTAGATAAGGCCTAATCAAGCTGTTTTGGTGTGGATGTTCTGCAGTAGCCAGAGTACTTGTACAGAAGAAAAGGCAGAAGTAACTATTTTCCAGCAGATTTAAAGTAACACAGCATCAAGTACCAAGGATTGCAACAGGCCAGTCGATGATCAGAGAAAGTATTGAAAGGAGACAACCAGAAGAATAGTTAATGCAAACACAGTACATTAGTATGAGGTTGACAAAATATATAAAAAATTAAATGTGTTATTGATTACTTTCCCAGGTAACAATGCCTCTGTTTCCATAAAACTGCTTGCATGCTTTGGCTCCGTAGAAAACTGAAACACACCGATAAATGTCAGCATTAAAACAAAAAAAAATACCCTAAAGTGATCAAGGAAGCATATGGAGAATAAATAAAAATTGCAGAGCTTCCTGTGGCTGTTTGAGCATAAGTTAAAACACAGTAATTTAGCTGTTTTTCTGAAAATGAGGAACACAGACCATGAATTATATGTAACAGTGACTGGGCTTCACATTCTAAGGCACAATCTAGCCAAGGGTCTCTCACACACTGATGTAGAAGGTACATTTAAGAGGTATATGATGTGGTGTCTCCATTAGCAAGGAAGAAATGAGTCTTAAATATGGCCTCATGCTGTTTCATAAAAAAGGCTTTTAAAACCCACAGAGGTGCTGTAATATCAGTCTGCCACTCCACTGTCAGATAAAATAAAACTAATCAAGCATTATGTGTTCAAAATTGCACAAAGAAAGAACAAACATACTATTCCATTCTGGACAACCTGTAGTATTGCAGACTTCATGATTCCAGGAAGAAATTACAAAAATGAGCCTCACAGTCAAGCTATCAGATGTTGCTTCACCACTTTTTTTGTGAGAGTATTAGGCTGACTGCTTGGACATATGGAACCAGTGGGAAACTTGTACATAACAAAAAAGCAAGTATGAAGGAATACTCAAGTCCTGAATGAACATCACTAGCAGTAAAAGTACCAACCTGAGAGAAGAAAACCCTTTTCTGTCTTGAAAATATTTCTTCTCAACAAATAGTTTCCTTGGGCTCACTAATATATATATTCAATTCATATGAACACATATATTCAATTCACAAGAGGTGAGCCACAAATGAAGTAAATTAAATGTTAATCCAGTAGGATAAGCACTATCGTGGAGTGAGTGGGTAGAATTTTGTAGTAGTTTTTGCAGTGTACCAAAGAATACAACTCTAAAAGCCCACCAAAAAAAAAATGCAAAAACCCCAACAAAAACAAAAAACCCACCCAAACAAACAAAACCCCACAAGCAAACAAATGAAACCCAACCTCCAGCAAACTTCTTAATAAAAGCACTATTGTGTGTTCTGAGATGCTCAGAAAAAGTACACAATTTTTCTCTTTCTTGAGACTGAAAGAAGGAGTGGATGCCAATGATGTTTTATATAAGAGACGAATGGGAATCTAAACATGTGGGAGTTAAAATTACCTTTCCTTTCTGCTTGTTCCCTACAGATGTGGGGACATGAGAAAAGGCAGCAGGACAAGTGCTTGTGTTGTCCCCTTGGTTACACAAAGTGGACAATCATACACTGGGAAAGAGGAAAAAATATGTATGAAATAAATCATAGAAACACAGAGGTGATATACCTTGGAAAAGAAGGATGAAAAAGAAGAGAAACAGAAGTGAGAAGAAGGAAAAAAATATAGAAATATCACCTAGGGGAAAAAGCACTTCAAAAATCAAGAAGAAACACAAACTAAAATTGCAAGAACAATAAAGATACTTTCAGAGAATTATTGTGACTTAAGTGTTAGAATAAGCAAAAATAAATATCTCCATTAGCTCATAAAATAGAGGATTATACCTTTATTGCCAGAATGTTCTTTCATCTCTGTGGACAATCCTTATCTCCGTATTTGTGGCATGACTGTATTTGCACCTAAACTGGACAGAAAGTATAAATCTCTGTACGAGAGAAGAAAGCTAGAATAAAAGGACTACTTAAACCTAAAAAAAAACCCAGGAACTGGGAGTTACCTCCAACTGAAAAAGAAAACAAAACAAAGCAAGAAGAACCTCTAGTGAAAATATATGAGGAATTAAACCCTGGGTTGAATTAATAAAGTTAAGCTGCTTTATCACATATGCTTTGGCTTTTTTATTATAAAAATACATCTTACACATCAGACATTCTCCTGCTACTGCTGCATATGCACATTTATTTTAAAATATCTCTGTATTCTACATAGCTATTCTATCTTCACCTTTCTTTCCTAAAGCAGGAACATCATCAATTATTTCCTAATGGACAAAGACACATGACCAGTCACAAGTAACATACACACATACAGACGACTGATAATAACCTTAATTAGGGCTTAAAAACTCTTCAGGTCCCTCTAAGAAAATGTTTGGCTGTCACTTTGGACAATGCCAGTGTGAGGGTTAAACAGCGCATTTAAAAGTGACAAGTGCTCAAACACTATTGAATTATAAGAAAAAGATTCTGGGCAACATGACACAGACACAAACACTGTCAAAGATGACAATAAATGACTTGTCACAGGAAAAGAGCAAGAAATGTTTAATGCAAGCAGATTCTTCTGTGATTGATATGCAGCACTGTTCTTCAAGAAATACAGTGAATAGGAAACAGCATGAAGTTTGCTGTCACCAGGAAAGAGAATGCATATCCTGCAACCATGAATGAAGTAATTAGACTATCTATTCCACACACATTTATGGATAGCAGCCCTCTACAAATACTGGCAGGATTAATGCTGCCTTTAGAATGACAGATCTTCTTCTATTTTTTTCCACAGCTTATGCAAGCAGGAATCCATTTAAAATGTGAACATTGATTTTTGCCTTTTTTCCCTCCATTTTTAAAATGGCACATTAAAACCACAGACAATAAATAAGATAATTTCAAATGACAGGTACATCAGGGAACAAGGGAAAATTCTTTTAAATGGTTCAATATTATGCTTCTAGGTGCACATATAGCTTCTTTAGCTGTGGAAATATTTCTGCTATTTCTCACCTCCTATCCTGTCACTTTACCTCATACTCATTTACAGTGTTGCGGGATAGTAGCTTAAAAATTATTCAAACCACAAAGCAAGTCTGCAATTTTTAGGCTAAATTTAAAAAGCCATTTGTCTACATTACAAAAAATAAATACATAAATAAATAAATGAATAAATAAAAATGTACTACTGAGATACCAAGTAAGATTCCCTTCAACTCTTTGTGGTTTGACCTTAAATCATAAGCGCTTTTTGTCTATCTGAAGTACAAAGAGGCTGACGAAGCCAGCTTAGAGACCAAGAACCTGAGATCAATTTTATCAGCTACTGAATAGGGTGTTACTGAGACAAACTGTGACTAGAAGTGCCCACGCAAAAATTACAGTAATGCAAATGCAAACCAAGGGAGAAATATCCACAGAAAGAGCAGGTAAGTGCAGGAACACATTGCTCAGAGAGGTTGTGGAACCACTCTTTGATGTTTTTCAAAATTCCATTGTCTAAGGTCAGGAACAACGTCTTCTAAAATGAAAATTATCACTGTTTTGCATTGGCTAGGTGGGACCCACAGACATCCTTTCTGAGCTAAATAATTTTATGATCCTAAACAAGTCTTAAAAACAGAACAGACTACTAAATCACATAAAAACTTGCTGTGTTTTTTCCACATGTTTGTATAGTGTATGAATGTGAAGGCTCCTAGATCTTATTTTTGAATCTAAACAGATAAGCCTTAGTAAAGTAATGAAAACAGTTTACTTGCAATTCTACTTTATAAAAATACTGAATCATCCACATGTCCAAGTTTTCATAAGTAGAAAATGAATGAGTCATGACACTGGATGCTCTGCATCACCATTTAATTCTTCAAATTTAGCTTAATTCAGTGGTAACTCATAGATTTGGACCATGAGAAAGCTGCTTAGCAGCCTGAACAGAAATGAATTTGCCATGCAGTTACTACATCCATGCTACATAAATATACTTTCCTTAGTAGATCCAACACTCACTCCTAAATCTCAATGAACATAAAAGACTCTTATTTAGAGATTCCAATTTCAGACCTTTCTTGAGTTCCACAAGGAAGTCAGGCAAAAATTTAAACCCTTTCTGCATTTTTCTGTATGTTTTTACTGAACAGAAAGAACATTTCAGCCTCTGAGGGTATTGATCTATTCACAAGCACTAAATTCATATTTTAAAAAGATGGTAGAAGAGCTTTTTCACACACTATGCAGAGTTGTGCAAATCAAAGGAAATTAAATGTGAAGAGTAAAGTCTCTCTTGATACATGCATATATTCAGTAGGAGGAAAAGGATCCTATAACGGGAAAAATACTCCTAAAAGACATAAAAGAAAAGGTGTGGAAGGCAAAAAAAAGCAATTAATTTTTATTAATACTAATGACTGAAGGAATGTGGAGTTTTGTACAAATCTAAAACATGAAACTAAACACTAAATTATCACATTCTCACATTAGATATTAGCAGTCTTCCCAGATAAACAAATATAAATTCAGAATAGCACTACTCAATTATTTACTCCACTCTGCCAGATGATTTAACTCAAAGTAACTTTGATGTGAAATCAAAATCTGCCTATTTGTCAAAGTCAGGAATTTAAGTGACTCCCACAGATACTGCACTTAAGGTCAAGGCATAGGACTATATTTCAAAGAATGCATGTCAAATGAGGCACCCAAACTAAGACCTGTAAGTAATAATGTGTTTAACTTCAAAGTTGTTTTGTACAGTTATAGATAAAGCAACACTGCATGGAGAAATTCCAGTTGTTTACATTTCTTGATTGTTTGAAAAACAAAACAAAATTAAAGACCCTTTGACAAATTCTTTGTATTTGGTGTGAGCATAGTGGAGAACAGGAGTCTATGGGGCAGCACAGTTTCACGTGGACTTTTATTTGTCCTCCTGTTATGAGCAAAGATGTTCAAGATGAAAAACAATGATGGCATAAACCTGACCAAATTTGCAGTGTTGTCAGTCTGGAAATCAACCTCATTTAGTATATAATGTGAACATTTTAGCTACAGAAACAACAGATAGAATAAAACTCCAGATTGCCTGTTTAACAGTGATTTTTATGGTAGAAATCATCACTATTGTATTACTGCTGGAGTTGAAATAGTAGATTTCTAATATATGCTTCAGGTTTAGGTTATTGTCTGGGGTTGGCCAGCACTAAACACCAAACAGCAATACAAACTATTTTAAGGTAAATCTTGAATACACTTATCAGACCAAACATTTTGTGCAGAGGTCACACTGTGAAAGTTCATTCCACCTTTGGAGTAGTCATCTGTTCCAGAGATACTCACCTTTTAGCTATGTGGATGCTCTCTCAAACCTAGCAAAGCAACTAAAAAATAATTTAAATTTTTAGTTACAAGCACTGTACATCAAATCAGTCACCTTTTGGTGAATTACAATGACTGTACCAGCTATTGAGTCAAAGTAATCACCTCATAAATCATACCAGCATCATGTCAATGTCAGATACACTGCATGGTTGAGTAGTTATTTCCCCTGGTAAATTAAAATCCTGATATCCTACAGCTGCTAACATTACAAAAACAATTATATTTGGAATTGGCTTCCTAGGAAAAATCCTAATATGGTAGACTTTCAGGTAGCTATTGTCCTTTTTTTTTTTTTTTTTTTTTGGCATACACAAACATTGGAGACAGAAGATACAGGAGACAGAAGACACTGGTCTTTTATATGTCCAGTGTAATACTAATATTAGCATGGCCATCATGCCTTACAGAGCAAACTCCCAACCTCCAGCACTTGTACCTGGAAAGTCTTTCTGCTTTATGAGGTTTACCATAAAATAAAGAAACTAGAAGAAGTGCATTTGCTGATTCTTCAAAAAGAAAGAATTGATAGCAGAAATACTAATTTAATATGATATAATGAAGCTGCTCAACCACACAAAGGTAATCTTGTACAATCAGATTGCCTGTAACAATCTTTGTAATATCTATGTAACACTTCATGGTATTTGCATTATATTTTTCAGATGGACGATTTCAAATATTTAATTTGATATATAATCGTATAATTTGTAATATGTATACACTTAAGGTTGACATAATATGATTTTTCAGAAAGAATCTGAAAATGTCAGAATATTCCCATATTAAGAGAGTGCCATATTGAGAGTGTTACCCTTCTTAGCTTTCAGATTTTATATTTATTACATTTTTATTTTGCATTTTGGCTTACTATATAAAATTTAACTGGATCACTCTAATCTATTTTACAAAAAAAAAAAAAAGTGGTAAAAATGTCTTGCATTGGGGGGGGGGGGCGTTGGGGGGAGGGGGGGCCGCGGGGAGGGGGGGAACCCGAAACCAAACAAACAAAAAAACAAACCACCCCCCTCCCCAAGAACCCCCCTCCCCAAGAACCAAAAATCCCACAAACAAAAAACACATTAAAAACAACAAACCTCTTCTTCCAATGTAACTATTCAACAGAAGTCAATTGGAAGCAGCATTTTCAGTACCTTCTTAATCAATGCTTTTAGATTAAATAGCATGCATTTATTTCCATTTTATTTACCTAAAAGGTTTTTTCTATGATACTTCAGTGAAATGTTAAAAAATGTTGCCCTCAGAAACTAGTTACTATGTTGTTTTATTTCCCAAAATGTGAAAAGCAGAATATGAATCAATTATTCCTTGCGGCACTACTGAAATATTGTAGTTTCAAATAAAAGAAAGTGAACATTCCAGAATGAGAATTCAAATTACAGAAAACTAATATGATAAGAAATTCTATTTTTTGGTTTGGCTTTTTGGGGGAGTTTTTTGTTTGGTTTGTGGTTTGGTTGTAGACAAAGACCTTTTAACCATAGGACTAGATAAGAATACAGCAGTAAATATTGATGTATGTCATTTGGATGGAGGCATGGGGGAAAGGAAAAATTTCAGCTAAAACAAGCCATTATTTTAAGTGTTACAACAAACTGAATTCTGAATTTGCTGGTAACTCTTTAGCCAATTTTGTTTCCCCTAAAATAGCGAGAAAACCACAAGACTTTGTGTAAATAACTTTGTCATCTGCCTTCTAAATATTAATACAGATAATTTTGAGAGCAAAAACATAGAACTTTTAAAAAATGACTGCACAAACTAAAATTATGTAAATGCGTATTTTTTTCAGACCACTAACCTTTCAAGCTTGGAAGAGTTCCTTAAGTTATAAATTTCACATCCCTTGTTGAACTAACAGCATATATTTCTGTCAGTGTGATAGAAATGGTATTCAATCTTACAGGTTAAAAAAGTCACTGAACCAGCATCTGTGATTTTTGCAACATAGACCAAGTTGAAGTCTATAGCACTAGGGCACTTCTGTTGAGATCTTAAGATCTTAACTTTTCAAAACTTTCCTAGAAGTTTTTCCAGTGAGAGCAAGGTACGCTGCAGGAAAAAAACTGCAAAGAAAAGTACTAAGTTGACCTTGAAAAGTAGTGTTTATATACTATTTCACAGGATCATAGAGTCATTGAAGTTGGAAAAGAACAGTAAGATCCTCAAGTCCAACTATTAATCCAGCACTTCCATGTTCACCTGAAACTGTACCCCTGAGCATAAACCATATTTATGTGTTTTTTGAACACTTCTAGGGATGGTGCTTCCATCGCTTCCCTTGGAAGCCTCTTTCAATGCTTGACTAACCATTCAATGAAAAAAACAATTGCCTAATATCCAAGCTAAACCTTCCCTGGTGCAAGGTGAGGCCAATTCCTATGCTCTGCCACATATTACCTGATAGGACAGACCAACTCCCACCTGACTACAACCTCCTGTTAGGGAGTTGTAGAAAGTGACAAGGTCTCCCCTGAACCTCCTTTTCTCCAAGCTAAACACTCCCAGCTCCCTCAACTGCTCCTCATCAGACTCATGCTCCAGTAGAATTACTATATAATTATATGTTATATACTTCATTAAAATATCTCAACAAAAAAGAGTACCAATTCAAATGAGTCCATACTGTAAGCCATGAAAACCTGTGATTCTATTAAATGTTTCACATGTCTTCATATCAGAATATAAACATTGCTCCTTATAAACTACTGCTAAATAATGGTTACACATCGTCTGGATACTTACTTTTGCTAGGAGGTGAAACATCTTTCTATTTTTATAAAATCTATATTGAGGAAATACTAAGTCTGAACTCTCCAAAATAAAAGCAGACTGGTAGTCTGAGTTCAGGGACTTTCAAAGAACAGATTTATTGAACCCAGATGCACACCTAAGGAAAACATAGCAAATGATTCATAATGAACAATTTATTTGGCAAATTTTCCTGTTTATTTGCAAATTGGCCCCTAATAACTAACAGTGTTCTCAGACATCCATTATCCAAAATGAATGGTGAACACAGTGAGCTAATAATTTCTGGTTAGCACATTGTTTAAACCACTTAAATTGTATAGTTTTGCTCATTATTAGTGCAGACATTATACTGCCTGTTTCTTAGTGGAAGAACTTATATAATAATTACTTGCGTAAACCTCAACATAAAACCACTACTTTGCACATTGGAATCAGTTTTATTGTAATATTCAAGCTCATTTTTTTAAAGTTTCCTTGAATATTTGTGCTAGTGAAACTGTGATGCTTTTGAAAAATTCAGAAAAAAAATTTAAAAATTTAAAAAATTAAAATTTCTTGTACATCCAGGATGACTTAACTGAAAATTAGTAGCCATCAAATATCGATCAGGAGCTTTGCAGAATGTTCTACATTCCATATGCAAAATTGGAAACAGAAAGTCTGTACTTCTCAAATTGGGAATGATTATCTGAGAAAGTGCTGACTAGATCTCAAATAATAAATTTGGGCACATTTATGTTTTTCTTCCACAGAGGTAAACAAACATCAATATAAATTATTCCAGAGGTATACTCATATATTGAAAAATTAGAGTTTAATGAACATAAGAAAGTTATATTCATTATTCCCAAGCATCTAAGGAAAAAATGAACATATTCTCTTTTTTTAAGAATGGAGAAGAGTGTTGCACAGAACTTTATTTACCACCAAAGTGTTATTTGCTTTTTATTAAATAATTTTAGAGAGAAAAAAAGGTTGAACTTTTTGGGAGGTAATACAAAACAAAATTTTTTCCCAGACTAGTTTCTCAGTATGGTCTTTTTCATATTTTTCTAAAGTTTTTTGCCTAATGACTACAAATCTGGATAAGTAATTTTATTGAAAAGTAGTTGTTTCTTTTCTTTTTACTAAAGTACTGCATGGATGGCTAGTATCTTTGACTATATCTCAAAACCAGCTGCAGAAATTAATAGAACAGGTACAGAATTTTCTATTACTATATTTGTTTCTTCCCTTGCAGCTCCTCAAGGACAATTTATATTTCAAAATTATTTATTGTAAGATGAAAATACAAAGTTCTAATACATCAAACATTTAACGCCCATTTCAAGATGGAAACAAATGTTGATCTAGCAGAACTTCATGGGCACCAAAGATTCAAAATTTCAGTCAGCTCATATTGTAAATATCCACAACACAAGAATAGATACTGTGTTGCAAATATGTGAATGTGAATAGGTATGGCAATACTAAGGTTAAAATGTTTACATAATCTTATTTAAGTCATATACCAAGCAACTCTTAACAAAGGAGATACAGTGCAAAACATTAAATTGGGCTTGAACACAGAAGGATCAGTGCTTTATGTTGGTTTTTTTGTGTTTCACATCATCAGCAACTCCAACACAATCTTTTTAGGGCTCTATATACCTTTTTTGATAATTAAAGAGGGTTTGTATTCATAATTCAAAATCTCTGAGACTATCATAATAAATAATTTATTACAACTGCTACTGACTTTCAGTATTTCTTTTTTGTCATACAGTGAATGTATCTTATATAACCAAGAACAGAATTTCAATTTTCGTCTTTTCACACAAGTACAACTGGATTCTAGGGATGTAGTCAATGAAACCTATTTATAATTGCTTAAGTTTGGACAAGCTTAACCATCAAAACTTAAAGATACTAATCTGATTGTCTCTCCTCAGCTTAACAGTCTGATAAATTTCTGGTTATACTTTTCCTCATAATGAGGCTAACACCTATAATAGAGAGGACAGAAGAGGGAAAGTCATGCCAGAAAAACATGGTGCAACTAACATGGTGCAACTAACTAGGCAAAAACATGATGAAAATGGCAGCAGAGGGGGCAGCAAGGAAGGAAAAGTCTGGAGAGAGATGTGTAGTGGGAAGGAAAAAAACCAATAGGTTGGAGAAAGATATTGAGACTGAAAGAGTTATTAGTTGAGTTCTACCTTGTGAAGAGCCACATGGAGAAAGCATAAAGAAGGAAGACAACTTAATTGCATGCATAGTTTGTAAAGACAGCATTTATTTTCAAAAGTAGACACAATTTCTCAGGGTATTCACAACTGAAGGTGTTCAGCATTTATTCTGCCATAAATAATTGTTTAAATATAAATTGGAGTGGAGGATTCTCATTGAAAATTAACTGTTCTGACTGCACGACTCTCAGTTGCGTTCTCACAAATCATTCGGATGGTAGAATCCTGTTCTTTAATAGTTTTGTCATTCTGTGAAGCTGCAGACTCTACACGAATGTTTTTTTCGCTAGTAAATGACCAGTATGTATGACTGGCCACATTGCATGCAGGGGTTTGCTGACAAAAGATTTGTATGAGATGAGAAAACATCCCCTTTCCTTTCCTTTAACGGCTCTTAAATTACCATCACTACCTGAGCCTTCAAATCTTTGATGTTTTTGACCTTCAAGTATAGCAGGATAAACACAGCCTAAGATGGAATTTGCTTCATCCATGGCATGTCTTTCCTAAAACCAGAAAAAGGCATTGCATTCAGATATTTTCCTATAGTTTTCCTACAGGGTCCTCTAGTCTGCCTCTTCCCAAACCAGGAAATCTTTCCTTAACAAAGACTAGATTGGCCCTGGATTCATGTCTTAATTAATTTGCATAAGGCAGTACAACAAAAAAATCCCCACACTACCAATAACAAGTGACGATAAGTTAAGTGACAATATTGCAGAGTCTAGCAAAGCCAACAGCCTGTAGCTACAAAAAAAAAAAAAAAAGTGGAAAAATACACATTGCTCTTTCATGCTGGTTTTAGTCTTCCAACATGCTGAGAGTGTATTTCTTAATAAGTTGATTAATCACAAAGAAAAGGGCCCTCCGGGCAGAACCAGTTCATGTGCAATGTTGTGTAACTGTAAAAGCCAGTTGAAATGCTTTGTGATCTGTATATTGTCTGACTTTTTCAAGACTCATCACTCCACTATGAACAGCCAAACCACAAGTTTATACCTTTTCCAGACAAGCACCTTACCTTATCTACCAGTTCAGTCATGATCAGATCTCAGCAGAGATAATGGCGCTTCCTGGTTTCCAAATATGAATATGTGGTGTGCCATTTCAAGTCCAAGTCTTCATAACATTGCTTGTTCTCAGCCTATACAGCATTGTTTGGCTCTGTCATTCCTGAAAACTCTGGGCATTCAGCCCCACAAGCCCAGCTGGCCACTATTTGGTAGCAGTTACACAAGGAAGAAAATGATGCCGTAAACTTGAGTGAAGGCTTTTGTTTGTTCAATTATTGACTGAACAGGCTGGTACAAATTTTAATAAAGATTGAAGTGATTAAAGTGTAAGAAAATCAGTATTTGCAATTACAAGATCAAATGGCTTATTATGGGTTGCAGTAATAAATTAACAAAATTAGCAGCTAACCTTATCAAAGAGCGTTTTCTCTCAACTAACTATAAGAATATTGGCATTTTTCCAGACTGACCTCAAATTAATGTTTGAAGGAGTGAATTTGCATAACACATTACACAGCACATACACAGAGTTACTAACAGCTTGTTGAAGCCATCATGTTTTCGCACTTAGGCAGAAGCAGAACAGCAGCTGTTTGCATACTAAGCTCCCCTCCTTGGTACTCTGTTACCGCACCTGCTTGCATGCAAGGAACTGATCTGACTTCCTGTGAAAGTCACATAGAGGGGTGATCTGTTGATTAATTCAGTTCATTTCAAAGTGCATTTGTTTCAGTACCTACGTATAAGCAGTGACATTAGTGCACTTGATCTATTAAATGATAACAGTACTGTATCATTCTCATTCACATATTACTGTGATGCAACAGACTATTGTGCTGTTTGTGGCTGAGGTAATTTTCTTCATAGTAGCTAATATGGGGCTGTGTTTTGGATTTGTGCTGGAAACAGTGTTGATAACACAGTGTTGTCTTAGTTATTGCTGAGCAAGGCTTGCTCAGAGCCAAGGCCTTTTCTACCTCTCACTCAGCAGCAGGCAGGAGGGGGATACACAAGGAGTTAGGAGGGGACACAGCCAGGAACACTGACCCCAACTGACCAAAGGGATATTCCAGACCATATGGTGTCTTGCTCAGTATAGAAAGCTGAGAAAGAAGAAGAAGGAAGGGGAAAACATATGGAGTGGTGGCATTGTCTCTCAAGTCACCAATATGTGTGATGGAGCCCTGCTGTTCTGGAGAGGACTGAACACCTGCCTGCCCAAGGGACAGGCTGAATGAGTTCTTTATTTTGCTTTTCTTGCATGTGTGGCTTTTGCTTTAAACGCTTAAACTGTCTGTTTCTCAGCTCATGTATTTTCCTTTTCTCCCCTAATTTTTCTCCCCCGTCCCTCTAGAGGGAGGTGTAAGTTAGTGGCTGTGTGGAGCTTAGTTGGTGGCTGAGGTTAAACAAAAACAACTGTATTATGCAGCATGAAATACAGAAATGTTCTTCACTAGTTCAAAATGTGTAATATATGGATTTTATACCTTCCTACTTTACCACATTTTCTTCATTTTCCTTGAATACTTTTGGCAATTCCTTCTTTTCTCTTGAAACTTGTCCTTCAGATGCACATTTGACACAGAGTTCAGTGCTATGGACAGGGCCACGCTTGAGGCAGAGAGTGACTGTAAGGGCAGCCTCCACAGCTTCTCAGTTGCCCATCCCATAGGGACCTGCTACTTCAAAGCCATGCTAATAATTAAAGAAATGCAAGAAGAAAGGTAATTAGATTACAACATTCTGCACAGAGCTCATGCCACTACAATGAATATAAAGCAAGACAGAGTTTAAGCATATGATCACATACCATCTTTTTCATGGGGATCCCTGATTTATTCACTACACAGCATGGATGGTACTTACTTCAAAAGTGGCTGTTCAATATTTTAATTTTTTCCTCATTGTTTTCATGTAGTTATAACATTATTCAAGCCCTGCTCTGAAGATAGAATTACTAGTTTCCCTTTGGGCTCCTTTAGAGCAATCAGCACTAAATATCTAAATTTATGAGTGAGTGAATTTATTTATTTTCTTGAGACCCTTGTACAATGAAAGCTTGGTTAACTCTGTTTAGGAGACAAACCAATATCTCTACTCCACAGGTGTTTAACTAGCCAAACCCAATGCTGTAATCTCCACACCCCCTATCCATGCACTGTCCAGCCCCATGGCCACCCATTCCTGCCTTCTGGCTGCTTCTGACTTCATGGTTCAAGTCTCCACACAGAGATCCTTCCTTATCACATGCAGTTGGCTGTGAAGAATCTGAGAGTAGCAGGGCTACAGGGGTTTACCAGCAAAGAGCAGAAAACAAATTACCTTAGCCTACTGAAAATATCCTTTCTTCTGGCAGAAAACCTATGCATCTGGAACACAGGAACCATTGCTTTTGGGCAAGCTTCTCCTGGGTATGATAAAGTAAATTTCTCAGAGTCCCAATATTGCATAAAGTTCCTTTGCAGCTACAAGAACTTTAAATTGACTTTCTAATAACTTGAAAGGTATGAAGGAAACTATGAAACAGCTTTTAAAGTATATCAAAATGGTAAATGAAATGGCCATTTCCAGGCAGGCCTGACAGATCCTAGCACTTTTCTATCCTGCATAAGATTTGGTCTTTAAGAGCTTTCTTATTCAAGAGAGGAAAAGAATTTATTCCTCATCTATGAGAAAGCAACTGCACACTCCTTCTTACCATTAAGCCACAACTAGATCCTCTTCAATATCGAGCAAGAGAAGGTGAACTTTCAACTGTCTTTAGGGCATTAGAGATGCCTTATCCTATTCCTGCTTTAATTTCTGTTTGGGGCATGCAGAGGGTGGTACTATTCTCATGAGTATAACCCAGCCAACACTTCTGTCTTTGGCTTTTTCTACAAATGTCTCACAGGACCACAGGACAAATACAACTTAAACTATGCTACAAGTCCCATTAAGCAAAATGTATATAACTAAAGACTGAATCTCATGAGTTTGTAAATTACTGTTTCTTTTCCTAAAAAGAGACATTTGTAAAACCCATGATAAAATGCATGTTGACTTCCTCTGTAAGTATTACACCACAGTTTCTTAAAAGTCTCCCTGCCTTGAACTTTACACATGGGAAGTTTTCATTAAATAACTGAAGGCAAGGTAGTCACTGTAATATAACTACCCACTGCACTGGGCAGTCAAGGAGTGTTCACATCTCATGGCTTTTGGAACGAGGAGTGACTTGGCTCCTCTGTGATGAGATTATTTTGAATTCTTCCAGGGTCCTACTGTCCCTCCTCTATTGGCACTGCTAACAAATGCAATAACTTTAATTATTTACATAATAATAAAAACACTGACTAGTACATGACCCAGAATATTCTCTGGCAGAAGCCTGCTCAATACAACCCTTCATTTAGTCTATGAAACACTGATAATTTTAACAAGCTTCTGACCAGTCAGGAAATCCCATCTTTTAAGGAACTATCAGCCATTTTAACATATGTTTACTAGAGTCATTGCTCACTTTGCAGCATTCTGTTTCATACAACTCACAATACAATAGAATTTCCATCATTCTATCAGTTGTAAAGAAGTTGCCAGTTTTAGTGCTCAGAGAAGAGGAATGCACAGAGACAACACTAACTAGAAGTGGTTGTAGTGTTGTCTATCTTGAGCTAGGCTGTTTCCCAGGGTGGAGTTCAATTCTGCGGATCCTCTGTTGCAAACTGGTGACTAATCTGGCAGTCTGTCTCAAAAACTGGGATGCACTGATCTATAGCAAAATGCTGAACAGCTTGTGGATTTTCCATATTCATCTACCTTAAATTCATGCTTTCCTTAAAGCACAACTGCCAGAATGCAAAGTAACTTAATACTCATTCTTACTATAACATAATGATTCCCAAAGCTAATTTTCAAGACAGCAGCATCAGCCTTGGCAAGCTGGAGCTGCAGTACCTGGGTGTGCTCAGGCCCATCCAAAAAGAAGGAATGCATTTGGCCACAACAACCCCCTGCAGCACTCCAAGGTGAGGACACAGTGGCTGGAGAGCAGCCAGGCAGAAAGGGACCTGGGGATACTAATTGACAGAAAGCTCAACATGAGCCTACAGTGTGCCCAGGTGGCCAAGAAACCAATGGGATCCTGTCCTGTATGAAAAATAGCATGGCCAGCAGGACCTGGGAAGTGACCCTTCCCCCATACTCTGTGTTGGGGAGGCCACACCTTGAGTGTTGTGTTCAGTTCTGGGCCCCTCAGTTCAGGAAAGATCTTGAGGGGCTGGAGCGGGGCCAGAGAAGAGCAACGAGGCTGGAGAAGGGACTGGAGCACAAGTGCTGTGGGGAGAGGCTGAGGGAGCTGGGGGTGTATAGCCTGGAGAAGAGGAGGCTCAGAGGTGACCTCATCCCTGCCTAGAACTCCCTGAAGGGAAGTTCTGGCCAGGTGGGGGTTGGTCTCTTCTCCCAGGCACTCAGCAATAGGACAAGGGGGCACAGGCTCAAGCTCTGCCAGGGGAAATTAAGGTGGATATCAGAAAAAAATTATTTCCAGAAAGAGTAATCAGGCATTGGAATGGGCTGCCCAGAGAGGGGGTGGATTCCCCATCTGTGGAGGTTTTTAAACTGAGATTGGCCGTGGCACTGAGTGCCATGATCTGGTAAAGGGACTGGAGTTGGACCAGGGATTGGACTTGATGATCTCAGAGGTCTTTTCCAACCCAATCGATTCTATGGTTCTATGTCCCTCCACACATCCCGATTATGTGTCCTGTTTTTCTCCCAAATTCACAACAGCTTTCCCCTAACTGTCTCCTATGCTCAACACAAGCAGGTATTAGTCCTATCTCCTTGCTTTCCCAGCCTGCAATAGGTGGTACTGAACTCTTTGTCTCGTTCTGCCCTGCCAGCCCACCTCTGACACATCCTGAAGAGCTGTGTGCAGGGGGACCTGGCCGGCCCAGGGCTCAAAGAAGCACCTGCACTCAAGGAAACATGCAGGAGCTACTGCAGGGGGCTCCTCAATGCCTCTCTTGAGCTACTTGTCTGTGAGTCCTGATTAAATGAGCAAGGATTCTGTAACCTGTTGGTTGCTGAATACATGTAAATGACAATATATAGGATTGTGCACCCAGAAAGCACATTTAAATATATTCTTATATATTTATATGCAAAATATGTATAATGAGAATTGTTCAAATGAAAAATGTTCGAGAAACCATCACTGAAATAGGTTGTGAAGTGTGTTTCTCTTTTTTTTTTATGAGAAGCTTTTCACTCCTTTTATTCCTGCATGTGAATAAAATCCAGTTGTCTGGAAATCCTTAGATTAAAATATCCTAACCTGGAGTGGTTATTCAATTTTTCTTACATACTTTTTTATGGGTCTGTGTGGTTAATCTCTAAACAAAGACCAACAATTCTGTCCTGTTAGTGGTAGTAATGATAATAAATCTGTATCAGTGCACTTATTTTCATAGGATTTGCTACCACAGAGAACAATGGCACTCAGGTCTGGGTTTTTTTTGTTTTAATTATATAATAGGAGCGACTTAATGGATGGTCACGTTCAGCTAAACCTGTTATAAGAAATTAAAATAGATTCCCCTGCATACCTTATTCCTATAATTAAAAAAGAAAAACTGAAGAGACAGAAAGCACAGAATGAACAGACAGGTATTGTTATGGGTTCACCTAGGTGGGCCTAGATTTGGGCTCTGAAGTGTGGACTAGGCCGAAGCTGTCAGCTGACTTGAGCTGGACTGAGCTAACAGCTGACCTCTTCTAGCCAGTAAGTTTGTATTCCATACCACATTATGACATCATCTCCAGGGAAGCAGGAACCAGTGTGGGAGTGGTTAAGGCAGTCGCTTCTCAGCCCTCCTCTGGGGAGGACGCACGATGGTGCCCCAGGGGGGATGGAGAGGACCAGGCCCACCACTGGCTCACAGGGTACCTCAGGAAAGTAAAATGTGTTGTTCTGGGTCTCTCCTTTCTGCTTGGGTTTGTCTCCCTGGGGAATAAGCTTCTTCTTAAGTAATGTGTAGTTAGGACAGTAGAATTTGTGTGTTTGTTAAGAAGTTGACGTGGGGAACTTGTTGTTGTAGACTTGTGTGAGTGTATATTTGTACTCTCTTCTAATTGTCTCTTTCTTTCTGTGAAAAATATATGTAGATTTAGTATAAATGCAGTTTGAAGTGTTTTTTTTTCTTTCCCCTCTCTTTTCCTCCCTTTCCCTGGTGTTAGGAGGGAGGCTTTTCTCTCTGTGCTTGGGGGGGTTGGCAGTTGCTTATCTCAAACCAAGACAGGTATAAAGTTCATTAGGTTTGAAGGGTCAGTGGCTTCAGATCACCCTGTATAGTGTTGCTGCCTGAAACTATGTCAGAAACCTTGGAAGTCAGCCAATAAACAAAAACAATATTTTTGGGGGGTTGTTACTATTAGTAAAAAGACTAAAATTCATGTTGACTTCCAATTTTAGGAAATTACAAGAGAAAAATATGACAGCATAAAGCAGGTACAATTCCAGCAATGAGTAATTGCCCTGAATTAAAGACACATAATAACTTTTAATGCATAAACAAAAGCACAAATAAATTATGTAGGATTTGTTTTGTTTTGTTTTTCCACTAGGGATCAGGATTCTTTTTTATTCCAGAATTCTGAAAGAGCTGGGAAATGAAACTACATATCAAGCAGTGAGAATTTACAATGAATCTTTCATCCAGAGAAAGGTACCATCAATCTGAAAACTAGAACATGGCTCAATAGAATATTAATATAAGTTCAGAAAAGAAGCATTATAATGGACAAGAGGAAGGAGTTGGGAAAACAACTCTTTTAGATGGGAGTACAGTCCCTGTAATTGTTAGAGCTCAAATTAGTCTTTCCTCAAAAAAACAGGGATAAGTTGAAAATGGACTAAACATGCAACAGGGGTAGAATGACAGGTTGTCTCATCAATCATTTTTTCACAGATAAAATTAATTAGTATTCTGGACAAAGAAAATGCTCTAGATCTCTTATATTTGGGATTCAGTGGATATTTGTCACAATGCCATGTAGTTAGTTAGTATTTCCAGTGAAAAAGTTGGGAATTAGTACAAGAATAAAGGAATGAATGTTTGCCTGTAGGGAAGCAAACGAAACCAAAGAGTATCCCATAAGGATCTGGTTACTGGACTCCACAGGAATTTTAGAAGCCAACCTGGGGTGAATATTTTTGCCAATGATCTCGGCATAATATACTGATGTATGCTTCTGAAACAAAGTTCAGAGACACTGTCAGTACAGAAGGAGAATCATGCATAGCTTAGAACCTAAGATAAAGTAAAAATGTCTTCTATAATTGTATGTCTGCCCACAGAATTCCAAACTCCCTTAAGGTTAATCCTGAACTCAAGAAGAACTACTATCAATCTAACCACTTGGGGAGATGGGGGAGGTGTGACAGAATTTCACAAAGACTAAGAAAGTGTATTTCACAACAGTCCTGATATATTTTAAAAAATAAATGCATTAAAGTCCTAAATCAGAAAGAGTATGCGTTGCTGTTCATTTTTAAAACCAAAGATCAGTCATATGATTTTTCTGCAGATTATTGCCAACCCAAAATTAGTTCTTGAGGGACAAGAAATGAGCATGCCAGTAACATGAACCAATTTAAATTTCTTCACATCTACCACTGGAGATATTTGTATACCTTAGGCTAGAATGACAGAATGATCAGCAGCAACGTGACTCTGCAACTCTGATCTGGGCAAGTATTTGGAATCATGTAAAATTAGGAGCATTGCTGTTTCCTTCTCTTCCTGTCACTGCAAATGCACTTGTTTAGGTTTTAAACACACTCTTGATTACTTCTGTGTATGGAGAGGCAAAGCAGAGAGGCCTTTTGTGATTCTTTAAAAAAGGTTTAAAGAGAGGTGGTTATGATTTGATGATCTTGGCTTACATAATTTCCTTTGCAAATGTTGTCTTCTGCAATTCAGCGAGACATTAAGTGTACGTACACATACACATACAGACACCCAGATGCACAGAGATGCACACACACGCGTGCACGCACACATGCACATGCACACACACGCATTTCAAGGGTGAAAAGGTCCAGAGTAGATCTGTAAATCTTGATGTGGTCATGCCTGAAAACACTAGGTTGCGTGCAGGAGTCATCTGGCACCTCATTGCAGAGGTGTTATTATGTTCTGTTTGTCAAGTTGAATTATAGAAATGGCTGTGAAATCTGCAGCTAATAGTTTTGAAACACAATTTCAACCATGTTATAGCTTAGACTGCAGAAATGTTCTAGCAAATATGAAATTAAATTTAAAAAGAAAAACAAACAAACAACACACTACTATTGTTTGCCCAGCACACAGTGTTACATAAAATTCATTAATATAGGTGTTTATAATTCTACTACAGCTTCTTTCATGCTGAAGATTCATCATGAATTATTTTGGTTTAAGAAGAAAATTATTCAAGCTACATAAGAATAAATATACAAGGGAACACTTATTGGTAAATTCAGAAGTTAATAATGCACTAGGAACACGATTTATTTGAAAAATGTGTATTGACCTTTAATTGTTTCAGATGAAGCTTTGTGATTTTCATTACATTTTGCCGAGTACAAGGAGTCCTCTAGGGAAGTGTATAAGAACTTCTTTCAGACCTCTTGAAACTGGAGTTGCAGGGAGTTCATAGGAACCCTGGCAGAAGAGCAGTCTGTACAGAGTGGATGGCTGCACAAAGTGAAGTGGATACGCCCACTGCTTCAGGGTTTTTGGTTTTGGTTTGTTTTCTTTTTTTTTTTTTCATTTTTATTGCAAGTAAACAATGCAAAGACTGAGTTGCTTGTAGTTCACTGGAAAGTAAAGGATTTTGTTTCTTTTGTTGTAGGGAAAGACGCAAGCAATAACCACCATACAACCTGAAAGTCTTACTGGCATACCTACTAGCTTTGTTTCAGTCTGTGCTTGAGGCTGTTATGGTTTCAGAGAGGTGGATTTGAATGTATGAGATTAAAATCACACAAAGATCAAGAGAAACTATGGCTGGCACATGCTACTATACTCAGTTACCCAACATAAACATGAAGAAGTGTATATGAAAAAGACATATGGGAATAGTTAGATGAAGTTTTAAGACATTTTACAGTTGCAAGTAAGCCATGCTACTAGATTACATTCTGGCATATAGGTGAGAAATTCCTCCAAGCAAAATAGTCACTCTTCAGAAAGGACAAGAAATCACTCTTGAATGTTGTCTTTCTTTTTGGAAAACAACCAGAGCATCAAAAGCATCCTTAATTTCTAATACTAACTTACACCCACAAAAGTTGCATAGTTTTTCTGCTGTGGTCTGTGTCACAGAAGACCTGCCTCATCTCTTTGGTTTTTTCCTCTGTTGGAATTCCCTTTCTCTACTTTTTTTTTTCTTCATCATTTCTTCTCCCTGTGGTTTGGACTCTCAGATATTATTTGACTGGAATTTCAATTCTCTTCCAACTCATACCTGCAGACTCGTGACACAAGTTTTAGTCCTGTGGGCCACTGTTCACACAATTGCATTTCTTGATAAGTCATTTTTAAATTGGTAAGCCCTTTATGACAAGGGATATTATCTATACTGTTTAGTATCTCAGTTATATTTGAAACACAAATCCATACACACTACTACCATATTATATGATCTATACTCTAACAGTGCATTCTCCCCTGCCATTATGGTTTGTACATATAACATGACAGTTCAATGAACTCTGAAAGCTGGAAGGGATAAATATCAAATTACTGCACAGTCATGTCTTAAACAGTGATAAAACTGACTGCCTAAACAGGCAGTAAGAAACCTGCTCAGCAATATAAGAAAAGTATCTACCACTTAGCTTGCATTCACAGTATTATATGGTATGCATTTAAACTACTACAAAGCAAAAAAGTCCCAGAATTTCTGAGCATACCTGAAAGATCATCTGTGAAAGAGCACGAGGTAAAATGTCAAACATGAAGAAAGGAGATATTCTTCTCCTCACTTTGTTCTCTGCCACAGCAAACATCCTGTATTTGATCCAAAATTTGTAAAGCTCCTTTGACATCTTGGTTGTGAATACTAGCTGTGAACATTACAGCTGCACTCAAGACACAAATGAACACCCTCAAGGTCAAGCAGCTGTAGGGACAATCCATACACTATCATTACCTACCTGCAGAGCAGCCCTCTTAAAAATCTTTATTCTGCAGATAATGTGTGTAAGCAAGTCATTTTAATTTCTTTTCCAATATAACATTTCTAATGCTACTTGCTGTGTTGCACTACAGTCTAAAACTGCCTCATTCACTGAAGGATTTTTCAGTCACTCTGGCCGTGCTTTGAACAAGGTCCCCAGGCTGAACAGCTGCAGAACTTAATCTTGCTTCTCAGTAATGAATTCATTCACCTCATTCATACCCAAGTCATGCGTAAGTACCACAACTTTAAAGTAAGACCAAAACCAATCTTTTTAAATCAAGTGAATGTACAGTAGATTTAAACTGAAGAAGCAGGCAGTGAATTCACAAAGGATTTGCTGTGTTAGTGAATAAACTGCACACACTGCAGTTAGGAAAAATTCCTTTCACTATTGCCATCTAATTTTCTTTCTCACCTACAAAATTGTATCAGTCATTGCTGCCCTTTGGGCTGGGGGATGGGCAGCTGACATCCAACAGCCCCCCCTTAAGCTGGGACCCTTCTAGGAAGATGTAATGCAGCCATAGGTATAGGAACATCTTCCTTCTTGCTTGCTCACTGCCCTCTAACTTGGATGTTAAAGTGGTAAATGAGCCATTTTTCATGGAGTCTCTCAAACAGCTGCCAATGCCTCCTGGCAACATCTGTCCAGCACAGTGCATTTCAGTTGAGTAAACTGCCTTGGGGGTGATCAGGGTCTGTGCAGCACAGCCAGTATTACAAGGAGGATCTCTGCACAAGCATGTTTCAGGGTGTACCTGGAGTGCCATCTAGACTCGTGTTTTCTTTTGTTTTTAATTGGTAGGGAAGTGAAATTTCAAGGGAAAATTGTTGGGAGTAGATAGGAAAATGGTGCCCCTATGGGCAATCCGGTGCTGGCATTGCACACTTTATATTTGGCCTTTCTGGTAGTGGTCATTTTAATATATTGATGTGCCACAACATGTTCTGTAATAGTCAGATCAGTTAAGAGCATGATAACAAGGACTGGGGTAAATATATTCCTCCAATGACATTCGGCTCTGAATATGGCTGAATACACAGTTTGAAATGCATCTTTCCTCTTTTTATTGCTGTCGGTTGTTTAGATTAAAGATAATGAAGGTTGCAAAAGCAATTACATGAGTCCTAGACTGTTCCTTTGTTTATCTCATAGAGCCATAGTATGCAGAGTGGTAGAGGGCACTTCACTGTTTTGCTGTGCCCTTCTATTGGACTACCTATGACTACTCTTAAAAGAATGTATAAAAGCTTTGTGAAGAAAATTCAGATGCCTGAATGTCTTTGTCACTGTAGATGTGAATGCATTAGGCAAGAGCAGTGTTTTACTTTAAATGTAATGTTTTGAAAAGTAGCAACTTCTTGACCACCAAAGAATGTCATTCTGCAAATTTTATGTTTTATATAAGACACACCTGTCCAGTACAGCCAAAGCTATCTACTTGAAAAAACCTGAATTGAGGTTACGAGCAAAGCATTTCAAAAATGACGCTTGTTTAGTCCATTCCACTTGTACAAATGTTGCTCTGCTGCATGTTCAAAAAATCCTCTAATATATTTCTCAGGACCAAATTTTATCTCACCTGGAGTACCTCACATACTTAAAAACTGTTTGAACAAATACTGGAATGGAAAGTCATTGTCATTCTGATGGGATAAAGCAGCGTCTCTGTGGCTTTTGTTTGTCAGAAGTGCCACTGTTGCCAGGAGACTCTGAGGGAAGATGTCAAAAGACAACAAACTTAAAGGACAGACTATCTGGACTATTCTGAAACCTGCCCCTTGCATGCTGACAAATTTAGGCAGTGTTTCTTTACTCACTGACTTCAATGAAAACAAAATTGGGCTGCTAGTTTCACTTAGGGACAAGTTGGAAAGGATCCCATGAGGCATTGTTAAATTTCTGACTCCAAAGAGGCAGCCAGGCTATCTCTGCTTCCAATAGCTTTTACACTTTCTTTGGATGTAGCTAAATCACCCTTGCAAGAAGCTTATAAAGATTGCTTGCCTTTTGAATGGATTGTGCTCTATGGTGTTTTCCTAACACAAGATCTCTGGGAACTGTAGCTATAAGACCTTCTTAAATTGTGAAGGTATTGATCAGGTTTGGTTGTTAGTACAGGATACAGCTTAGATCCTGATGCTGAGCTCTCACTTTAATGGGAAGTCTCTCAAAGGTATAGTGGCTTAAAAAGGAAATTACCCAGCTTAGAAATATGACAGAAATTTTACTGACAGCAGTGTAACCCTTACTACAACTTTAATAAAGACACATGTGGGAGCACCTTTGACTGAAAGAGGACCACAGGATTTCTTTAAAAGTTACACCCAGAGCCCAGATGCAGCCAGCTGTTTTGCCATTGATGTTGGTGAATCTCAATATAAATAGGTGCTCCAGATGGCCTTTCTTGCAGCTGGCACTCTGAAGGGACACAGAGAGGATGTGCCCAGCTGTGCTGTCATACACAGTGAATTATACTCAACTGCCTCTACTGTGGATCCTCTTTAATTCTGTCTTTACCTACGATTCATTTTCTGCATGCTGTCAAATCTCTCTGTCTTCATGTGCTTACACACCCACACAAATAACCTCCTTGTAAATGACTCAACAGATTCTCCCCTGCCCAGATCTTGACTTCAGACCTCACATCTAGACCTGCTCCAGCTCCACATGCAGTCGCACAGCCTGGTCTTCATGGGTTTCATGGTCACCACACTTTCCTTCTGTGCTGGCATAGTCACACAATCACGTTTCACAGCTGCTGAACGTGGAACACTCACATTGCTCCTTCCCCTCCCACAAAAGGAGCTCCTGATTGCAGGTGCTGCTGTGTGCACTCTCCCTGCTCTCTGATGAAGGCAGCTGTTAGCAAAGGCTATCATGAGCTGTGTGTGCAGCAGGTCATTTCTTGATGAGCTGGCTGCCCCTGCAGTCACCAGTGGTTACAGAGCTCATTCACACTGCACTCCTGTGTGCCTGCATTACAGGGCAGCCATCAGGGATAACCTTGACATCTGTGCTCCTCTGTTACAGACTGCAGGCTCAGGGAATACATGGCGAGAATACTGTGCTAGCCCCAGGCTTCCCAGGTTTTCCAGTGTTCTTCCTCTGCATTCTCTTTTCTCAGAGAGAATCCACAGGTTTCTTGATCTTCTGAGGAGGAAATACAGTCTGAGGTACAAGAGCTTATCTCAGATTGGGTAAAAATGTTGAAGGGCACATGAAGTAAGCAGAAAAACCTAAACAAGAATAATACCAGGATTAGCAAGATTTAACTCTGTTTTTCTATGGATGGTGTAATAAAACAAATCAATTTATTTGAATGAGAAGGGAGAAAGAATCAGTTAGTACAGGTAGCAATAATAACCCTCTATTTAAATATAGCACTAGCATTCAAGAGAGTAATTCATTATTGTGTATCTCTCATTCTTCATAAAGAAAAAGCAATCATAGCTTCAAAATATACTGTTGTCATGAAGCTTCATCTAAACCTCACTGAAAACAGTAGAAAGGCTCATTTTGCTTAGTGAGCTTTATGTTAGACTCTCTGCAACAAAAAGTATGACTTTTTAGACTTCCTACTATGTACTATTCAAGTCTTCTTATACAGCTTATTAAATGTGAAAAAACTACATCCACAATACGACAAAACATCACAGTGTTCACACTGGGGCCATTCATTAACATTTTTGATAATTCATTTTCTGTATGAATAGTGTAAGATTTGGTGGTGCCTAATATGTGGGTTTGAGACATTCAGATAGGTATGAAAGCCTGTAAAGTGCATTTAAAAGACTCTCTTTTTCCTCAGTCTTCATTAAAAATGCAGTTCAGAGAAATGCAGAAGCGTGAGTGTAAAACATAGACTGAAAGCTGTATGGTGATATATTTGAAACTAAAATTGGAACACACCTTAATGATGATTTCTGGGCCACCATTAAATTAAACAACCTGTTACCCAGAGTGTTAATTCACTATTTGAAATTAATATTCTATATACTCTTGTTGTTTCTACGTAATAGCTCTACAAAACAAGGAATTTCACTTCTACTGCTGTGTCAATGAATCAGTTTCTTCATACAGAACTCCAAGGATCTAGGCTGCTAAGTTGCAAAGATTTTTTGATAAAAAACTTAAATATTAGTGTGTGACATGACCAATATTACATAAGGTACTTTGGAAATCTGCTTTATTAACTGAAAACTATCTGAAGTCAAAATGGATGTGAAATTTAACTTACCAAATGCCCTATAAAAGTTAGAGGGTAACTATGCACTGGGCATCTGGAGTTTAGGATCCTGCCTTTTGCAAGCTCAGCTTATCATGACTTCTAGGTGGTTACTGGCCCCTTGTAAATGTGAACATTTTTAGGAACTGCAGTAGCAGAGGCCAAATAACAAAAATAACTGAGGAAAGCAGAGCTTTGAGATTCAGAGCCTCAGATTGCTCCAAGGTCACAAAAATAAAAAATAGTCCAGCCACTACCCTGGAGGAGGTTTTGTGCCTCATTTCTCGCAGCTCCAGCTACATTTAGAAATTAAATACAGAAGGAAAATATTTTGCCTGTATAGACCTAAGGGTATGTCTGTATCATGGTAAGCAGCATGTCACAGAAACTCCTGGGTGAATGTGGTATAAACTGACTTCAGAAACAAGTTGTGTAGTCCCTTCAGATCAAGACAGTTCCAAAGCTCATGAACACTCTGCAGTGCGATGCTGCCAGTCCATTAGGCACTGAATGGCAGCTGGAACACTGTGCTCTCTAATACTGTCCTTCACAGTCACACCCAAAAGGCATCCACTGCCTAAAGCATCAACAGGTGAAGATGTAGACTGCCGTCATCCTGCCAATGCTTTCAAAGCCAAAGAGTGTTATTATCATGCTCAATTTATAGTACATTTATTGCACAGTTTATTAAAATGATTCCCTGCAAAAATGGTATACGAGGTAAGATGAGCACAGTTAACCAAAAACTTATTTTATGTAGCTTCATATCTTAATTATTTTATTTTACCTTAGTCATTTGCATAGTGATGTCGGTATGATAACCTGAATGTGGTGAAAAATAGCCAATTCTGGTTTCTTACATATTCAGGAATGATGAAGTCTGTGCACCATGAGAAAAATAAAGAAGAAAAAAATAAAGGAAAACAATTCAGAATAAAGGAAAGCAGAACTTCTTAATTTAAACCCACACCTTCAAACTAAATCTTGAAAGCTTAGATTTACTCTGGGTTCTAGAAAAAGTGTACAAAAAAAAATTTAACAGAATTTGCAGACTAAAGTGAAAGTAGCTGTCAAATATCCCGATATAATGATTATCTTTCCCTGAATCCCCAAGGACATAGTTTTCTAGATCATCTGTTAAAAATACCTCATAAAACCAGATTTCTGAGAACAAGAATTAAACAGAAAATGAGAAACTTAAGTTTTTATTTAGTTTATGATATGTTATGCATCTTTGCATTCTCAAAATCCAGGTCCAAAAGAAATTTTACATTGCAAAGATGCATGACATTAAGCATTATGTAACAAGCTAAACCTGAGAAAGATTAAGAAGCAATTGCAAGAGTACATGCTGTAACACTGGAAGGAGAGAGATGACTTCAACAGCATGGAACAAGACATTAGCTGCCTGGATGAGGATAGTAAGAGAATGCTAAGCTTCCACAGATGCTGACTTTATAGCATTTTTAAAATGCTCCTCAGAGTGTTATTTAAATATTCTCTGCAGTTCACCCATGCTTCTCACTAGTCTTTCACCATTAGCTCCATTTTTCTCTTTCTCTTTTTGATCCTTGCTGCCTTCAAAGGTCACAATTCCTTTTCTCCCCTGCATTCCAGTTTCCCTTTTCAAACACTAACAGGTTACAGGCACCACCTGCACACCTTCCTATGGCTCTTACTCATCATCTGCGGTGGTACTGTCCCAAAACTGAATTTATTCCATCTGTGCTTACTGCCACAATATCCCTTCTCCATGAAGTCCACATATTCATTTGTTTCATCCCTTTTACGTTTTGCCCTGTGCCCTTCTCTCTGAGTTTCTGGAGTGCATGCTCCATCTCTAACATGATTCTTAATTGCTATTTCTGAAGGACTGAGGCATTCATTACCTTTAAGTTTACCCCCCTTTGCTACTTCCATTCCTGGATCACTGTGTCACATGGGTGACCTCAATTTTTTCATAAAAAGAATAATTCAGACACTGAGCATCTTCCTCTCTTTCCGCACCTAGTCACCTGTGGCTTGGGAGCTTCTCTCCTCTTTAGAACAGCAGTCTCAAAGTCACTTTCCTCCACTTGTTCTCCTGTCCTAGCCTTCAACATGTTTTCTGGAGCTAAGCTCTACAGTTTCCTGGACTTTTGACTTCCCTAATAGTCTGTTGAATTCATCTATGATGATGCCAACCTTCAAGTCAATGATCAGTCTGTCCTGTGATCTGCACATTGCCTCATCCTCTTAAAATAATCAGGAGTCTTGTATCTAAATACATCCAAAAAATCTATTATTCAATCACAGTCTTCATAAGGCTTTAATTTACCAGTCTTTGCTGCAGCTTTTTATAATAATCTTTCAGTTTTTAACATTTCTTTGACTTTCTGTCGTATATCATCCGTGACTTTTCTGTTCTCAGCTCATCCTTCCTTTTCTTTGAAACTCTTCAGTATGATGACTGAATCTCAAAGTGCTTCATGTTTCTCTTTCCACAGCTCCTGTTCATCTCTCACCCATTAGAAGACCCACAGTACTAGTCGCTACCTAATTGGCCCTTCTTGTGCTCTGCTCTTGCCCTTACCATGGAAATCCTTTAACCACTGTAGCCTCCTCTAGGTCAGATTCATTTTCCCCCTAGTTTCTCCTTACCCCTTCTCTTTCTGGATGATGGAAGAACTTCCTGAGCAATGTGGTAATACATGTAATGAATATAAAATAGCATTTCTGAAAATTATCATATGAGGTGGACATACATAGAATCATAGAATTGATTGGGTTGGAAAAGACCTCTGAGATCATCGAGTCCAACCCTTGGTCCAACTCCAGTCCCTTTACCAGATCATGGCACTCAGTGCCACGGCCAATCTGCATTTAAAATTCTCCAGGGATGGTGAATCCACCACCTCTCTGGGCAGCCCATTCCAATGCCTGATTACTCTCTCTGCAAAGAATTTTTTTCTGATGTCCAACTTAAATTTCCCCTGGCAGAGCTTAAGCCCATGCCCCCTTGTCCTATTGCTGAGTGCCTGGGAGAAGAGACCAGCCCCCACCTGGCTAGAACTTCCCTTCAGGGAGTTCTAGGCAGGGATGAGGTCACCTCTGAGCCTCCTCTTCTCCAGGCTAAACAACCCCAGCTCCCTCAGCCTCTCCCCATAGGGCCTGTGCTCCAGTCCCTTCACCAGCCTTGTTGCTCTTCTCTGGACCCACTCCAGCACCTCAATATCCTTTCTGAACTGAGGGGCCCAGAACTGAACACAATACTCAAGGTGTGGCCTCACCAACGCAGAGTACAGGGAAAGGATCACTGCCCTGGGCTTGCTGACCATGATATTTTTGATACAGGCCAGGATCCCATTGGCCTTCTTGGCCACCTGGGCACACTGTTGGCTCATGCTGAGCTTCCTGTTAATTAGTATCCCAAGGTCCCTTTCTGCCTGGCTGCTCTCCAGCCACTCTGTGCCCAGCCTGGAGCGCTGCAGGGGGTTGTTGTGGCCAAAGTGCAGGACCCGGCACTTGGCCTTGTTGAACTTCATCCCATTGGAATCAGCCCATCTCTCAAGTCTATCCAGATCCCTCTGCAGAGCCCTTCTGCCTTCCAGCAGGTCAACACTCCCTCCCAACTCGGTGTCATCAGCAAATTTGCTGATGATGGACTCAATCCCCTCATCTAAATCATCAATAAAGATGTTAAACAGGACTGGACCCAACACAGACCCCTGGGGAACACCACTGGTGACTGGCCACCAGCTGGATGCAGCTCCGTTCACCAGCACTCTCTGGGCCCGACCCTCCAGCCAGCTCTTAATCCAGGAGAGGGTACACTTGTCCAGGCCATGGGCTACCAGCTTTTTCAGGAGTATATTATGGGAGACAGTAGCAAAGGCCTTGCTGAAGTCCAGATAGACCACATCCACAGCCTTCCCCTCATCCACCAGGTGGGTCACCTGATCGTAAAAAGAGATCAGGTTGGTCAGACAGGACCTGGCCCTCCTAAACCCATGCTGGCTGGGTCTAATCCCTTGTCCATCCTGAAGGTGCTGTGTGATTGCACTCAGGATGAACTGCTCCATAACCCTGCCAGGCACAGAGGTCAGGCTGACAGGCCTGTAGTTGCCAGAGTCCTGCTTGCAGTCCTTTTTGTGGATTGGGGTGACATTCGCCAACCTCCAATCATCTGGGACCTCCCCAGAGAGCCAGGACTGTTGGAAGATGATGGAGAGCGGTTTGGCAAGCTCTTCTGCCAGCTCCATCATCACCCTGGGATGGATCCCATCTGGTCCCATAGACTTGTTAGGATCCAGCTGGCTCAGTAAGTCAGTAACTATTTCCTCCTGGAATACAGGAGGGGTATTCAGCTCCCTCTCCCTGTCTACCAGCTCCAGAGGCCAGTTGTCTTGAGGGCCACCTGTCTTACTGGTGAAAACTGAGGCAAAGTAGGTGTTAAGTACCTCAGCCTTCTCCTCATCTTCCTTAACTATATTTCCCTCCAAGTCCAACAGAGAATGGAGGTTTTCCTTGCCCCTCCTTTTGTTATTAATGTATTTATAAAAGGACTTTTTGTTATCCCTAACTGAAATAGCCAAATTTACTTCAAATTCCACTTTTCTTTCCCTAATCTTTTTCCTGCATGACCTAGCTCTGTCTCTAAATTCTTCAGAAGTAGCCAGCCCTTTTTTCCATAGTCTGTAAACTTTCTTTTTATCCCTGATTTCTTTCAGAATCTCCCTATTTAACCAAGCTGGCTGTCTTCCCCTCTGGCTGGCCTTTCGGTACACTGGGACAGCCTGTTGCTGTGCACTCAAAATTTCCTTCTTAAAACATGTCCAATCCTCCTGGACCCCCTTGCCTTTCAGAGTTGTTTCCCAGGCTCTGAATCAGTTTTTTGATTAGGCCAAAATCTGCCCTCTGGAAGTCCAGAGTAGAGGTTTTAATGGTGGCTCTCCTTACATCCCTGACGACTGAAAATTCTATTATTTCATGGTCACTATGGTCACATCAATATAAATAAACATTCTCACAATATATGTCAGCAATATTACTTGCTCTTCAAGACAGCAGATTTTTTTTAACTTTACATTTCTCTTAAATAAACCTGTCTTTTTTTCCTGTAGAGGATATAGAAAGAAAGACTACAAACAATAAATTAACTTGTTGGATATGGGCAAAGGCTCACTAGTAGTTGTTGGGTGATTTCTTATTATTTCAAATAGCACCTAAATCTTGGCATAAATATGTTGTGAGACTTAATTATCCCTAGAGAAAATACAGGCCATTTTTTTTTCTTTCATTAACTGTGGAGCTGAAATAGCACAGTTTTTATTTATATGCACATTTCTGGGCCTAAGAGCTTGTCTCTTAGAAGTTGACAGTATTGAATTCTGATCACCCTTTGATGAAGAAAGAATCATAGGTCAGCAGCAACCCTGTTAAAATTTGTGTGCAATGCATATTAAAAAGAAACCTAGGAGCATAAGAAAGTTTTGCAAAGCTTATCACCTTTTCCTCCAAAAGTAAGATGGGATGAATTGCACAGCTCTTTTTAACCATGGAGTTTAAGCCAACAAAGTGGAAGATTGGATTGTGCTTTGCAATACTTGGAATCTCCATATGTATTGGCATGTTCAACTGACCTCCCCAGCACACTGAATTTTTGCAATGAAATGCATGATATTGACCTCAGCTTTGCACACCACTGACTCTGGAGCAATATTTTATGAGTCTGCATACCTGCTTCAACATTTAATGCACACTGCTTGACCAAGCATTTTCCACAAAGTTACTATGGTCTAAACCTCAAACGCTGAGTCTCTACACCATCACAGTAACAGATACAGGTCACTAGATAAGAGTTACACAATTTGGTGAGATCATAACACTCTGGAAACTTATCTAATTATAGGACTCAAACTTGGAATTGTAACCTTATTATTTTTATGTCACTTAGGAAATAGCATGGAATACTCAGAAACAGAAAACCTGTGTGATATGAAATATTTTCAAAACCCTTCATCATGTGTTAAGAACTTCACAATGAGGTAGTTGTCTTGGTATTTTTACTGGAAAGAAGCTAAAGGAATTTAGGTACAGGAAAACCTCTGCTCTCTCAATTCTGGATTATTAAAGGTTGCTGAATCTTTCAAAGAGCTTTTTCAGAATGATCAGTGAGTAATTCATTGATAGGCAAGGCAAATGGTTGTAATTCTCTATGAAAGATCAAAGAAAACTAAAGCAATTATTTTGGGTTGCTTCTAAGTCTCAATTACTGGTAAAGTAGAAATAGTTCATTAATCTACTGTCCAACCCTTATACATGAGAAAGCAAGCATGACAATGACTTTTGCAGAAGAATTTTTATGATTTTGTGTAAACAGAAGAATAAGTAATTCAGATGGAAACCATGAAAATGCTGAATGGTCTGACAAGCCTGTGGAGTGTCTGTGACCAGGCAGAAGAATCAAGTTCAGCATCATAAATGGGGTCTGTTCCTCTGAAGATAAGTGTAAGGGATGTTATTTCTGCCCTTTTCGTAAGTACCATTTTGTGAATCAGATCAATTTTTTAGAGGAGATGGATGTTTCTATGCACTTAAAACAGTAGGTCTTTTTTAGACATAAGGGACTCATTGATTCCAGTGTCTGTCTGGACTTGAGTAATTGCTCACAAGAACAGATGCTTCAAACACCAGCCAGGTGATTATCTTCAAACGTCTTACTTTGACATTGTTAGCAGAGGCATACGACTTCTATACGTGTGGCATGTGATATTTGTCCTTGTAACATTAAATGAATTTGTTGTGTTTTTGAGATCTAATCAAGGATCTGCTTTGCTGACAAACTTACTCTGGTCTCCCATTCAAGAAAGACTGAGAGTGCAGCTCTGTGGATGCTTTAGGTCCTGTCTCTCTGAGTCTTCTGTGATTGGAGCTAAGGCTCTGGCTTTATCTCTCTGTTGAACTTATTTAAGCTGCTTGTTAAAGCTTTTTAAAGCTTGCCAAGGCAATTAGAGTTAAAGCTCAATTAAAAACCATACATGCATTAAGGCTTTGGCACCCTATAATGACTTTTGACAGACAGAATCTTAGCAATTACTTTTCAAACAGGAAGAATGGTGAATCTTATTGAGTATCTTCTTTGGGAATAATGATTATAACAGTGTCACCTGCTGGGTAACTTGCAGCCATCAAGTTTATTAATTTCCATTACTTTTCCTGGAAACGGGGTTCTTCTCTCATCTCAGAGAGGCACATAATTTCGTTTTTCATTGCAAATTTAATATGCATCTTGAAATTACTTCTGATGACCTTTTATAACAACATACACTTTTTGCATACACAACATTTTCAATTAGTATGTCTCAGGCCACCAATAAACACCGATCAACTGAAATTCATGAACATAATAAATGTGAACTTTTTGTTTTGCAGAGGACATGGATATAAAGAGATGTTTAGTGATTTCTATTATTTTTCATAAAAATCCTAAATGCAGTTCTCAGTCCCATTTTTTACTCTTTAACCATTCCATGAGTTCTGATCACTGTCATTTCACAGGCTATTTACTCCTTTGATGATGTTTTAATTTTCATCCTTCTGAAATACTATACTACTAGTAGAAAACAAGATACATGAGTATGTTGTTTAATATTGCTCAGTTCCTAGGAAGTCAAACCCTTAAAAGTTGATGTCTGTAAACAAAGAACACAGAGAAAGAATGAGATATTAGAAAGCCTCTTGAGACAAACAAAAGGTTATCATCATCATCATCATCATCATCATCATCATCATCATCGTCATCGTCATTTCAAATAGACAAGCAACCCTTTTGGTTCCTTATATTCTGCAAGAAATAGTTTCTTTACAGAATAGACTGTTTTCATAGCTCTTCATTTACTCTGAAAAGGTCCCTAAAATATGATATGACATTACACCAGAAAAGACTGTATGTACCTAAACTGACCTCTGTAAAAAGTGCCTGACCTTGCAATGTTTTACTATCAAGGGTGCAAACATGCAGTGTTTGGCAGAAAAGTGTTGCCTCACATTGACAAAATCCCTTCTCAGTTCAGTATGGAAAGCACAGATTTCCACATTCATAAGAGATTTAAAGTTGATAAGGCATCAATTAAGTTATGGTAAGAGGTTTATAGAGCACTAGACCATTAGAATTGTTCACTTTATCAGCTTTCTTTCCCTCCTGCATTAGAATAAAATACCCAGATTCTACAGATGATGGTACTGTTTCATTTATTCAGCAGTAGCAATGACCATGCTTTCATGTAATTTACATGCAATAAAGATCTTTCGCACAAGAAAAGTCAGTTTCTGTTCCACTTAGTGATTAACATTGCCTCTGAAAAGAAGAGGAAGAGCTTTATATGCACTCTCCAAATTTGAAGTGCCATCCATGAAATGCACATGTCCCTTGTGGTAATTAGTTTACACCCTGAAGCAAGAAGCTTGATTACCCCTACATAATTACGTTAACTATGGCTACAAATGTAATTAATGGCCTGAATATTTTCCAGCCTTCAGGGGGGAAAAAAGAAAGGGACAACATTGTAAGTCAGTGATCTCCCATGGCTGATTATTACATATATAGCATAGAATGATGGGATCATAGAATCCTTTAGATTGGAAAAGACCTTTAAAATCAAATTCCAGCCATAAACCTAATACTGGCAAGTCCATGTGCCACATCTATGGGTCTCATGAATACCTCCAGGAATGATGACTCCACCTCTTCCCTGGGCAGTCTGTTCCAGTGTTTGACCACCACCGCCATGAAGAAATTTTGCCTGATATCCAATCTGAACCTCATCCGGTGCAACTTGAGGCTGTATGCTCTTGTATTGTCGCTTGTGACTTGGGAGAAGAGACCCATCTTGCTACAACCTTCTTTTAGGCTGTTGCAGAGAATGATAAGGTCTCCCTGAGACTCCTTTTGTTCAGGATGAACAGCTCCAGCTCTCTCAGCTGCTCATCTTATAACCTGTGCTCCAGACCCTTCAACAACTTTATTGCTCTTCTTTGGAAACATAATGAATTTTATTCAAAATCTGCTGCCATTTGACATCAGCAAGTGTTCACCACCAAACCGCCACCCAGCCAATCCCTGAGTGGCATTCCCCTGCCAGCTTTCCCTCTTTATACTGTAGTGGGATGAATAGTGTTTCCTAACTTCATTGATGACATAGATAGTGGGATTGAGTGCACTTTCAACACGGTCATGGATGACAAGAAGTTGAGTCATGCAGCTGATGTTCTTGAGGGAAGAGAGACCTTGGCAGATTGGAGCACTGGTTCTCTGTGAACCACATGAAGTTTACAAAGGCCCAGTGCAAAATGCTGCACCTGGTTTGGGGCAATCCTGGGTGGCGGTTGAAATTGTGGAGATAAGTCCTGCAGGGGAGGACTTGGGCATAGTGATGGATAAAAAGCAAAACCTGAGCCGGCAATGTGCACTTGCAGACCAGAAAGTCAATTTTCTCACAATGTGCATTAAAAGAATCATGGCCAGCAGGGTGAGGGAAGAGATTGTACTTCTCTATTCTGCTCTTAGATGCTTCTATTTCATGGGGCTTATAGGAAAGGCATAAAGAGGCTTTTTATCAAGGCCTATGGTGGCAGAAGAATGGGTAAAGGTTTAAAATGGAAGTAGAATAGTTTTACATAAAAATAAGAAATGTTTTATGAGAAAGGCAGTGAGACACTGAAACAGGTTGCCCATAGAAGCTGTGGATGCCATTCACTGGAATTGTTCAAAGTCACATTGAGCATGTTTTTGAGCAACTTGATCTAGTGAAAGATGATTCTGCCCATGGTGTATAGGCTGGAACTAGGTCACTTTCTTGATTGCCTGTGTTACAACCAGTACCTCAGTGGTTGGGGCAAGAAAATTTGTGTTGTGTTAATCATGACTGAAGTGAAGCTGACTTTTTAGACAGTAAATCATCAAAACCCTGTTAGAGGAACTGCAAGTCACTTAATGGCAGAAACTTCAAACAAGTAAATACCATGCTGCTTCTGAGGTTATTGAGGTTATATTGGTCAAAAAGAGTTTGCCAAAACTAGTTTAACTTGTCTAACCCTGGATATCAGTCAGATGAAAGAGTCTTCCATGGACATCTGTAAATGTGTGGCATTGCCTTAAGTAGGTCTTTTGGCAAAGAGGTAAGCTAGTGTACAGATATGAAACCTTGGTTGTTTTGTGTGGCCAGCTACAAATACAAATCACAGCACTGTGATGGTTGTTGTGGGGAAAATTCATTCTATCTTGGCTAGACCCAATATATTTGGCACCAGAAGAGTAGTTATCCACTGACCTAGCATTTGAAATTAACTTGTGTCTTCTTTTTCTATAATTTGTAGCTGATCTAAATTCATCAGTGATAACTCATTTTGATACAATATTTTCATAGGAGGACATAAAATGAAGTAGCCAAGATTTCCAAGTATTTAGAAAAATAAGATCTTATTAGCATTGTTGTAGAATCACATGACAAATTGTTGAATTTTGATGCTTTCTTTCAGATAGGAACAGTCTACTGACTGTATATGCTACTGCTTTTCTCTCTTTTTCTAACCTGGTTTTAGTTCCAAGGGAAGCAAAAAAAAACCCAAGAGCAGGTAAGTTGCCTGCTTTAGTTTAACAAGGCTTCTTATCAAAATTTGGTTTAATTCATCAGTCTTGATACTGCATACAAACGTAAGTCATGTTATTGAAAGCATTCCATTTCTAAAAAAATTCTCCTCCTGCCTTCAGGGAGCAGAACTGAATATCTGTCCCTTTGTAAGGAAGCATTTGTCAATCTTTGATTTTAAATTACTGGAAAGATTCCTCTTACTCATTCACTTACAGATATCATTCTTCCTGAAATATTAAAATACAACCAAAGTACACACCACAGTGCAAATGGAAGGTTAAACTACCCTAATATTGATGACAGTTTACATCAATGAGCAATTGTATAGCCTGGAATTTAACAATTTTTTTTTTCTTTTTTATAGAAATACCTCAAGTAAATGCCCTTAGATCTATAATAAAGTTGAATTTTAGTCTGCATGTGGCTTTCCATTATTTAACAGGTTTTGCTTCACTACCTTGAGGCAATTTAAAAAAAAAAAATAGCAGAGCTTTATGGATATGGTTAAATGCTTATCCTGAGCAAATTAAATTAAACCTCTGGCATATGATGAAAAGTTTGTTTCACCTAATTGAGCATCTAATGAGTATGGATGAATTTAAGCCATGTACAGAAATTTTGTTTTTCAAAGCTTTACTGTTTAACATCCATTCAAATGGAGAAAGAAACACATTGCAATTATGTATACATAAGCTTTTGAAAGAAGGGTTATAAACAGGATTCTGATCCCTTCAGAAGGTTTCACTTCAAATTGTTGTGTCCTGTACTGATAACTGTAATTATTGTCAAAATACCCTGGCCCAGTTTTCCTTTTGATTTATACAACAGCTTCTTATTTCTCTGGGCTTTTCTGTACAATATTGTGTACATTCACTAAGAAGCTGTGCTCTTCATAAGCTTGACTATTACTTTGATAAAACTAATATATCATTTCTTCCCCTCTAGAATATGCACCTGGAAACTAGATATAGCTTTTTCACCATTAAAATGTCAAGCAACCAGGGGAAGGGGTGGATAAAATTTTGGACTCTTTTGAGATTACTGAAAGCTTTAAACCCTTGACCTTACTCCGTTCGATAGTATTCCACTATGAATTCTTCATTTTAACAGTATTGCAAAAGCCTGAAATGGGCACTTTATTCTTTTTTACTCATTATTACACACCAATAAAGTCCTGGACCCATCTTGTCTTTTCAGTTAGGACAAAGGAAGAAATTCTTGTAAAGTAAAAAGTCAAATATTTTTATTGTAGAGATCTTCTCATTTTATGGAAACCTACAGGCTTTTAGACAAAGGATTTTGAATGAACTGATTGTGTCCAAAGAAAGTTCACAGGCAGTTTTTCACACTACGCAGCTTGGTCACAGTCCTGTTATTAAGAGCTCATGTGGTTATCTATACTTGTTTCCTTCAATTCCACATTAAAAAAAAAAGCTCCCTTGTACAGCAAAAACCTGATTTGACCATGTCTTTTTGAAGTTTGCACTAGCTTTTTTCCTACAAAACATTTCGTTCTGCCTTCCTATTCCTTTTAAATCATTACACTTTGTGATCCTACCTACATCCAGACCCTAATACCTTCTCGAGTCACCCTACTGCTTTTATTTGTTCAGGTTTTTCTTACAATTTCCTTTACCTTGAACAAGGTGCTTTCACTTGATGCCTTTATAGCATTATCCACTTATCCTATGCCCACTCTGAATTTGAAGATGGGATTGAAGTACATGGAGGCATGCCCATACAAGTCACAATCTACTTCATTGTGTTAAAAGGTTTTTCCTCTCAGTGCAAACCTGTCAGTAATTTGAGTGACATGCTCAAGATATGACTCTCTTCATCCCGAAATCTATGAGTCTGCTTCTCCCTACATTGCTTCAAAAATTGCCTGGTTTAGTTCTAACATCGATATCTATATATATCCCAAAGTGTGTCAGTCACCTTGATCCTGGCTGCAAAGATTCATGTGCAGTGTATTTTGAACACAGAGCAATATGTGTCTTATTTCACTGGAATGGTTGTGTTCCACATCCAGAGAAGAATTTGTCTCTGTCCTGCTTCCACATGATTCCAGGTTATGGTTTCACTGGCTAAGATTATTCCAGTTCCTATAGACATTTCTGAAAGTGATTTCTGGCAAAATAAGCTTTTTCCCACTCTCAAAGGGAATCAGATATGACACTGTTCACTGATGTCCTGTGTTTCTGAGTTTCATTTGGTAGCTGAAGTAACACATAGGTGTGAACTTCACCACTGCTGGACTGACCAACTGATGTGATGACTTGTGTGGACAGTGAGTTGTGCTTCATCTTCTCCCAGTCACTGGTACCTTCTTGAGCATGGGAATATTTTCACACAAAAATGTAAATTAAATAAATTTATATTTGCTTTACTATAGAGGACAATTCCTATTCCAGTGGCACTAATGTTGGCTTTCACTTGACCTGGACCAATTAACTATAACAACTTTTAAAAATCTCAACACTGTTAATCTAAGGCTCAAATAAAAAATCTCAGTATTTCTCAGAATTTCCCATTACTAAACACCTCCATTTATCATTTTTCATAAATTATTCCATAACACTTAATGAACGTCTGTCCTTTTCTCAAAGGAAATGATATTAAAAAATTAAAACACACCATCTTCTCCTCTCCAGCTTGCAACATACCCCAGAATATACTTTTGCAGCGTCCCAATGCTAAAAGGTATAATGTTTTCTTTGAGGTCTCCCCCAGAGCAGTACCTTAGTCTTTGAGACTCCAAGCTCATGCTTGTGCTTGGTTTTTACTAAACAAGTTAACCGGTATTATATTTGGACTTTTCTCCACTATATTCCTCGCATATGCCAGAAGAGCTACAGCTACTCACAGGTGTCTTGTACTTTTTCTGATGTTTTAATCATAATATTTACAATAAATGACACACCATAGACTAGGAAGAATTTTCAGAGAGAGAAATGGGATTTAAATGAAGTGGTTGAAAACAGCTTATGTGTTGAATGCTATTGTATTCATTGATTTTAAAAATCTTTTTCAACCTATAAAGATGGAAAACCCAACAATAACTAACCTTTTCCACTTTCTCTAGGGGAAGGAATAAAGAAGTGTAAGAGTGCCAGTCTCCAATTCCCCTGCTGGCAGTAATAGTTTGAGATTTTTGTTCCATTTTGGGTAGTGCTTGCCTCCCGTATAGACTTAAAGGCTTATGTATTCAGAGAGTTCCTCTGCATTTAAGATGCTTCATTTCTGTTGCTTGCCTCACACACAGATAAAGGGTCTACAGTTCTGAGCAGCAGTTTTCCCACTCCTGAAAAGAAGATTATGCTAATACTCCCTTTAGAGTAATGTGTAGACAACTGAAATTGTTCTTCCTGGCGTTGTTCCTGACCACTGCTGCTTCCTCAGCTAACTTCTGATTCCTTTATTTTGTGCTAAGGTTTTCATTTAATATTCCCAGTTGAGAGTAGCATTCTCAGATTACTGTGCTAGCAGCTAGATTAGGCACACTTCTTAGGAACCATATTACTCCAAGAGATATTTGCTGGAGCAAAAATATTACTGATGGCAACAACTGTACTCTGTGCTACTCCTAAGCTCTCTATTCCTGGGGTAGATTTTTTTTCTCTAGGTATACTTTGTTTTATAGAGTTGTCTGTGCAATATCCATGCCTGTTTTCATTGTTAATACCAATAAGTACTACTTCTGGCAATGCACTATTTTGTCTAGTTTAAAAATCATTCAATAATCTATTTTCTTTCTGGTTTATTATGGACAATTTTTGGTGCTATTGGCACTTTTATCAATTATGTGCATATTATGGAGGCTCTTACAAACTCTTGCAACATGATGTAATTATATTTCTTGCAAAATTTAAATACATGCTGATCATTGCCTTGGCACCAATATCCTCCTGAGCAATTGTTGGAGCGCTCCAGATCTCAGCCCTGTCTTTCTAAATTAGTTTCATTTGTATGAGCTATTTCAGATTTATGTATTTATTTAAAACATTTTTGTAGCCTTGGAGTTGTGGAGTTGTGCCCACATTTTATATACTTTGTTTTGGTCTGGACTGTTTCTGATGCCTGTCCAATTTGTTGGTTTTTTCTTTCACTCCCTTCCTCCTCCCCCTGTTCTTTTTTTCCAAACCTAATCAAGGTCTACCCCTCTTTCTAGGTTACTGATAATTTTTTTAATTCGCAAAAAATATCACTGGCTTTTCGTAGTTTCGTTATTTTTAAATACTACACCCTGAAAGAACTTTCTGTTACATAAAATTAAAAATACTCCTTAAATTTTTTCTGTGGCTTCAGCCAGCTTCCTGTTTAATTGCTGTGCCCATCAAATGTGTCACATTTACCCCTTTGGTAGAAATATGGCTAATAATCAAAAGAAAATTTCATTCTGGCAAATACAGAGTGCTTCATCAGAAATTTTTCACCCTCTCTCCACTTTTTTGGTTATTGACCTCTTCAGCCTTTCATTCTGGCATTTTCTTATTTTTGTTAATTTTTTGCCCTGTGGGATTCAGCAGCATCCAGTGTTTCTGGTGTTTATCCTCTGTGGGCTATGCTTCATGTCTGAAGCCAAGATGAAAATTTCTGCCCAGCTGTGGATGCAGCCAGGACCCTTGCCTGTGGTAGAGATTCTGTAACTTTGAAATGGATAGTGAAGAGCTAACTGCCATGTTCAGGCAGTGATTCCAGCAGGTGCTACACCTATCACACCTACACCTACACAGTGCTGTGCCCTGTAAGTTTCAGAAACTTCCCATGCTTCTTCCCTGCAGGGTGCAGCATAGAAGTATCTCACTTGGGACATTAGCAACCCACATCAGTACATTAATGAAGAGAAGATGTGTCAGGGGAAGGACTGAGGCAGCACTCTGAGCTCGCCTTTGATGGCTATTGCCCCCACATCTCTCTCTCGATGCCTGATGCTGTCCCAGGTGATTTATACTCGTTATCACTAGGGTCCCAGTGAAAACACTTGGTGCTACATGCAGGCCCCTCAGAGCAGGAAAGTAACCACAGCAGAGCCAGCTTTCTTCCTTGCAGTGCAGTGAGTGCAAGCTTAGGATGGAGGGAAGAACTGCTTGTAAGGGCGGAAGAGACACAACAGAACCAAAGCTTCAGACAAACCTACAGTCCCTGCTGCTCTGCTCACTGAGTCCCTGCATAGACAGATCTTCATCTCTGTCTCCTCTTCCATCACCTTCATTATTACCAGTTATTACATTAATCTGCTCTCAGCCACCAGCATCACCTTGCAAGCCATGTGTGGCCTGCAAATACTGTAATGAGCAACTGCATTTCTAAGAGTTCCCTCAGGTGAAGCAGTGAATGCTTGCACAGCATCACTGTGCTCAGTAGCTTCAGTCTTTTCAGCTGGCTAATTTCCTTCCCCAAAGCAATGCAAATGTAGGACTGGAAGAGTTAGTGTCCTGATGCTTTGTTAGAAAGACTTCACAAAAAGAATATTTGATTCACTTCAGAGTTATGGATTTCATCAAGCTGCTGCTTTATCTGTGTCAGTAGATTGTTTTATATGCCTTTATGTCTTCCAATATGTTTCTCTGCAGAGCATGATCTCTTTCATCTCTCATTCTTTGATTTTGAATACATAATAAAAATGAACAGCTTTTAAAAACAAACCACGATAAACAACTGTGATTAAATAAAAATAAATACAAATTATATGCTTCTTTCCAGATTAGAAGGTGATAGGCAGGAAAACAATTCTGTATTATCTAGACTGCTGAATCAGCATAAAGAATATTCTTTCTCAAGAAGTCTTTTTCACTGTATTTCTGTATTTCTAATGCTTGTAGAAATAAGAAGATAGATATCTTATCTATAATGAGTCATTTCATTAACAGAGATCCAGGGACGATTATATCCTTTTTAAATTATGGTACAAGTAAATGAAAATAGCTCAGTCAGTTAGAGCCTGGTGTTAGTAACACCAGGGTTGTGCATTCAATCTTTGTTTGGGCCATTCATGCAAGAGTTGAAGTCAATGACCTTTGTTGGTTCCTTCCAACTCAGAATATTCTGTGAAATCTGTGAAGCTTGCCTGTAGATTCCAGATTATTGCTTATATGTCAAGCTAAAATCAGTGAAATTTGATTGAGTGTACCACAGTACCTTTCTAAATCACCATTATTTTGGGATTTAGAAAGTCACCGACTCTCTGCTAAAGAAACTCTTTTTCACAAAATGTGTAAAAATAGGTTTGTATGTTCTTATCAGGCAATATATCTGATCTTATGAAATAACCCATGAGAAGTACCTAGTTTTAGTGGTTTCTTTAAGCAAATTTCTCTGTAAAAATCTATGTTAATTTTTTTGTGCAAGCACATTATTTAATGTAAAACATCTTTGCTTTTTAAATAGATTTTTTACCTTCTTCCACAAAATATTGGTAAACTTTTAGAGTTAGGATTCTAATTTTAAATTAGATTGTGTGAATTGGAGCAGAACATAAACTGCTTTTCTCTTCAAACCTTGGAATAAATACAGTTTGTCTAACTCTTAATAAAAAAGATCATTCTTTTTGTAAGCTAAGAGTCAACTAGCCTCCTACACATTCCTCTTACAAAACCATTCAGTTTAGAGTCTTGCACTCTGATTTTAAGACATCCATTTGTGTATAGAAGGATCCCCCAATTTTCCAGGCACTCTTTTCAGCACAAAATGCATAACTACCAGCAAAATCTGAGAAGGTTCTGGCATGGTATTGCTTATACTTACATCTTTTTGTATTTATACATATGTGCACAAAAAAGATATTTTTTGTGTTTAGTGTTTATCATAAAGCCATTTATTATTCCATGAATTTCAAACTGGGATTCGCAGTTCTTTATTAAATGAACGACAAATATTTGAATGATATTGAACAGAAACATTAATATAAAGACTAATCTATTTTCTTTTTTGTATGACTTTCATTTACTAGGTCTTCCCTTTTTGAATTAGACTCTATGAATTGATCGTTCAATGTATAACCAGTCTTGAACTTATTCTTTTCTTGTATTGGGAAAATTAAAGTTAATTTTGTTGAAGTCATGTGCTTATATTGCACATTTATCAAATGGTGATATTTTCAAAACCCGTATGGCAGCTGTTCTGCTTCTCCTCAGCAGTACACAGAAGTCAGTTTTATTTATAAACATGCAGACCTCTACTCTGTGTCCTGTGAATAAAAGAAACCTAAACAAACATCTCCATCCATACATAATTTTTCCTGGGTGGTTGTAGGAATTGTTTTCCACTTACAGCATTACAGTAGGTTAAAACATACTACTTGGGTTGGAAGGTTTAAGCTTCAAGCAAAAAGGGATAGAAAACCAACAACAAAGGATTATTTCTCTGTAGAAGGCACACAAAAGCATAGATGTAAAGGCCTGTAATCTGTTTATTTGCTACAGGAGTTACATTTTAATCAAGTAACACAATACCTTACTCAAAAGGTACCTGAAGTTCCCCTCCAGGGCTTATGTGATGAAATTCATCCATTGTTAGTGCCCAAGTTCAAGACCTACATTTTTCTAAGGGAATTTTGCTTTCTAAAGCACAGGTCACACCTATATATTCATTCAAAACATAGTTGCAGCTTTTGCATTTACCTTCCACTGATTTTCAACCAATGTTTAGTAAAAGGGTTATCAAACACAAAAATCATGTTCAGTCTCTTGGAGTTGTAAATTAGAATGAAGGGTAAAGGTGAAAGTAATCATATAAACAATATAAAATTCCTATTACAAAACCAACTACACAGAGGCTTCAGCACAAATATAGATTGCTGACCACTTGTAGAGCTAATAACACAGCTGCCACAACAGTGACTAAGAAACAGCTTAAGTTCAGACCTATTACACTGATTTTAAAATTATTTTTCCCCCAGATCTGCATTATCTGAATCCCTTCAAGTCTACTAGGATAATTTCAGTCATTTGTATAATTTTCTTTGCATTTGCAGATGTTATGGATTTGTTTCACTAGATGAAGTGGAATTTCACTGGAATCCACCTCTCTCCTGTGCCAGCTTTGTTTTGTGCCCCAAGACACAGCAGAGTATCATGTGCCAGCAGGAGGATGGAAGAGATTAAATTCTGTTCACTAAGGTTTACGCACAGAATAATTCAAATACTGTGAGCATTGAGCTTCTGATTTCTCAGTCCCTAATCTTGACTATATTGTGGCAAGTAGATAATTTCATTAACTCTAATGAACTATAATATGTGAATTTCTTCTCATTTAAATAAAAGAGGGGGGTGATGTTTTTTCTTTTCAATTTTTTTACTTGATTTTTTACATTTTTTTAGTGATTACTAACAAGTCATACTAAGTTTAGCTAAATCCCTTGACATGTGTGCTCAGGTATCATAGGAGTCTTGTGGCTTAACATACAACAAAGAAGATCTTCTCATTGCTTGACAACAGAAAAATAAATATAGGTGTATAAGCATACATGATGGATGAGACTAAACAGCCAGAAAATACACTATGTTAGTAAGCATGGAAAATTAATATGTGAATTTACAAAATGTTTGAAGAACTGCCTAAAAGGGAGATGGCGAAGAGCTCTGATGAAAGAAGAACTAGTGTTCTGGAGAAAGGCAAATAGGGAATTTTTAAAGTGGTATTTAAATATTTTTGTCAAGGCCCTTAGCAAACAGAGTAGGAGTATGTTGCAATGTGCCAGTGCCACATATTCCAGTTTTATCAGGTCATGGCTACATTCCAACTAAAATACATAAAAAGCCATATGGATTTCTTTTCATTATATCATATTCTGCTGCTGCCAAAAGAGTTTGGCTTTTGGCCTACTCAATGCCTGCTCTTCCCAAGCACCCATGCACATGGAAAGAGAGCAGGACACAAACCTGATGACTATTTTGTGAAGGCTGGTAAATATCCTGGGAATGTTGCAGCCTCTTCCATATCATTCACTTTCCCAAGGGTGTCTTTCTGTCCTCATCTTGACATGACCAGATATCTTTATCATGTGATTAAATTCAGTTACTTAGTTATCCTGGGTTCCATACCAGTTGCGCCAGCTGAGGAATGGGAACATGCACGGATTTCAGGCCACAAGGGAATAAACGGTGTAGGTATCCTGCTTTGTGACCCAAAAGCAACCTCAGAGAAGACATTTATGCCAAGCAAAAGAACAGAGAAGAAATCCTGTGTTACAGTCTAAACAGCCTCTGTTGCCAAAATTTACATCCATTAAGCTGCCTATTAAGACTTTGGGGGAACTCTGAGGACATGCTTTCTAGGTTTTCAGATGATGATTTCCAAGCTTCCAAGTTTAAAATTATGAATAATGAGAAACAGGAGAGGAAAAAAAGAGTTACAGCTTCTTCCCTTTGAGGCTTTGAAAATAACCATGTCTTTCTTTCTCTGTATTTTTCAGGTATTTTATTTTCTTTAAACCAAAAATTCAGAGGTGCCTGGACTCATACTTCTGTTCTGGAAACAATTTCACGCATTTATTCCAAATTGGGCAGTTGGTTGAGCTTGGCTGACATGATACACAGGTTGGTTATTCTATACAACTTCTCCTAAGTTTTTGCCAGCAGAGGGAGAGGGTGATGAAGAACTGTAATAGCATACACAGAAAAGCTATGGATACCCTGAAAGGGCTTGAGGCCAGGTGGTACGGTGCTCTGAGCAACCTGATTTAGTGCATGGCATCCTTGCCCTTGGCAGGAGGGTTAGAACTAGGTGATAATTTAGAGTCCCTTCCAACCGAGACCATTTTATGATTCTCTGATAATATTATACTGTATTGTACATGTTTTAAAAGTCTATAGCTCTCTAAGGAACAAAAAAGTTTTGTTCGTGATTCACCTATTGAGTCATTAGAATGTATTTTAATAGTGATGCAGAGAGACCACATGCACTTTTTATATACAAGAGACATTATGTTCATTTATAAATTTTTATCCTTATATCTGAACTGTATCTATTTTCCTACAACCACTACTCCAGTAGATTGTTGCCTGAGAATTATTCTGCATAATTCTGCATGAATTGGTGATATTGATAAGAATTGTCATACGGTGGTCTAGGAAGAGAAATACATAATATACAACTTGTGTAAACAGTCTTGCATAATAATTGATCAGATTGGTCAGTCTTTGAATGTATGTAGTATACCAAACAGTGGTCAATGTGCTATTTTTTAAAAGACCACTACTTCAGGATGCTCTCCTGACTTTCAATAATAAATTGTTTAGAGATTTCCATAGCTGCTGGTTTGCCAAGGCTTTTGTTTTTAACAGCCACCGGATTCCTTTCTGAATCTCTAACCACTGTCTGAAGCTACTTCATCATTTTCTATTTTGTGTTGCAGAGTCCCAGTTTTTCACTCTTTCCTCATATGGAAGCCACTTTAATCATCCCTTTTAGGCATCTATTATTTTTAGTACTTCTACTGTATTCTTTTAAAGATGAAATAATTAAAACTTGAGACAACATTCAACACAGAGGCTGTTCATTTGTGCAAATTCTCGACAGTATTTTCTGATATGTCTGGAGTGGTTTTCGTTTTTTTCCCTTGTCTCTCCTAACAATAAAGCCCACTGCTGTGATTTTATTCTTGCCTGCTGTTGAGCACTGGATTTGATATTTTCAGAGAACTACAAGCAATTGTTTCAGTAATAGCTAATTTGGAGCCCATAATTTTGTGCATATATATAGCTTTCCCTATTCTGAAATTCCTTGCTCAGTCCATTTGTCCTACTTCTGGTATATAGATTGAAATGTCTAATCCTCAATAGTGTGTGTGGTGCCTAAAGAATAAAAACCTTTAAGAATCGAGAAAAAATTATAGTAGATATATGTGTTCAAAATTAAAGACATGTTATTTACATGCCAATAGAGAGGATATGTTTAAGAGAAGATACTGAAATATCAGGTCTACTGACATTGTTGAAAGATTAGTTAAAATCTGGACAAAGTGTTCCAGCAAACACCAGAATTATTTCACAGAAAAGACTAGTCTCAAGACATCCAAAGACTGTGGAAATATCAACAGGATTCTCATCTTCATGCAGGCCTGAAGCCACTGAAAAAAAGCAAACAGTCAAGTCAGAAAGATTTGATACCACAGGACAAACATCACATCAGAAAAATGAGGGAAGGTTGTTTTTCCCTCCAAGACAATCCAGAGAACTCCTTAAACAACAAAACCTAGTTGAAATTAAAATCTTTCAAATATGACAATCAGAAGAGATCAATTCAATTAAACTTTAATCTGCATACAGAGAAGTAAGTGTACCTCATAACAACCATTAGCTTTGCAGTCTCTCTGTTCACCATGTGATGCAAATATTGACATGAATTATGCAGTAAGCCTTTGGGAAAACTAATGAATGTTTCATACGATAGATAAGGTATTGCTCTCTCTTTTCTTTCAAATCTTTTCCTAGGACTAATTACTAACTAGATGCCTACAAAAACATTAGCAGATACATTTTGCTAAGTTATAGATCAATCATAGAAAAGTACTATTTCTTATTTATGAGTCTAAAAAGATGAACTCAGAAATAACCAGTCACGAATCAAACAGGAATAGAACTACCCTGTAATAATTTCTGAATATGATTAATGTGCTATCAGACTGTTTTCTTTTAGAACATACAGGTTTAGTCTAATGACAAATAGACACAGAGGTCAAAAGAATCGGGGGGGGAGGCGAGGGGGGGGGAGGGGGAAGTGAGAAGAAAGCAGAATAATTTCTTCACATATCATTAGAAATAAAGAGCTAACAAAAAATCCTTTGACAGGACTAAGGTGGTGTGTAATAGAACAGAAAGACTACTGCAATACTTTTTTGTTTTTTAGAGGAATAGAGATTAGCTGCTGTGGCAGCTTTCATAACAGACTAGACAAATGCACAAACACCTTTTGGAAGATCTGAAGATGGTAAGACTTCCAGGGAATAGGAGGATAGATATATGTATACAACAGTTTATCTCTTAAAGTCTTTGTACCTTTGAAATAAGCCATACATTGTATAGGTATCCATTTATACACATTTGTGCTGTAAGTACAAGTGTACTGATGTTGTTCAGCAGAGACTTTTACACCCTCATACTGGACCAATCAAGGCCTCCTGCTATTTTCAATGTATACAGAAAAGAAAATGGGTAGATCTCCCAGTCAGTTCCTCAGTCCAAGAATCTGAAGTCAGGACTGGGAGGGAGAAAGGTATGGTATGAATGGATGTATTGTAAATATTTCTAAAGAGAGAGCAGTCATTCTTTGTCTTGCTTTGAGTGACAATCTCTGGGTATATTCACACTGTGAAAGATCTCAAAACCTCCTAGATAGAGTAGCCATGACTGACTGGTTTTAAACCACATTTTTTTAGGAGATATGGATTGCTCTCAGACTCTTAAACAATTTTCAGGAGGAGAGTTTTTGTGACAAAAAGAACATTCATTTACTGATGCTAACTAGCATCTCTTCAACAGCTTGATCTTATTGATATTAATCTATTGTGAGAGACTAGTGCCAAGTAGGAAACTGTGGAAGAAAAAGCCAAGAATTAACATTTAAGAATTTGGAAAACCTGAAGAAAGCATAAGAAGTGTGACAGCAGCTGTAATACTGATGACACAAAGTGTTCCAAACAAACACGTAAGGAGAACTGAAGGATGTCACAGGGGACAATATTATACATGCTCTGTAGGATAAAACGGATTAGCCATCTAGGCAGCTGATACCAGGCTGATAAGTAGTAGCTCACTTTTGGGTGCTAGTCATGCCCCAACAAGTCAGGATCAACTGTGTTCAATAGTAACATTAGAGAACACCACTGGAATGAATCATACAGCTTTTAGTGAATTAGAGAATTAACATTTTCACCACAACTTAAGCAGACTATCAGACTGAACAACAAAGGTATGTGATGAGCCCTAGGCCTTTCTGGGTGGAATCCCTTTGACACCAGAGATTAACCATATTTTGTCACTTTTACCTATGGCAGGAAAACCCAACTCACCAGCCTAATAGAAAATACCAGAATTACCCATTATCCGTCTTAATATGCCATCATCAGTTTCCATCATCGTCCCAGATGCAGACATTCAGGAACCTATTACACACACATTCTATCTAAATTAGATAGCTGGTAAAAAAGCAATCCATGACACATGAACTAAATTTACACACAATATAGATGATAGTCTAGGTGAGCTTGGGCTGCTGAAGAACAGAGTCTCATGGTAAATACATGCAAGTATAATGCGTATATAAATTTATTTTAGTTTATATTCATTTTTTAATCTATATATTACTTACTATAATCATCCATCGCCACCCTGTTGGCTAGCACAAATTGTCATAGAACAGAGTTTTCAGTAATATCTCAGTATTGAATAAAAACTTTCCTGAAAGCCATACAACAGGCTGCAGTTTCCAACGCAGCTCACATAACTTTTCATATTTCATTGTTTACAACAGCCACAAGACAAAACAAATTGGGAACACACAGGCATTTTTATATATTTTTCAATTTTACATATTTTTAAACTTCAATTCCAGGAAAATATTCATGAGACAAGGGTCTCATTTGAATATTCATCTAGATGTAGGAAAATTTGCAAATTTGGCTCTCTGGCCTAGCCATTTGAGCCAGAATGCCTCCCACAGTTATGCTACATATGCACATTTGTTTGTTATATTATCCCTTTTCCCCTGCAACCCTAAAACAACCCTGTGTATTCCCAACTAAGGAACAGATGTGGTTTGTCGTCTACAATAGATAATATTCTAACTTGCACTGACAAAAAATTAAAGCTCCACTGTCTAACAGCTTAATATTAATAGATGTTACTTACAAAGAAGATAAAAAATATCAGGTTTGCAATACATATTAACATACATGTGGGTCTGAAGAGTCATAAGCTATTCTGCTTTTAAAAGGTTGGATTTTCTAAGAAAAACAAGAGTAAGTTGAATCTGAAAAATCATCAGTGCTTTCCAAGTTCTTTATAGTTGACTTTCTGGTACCAGAAAGGCTGAAAGAGATGTGAGAGGATTGTGTACTGGAATAGGGGTGATATTTTATTGATCTGTATAGAAGGAACCTTATTCACAGACTAACAGCTTTTCTTCCAACACTAGTGGTTTATTGGAAGCCAATTTCCCCTAAGTGTGGCATTTCTGTTATCTTGTTTATCTTACTATAAATTAATAACTGTATAAGAATGTTATTAAATAAGTGGTAATAATTGTATGAAAAATTACTTCCTCATAAACTCTGAAGATATATCCTGGATCTAACACATAACAGAATGACTTGATTGAAAGATACTAGTGTCTCGCTAAAATGTATTTCTTGGGAAACTGCCACATCAGTTTTATAGTGTGATTTCTTTTAGTACTCATAAGGGAGATTAGCAGAATTAAACTCACTATGAAGCACACAGAAAAGCAGCATGAATAATGAGAATTAGGTTTATGACATTGCTAAAATGAATTGTAGGGGGTTACAACTTATTTACCCCTACAATCCTCAAAGTTAAGAGTAGCCATCTCTGAATCCCTAGAAAATCCAGCAGGTGTATGGAGAGAAAATTCAAGACCAGATATCTCTTTCAAGACCAGTTTGGACAGTCCTTTCAATCTTCAGCTAGAGAATCCTGAAATCTCAAAGTATTGGTAGAAATAGGTGAACATTTCTGATTTATGCTTATTACTGACTGATGTGAATATCAAACTGAAGGAGGCCTCAGAAAAGTGATCTGAGGCTTCTCACAAAAAACCTACATGGTGTATGCCCTTTAGGATTAGGAAAAGCAGACATAATCTCCCCAGGCCACTTGCATAATGACCTGCAATCTCCAGCACAGTTGTCAATGTCAGCACACAAGCAGTTTTACACTGCATGCAGCAAAGTCAGTAATGCAGAATGCATCGTCTTGAAAGAACGGGAGCTGTGAAAGATAACAAATATGTTCTAAACTTAGAAGAAGCCAAGAAAACCCTCCTAAAGAGCAACACTGTCTGCATCTCATTTATTTGAGGGGCACCATGTTCCCATTCCATAGTTTGTAACAGATTATATCAGACTTAATTTTGGAGAGAAAATTATAACTAGTCATCCCAACATACTATTTATCCAGAACAAAAAATGACAGAGATATTTGCAGCACACTGAAATGAATGTGCCAAATGCTCTCAACTTCCTTCAAACCAGAACTGACTTGCTATAACGCAAGTGGCTATGATCACAACACATAAGGCCTTTCTGGCTTTATTATTGAAAATTATGAATTTTACCTGCATTTTTACATCTAGGCAGCCAGATACAACAATATTAAATTGATTTGGAAAACAGATTCTTCTGTTTTTGCTGGATGTGAACAGAAGGTTAATGGTGTTGCTTTTATAGTACATACTGTCTTTGTGAACCCAACATCTTGTTATAGCTGCAAGCATTGATTATTATTCTTAAACCTTAAAATGATTTCTAGAAGGCTTTATACCTAAATTAGGTGAAAATGTTTTACATAGGTGGTTCAACCTGTGCAGCTTTCTCAGGAAAGTTTTGCCAAATGATAAGAAATTGGAAAACCAGCCGCATGAATACTAGTAGAATAATTTGCAACAAGCAAGATGTGGATGTGGTCCATATCTGCAAGAATTCTTGTTATTTGCTGCTGAAATGGCTGTAATATTGTACTGAATGTGCTGAATGCTCTATTAAGAAGACTCATATTTTTGCCAGTGAAATGTTACATTACTTGCTAAAGGGAGAGGACATTGAAGTAAAGACTCTTAAGACAATGAAGTAGAAACATTGACACTTTCTGTCCTAAACTCACAATTGCATTTAGAACCCTGGAGTAACTAACAAGGGAATAATTCAATACATGTTTTTTCTAGAGCCACTGCTCTAGAAGATTACTTGTGGGGTTGAACATGAAGGTTTAAATACAGAACAATGTACAAAATCAGATGGAATAGCAAATCTCTCTGTTGCCAGAAGTGTCCACACTAGGACACTGACTTTGAAGCCTCAGGAATGTAAATGACACCTGCTGACTTCAGACATAAACCTCATCACATCCTAAATTACAGTGAAAACCATATAAAAATTCTCACATTCTCCTGTGAGCTGTATTCGCTTTCTTACAAAAGCAGAGATGTGTAGCCAGACAAGCTTAGCCCATGCGTGGGCCTATATTTAAAGAAATCTTGCACTAACTTTTCCTCAATTGTATTTGAAGGCATACTTACAATCACACAACTTTTCTTATCTTGTTTGCTGTTAGTCTTCTATTAGTCTTATCTTATCTTTCTTCATGTAAGGAATTTGGAGGAAGCAGAGCATCAGACTTGGAGAAAGAAAGAAAGCCCTTCCAAGCACACAACAGAGACCAAAGCCATTGCCATGGCAACAGGAATCAGATGGGAATGCTCCTGTTTTCTATATTCTACTACATAGGTGAAAATAATATAAATCTATATTGGAGGTGCAATATTCTTTGATTCAATATCTAAATTATAGATTAATTTCAAGGAAAAAATATTTAAATTGACTTGTTCACTAATTAATCTAAAGATAATATTACTTTTTAGAATCTGGATCAGTGTACAGGTATTATATAAGAATCAAATATTTCAAAGTTTTTTCCCCAATAATCATCCACTATGAAGAGTTGTATCTCTATTTTTCAGTGAGAAAATATTGTTTTTCAGAGTACGTGCTAAATAAAATTATTGCCTGAAACTCAAAATACCCACACAAGCACAAAGAAAAAAGCCTTTGTCCCCACACAAAGTCATAAATTAAAAAAAAACAGCACTCTAATCACTTCACTGAATAATCTAATAGCTACATGATTTTTAACTGTGTTCTTTCCATTTTTTATTTTAAAAGAAGATTCCATACATTTGAAAAGGCTTTTAGTAGAGTTCAGATCCAATGATCCTGTACTATAATCAATATTTGCAGAATGCAATAAATAGTTTCAAGAACTAAATGTTGAATATATAACACATTAAATACTCAGAAATTATTAGAAAGAAAGTGCTTTAATTTAAAAACTAGAACTCTTGAGTTGTTTCTTTGCTCATGGGAGTTACACACTTTATAAAACAAAGTGAATTTCCCCCCTAATTTCAACAATGACGCAGCTTTACCAGCCTTCCATCCCAACTGTGTAAATTCTAACTGTTGTCTTGATGCATTGAGAGATCCCAGAAAGCAGGACTCCGAGCTAAGTTAGTGTAGGATAAGATAAGACATGATGATACACCTCTCAAACTCCGATTTCCATGGTTTTTACAATATTGTCCACCTAATCCCCTATTCACACATCTCTTGGTCCAGCCCCGTCTCCCCTCTGGCATACCCTGTCAGGATTTGGGTCTGGGGGAGAGTGGGACCCTCGTTTCATCGTTTTCATCTACCTCAGCACACGGATGTTTTCAAGTGTTCTGGTTTCGAGGTTGTTGGCCTACGTTTATGACTTGCAGCACAAGATTTAAGATATTATTAAGCTTTCTACATTGAAAAGAAGTCTAAATAACTAATGGAATTTTGACATGGATATCGGATAGGGGTTAGAATACATAAACATTGAACTTAAGCTGTTAGAAATATTAACACACTAAATCTTCATTTTACTACAGTTGCAAATACTTCTAAAATCTTAAAAATGAAAAAAAAAACCAAACAAACAAAAACCAAAACCAAAAAACCCGGAGGCATCACGTTATGGCAAATCTTTGGTTCCTCAGTAAGTCAGTGGGAACTAGTTGATAAATGAGCTTCAAACCCAGCAATCTGCTTTCCAGAGCCTGAGTATCACCTGCCTGCCTGCCACCACTGCTGTGGCCTCTACTGCACTCCAAAGAGGGAAGCTTCCTCTCCATCTCCTCTGTGGTATTGGTCACCCTTGGCCGTGTCTACTTCTGCACATGTGCATTATGTGTAAGCAAATCTGCCGGAATTCTGTCCCAGAGAAAGAAACTCCACAAAGAGTGACAGGGATCCTTATCACCACCTATCAGCTCTTCAGTCACCAAATCTCACAAGGAGCATTTTGCTTCCAGTACCAAACAACCAACCAACTGCCCAAAGGGAACGTGGTGTTTTGGTGTAAAGCACAGCTCTGGCTTTATGCAGGTGATAGTTACTCCAATTACTATCCTCAGGTGAGGATCAGTGAAATGCTCCCATGGTTTAATTACACCAAGTGTTGAATAAAAAACTGTGGTCCTGTTCTGCTGCAAGATGAAAGCTGTGCTCACAAACAGAGGAAGAAGTCATTGCAACAATTTCCAGCTGCAGCTCACCTTCTGTGGGGAAAGGTACATACATAAAATTAGGCAACACAGAACATATCCTAGATTGATCTTAACAGTTCTCACTGACACTAAATTGCTAGATCACAGTCTTCAAAAAATATCTTTTTGCCTTTTGTCTTTATATCCTGTTTTATCCTTTTCCTAATTATTTATTTTTTAAAAAAATTGTTTATTTATTTTTAGATACGCTTTTGACTCAAAGACTGCTGTGTCCAACCTGTTTGATCTCTTGATACATAACACATAAAGCTGAGCCTCAAAAGATTAATATCCCTATAAATCCTCTACATAAATATGAGAAAGGGCTGTGCAGGCAATGTGTCAGTGCACCTAAGAAAACAATTCTCTGAGTCACTCTGAAGAAGACCTATTTACTCTCTTTGAAAGCAGAAAACCAACAGAGAAACTAGCCTTCTGTGGCTACAGTTTGTCTTTTCACACTGGTCTGTGTGGTTGCAAACGTTGAGTACACTCCTGCATGAGACTACCAAATGCTTTTAATACTTCTGGGTTTTGCAAAGCCTGATACAGACACATCAAAACACATCCTTTGCCTTATGCATTGGTCCCTTATATCATAGAGAGACATGTTCAAGATTTCAGTTCTAATTTTACAAATTCCAGCAACTTCAAACCATATATCTAATTAAATTATTTCTATGGGAATTTGATGGCAAAACCAAAACTTATATCTTCAATCATAATGAAATGTTCAAATATCTGATGGAGACTGGCCCAAGCTCTTTCTGTCTTCAGCCACAAGTGTAAGCCATCATTCAAAGTAAAACTGGGAAAGACTATGTATTTTGAAATCTGCTTTTTATATCTCTTCTGTTTGAATTCGCAGTACAAATTTTTGTGGCATTTCCTCAGGTTCCAGTAGCATTGGCCTTATATATTGCCTCTTTAATCAGACTTTAATGAAGACATTCAGATAAACCCTTGAGATCTACATTCAACTTAAGCAATGTTTTGCTACATGGATCAGAGTAGCTATAGGCTTTTATCTCCCTTTTTCAGATAAGCTTGCAATGCTTGTTCTTCTCAGAATGAAACAAATCAAATAACTCCTTTTTGTAAAGGGCTTCTCCATTTTGTTTGTGAGAAGTTATAGTCACATTTTCTCTACTCAAAACTGAAACAGTTATCAGTGTGAGTTGGCAGGATCCATACACTGCTCAAATGACAGAAATCCATTTGTGCTTTCCAAGATCTCCAAACAAGAGTTTTGTATGTTGTCTGCTGCTGTCCAGCCATGAGAAAAGTTGCTGTTTGCCAACCAGATGCTATTTACTGATCTCATCTTTACATCATTAACTTACAGAAGTCATCATGCCAATCCCCACTGTCCCTTCCATATCTATAGAAGACTGAATGTTTCCTAAAATAGTATGAATTTTTAGATTCCAAATATCTTGCCAAGAAACTACACATTTATCTTTGGTCTCCAACATATGTAAAAATGTGCATTCACTATAAACTTTTCTTTTTATTTGCTAAGTTCCAGTCCTGTTGTCCTATTTAAAGTCAGATATGTTAACAGAAATGTACTTTGTTCCTCTCCCAGTTTGTTGGTCTTGGTTCGATGCTCACTCAAGTCAAATCACCTGCACATTTTCCACTGCCAAATTTCCCTTTCCTCAGTTTAATTCTCTCACCTTGACTGAATTTTTAGAACTGGAGAATGTCCAACAATTTAAAATAATGACATAATAATAGAACATTCCTCTTCCACTCATAAGCATTGGAGCATGCTCTGATCACCTGGTCATCACCTCTCTCCTGTCAGATACTTTACCTTTGACATTCAAGGATTCTCTCACAGCCTAGCAACAATTCATCGTGGATTTCAAGGTGAAGTATATTTCACCTGTTGTATTTCCAGTTCCATAAATCTACTTCATTGCCTCTTTATCTTATAAAAATCAAATATTTCTATTTCTTCTAGTCATTAGAACATGGATATAAATCTCATGTTCCAGAGCAAAGCAAATCTTTTTCACAGGAATTAAATTGCTATTTTCCAAAAGAGGAGTGAGTCAGCAAAGACTGAATTCAAAATGAATGCAGCAGAATTTCAGATTTGCTGATTAGCAAGTGGTTACTTGTTCATTAGATTAGACCAAAGTTCTCTGAAGTAACTGCATACTTTCTCCCATAGTAACAGCAATATAAACAGTAAGGAAAATATATATTGATTTCCTCAATAAGTTCCTAGAGTAGCTTTTACCTTTTTTTAATTTTCTTTTTTTTTAATTATTATTTTTATTTTGTAATGTGGACATCAGCCTTGAAAAAATTCTATGTTCCCAAACCTATGTACAGTGTGAAAGAGAAAATAGGTAGATGAGTGTATGAACAACTACCATGATTTTCCAGCTTGGACCACTACAATATACATTGGTGTTTCTTCTCCAATCCATAAACGCTTTTCAAAAAACTGGCAAATCCACAAGCAGGTGATGTGTAATAGACCAAAGTCCAATAAAAGTCCCTTCATCTATGGCTGTCTGGGAAATTATCCAGTTTTGAGCTTTCTCACTTTCTTTCTGTCCATGGAAATTTCTCCTTGTTGATTGCATGGCTAAAATGAATTAATTTTTTTTAATCATTCACATTTCTTCACATTTGTTCATATAGACAAGGCTGTGTGTTCACAAGCCAATGGAAACTTTATTCTTGTTCAAAGACTGTGATATGTACCAAGATACTTCTTTAAGCAAACAAGCAACCACCTTCAGACAAGGTTTGAAGCATTATTTAAGACAAGAGAAATCGCTTTGTATTATCACAGCTCTGGCATTACCACATAAAGGTTTCCCCTCTGCCCTTTGGATTACCTTCCATTTGCCAGTACTTACTTTTGAAGCCAAGAGTAGAATAGAAAACTAAACCTGACACTGGTGCCAAGCTACTGTGTCAATTGATAAAAATTCTTTTAATCTCAGTTTCCAACTTAGTCCAAATGTAGAGTAGCATTGAATTAGTGACTGTTTTCATTTTTAAAGGAACTGTAAACTCCCATCCTACCACCCAGAGTCCCACACCTCCCATCACGACACAGACAGCACCTTTTCAAACCTATTAGCCTGGGATCTACATATCCAAATTTCTGCCTGTCACCATAGTCACAAGGCTTTGGGCACCTAATGACTCAGGCAGTGCCAACTGGAAAACAGCATGACTAGAAATACAATAAAGCCCATATTTTGGTCACAGTTTGCAATATAAAAGAGAACTGGAATTTGATAGACCTTATATTGTCAATTTAAAAAAAATTATATTCTTAGAGTCTGGATAAAATATACGTGTTGGGGGTGGTGAAGGAGGAGTTTGCTTGGTGTTTTTAATTGAAACACAGGAATGTGAGAAGGACTGCTCTAATATTTCACACAGATTTTAACAAAGCCCTGAGGAATGATATGTCAACATATCTTCTTTTTTTTGGCTCTTATATGTTTACTTAGGTGGTGCCTGCTTCACAGTTTTGTCTCTACCAGACTCTCATTAGGTCAGTGAACCGTAAGCATGTATTTTTTCTTGGATTTAGAAGAGTGCACTTGAAGAGCTCTTTTGTTCTTCCCAGTTAAATGTATGTTGTCATCATCAATTAATGTTTTTAAGCATCAAAAAGGGAATTCTTTTCCTTCTTAAGCAGCACTTCTTGATCCACTGTTTCACATTTTATATATTAAAAATATAATACTCTCCTACCACCTGGGAATTGTGAAAAACACTGAGAAAATTAACAGGGTTCCATTTCTGATCCATATCTGCAGAAGCTTTAATGGCTAAAATCTTCCAAACTATACATTTCACGTTTCAGCTACACCTCACATACTCTCTCTGGAATGCTATTAACAGTCTGCAAATCATCAGTTTTGCACGGACCATACCTTTAACATCCACAAACTCAAATCATAATGTACCTTTTCTAGCAGCAATTACACATTCATTACCTATATTAAAACTCAGCTCAATGTAATTATTAGCATCTTGGCTTATCTATCAAAGGTCCAATATTTGATGAATGAAAATTCACAACTCATTTTGTCTATGTGGAGACCAATTAGGTGAATAGATTCTGGATTCTTGTGTCAAAATCATTTGAATAAGTTTGCCTTACAGTTATATTTGAGCTTTCACAGGTTCTTTCTCATGTCTGCTAGCCAAGCAAGTCAATTCCATTTACCAAGATACAAGAAAAAGCAATGGGACTGATTTTGTCACTGACAAAACAGACAAATCCCTTTTGGTGTGGTAACCTTATCTCTTTATCTGGGTGAAGGATTTTTACTAGCATGCTCCATTAAGAATGTTTGCAACAGCTGTAATACAATCTTTCAATACAATCACTGTCTGTCTGAATTGCTTCCATAAAACTCATACTGTCTAATATATTTTAGCTTGAATTGAGTTATTGTTTAAATAATTCAGAACATAGAGAACACAGGTAATACTTCTTTTCACAATTATTATTTAAGTGTTTTGTGTAAAAAGGTCATCTTCTGTTTGCCAAGTTGTGTGTCTGCATCGCTGCAAGTGATTCAGACATGGCTTATTTAGGATCTATTTTGTTTCCATTAGGCATTTTAAGTTGTAAGTCCAAATGAATCTTGAAACCTGCCAATTTCTGGGTGGTTTTTGGTTTTCTGGTTTTTTTTTGGTTTTGGTATTTTGTGGTTTTGGTTTTTTTTGTTTGTTTGGTTGGTTTTTTTTATTTTCCTGGAAATGTTCAGTGCTGCAGAGACATCTGGGAAGAACATCTTAGGTAAAAGTTGTTCTTTCAATTTTCAGGCATCATCACTGGTCTCCAATCTTCAACCACACATCTCAATCTCATACAAGTTCTTGTTATTTAATGAAACCTTCTTTTCCCTTCATGAGAACAGAATCTGTAGCACCACAGAATGTGGTTGGGATGACCTCCTAGACCCAGGTGCCCTGGAGCATGCCCAGACAGCTTTTGAGTATAGCAAAGGATGAAGATTGAACGGTGACCATGTACAACCTGTGCAAGTGCTTGGTCACCCTCACAGTAAAAAAGTGTTCCCTGATGTTCAGGAGGAACCTCCTATGTTCTAGTGAGTTTCTGTCATCTCTGTCACTGGACACCACTGGAAAGAGCCTGGCTGTGTCCTCTGTGCCTCCTACCTTCATGTATTTATATGAACTGACAAGATCCCTCTGAGCCTTCTCCATGCAGAAGAGCCCCAGCTTTTTGTTTGTCACTAATGTGAACAGGTTAATTTTACAGGGTCCTTAGTAGCCAAAGCCATAATAGTGGGCATAATCAAAAAGCCTTTATTATTACCCAATCAAGACAGACAGGACTTCTGGAAGGTGGGTTACAGATAAACTTGTGGACAACTGAAAGGTCCTGAAATGAAAACTGTGTTGTATCATGAAACTGAGGAAGAGAAAAAGGAAGAACGGCACTGAAACCTGTTCAAGTGGATTTTCAGACAAACAAAGCTGCGTATTTCCAAAGAGCAAGTTAGGGATGTGAGAGAGTTATGGCAAGAAAGTAGGGCATGTGTACTATTTGCACGCTCACTGATGTAAATTTAAAACCTGTAATTCTTAAGATTCCAGCAGAACTTATGTTTTGGCTGACTGGAGGTAGCCTGAGTCCAGAAAGCTCTGTAGTTCACACTGGGCAGGGCTGGAAGGTTGCGAACATGCTGGAGCCTACAAATGCCTACACATTTAGATGGCATACTAAGAAAGGAGAAAGCAGTATAAAAGGAGTAAGATAGAATTAAAAATAGATTAGCTAGCTATTTGAGAAGACGACAAGTTACGTTGCAGGTAATGATTTGAGAGGGACAAAGGCACATGCTTTACTGTATGGTGGATGTGTATGACTCACAGGGAGAGGTGGTGGAGGTAAACCTGGTATTAAAGTCTCCACTTTACTCTAGATACCCAAAACAATGATTTTTGTATTGTCAGTCAAAGGGCATCGCATTAACAAACACTGCATATTAGAAAGACTATGTTATATTGAAAACCTGAAGCTCCGAAATGTACAATCAAAAATACCCTTGCCTTTACAGTCCAAATAGCACAAGTTTACATACATGATGGATACTTTGTTTATTTAACTATTTTCTCATTAATTTTGGTGCTATTAAATAATTTATTTAAAGGAAGAAAAGTAATGGAAATAATTCCTGATGCTCCATTGAAATTCTGGCATACAAAGGTTAGGCAATGCAATATAAACTTTAAATACCTATTAGTTCATAAAATCTGTATATTGAAACACTGACAGGTCCCCAGTTTAATACTATAATTTACAGAGAAATTTGAGACACAGAAATTTTTTGTCACTAAGAACACTGTCTGAAAATCCCCATGGTTTTCCATTGACCTGAGCTTATTCTAGGCAATATATTATTTTTGTATTTTCCCTCTTTTAGAAGACAAAATTAATACCTTTGGCTGATTTTTGAAATTTGCAGTATTATGACAGAGTAGTTATCCTAAAATAAAAAGGACAACAAACTGAATCTCTGTTCACACACACACACACACACACACACATATATATATATATATATATATAACTCATTGCAAGTCAGATAACGTACTGAATCTGAGCAATAGTGTCACTATCAGTAAAGATTGTAGAGAGATCTGGCAATCGGTTTTAAAACAATGGACAGGCATACATCAGATATAGTTTATATCATTTCAAAGAGCAAAAAATACATTATTGGTTACTGAAACTACTGGAACATGTTTCCTCCACATGGTCATGTTGGTATCAATTCTAAAATAGGATGACCATAAAATGGTGAAGGGGCGCTTTAAATTGGATTCATACCTTTTTTACCTGCTACAGTTTTGCTATAGACTTTCATCTTTTCTATGGAAATAGAAGAGCTTTAAAATTATAGAGATTTACACGGTATGTGCATAGGTATTCTTCTATATTTATAGTTAAGACTATCCAGTCCAAAATCTAATAGCTTCAGGCACTGACTAAAAGTTGTATTTTATTGCCTTTGCAAGTCATTATGCTCAAGCTCCATCAGCACTTTGGGAAGCAAAATCGTGAAGCATTCACGCCTGCTCAACTTGCCATATGCAGCTACAGGATATTATCTTAGCATTACATTATTTATTTAAAAGTGTTCAATCTAATTACAGCTGAACTGTTATTTTGACTTGTCATCGTCTAATGGTGTGATTGTTAATTTACAAGAATAGCTTCCATTCCATTACTCCTAACTGCTTCAAATATAAATACTAATTCAAATTAAAAAAAAAAATCTAGAATTTTACAGCTTCTACTATTTTCTGCTAAGTCAGTGCAAGATTTCTTTTGCAAAAGAGCTACCCATTTCCTTTGCACAATGTGCAGCATCACAGGTTTATATGCTGAAGTTGGCATCTGTCCTCTTCAGTTTGGTGGCTGTGGAATAGATTGAATCTTTCATTAAGAGTTCCTCTCACTATAGATGTCAATCCCAAAAGCTACTGATACATGAACCTTCTCAAATAAAGTAATTTTTGTTGTTTCTATCTCCTTTTTTTATTAATATTTTTTAAAATTTAAATTTGCTACAGCCAAGGCATTAATGACACTGGCCACATCTCACAATAACATTACCTTTTATTAGAGATCTTATTTTACATATCCCCATAAGATATAAAACCTTCCAAGAGAAAATATCAAAAACTTTCAGCTGAAATCTGTTTGTTTCAGACAGTATGAGCAAGTGAACCAAAGACAATTAAAAAAAAAAATTAAAAGAAAAAGTAATCAGTAGAGGTACAACTCTGGTATGGAAAGTAATTACACAACATTGTCCTTAAAATCATACAGAAAGGTAAGGATGCTTGGCTCTCTTAACCAGTAGTTATAAACACATTAGCTCTAAAAACAAAAAAAACCACCCAGAAATAATACAATGGAATTAGATGGCCAATTCACCAAAATGCAGCATAAGAATTCATTAAGATTTGTTGGGGGGAAAAAACAACAAAAAATCAAATAACAAAATTCCAAACTAGCAACCCAAAACCCCAGCCTCACTGACAGACATATTCTGAGCAAATTACAGCAAAATTTACTGTGAGACTTTGACCGGAGTTTTGACTTTGTTAAGGATTTCAGAAAAGGATCCTGAATTAAAAGCTGTTGTTACACAAAAAATGAAAAATAAATGAACAAAGATTAAATCTGCTGGTTAAGAAAGATTCAGGCATCATGATTGTACAGCTAAGGATAAAAGAAAAGATCAAATGCTATATGAAGAATCTTTTGAAGCAATTCCAAGAGGCAAAATACTTTAAAATTTTATTGCATCAAAATTTTACTTTTCCGCCTAACAAAACTGAAATAGTATTTTGAACGTTTTGTTGCACAGAACATAAGTCCCTTTAAAATTTTAATTCTGAAGATGCAACAAAATTAACGTCATGAGAAATTTCTGTTGGAAAGTCTACCAAGCTTTGACTTTCAACAAAAAATACTATTTTCAAATACTATATCTAAGAAAAGTTACAGTACATGTTTATTGCATGAAAACATCCACTTTATTGGATCCATCTGATTCTTCTATTTGTGATTAGTTGTTCTCATATTCTTGATGTAACTTGCAACAGATCCTACTAAGTATTCCCATTATTACAAAACACACAGCAGATTGAATTAAGTAGGAAAATCTATACAATCTCAACAGAGATCCAACCTGTGACAATGCAGGAAATAAGTGTGACTTTCATTTTCTTTTAAGATAGCCAGTAGCTACATGATAAAATTTGATAGACTTTGATATTTGATACAATTGTGGAACATGAATGATGAAATTCAATGCAGGAGGCAATATTAGAGCTACCACATCTTTTTAGCAGTTATGATGACTTTTCATGCATTAGTATTGAAGATATGCAACAATGTATGGAAAAGTAAAGCATAAGCGAGAAATAGAAGAATGAGTCATGAAAATAAATGAAGACTAGAAAATGGGATCATACTGAAGTGAATGTTTATATATATTAACTGTAAACAGCAGCTCTACTTAGGGAAATATTTTTCACACTTGGATGGCTTAAGTACTAAACATGAATTAATATGTGACAAAGCAAGAAGTTAAGTCTCCATTCTTCAGTAACATGAACACTGGCAATGTAACTGAGGTTGCAAGTTTGAAAAATGTTTAAAATATAGGCACATGATTCTGAATTAACAGGTCACCACAATCTGTGACATGCACGCACATGTTTTGATGGGTTTGCAAACTATGTCTTGCTTACTATCAACTCTCTGCATCAAGTTGCAATTTTCTTGAAAGCAGCTGAATTTAGCTTCTATGGTAATTTTTTTTTGTCTGTGTTTCAGGTTATGACATCATATTAATACATTCAAATAGTCAAAATGTTCAGAATAAGATAGCACAAACTTGGTGCAGGAGTACATAGATCAGAGTGTGGCCAGCATTGTCAAATAGGAGATACACAGCTTAAGTATTATATAAACTACTTTTTCCCCAAAAACATTAACATAGACACCAAAGTTTTAACAAGACATATCAAAAAATAAGGCACATTTATTTTGATATGGTAATCTTGAAATAGAAAACTCATTTCAGAGAACATCGATATCTAAATGAATTTTATAAAAAATCTTGTCTTCATGATAATTATGGACAATTCTCCTCATGGTAATGGAATAATTGCACATATCCCAGTGTGTCAAGTAACAAAATGGGAGCTTTATTAAACATTTCCATTGCAAAATTACTTTGTAGGTTCGTGTTTTCCTATTTACATAACTCAGGTGAATGGTAGAAGTATTAAAATCTACCATCACTTATCACAAGTACTGCAGGCTTTCATTTTACCACAATTAATAATCCCCTTTATGTTGAATAAATTGAAATTAATTGTGGAATAAATTGAGATCACTGTCATTTATGTAAATGATTGTAAATATTTGGACATTAGCTACTACACAAGAACATTTTATCCTATTTCATTTCCAAGCTGCATCAGGACTTTCTACACTGAGTTATTCGTACATAAATTCATCAAGAATCAGCAAAGTAAGGTTGTTTAAAATCCAATCCCCTCTTTATGAAAATTAAAACACCAAAAACATCATTAGTGAGCATTTAACCTGAGATTGAATCTGTTGAGAGGTTAACATTCTTAGAATTTCTTCACTCATATTAACTTATACTGATATTCCTATTTTATGGGGGAGAAAACCAAAACCTGAACAAACAAAAAAGTTGCTTGCAACATGGCTTTTCACTGTGTTGGTCAAAAAAAAATTACAGAATGCATTTTTTTCTCACAGTATCCAGAAGCTGGAACAATATTGATGTGCTTCTTATTGCACATGAAACTCAGAGGAGATATAATTGCAGACTCTTCATCTCTGTCTGAGTATTAAAGCATGAGTTCATTTTAGCCGAATCCGGAACGTATTTATCTCCATAGAACTCATATTTATTTCACTTATATTTCTGGCATCTGGAGGTGAATGCATCAAAGATAAAGATGTGGGTGTAAGACTTTTCACTCTGAATTTGCTAAAGAGTTTATGCACCTTTATCTGCAGGGGGAAAATAAAAAGAAAAAAGAACTATATTTAGAATAGGCAGTATATATCCTAAAATTATACATCTCCTTACAGGAACAAGCACAACAATTCTCTCACCAAAGACTATGAATATTTTTAAGTACTATAGATCAAATACTACACACTAATTTAGCTCTTTTAAGGCAGTATCCACTGTGTACATTTAAAAGGAAATTAAATCAATATATTAAAACTATTAGAAATATTTGGATTTAAACTCTTCTTGTTTCTCATCAAAACAATATTCACTCTTCTGCCTGAAGAAAATCCCAAACCTATTTTAAAATTTTATTACACAATTTCTACAGATTAATAATTCCTCACACCCTCTATAATCTTCAGAAAAAAAGTTATTTCTATTTCATAGTTTTACACATCACATCAATTCTATAGCAATCTTAAAATACTTAGATATTTGCACTGGTGCAGGTCATTTAAAAGAGCATGGGTAGACAAAGCAACAGTCACAAAACTTGTGGATTTATTAATGATATTCAAAAGATACACTTCCGAATATGTAATTTGAGTCCTTTTGCTTCACAGAGCTCTAAAATACTACTAAAAATTATCTGAGAAATACTCATTTACAGGATGGTAATAAGATTAAAACTAGTTTACTTGTTGATGCTTACATCATCATTCCCACACACCCCCAGATCCAAAACTTTTACAAATGGAAAGCAGCTTTCAAGGTAAACTTACTATTATCTGAAAGCGTCACTCTTGATGAATAAATACCTAGATTTCATCTACAATTTGATTTAGTATCAATGTTTCTGCAATATTTGAAAAATAAGCTGACCATAAAATATCAGCATACCTTTCCCTGAGTAGTGGAGCAGAGCAGCCCTGTGTCTCTGTTTGAAAATCTACAGTCAAATCCCTTCCTGTGAAGAATCAGAGCAGCTTCATCAGATGGATCAACATCTACCTGCAAATAAATAAGGTAAAAGATTACTCAAAAAGTAGCAGATAGAAAGGCATTTTAGGACCTCTTAAAATTATCATTATTGTACAGTGATAGAGGCACTTATACCTTAAAAAAAGATTCAACTGTCATGGGCTTTTTTGAATTTTATAAGACTAAATATAGAAAGAACTAAACTGCAACGAGTTGAAACATTCAATGTATTCAGAATATAAATGTAAGCTGTTGAGTTTAAAGCTCAATAGATGCATATATACAGGCTCAGAATCGAAGAATAGCTATCACAGTTGTATTGATTGGTTTTTCACAAAAATTTTGCAGCAAAACTAAAAGTGAAACAGAAATAATGTTAATTACAATAGTCAGTTTTAAATACTATGTTGAATAAGCTTTCATGTTGCAAAGATGCTCCCTAACTCAGCTTAAGTTGTACAGAAAACTGTGTCCTTGAGCCTCAAAAGACATCAAAGAGTGACTCAAGAGTAACCAACAGTCTCAACTTCCTAGTTTGGACCAAGTAGCTAAAACCACCACATAGCACAAATGGTCACAATGAGAGCCTAAAATGTCTCAAATCAGAATCTTGTTTTGGCATGTTCAAAACAGAGTGATAGCCTAGAACTGGATGGAACACTTTTCTTTTACACTAAAATGTAGAAAACCACTGTTGCACAGCAGAGGAGTTAACAGCAAAGAAATTCTTCACATTATAGATGAACGTGCCCATTTGCCAACTTCATATCACATGAGCAGCACATCACAAGATGTCCTTCATAGAATCACAGAATTGATTAGCATGGAAAACATCCTCAGAAATCTAAGTCTTAGCACTGATGTAGCTGTGCCATGTCTACCCCTAAATCATGTCCCCAAGCATGTCTTAAACACCTCCGGGGCTGATGACTCCACCACTCCTCTGGGCAGCCTTTTCCAGGGCTTGAACACCCTTCCCATGAAAAGTTCTTTTCTCAATACTCAATCTAAACCTTCTCTGGCACAACTTGAGGCCATTTGCTCTTGTCCTATCTTGGTGGAAGAGATCCACAACCTTCTCCTACAACCCTCCTTGCAGGTAGTTTTATAGAGCACTACAGTCCTCCCTTGGGCCTCCTTTTCTCCAGGGTAAACACCACCAGCACCCTCAGCTGCTCCACACCTTTTATCAGCTTCATCTCCTTCTCTGGACTCACTCCAGCACCTCAATATCTTTCTTGTAGCTCTATTGCAACACTCACCATAGCCATTTATCTAGTATAATGAATTCATTTCTTAGTTCATTGTCGTTTTACATTCTTCAGCTCTACATCTTATTAGAAATATAGTAAGGGCATAAAAAAGATGGTTCTATCCAAAGCCATGCCAGTTATTCAGGCTGTTTCCTCTTTTTTATTTCTGGTTTACTTGTTGTATTGGTGCTTTTTTATAAAAACCTCTGCAATGAGTTAGCTTCATTTCTGCTACACCAGTAAGTATCTATTGCTTGGGAAACATATGCCAATGGGCATTAATTAGACACTTCATGATAAGGTGTACCACATGAGAGGACTTGATCTAATAGGCTTTCCACCTAATTTTTTTCTCATAAAGAGGGTCTTGGATCAGCCTGAACCAGCTTTTTTGAAACCCTGCATGATAGAGATTCAAAGTACAACAAATTCACAATATTAAGTACTCATTCAGATAACAAAACAATGGTAAGTTGATAAACTTAGTGGGTGTAAGTTTCTCATTAAAAATAGTAAAAAGTTTATTCATTAGTGTTTGGAATTGAAAGGAGCTACTGTTCAGTAAAACACTGACTGTCAAAAACTGCATGGTTTACAAACCTTGACTAAAACTCAGTCTGAGAACATTTCATTAACACTAGCTTATAAACACCTAAAATCAAGTTTTTAATTAATGACTGGTGTCTACAGTCATGATATTAAAACAAGTTTCAAGTATTTAATAGCACTGAGGTTTAAACAAGGTCTTACCCTGTTAATTGGAACAGTAGTACCACTTTCTACATGAAGTAAGATAATCATGATGATGTGACAAAATTACTTTCCCTCTCTTACAATGAGACACCTGACTTGGTTTTCATTGTCACTGAGTTGACAGTGTTGCACTTAAAAGTAGGTATTTTTATGCATACAAAATAATACTGTCTGCCTAAACATCAGATTAGTGAAACATAAAAATTCATACCGAAAAGCCTGACTTCCTGTGGGGCAAATTAATGTTAAAAATGACAAGCCAGTAATGGGTATTAACACTTCCTCTATTACAGTTAAATTATCTTTTACTAATCTGCATAACAAATGCATGTATGCATTTCAAATAATGATATGAATATGTAACCTCTCAAATTTTTAAAATTAAATATTATCTTAATTAAGATTCAAAAGATTTAAAACAGAAGGGTAACAAACAATTAACAACAACTTGAGAAAAAGGGTTTTGTAGGTATAAACGTCTATGGTATAGTACTCAACCTTTTATCATGCACATTGCAACCATGTGTAAAAAATAAAGATTTCTAATCCATCATCAAAGCATGTTTAAGACCAAGTTTCCACAGCCTCCACATCAACTTACCTTTTCTTCTATCATCTCCAGGTAAATTAGACTAAGTACATGCCAGCCTAAGGAGTGTCTGAGCAAGGATGAACTCAATTTACATCAAATACACCTAAGTAACAAATTCCTCAATTTTCAACAAATAACAACATTCTTAACCTTGTAAAAATTCACAGCACTGTTTTATGACAAATAAAATCCCTAACCACTGTACTATCAAATCTCTGACTAGCATTCTTTGAAAAGCTGCCAAAGTTTGATTTGATTTTGATCTCTGAGAATTGATATGCAGCGCCTCATCAGGCTTTTAGATAGATAAAAAAAATAAAATTGCTAGCCTTTCTCATAAGCAATATCTCAAGTCAATGCTGCTAAAATTTTGAATAGAAAGAAAAAACATTTAAACTCTTTTTAAATCCAATTACTATAAGCTAACAGATATACATTGAAAATTTTAAGGTAAAGGGACAAAATCATGTATTTATTTTTAGTATAAAATGACAAATGTTCTCAGTTTTAAAACTTGGGCCCAGTTTATTCCACCAGGTAGTATCTGTGTCAAACTTCTAAAAAATTGAAGTTCTATTAGAAAAATTCTTTAGATGGCACATTCATATGGTATTGGGCTCTTCTATGACAAGCTCAGACATCTTACAATAGCAACATTTTTTCTGATTTCTACCTTAAACCTTAACAATAATTTATTTTAATTTGGTACCCTTTTATGTGAAATTGCAAAGGATTATAGAAAACTTCAACAGTAAAAGCAATTGAGAAGTCTGTATTTCTGGACAAAAAATTGATTTTATCAAATAGCCAGAATTATGACACTTGTCATTCATATTCTTGGAAGACAGAAAAAGAAAGCAGAAAGTGAGGACAGATTTGCAAAATTATTTGCAAAGCACAGCACTATTTTTTGCTGTGGGGTAGAACTGTTCTGTATCTATAAGGAAATGCTCCAATCCTATGACAACCGCAATTATTCACTTTACAGTGGACAAAGTAATGCTGCAGGCTCAAGAGCTGTCAATCAGTAATCAATGAAATAGACGGTTGTAGACAAGGAAGAGATCATAGCCTTATCCATCTTATACCAGCTGGGATAGTGGGACCAATATAACCCAGAAAAAAGGCATGGAATTCACCTATAAGCAGCAACACTGAACTCAAAAGGCAGACACAGAGCCAGCCTTTCTTTTCAGAGGGTTCATAACCAGATGATACAGACAAGGGAAGGAAGTTTAGGCTTCAGAAAGGGACAGGGAACATGTGTTCATGGAGGTCTGCCCCTGAAACTGATATGTTGAAGCAAACGTGTTGCTAAGCTGACTAAGGCAAATGAAAATCCTCACAGTGAAGTGTGAAACGTAGACTATATGTGAAGATTTAATTCAATATAAGGTTTTCTCCAAACTGTTCAAGGGCATAAGACCTGCAAAATCAAGAGTTACTCCATTTTGAAATTCAAAATAGGAATTTTGTCACAACTGAAGGAGTTTATGTGAGATTGAACTACGAACAGAGAAAGTATGAGGAAGAAAACAAAATCTTTAAGTTCTAAAATAAGGATTAAGACTTACAACAAAGAATAAATGAAGGGAATAGAGTTTGATGTTAATACAGATGGGTAGTTTTACCTCAGCCACCATGGAGACTCTAAAGCAGAAGGGGCAAGCAGTTTGTAACTATATAAGTATGGCAGAATTGAAAAGGGATTTCATTGGGGAAATAGCATGGTAAGTGACAGTGCAATACAGCACCAAGTTAACATATCCATGTTTTAAAAAGTGTTGAAAAACTGAATTTATAGAACATTTGCCAGGAGAAGGATGCAAAACCAAATCCAGTGCTTCAGTCTATGAAACAAAAAATTAAATTATGGTGGTTACATACCTTTCCGTCCTTTGCAAGATAAAAAATATTGAGTACAGAAGAGGCTTTTTTGTTTGAGTTTCTTTTGTACCTTTTTTTTGGGGGGTTAGTTTTTTGTATACCTACCAGAGAATGATGTCACAGGATCCAACCATTACATGAGGATATCAGAAAAATTAAACTAGGTCTTGCAATTAAGCTTAGAAGTATTTTAACAATACAAGTTGGGTTTAAAACTATAGCCATTATTAAAAAAACACACACAACAAAGTTTAATGACTGTCAATTCAATTCTTCTAATACAGGAAAATTCAATTCTTCTCATACAGGAAAGACTGAAATATATCAACTGTTCTCTCTTAAACTTTTGAAACACATTGAAATGTGTCCCCACCAGAGACAGAATAGTGCACTATGGATATTAATATGTTGTGAAAAAAAAAATCCTTGCACAAGTCTCTAGTTCATGCAGAATTAACAAAAGCTAGTAATCATACTGCAGTTTATCATATCACAAAAACCTCCCACAAATTACTTCCCACGGACAAATTACTTGGCTATATTAATAAGCTGTATCATATGTATGCTCACAAAAGCAGTGGTTTGACCTTACCTTTGATTGGATTGTCCTCAAATTGACTATATGCATGTCACAAGGCATGGATGACATGAGTGGAGAAAAAGTATTTATCATCTCTGGGACACCTGAATCTGCATTTGTTGTCATTGGAATTACAGGATGGTTTAAGAAAAGAGAAGTCATATGGCTAAGAAGTGATGGAAAACTGACTGATGTCTTCTCTTCACTCTGCAAAATACAAAAGAATGAATCCAGTTAAGATGTTATTATGTCTGAATTTTGAAACCCACTTACTTTATATATGAATTCATTCATTGCATAAAAAATTTTTAGACTTCCCGTTTAATTACTTTTGGAAACTTTTGATCATCCACTAATTTTCCTCTATTACTTGCTATACTTCCTATTTTTAAAAACCATTAGTACATCTTTCAAAATTATAATTAGATGACACCTCATTGTATGCTATTGCTCATGTTTCTATGTTAGGCCCTGATGTATAAACAATGTACTTTAGAGAAAGAAACTAGCTATTACTTCAGCAAGTTGCTCATATTTATTCAGTATCTATTTGAATATAGAGAAACAGCCAGTCTTTTGTAGGTTTCCTTTGCCACATTGATTTTCTGACCTGTATTTCTTACTTCTTCTAACTTGCATCCTAAATCCTTCTTTCTATTCTAAATATATCTTCTTCAAACTGTTTACTGGAAGAAATAACAATTAGCATCTTTGTCCGCATTGTGAAAGATTTCTTTTGGAAGCTTTATTTCAATTTCATGCCAGAAGGAACTGAAGAGACTCCACCTCAAGATTTCACAAATTTTGTACTTTCTCAAATTTTGTATTTGCAGTGCTTTTACATGGCTGCAGAAGCCGCTTTACAAACCTGAAACTATTAAATCCTACATTTTCACAACAACTGGTTAAAGCTCCATGGAAGGCAAGGAAAGAAAACGAAGTTTGAAAAGGCAATTTCTATTTTAGAATGTCAGTGAAGATAAGAGTATAAGATGAGGGAAAACTTCTTTTGCTCTTATTTTTTCCTTGCATGCTCAGTCAGATAAATCCCTGCTTGTTTATAGTTAAAGAGGTGATATTTAATGAAAACTTTACAGAAAGGTTACTGAAAGCATAGTATCTTAAGCATTGTTGTATTAAACTTACATTTTATGATAGGCTGAAAAAATAGAAATAAAAAACAAATGGGAGGCTACATAAAGCAAAAGGGAGGATTATTTTCCAGCTTTTAATAGACAACTGTAACAGTAATTTCTGTTTTGGGGTGTGTATGCATGTATGCATATTTATTTTTACCTCTCCAGCAGCATTAAATACAGCTGACAGTGTAGCAATTGAAAATATGCCAGAGCTGAATCGATGCAAGATGGCAATTTCTATTTTATTGTTGATGCTTTTCTTAGTAATGACTAACACTTTGCCTTTTTGGTAGCTACTAATCATCAAGGCTAGTATTTTTAACCATCTATTCTGACCCACAAATTACTTTCCAGAAATTATAATAGTTGTTCATTGTAGAGGACTGCTCCTCCATGTGCCTCACTACATTTATTTACATTGAATTCCATCTGCCATTTTACAGCATCTTTAATCAGTTCTGAGTCTTCTGATTTCTCAGTTAGCCTTGATTTTTTTTACTTATCTGGGAAAATTCAGCATCACTGGTCAACTTTGCTGTCAGGATTTTCTTCTTTTTCAATTACAGTATGAGCAAGATCGTTCTACATACAACTAAATCTGAAAGTCTTCAAGTGACTGCCTGCATGCTCTACCTAGAGGGAAAATGTACATATCCATGTCCTTTCAAATAATTCTCTTTTTCACCCCAAGAGGAACACTGTTCACTCTGCTGCCACAGATGTTCCCATGATGTCAGTTAAAATATTTTTATTGTCATTTCTCTTATTATTATTACTCTACCTTTTTTTTTCCCCTGTAAAATGAGTTGATTGCTTGCATCTGGGAACTTAAAAAGATATCTCCCAAAATATCTCACAAATCACACATAAATCAGAAAAGTAATATATTCATCCTATTGCAATATTTTAAACAAAATATACAGGAAAAGCCCTTGCAAATGGTTCCTAGTTCCAGTCATGTTACCTGAGAATATGCAGAAGACAAAACTATCATCCAGCAACAACAGTTATTCAAGTTTTTCAGACGCACTTTTAAACAATGTGTATTCATATACATTTTAGATCAGCAATTTTGCCTAAACAGAAATCATGTTCAGCCATTTCCTCCTCTACTTTCAATCTCTGCCTAACATACACTGCTAACATACCCAAGGAAGCACTGCACATCCCATATCCAGCACAGTTTCCCTCAACTCCAGATTTCTCACATTTAAGGAGTTCCAAGGAGATGGAAAGAGGAAGAGGGGTGAGCCTTTTCAAAAACAACATTTTGCTTTCTCTTGTCTTTTTTAAAAATTGTTTTACTTACACGCAAATCCTAACAGTAAGATATCCCAAATATTTAGAGAAAGGCCATAGTTTGTTATGAGAAGAGTGATTGAAAAATCATTCTCTTAAGTGCAACTTTATGCCTGAAAGAAAGTGCTTGCTGAAAACAAACTGAGCTCCTTTAGATGTCTTCATAATTTCAGAAACAGATGTTCCTCAGAAAATGCCACCAAGGTCATTTGAGATGAGGAGACATGATATCTTACTGAAAGCTTCTGTTCCATGTACAGAAAAATACTGTGTACAGAAACACAAGTATGACATCCATAAGTCAAAATTTTGCCCAAACCCCAGAGATTCAAAGTGTAAGAAAAAATGGGAGACAACTTTGCATATTGTCTGACATGAAAGTAAAAGATCATCCATGGTAAACATGAAAACTCAGCCTTGTCTGAGGAAAGGATAGCACAGGGAAAGTCAATCTTCAAAACTGAACCTTATCTAAGACTAACAGAAGCAATGAGAGTAAAAAAGGTGGTTTTAATATAAAGATACAGTAGGCTGCATTGCCATTGAGAATTCAGGAATGATGGAAGAAAAGCCACGGAAAACTTTGAATAAGAAGGTGGGTAGGAGTGAATATGGGCAGTGGGACAAAATTCTCACATAACCCATAGCAGAATCACAAAGACTGGCTCCTCAACTCCCAGGTTCTGGGAATAACTGAGAAACACAGCCTTGAAAGACTCTGGCAAATTCTAGAACCAGAGTTGATTCAACTTGGTTCATTTCTGCTCCCAGTAGGTCTAGATGTTTTATCATGAGCATAAACATTGTCCGTATGCATTATCCACTTTGAAACTAAGACTTAGGTGGAGATTTTACCTTGAATCTTGTATTCCCACATCTGGAAAGACAGCCAGTTTTGGATGATTGCACAAACAGAAGTGCAGTCATTCACAGAATCTATGTAATACCAATGGGAATGGAGGGTACAGAAGGTGTCAAAAGGTGCCAGGGGACCAAAAGAGAATGGGTTTTGCAAACACTGTGAAGACAATGCTATCACAGAAGACAGAGAAGGGACACTTCAAATCACACACTCCCCCAGGTACATCACGGTAGTGAAAGGACTGGATCACATCTTTCCCTTCTCAATCCAGTGATCCAAAATTTAAACAGGACTCTTGGGAAAGAGAGGTGAGAAGGGATTGCACATACAAACAATGTATTTGGAAGAAAAATTACTCTATAAACACCTTTGCTATGTGGTTGACTTTCAGCACTACCCTGTTGATGCTAGGTCAGAAGATGTAGATCCACAGTCTCTATGTAATTGAAGTACTGCTCTCTCAAAAGTGACATTAAATCCTCAACTTCAGTGACAGCATTTATCACTCAAAGTGTGAATGGAGCCCCTCTGGGAGCCTTACAAACATTAAGTACTGGCAAGAATCTGATGAATGCCAGATCATGATGTGCTGGCTCCGTGAGCTCTAATAGAAACAAATACTGCCTTTTAAACTACCTTACAGTACACTCATATACATTTATCCAACTGGAAACAGTCTGTGTTGAAATACAACCCCTTGAATGACTATGCAGTAGAGGTAAACAAACGATTTAGGGCCCTTCCTTGTCATCAAGAGTAAGGCAAATAATTCTAAGCTTTCAGTTTTGAGGAAAAACAAACCATACTCCAGTATAACATTAGCCTCATCCATAAAAAATGCCCTTATACCACAAACGAGCTACTTTACTGATAATCACAGAAATAATAGGAAGTGTTGGATTGGGAAGGATGGTTCAAAGTCATCTAGTTCCAACCCCCTGCCATTGACAGATGAGATTACACAGGGCCCTGTCCAAACTTGCCTTGAACACTTCCAGGTTTGGGGCATCACTGCTCCAGTCAAACTGTTTCAGTGCCTCCTTATTCTTTAAGATTTCTTCCTAATTTTCAATTTAAAGTCCCCCTCTTTTAGTTTAAACTGTTCCTCTTTGTCCTATCATGATCTGCTTGTGTAAAAAAGTGGCTCTCCCTCCAAGAAAGGACTCAGAGGGTTTTCTGGTAAGAGTTTAAATTGAGAAACTGATGCCCTTTATTAGGGGAGAAAACCACTAATTAAACTCTTTGGAAGTCATTTAGTAATTAAACAGACAAAAAATGGAAAATACTGTAGAGAACAAAATAAAGCTGAAGCAGTTGATAATTGGACATCAATTGAGCTAACAGTGAAACAGTGAACTTTTCAACAAAGACAAGCCTAAATTTCCCATATAAAATTAAGGACAGAAACTGAGGCAGACAGTACCTCAAATCACATATCCTGACTATTTTCTCATCCTCTAGACTTTTCTCTGCTATAAAAAATTCACAAAAGAAATTTAATTATAAGAGCAAACCCCCGCTGGCATCTGAACTACCTGATCAATCATGCTGAAATGTGGATGCTGACTTTGGTATAAGCTCATTCAAATAAAACCTGGAATCAGACAGAATTCTGCCTGAAGGCAGAATAGTCCGGTACAAAACCACTTAGATTATTTCTGAAAAGGAAAAAGCCTCTCCTTCTCTCTCATACTGTGTGAAGAAACCATTTTTACCAACTTTCTCTCTCACAGGTTCAGAAAACCAAGAGGCAGCACTTTTCAAAGAAGAATGTTTCTGGACTGAAAAAACTAATCTGTGGAGTGAAAAGCCTTTTCAAAACTTTAGTCCCCAAAATCTTTAGTCTCAAAAGCTACGGAGACAATATTTTTAAATATCTCTTAATTATAAACTAGCAACTAACAACAACAAATAAGGTGAAGCAAAGAATCCCAAAGACAAATGTGGAAAGAAAAATTTGTTTCTTTCTGTGTAAGTCAAAGGTTGTACAAATTAGCACATTTCATAAGATGCTGCTTCTGCGTGAGAAACTGATTCTGTAAAACTGTGCTAGATGTTCATAGGTGAGAAACAAATAGACAAAATCACTGATGATGTGAATTTCAGTTTTACAATACAAAAAATATAAGTGACAGGTAAGAGGACATGCCTAAGCTTTAAAATTACATATATTTTTCCAAAAATGCAAATAACTTGAATTCTCCACTACAGCTCTCCCCACTTGAGGAAGGAGTCTCTAAGGATGAAGAGAGTGAGAAAATTGCACAACATTCTATACACTAGTCAGGTTCATTAAATTGACATCAAGCAGTAAATGGTTTTAATGTAGCTACAGGTTTTACATGCAAGACTGCCTGACTGTTGAGTCACCAAGGGAAAATCAGATGCACTTGCTTTAAATTCATTCACAGGTGCATGGTGTAATACAAAAACAATAATCAAACTCTGAAAAGTTCTGAAAGTCCTCCTGATATGGATGAATCATTCCCTTTCTTCTGAGGCTGATACCTGGAGTTAGACTTTTGTGTGCCTGTAAAAACTCTTTGTGAGTTTGAGACAGAAAGGGTAAGGATGTTAGACAATGGGTGTTACACCCATGATGAACAAATAGCAATTAGTCACTGATGAAAATTCAACTAGTTCTTCTGAGCTGAATAATTCCTTTTCAGTGCCTCAGAGTGCAATATTAACGCAAGCACCCATCAAAGAAAACACTGACCATCACTTCAGGTGGTTGTGAAAATTGCTAGTGTTTGCAGGGAGAATTTTGTATGGAAATTGAAAAAGGTTATAGGAAGATCTTTAAGCAGTGAGATTCAGAACATCTAAGACATCAAAGCTTCACAATATTCTTCAGCAGAGCAATCTTTAGGTAACCTCTGAAAAAACCCCACATCCTCTGCAACGAGTTAGACTCTTAGGGTAGACTAAGTTGCAGTAAGAGCCACAAATGTGAGAACTGAACAGCCAGCTACCCTGAAATCATAGAAAGACTATAAACAAGAATACTGATGCCAGATTATTTTCTGCTATACCAGAGCATCAGGCTTTCCTGAAATGCTGGGGGGCAAAACTCCATAAATCTAAGGTTGGAGTTGTTAATCTATCAATTTTTGTCAACAGTGAAATATCCATCAGTTATGGTACATTTTTGCACATCAAAGCCTTTTTTGGGGGGAGGAGGGGGATAATATGTTTCAAGTCCTGTATTGAGAATGATGATCTGGAATGCTCAGGATCTTTTAATAGCTGTTGAAGTGGCCAGCAAAGAAAGACTCATCTGAGCAGAGTAAAGGTGATATTATGTCTTTACCTCAGGGAATGGCAAATTTTCTATCAATTGACTTGGAGGCTGTGGTGCTGGAAATGCATGTCTGCCACACTGGGTAAAAGGGGTTCCTGGAGAAAAAGTTAAAATTCTGAGGCACCTTAAATTACCCACATGGCTATGGGTTACTTTGCTGACCAAAAGCACAACAGAATTTCTGTACTGACTGTGGATTCTTAGCTGGCATGGCACTAAGACTGCAGATGCAGACACCTGGAACTGCCACAGATAACCAAATCCAGGGAAATTTGGATCCACAGCTGGAATTCTTCCTGCTCTTCTAGTGCCCAATATAGCAGCCTCCAATGCCAGGGAAGTCCTCTCATCTCAGGCTGATAGATGAGATCCTGCTGTGGTTCTGCTACTTCCACATCAGTCAGGAGAAATGCAGAGCATTATTTCCCTTAGGCATGTATGGAAACACAGAGAGCAACACCTTTGCCAGCACCCATGTAATCAGAGCACTGAGGTAACCCAACCAAAACAGACAATCCAAACCTGATTGTGCCCGCCAGGTGATCAGGTCTTGAGTTCTCTGACTAACAATCTTCACTTTCTTGATTCATAACAACACTTACAACCACTGATCCCTCAAAAATCAGCATGGACTTTTAGCCCATCTGAGATCCAGGCCTGGGCCTTAGGCCTCCTAATGGTTCATCAGCTCAGACTTCACATTCTTTCAGGTGCCTGTCCCTAAACTGTCAGCTTGCCTTTTGCTAGCTGTTTACATGCACACACAGAAAATAGAAATCTTGCCAGCAGCTGGAGCCAGTACAATGGTGTCTCTCTCACTCTCTCTCTCCAGTGGCTGTCACACAGACCTCTCCTGTTCTGCTTGTCTCCTAGTCCTACCTGATGTTGGTTAATGGCTCACACAGATTCAGAAGTGGTTGGGCACTTGCACAGAAAAGAGATTTAATAATACAGGATGGGCTGTGATGATCAAGCACTGGGCCCGATCAGACCCTTTTATGCTCCTTTTACCCCTAACTTCTCCCACCTATTACTCCTCAATCCTCCTTTCCCTCCTGTGTCACTTCCACTGAGCATCCCATAACAAGCCTTTTGTTTTTAGAAAAAAAAATTCCAAAAGTCTCTCATCCTAAGGTAATTTCTGCTGATCCATCTTGTTGGGTTTCACACCAGAAACAACCTAATTTTCTCCCTTTGATGGTCTCAGAAGCATTCAGTGCTCCACTGCTCCTTTGGTGACTGTCAGGTCCTTGCATTTAATATGGTCAGTCTTTAATCAGATGCCATAATAAAAATCATGTTCCATAAAGAGATCATTCAGAGAACAGGTACTTGCTGGTCTGTGAAAGAGTGCAGGTGGCAAAGTATCTAGTCACATCACATCAACATAATTACTGAGTTTGATAAATATGCAGCCATCAATATAGTTGGATGAAAGCAATCAGAAAATCAGATAGTATAACATGCTTTCCTTGACAATAAATGTATTTTGTAATTCATTTACAGACTCTCTCATCAATTTTACTTCTAATTCTTCTTACATTGTTTACTTACTAATTGCAAAGGAGGAGGGACTTAATGTCTAAATAAACACCCCATGCTATCTCTGTGGAAGGGACATGGAGCTACATTTTCCCTGATGACTGGGAAGAACTTACCCTGTTCCCAATGATGGCAGAAAAGAGTGACTGGAAATTTTCTGGAGTTTTGACGAGGAAGTAGGTAGGAAAACTGATCATAAAGAGAGAAACTGCACAATAGTATCTGCTAATTTTTGGCCTGCAGAGGGAATTGGAAGTCTGTTCATCATGTAAAGTTCTTGCTGCTGATGAAAACAACTTGATCTATATGCAAGGAGATTGTTCCTTGAGAGTTATTCCATTTGAGAATAGAAGAAGCAGAAGAAGGGGGACTTGGAGACTTCCTCCTTTAGGGAGGATTCTGCCCTACTGCCAGAGCTTGCAGCAGGAATGAGTAGGTCTTCCTAGAAGTAGTGATACTGAAAAGTTTAAATTTCAGGCCTCATACTACACCAGCTCAGATAAGCTCAAAAAAGACCACAAAGAGGTCTACCCTCTGGCTTTGGTGAATTATAGGAGCTAAAAGTGGAGAGACCAAACCAGAATACTCTGCGTACTACTGAAACACATAATTACATGAAAAACAACAGAAAAGAGAAATAGCTGAAAGTCCAGAAGCTGGGGAAGGCAGTCCTCTGTATCACCTTCTTGAGCCATGAGCCAGCTACAAATGGCTGCTGCTTTTTTACAGGATGAGAATGTTCAGTCCCAATAGTTTTGTACAGTGACACATGAATGGAGCTTGCAGACAAATCAGTCTTTTTTAATATCTCTCTGCAACACATCTTTGTCATGGCATTATGAAAAAAAAAAAACAGTATTTGAAGGAAATTATGCTGTAAAATACCTTGACCTAAAAGCAAGGACAGTGGTTGCCTGAAAGGAGATACTATTTCTACATAAATAAGACATGGAAACATTATTCTTGAGTAGCAGACACAAAGTTTCTGCACAAGAAATACAGTATGACCTATATAGTAGTAGCAGTAACAGTAATTAAATGTAGTAGGACATTCCTACCTTGAAACGAAGTAAGAAATTAGAGTTTGCCCCTTACTAAATATACATGGTAAGTCTCTAAAGAAGATGCATTGTGTCCTGTGTGACAAGAAGAAGAAAATGCCTTTTTTGTGTGTGGATTTTTTTTTTCTAAATGCTCTGGCCACCATAAAACACCACAACTTTAACATTCAAGATTTCGTATGTGTTTGACGAGTTCACTGTGGTAATTACAACTAAAAGTGATACTAGAAACACCTGAGCTTATCACACATGGGCTTGAAAACGTTTCTAAATGGTAATAATTAAGCCAATGTCAACTTTCTGCTTTTTTGAACTATCAGGTTAATTATGTTTGTTAAGGTGTGGTTACACATAGCATAGCAATGCACAGTGTACAGCTACCACATGAAACATGGGCATGCATTACAAATATGCATACCAAGGAAGTGGCAAATGCTACACAACAACCAGACAGAAATTGCTGTATCACAAACCATACCTTTTCAGAGAAGGCCGATACTGACAGACACAAAGAAAAAGAGAGTAGTTGTAGATGGTGGGAAAAAGAGAGTTTGATTATTTCCCTGTCCTAGTTCAGCAGGTGGGACCAGTTTATCACAGTGTGAGGGTGATCAAAGCTGTGTATTCCACACTCTCTATTCATTTCCCAAGAACAATGGACCATTCACAGCAGCTGCCCAGGGCACACCTGAACCCTCAGGGTGTGAGCTGGGAGTGAAAGAAGCCTGTGAGAGAGGAGCTGTGATAACTCCCCTCCAGGAAATCGTTAGCACCTCCACACCCAGCCTGAGGAGGTGTGTCTGATAAGGGGTCATCAATGATTCCAAAATATCCCATGACCACAGAGTCAGATCACCCATTGTGTGACTCTCTGCCCTGGGGGAGGGACTGGGTGCTCCCACCTGGAACTGGGGGTACATATCTTGGGGTAAGAAGACCTTAGGAGTCACTTGTCGGATTGAGAGAAGGACCAACACCTCGACAGGAGACCACCACTTTCAACGAGATTGCGACCACCACTCTCCACCAGACTGTGACTCTCACCTGCACCAGCAGGTTTTCCACTTTGGACTTTTACTTTGAACTTAGGGGAACCACGTAGGGTTCAGCACAAGGGCTAACAAATCCCTTTGTGCTTGTGCCCCAGGCTGCTGGGTTGTACTTCTGGGGTTTTGTGGGGTAAAACCAGTTTTTCTCTTTGTGCCATTGCATTTATTGTAATATTGTTATTAAATTGTAACTCTGACATATTTGTGCTTTTATTGACTGCATGTATCATTGTTTCTCTGAACAACCTCCCTCAAACCACAGCAAGTATTTCAGCCACTGAATCTTGGCTCTGCTTTAGCAAAGGTTAGGAATCCAGTCATATAAATTTAGCAAGTCAAGGCAAGGTATGAGATAGCAATCTGAAGAAGAAAGTGTGTGCCTGGTGTGGGAACTTTTCTCCATCTACATCATTGATGAAAAAAGACACATTAGCACTTCCTACAAATTCTATTTCTTTCATATTCTTATGCTGATATAACACACTGTGGGCCAGAAGGTAAAAAAGATATTAATGATTATCTTTCCAAAACTTAAAAAAATGTAAGGTAGTCTGTATTTTCAAAAAGAAGTATTTACTGTTTTGACAGGCAAGTACTGATAACTGTACTCAGTTTCATTCTCCACTAAATATTAATCCCTTCAATTTAAAAATGAAATGCATTCAGTTCTTGCTCAACAATCTGAGGAAAAAGAAGACTTACTATTAGAAGAGAATTGAAAGAGATATTCAGAGTCAAAAAGTGGTTGCAAGGACAAAATGAACATAGAAGCAGAATTGGTTACATCTAGTAGGAGAAAAACACCTATGTAGAAATTGTACCAAAACCACAATAAAAATATCTGAAGCCTACGGGACACAATTATCAATAAGTGAAGTGAATATAATGTCAAATCAAATGAGATTTGTCTAGTTCTTACTACATACACAGCTTACTTAATGAACAATACTGTCATTCTGAATAAATCTTTAGCAGTATCCAGCTTGGGGAAAGAAGAAACAACATCCAAACAAACAGAGAAACAAAAACCCCAAACACCTCTTCTCTCCAAACCCTCCTATGCAAAAATCCCCACAAACAGAAATCCAAAAAATCTTCAGCAAAACACATCAATCTGAAGACTTTTGAACAGTGGCAATATCAGAATAAGTATTTATGACTCATTAGATGAGCTAGAATTCAAGAGCCAAAAGCCAGGTAGCATTAGGAACCTATTAGAATATAGACTATGTTAGCAATTATTAAGAATTCCACTCTATCTACCTGCTGAACACGTAAGTCTTACACTTCAGGACATTCATGTGGTTTGACTCTGTCAAAAAAATTTACTGTTCAAGGTGGAGAAATATTTCAGAGATATAAGTGAAAAGAAAGTTTTAGTTGATACTCTCATAAACAAAAGCCTCCACAGTAATTTCACCAGTGATGTACATTTATTTTAACTAATTTTAAGGAACTGCATATCTTAACAATTCACATACTCTCCTTTTATGGGGAAGTTTCCCAAAGATCAGAAAACATCCTGTTCTTCAGAATTGTTTTAGGAAAAAAAAGATAGAATGAATTATTTTGGAATACGCATTAGGAAAATCTTGTACTGGCAAAGACGTCAAATGATCAAAAGTTTCTCCTCCAGTGGCTTTCATGGTTCCTCAAGTCAATAATAAAATAGGGCATGACAACAAAATCAGGGTCAGGGTATGAGTCACAGTGTAGCTGATTACATACATAAACTGCATATATTTTCATCGTAATTTTTCTGACATGGCTATTTTTAAGCTATTATAACAACTACCTTCTGAGTAACAATGCAGTATTGTACAAAGAAAAATATGTTTGTACATGTAACAAAACAGAAGGGGGCCTATGACACTTCCTTACTTAAAAACATATGAAACAGTAACATGAATCAGAAAATGTTACCAATGTTCAGATAAGTTTTAGAAGACAAAATTCTAGAACAATCTTAATATAAAAAAGGGAAATTCCAAACATAACACCAGAAAGAAAATGTTTCCTTGAAACATCTTGCTTGGCTCCTGGGTGTTGTCCACACAGTATCAGCTGTGACAACAGCTGATCTTTGGTTGCTCCTACTCCCCCATAGCTCTGATTCCATGTCTTCTCAAGTCCCTGAAAGACTGTACAAGAACTGTCCCTAAAGCCCTTTAAAACCATTACAAGCTCAGCATGAAAAGTTATGTGGAAAGGCAGATGCTGTAACACAGGTATCCAAAACACCTCAGAAATTTATGATTGTAGCAGGTAACTGCCCCTTTCGCTTTGAAAGGTTCTATCTTTCAGAACTGTAGGAAATAAAGAACTGTAGGAAATTTTAACAACAAAAGGGAAATACATTGTTATTCTCCTAAGATGATGCCTGCCTGGTATCCCAAACAAATTGGCAAACATATGCAAAGACACATACAAATGTTTCATTAATTCCAAAATCCCACTGTTGCTTTAGGCTGCCTTTATTCTAACTGAGGTAACCTCAAAATATTTTCCAATGGAGCCTTTTCATTTGAAGTAGCTGAGCTGTTCTGAAATTAAACCTATGGCCAACTTCACTGGCACTGGTCTCCAGAGGAGTCTCAGAGTGTATGGACTAGTTTTCTCTTAGAAGGAAGTAACCAAGAAGCTTCCCTGGAGGTACGGCACCAAACACGCTCTAACCCATCACATCTCAGTTATGCTCTGAATGGATGACAATCTTTTATGTCTATTCTGACACAAAAATAGACCTGTTTTGAGCAGAGACTGGAAGACTTCAGGAGGTACCTTTTAGTGAGTTATTTTATAGTTCTGTGGAAAATACCAAAACCGCACACGGTGTCAATGTAAGTAACATGTCACTAACTGATTTGATCTGCTTCTATTGTTCAAATTATTTGCTAGTGTAAACATAGATTTACATGTCCAGTAATTCTTACTTACCAGCTTCATATTCTAATTTAATACAACACAAATTAGCCTGGGTACCCAGACTAATCGGTGCAATGCTCACTGTAGTCAAACCTAAACTGCTGCTGAACTGAGCTAAGCATGGATAGTTGCACACCTGACTGACAAATGCAGTTAATATGCAGCCCGTGTTATACATGATGAGGAACCAGAAAATCATAATGGCACGTACAACGCAAAAAAACCCACTGTCAATCATTAAGTGTTGAAAATTAGCTTAAAGCTTGATATTATCATCCTCTCACTGTGGTTAATGATATCCATTATAAACCAGAATTAAGTCCAATTTATCTGCATATTCAGCAGCAGCTCAGTATACAACTTCTCATCTTTAGCTATGCAATGATTTTAAAATATACTCAGTGCTGTCATCACAATTCTACTGCCTCAGTATGAAGATGTATGTCTTGCTTTGCCTTTCTCAAAAACCATTGGGAAAAAAAAAAAGAGAAAACACAAAGAACTGAAAGAAAAATGAAGTTGTTCAAAAGAATAAGACACAAAAAGGCAAACTGAGATGATCTGTGCAAGTGTAAAAAAGCCCTTACAATACAAGGTCTGAATTTTCCTAGACTTGTAATGAACTGATAAGGTTCCTATGTCTGGCACCTAAATATTTCCACTTAAATCTTATTTCCTAAGAAAATTAAATTTATAAGAGGTTTCCTCTTTTTACCCATTCAACTGAATTTACTTGTCAACATTTGTTCAGATTCAGTTAACACTGTTAAGAAGCAGAACTCATGCTAATTAGCAATTTTTTAAAGGCATGCTCAATAAAAAAATAATTAAAAAAAAAAAGAAGACACAAAGGGTACCAAACTCATGGAGTGTGAGTGAGACAGTAGATGCTGCAGGATTTGTGTGAGGAATCATGAAAGGTGAAGTCTTTACAAAGACAACATACAAGCAAGAAGACAAAACTCATTTCTTTACTGAATTCATTGTTGTTGCAACAGAAATAAATATTTGTATCTTAATTAGCAAAAAAAATCCTACCACATCTGTTCCAAGTCTTCTTTCCAACAGAAGTCGGAAGATATTAGCTGTAATCTTGTTATCTTGAACACCTTGTCCGAGGCCACGGTTGTCATCCTGCATAAGTCGCCGATCCATGATCACTTCCAACTGACCTGAAAAAGCAGTACGAGGATTATACTAGAAAAGAGAGTATGCAATGGTTCTACTGAACATAAGAAAACTGCACTGACATGTAACTTATTTAGAAAAAATTAATATTTCTTGAGTATGGAACAGTGAGAGCGGATCAATGTGGTTAGGACTGATTATGAAAACCTCCCAAATACACTTTTCTCTTTTGTTGCTTTTGTTTCACAGGTGAAGGCAGAAGGTAAAACAGACAGTCAACAGGAATATATAAACACTCACAATCACTTTTTGTAAAGTTTCACTTGTGAGAGTAGGAAGGAACTTGGCACTACATAAGCACAGAGTATGAAGTTGTGCATTTATATGAACTGCAGCAGTGCCATACTCTTTAAGCTCTTTAAACATGATGTTAAATCAAAAATAGCATACGGACAATGAAGTCCACATCTTTTCAAGTACGTATCTCCAGAGAGAAACCAGCTCAGAGCATGTAATTCAGGCTGCTATGGTTTTTGCACCCTGAATCTTCAAACAAGAATACGTTTTTCCTAAATAAAACTGGAAGACTGAAGTACTTGTATCCTGAATAAGAAATGCACAATATAAGCTTCTAGAAAAGGCAGCTTAGTAAGGCAGTTTTTTTTATACTGCAAGGTCCTACAAATACTTATCTGAGTTTCTTAAATACTTGTCCTATCCTTCCCTCAAGTAAAATCAGATTTTGTTTATCCAGGAGAGAGGTCAGCTGCCAATGAGCAAGAAACAAACTTCTATTTTGAACTAAGGTACTGTTCATATAAATCTGAGACAGTGGGTTATACTTTGAGATACACTGTGTCAGTCACATATACAGAGCTACTGAGGGGGCTTGCCTAAACTGGAATATTTTTGAATTTTCTTCCAAGATCCTTTTGAGTTCCTGAAGGGCCTTCAGAAGAAATATCATGAAGAATACAACATTAAGCAACCACTGAACTTTCAGCTCAATTTTTGTTTGTTTGGTTTTTTTTTTTTTTAAGGAAACCAACATGCCCTCAGGACTAAGGCAGTAAACTCAGTAATTTAATAAAATATTATTTAATGATAACAAGACAGACAAGTATCTTTTTTTTTTTGGTGGGCACTGAGTAAACATTTGATGTTGTTTTATCTTATCCTTGAGTGACATAATAGAGTTTGTCAAAGAGTGACATGGTTAAGAAATAAATGCCATGACCAGGTATGGGATACATCTTTTGCTCTTTTATTTAACTGGAGTAGGTGAAAAGCCTCTAATGTCCTCTGACAGATTTGAAACAAGTGCTCACAGAAAGTCAGTTTCTTCTTGATGCTTCACCGCAAAACGTCAAACAGCACTAGCCTTAACTTCCCTGACTTGATGAGAGAGAGTAGGGGTGTCTGTGGACTTAGATGGTGCATTATTCTGTGATGCAGAGATTTTTAAAGAACAAATGCAGACACTGTTATGAAGTGACAGAGCCTCTGCACACTAATTTAGTCTCCAATAGGTATATAATGAATACATACCAACATTTGGTGGTGTCAAGTTCATTCATGAGATCAGGCCAATAGGAATTTGGTTTTTAGCAAGGGGAAGCATGAAAAAATGTGCTTTGGGTCTTCTATCCACTGGTGTTGGTACAAAAGGCTGGTATTTTCCACTGTGGCTTTATTAAAGCATCACTGTACAGGTCAGTGGGAACTTCTTGACCTAAAATAAATTAGGTTTGCTAATACTGCCACCAATCCAGCATATTACTCACCTTCTATCAGAACAAAGTATTTGCTACATTTTTCTTAAAAGAAAGTGGGAAGTAGGTTTTGGTGCAGTTTCTGATGGACTTTTTTCTTCTGAGTGCTCATTCCATTGTTTTTCGAAACTATATAAACTGACAATACATATTGCAGTAAGGAATTATACACCTAAAATTATGAGTTATACACCTTATTTTACCCACTATTTCTAGCTTTATTTTGAATACCTTCCCATTCTGCTAGCAGTATAGTCTGAATAAATGGCCTCTGCTTTCAACATTCCATGCCATTCATCATATCCTTCTCTGCTCCGAGGGACAAGACTGTGTCCCGTTTGGAATTCCTAATACGAATTGATTTTTCTTGTCAATATATTAATCAGCCCTTTCAAAGTACTCCATTAAATTTGTGACGTATGATTTAGCTTCAGAAGTATGTTGACTCTTACCCAGGGTCATATTTATCCTTTATTTCACTAACACTAATCTTCAAAAAAGCTACTGTTGTTTTTCCTAGAAAGGGAAGTTAGGCTGTACTGCATATACCTTAGGATTAGTGCAGTCTATCCTAGAGCAAAAAAACAGAAGAAAAAAAAATTATCAGACTCTTTCTTAAGTTCTCTTCTACCAGGGCAGTACAAAAAGGAACAAACCCTTTAGTTTTCCTGTTTCATCCTCGAGTTCCTTCAGAGTTCTTGGGTGAAAAATACCTGGTTCTGAGGACTTATTGCCCTTTTTATCTTTTTTGCAATCTCTTTCCTCTTCCTTTAGTTTGAGACAGGTCCTTCACTGAAGATGAAAGGATCTCATGCCAGAACAAGGTCTCCCTTCTCTCTTATGGACATATTCCAAAACTTCTCAGAGTTAGAGAAACTTATTTCCTTTCTTCAAATGCCTGTAGGTAGGTTTGGTAATCTCTGAACTATTTCAAAAAAATCATGAAGGATTGGCTTTTATATTTATCATCTTATATTTACCATTTTTCAAGCTTGCAACACCTAGAGACTGAGCTGAATGAAGTGTCAAACGAACACCAACATCTTGTATATAAGCCATTGTAGTCATAGGATAGATATTTGCTTGAATAGGCAACTTGCTCATTGTCAGTCTGGGCTGGATCTGCAATATGAACACAAGCTTCAATAAAGTACATTCTTTTTATGCATTTAAATGTCAAAGACATTTTTAGACATTTATTCCATGTGCTTTAGAAGAACAACCACCATGAAAGCACTCACTCAACTGTATTATTTAGCTTTTTGGAGATTTGAGGCTACAATTACCACTTTGGAAATGATAACTTCCGTGTACTTTTAGATCAAAGAATATTTAAAAAAATGTGAAAGATCCATCAAGAGAACCTACCAAAAGGAATAATCACAGTGAACAAGAGAAAATTTTCTCTCCTCTAGAGAGAAAGGAGTGAATAGATTCAAGGTAGCAGAAAAGGAATTGTTGGTTTATAATGGGAACTTAATAAAGTGCTAGTCAAATTCTTAAATGGTACATGACAAATGAGTAGTCATATTAAAATGATGTTTAGATATTCTCTGTCTCCAGCAAAATGCAGTACTACACAGTAACTGGAAAAACAGCAGCCTCTTACTCAGCAGGCATGGTTTTCAATATACTTCCAGCAAAACTACTTTTAGCAAGGAAGGAAGGTAAGGAAAAATTATTTTTTTCTGTCTTTTGTGTGTGCTGTAGGGTTCAAGTTAAGACAATAGCCATACTATATTTCATCAGATGCATTACCAATAGAACACATATAAGACATCCAAAAATACATCACTTATTTCCAAGTGCACACCAAGCAGCTGTTACCTAGGTCTGAGTTGCTGGTCCTTACGCACATCTATCATTGTGCTATTGAAAGGGGCTCTAATTAATTAGACATGGTAGAGGGAAAGAAGGCATGGAGATGTACAAGCAAGGATATAAAGGAATATTCAACAATCTCCTTGAAAGCAGTTACTTCTTCATCTGGTCTACACCAGTTTTATAGCAGATGCATTTCTTCCTTTAAATTATTAGTGCAGTTTAAAATGAGAGTTTGATTACTATGACTCAAGATCTTTACATTCAGAGGTATTGAAACAATCAAAACCCGACACCCTAGGCTTTTATAATTAATAGATAATTACCTGAAATCCATTAAGATCACTATAGAATCTATTTTGACTGTTTATGTCAGATGAAATTCTCATTGCAAGTTCACGATTATATTCTCCTCTAATGTCCACAATATTGGAAACTTCAAGAGACTGTCCTTCCAAACCTACAAGAAAAAGATGCATTTAAAACCTGTCACTGCATTTAAAATCTTTTCAATTGCCACATAGATCAGAATGACTATGCCCCAGAAGACAAAGTTTTAGTTTTGCACTTCTAGTTTTGGTTTTCTGTAATACCTAACCAGATATTGGAAGCCAGTTCAGTGCTGTGTTTAACATCAGGTAATATGCTGGACTAGGACCTTGTCATTGACTTCTCCCCATTACTCTTAAAGGGGGCTTCACCCTTCACAAACAAGAAAGAAGTTATCAAACAGATAGGTCTGTTTGACAGAGCAGGAAACTGTGAGCAGATGTTCTAATCTAAAGGAGTATCTTCCTTAAGGACAGTGAATTAAGAAACTATGCTGGTATGACTACAATCAGGACAAAACTTTTTTGACAGGGAAAAGATTCCTATTTATTAAAATAAGCATTAGGTGTCTGAAGATACCAACAAATTGTTCAGTGAAGTTGTTGGTTGTTTTTTTTCTACAGTGCCTTGTACTGAAAATTAAACATCTTTAATACTCATCTGACCTTTTCAAGCAATGCAAGACACAGTTTGCAGTGGAATCATACCATCATTCAGCACGATCATTTCCATCATTTCTGTAAGTCTAATGGGACTAACAACTGTGAAAAAATTCCACCAAGCAGAACAGAGACAGGGTTTTTTTATCTCATCTGTTTTAAAATCTGAATGCCACTTGCAGCAGTACCAGTAACTGTTAAAATGTTAACATTTACCAATGGTTATTATACTACAGTGTTAAATGAAAAACATTCATTTCAGGTAATTACTTCTATTCTTCCAAACCTAGTCTGGAAAAAACAGATTTATACGCTCCACTTTTGGTGCTCTCAGTCATAGATCTTCCAACTATTTAAAGCAGGAATATAAAAACATGAGCATGGATGAAGTACTTTAGCTTAGAATTTTTAGATTACCAGATTCCAAATTACTTTCAGCTTTTTTCTACTACATAATTTGAATTAATACAAAAATGTAATTATGAAGATAATAAAACATAAACTTCTGATAAAAGGAACCAAAAAAATCATACTGATATCAAAACCAGATACCAATGGCAGCAGAAGTTACAAATTGATCAGTGGTCAATTACTGAACAGAGGTGTGAACCTAGAGTATTTTCTGCTGAAAATCAAAAATTCTAAAGCCAAAAGTGGTAAAAGCAGTGTTTTACTAAAATTGCTGAAGAAGCTGCAGGACTCTGAAGTGGTGTCCAACAGCTGGATTAGCCACACAATCAGGTTTACTATCTCCTGCCACACAGGGTAGGTTACAAAAGGAGATCAGGTCTCTACTTGAAAATGAAATGTATTTTTATAAACATACACATATCGATTTCTTTCCACATACTTTGTTAGTGTACATATCTAGTAAGGCTTCAAAATATTTTAATTGAAGTAATGCTATATAAATAATGCCTTACAAAGCCCAGGAAGCAGATCTCAGCAAAACAACAATGCAAAGTTAACAAATTTTAGACTTTGAAAAACAAAAATTCCTATGAAGAAATTAAAAATGAAAACACACTAAAAATGAAACAGAAAATATGTAAAATATATTTTACATAACTTTTCTTTTAAAAGCTGTATGCATGGTACAGGACTTCACCATGCATGATGACTGGATATGTAATGGTGTCAGTACTGAAACATTGTGATGAATTAAGAATTGTTAGGAAAAAAATCAACCAACCAAAAAAAAAAAAAAAAACCTAGACAGTGCACTCTCAAGTAAATTCAAAGAATTGGCAAGAAAGTGATTTTCACTGACAATTCATTTTCTGTGAGATGCAAGTGTAATACTTCTAGTGGGCATTTACTAGCAAATTAAAGGAAAGGAAGTACTATTGAAAAAATCCACGTTAAAATAACGACATCACTCCATCCAAAAAAAAAAACTTTTCAGGATTTATCCCTCACATTCACTATAATAAATGTCCTCCTATATAAGTTTCCTTTTTGCTGAGAAGCCTAATTTATTGATGTTCACATAGCAAAGTAACTTTCCACATTTGTGGCAACCTGGCAATTATCACCTCCAAAATATTTCTATTTTTTTTTCCTTGTTTTCAAAATCTACAGTTACTTACAGCATTCAGATGACTCAGTAAGGTTTGGAGAGGTATCTTCAAGAAATTCGTTGAGTTTTAAGTATACCATGACTTAATGACTAGCATGATATTCAGAGAGGAATCATGATGCACTGGACTCATAGAGAGTTCAGTATGATGAATTCTGCACTAGTTCAGAAGTACATTTAAACATTAAAGAGGCAGATAAGACTGGAGTCATTAAAAATTGTCAAGAGAAGCAGAATTTCACAACTCTTACCCTGGACTTTGTACAGTCGCATGGTATGTGTCACATGGTGAAAGAAACAAACAACTTCTGAGAAAATCCTTCCATGAGCAACTCTTATAGTAGGTGGATCTGTAAAAATGTAAGGCTGCAAAAAGAAAATAGAAAGTCATAATAAGTATTTTGGAAGTTTTGCATAAATGTCATGTCAATAAATGAAAGTATTTAACAAATATTAAATAGCGTTTTACTTTTTTTAACTGTTCATGTCTAAAGACTGAAAATTAAAAGATTACTCTCAATCTCAAATTCAGCAGCTTCACCCTGGAGTCTCACTTTTTCTTTAGCTAAAATCAGGCTGTCTCTTTACATATCTCAGAAGTATTTTATGAGGATTAATGGATACAATGTCTACAGTCAAGCACACTAAAGTATTAATATTGCATACATCTGGACTGAGCTTTTAGGCTAGCAAAATTATAATTGCTAACCAGTAATCAAATACTGTACTTTCATAATTGCTAACAATTTACTATATCAGTAGTACACACTGCACAAGGAAAGCTGCCTCTATGCTGTCTTGTGGATCAATTTACATGTCCTTTTGAAAGTGAAAGCTTTTTCCTTGCAGAGGCAACTACAGGTGCCAATGTTGCTCCCTGGAATGCAGAGTACGGCTCAGAAGCGTTAAGAAATGTCAACAAGCACAGTGGCTTATTACTAAAGTCTCCCAAAAACTAGGATAAATTTTGCATATCCATAGTCAAATCAAAGAGATGAAGAAAATTATTCTTCTGCGTAGTCAGGGTATTTGGGGTTTAGCTAGGCAAATGATGATGTTTTTTAAAACCAGTCAATTCCAAACTAAACTGTATACACCAGATGGAAACAGATGAAAGGCAAAAATCGGTTAAATATTGAATGTGTAGAAAGACAAAAATGAAAATACAACACATGCAACTACTACTACAGGGAAACAGCTAAAAATAAAGACTTCACTCAAAGAAAACCTCATGCCAAATGCTCGAAAAGCTAGTTATTCAGAGGAATCTAAGCAGAAAGCTCTGAGGGTGACTGTCTTCCTACTGTATGTACCAATTTCACAAGGACAGAGCATGCTCCTTTCTTCAAGCAACAAAACCAAAGATCAAATGTACCTTGAGGAAAAGTAGAAATCAAGCTTACATACATACAGACACAATATGTCAGAGAAGAACAAGTACAGGGAAATATCATTCAATATTCTTTAAGCATATAACTGTATGTATATTTACAGAGAAGATTTCAAGAAGTATTCCACAAAAGAAGAAATGAAAGAGACTTTCAGAGACTAAAAGCCTACCTTTTCTATTCACATATTTATTCTTAGAGCTTCAGACAGAATACTGTTTAATAAAAGCTTTGCCAGTGCTTCAAGAAGCAACTCTGCAGCTATCAGCTACAGGAATACTTTGTACAGGAATTTCGAAGAGGAATCATAGTTGCTTACACTTTGACAAGATGGTCCAGTTTAGGGAGAGGTTTTTTTACTACCGATCATCTTATACAGTTCATCAATACAAAACCCCAAAAGAGTGTTTTGGAGTTGATGGTCTACATTAAAAAATTATGGAATACTTCCATGGGGTCTCACCTTGTCAATAAGACAGACTAATGTTATGTATTATGCAAAGTCCATTTGCTTAGCTGAGAAACACAAGAGGAGTATAGTATTCAGAGGGCATATAAGACAGTTGAACTAAGATGCTGAGATAAAAGAAATTTGAAGACCAGATCCTAGGTTAGAATTTGAGTGGGCTTTTGGATTCTCTTATTTCCATGAAAAATTGACAAGATCCATAGCTGTGGACTGAATTTTCCCCCTTTGGCAAAAAAGATAGCTATCTGTTTTTCTATCACACATAGGCAGAGAAGACAAACTCACTGAATCTGTGACTACATGCTTCTGAACTTTAAAAATCCCATAGAAGGGTGAGATTACTGACCAGAAGGGAGGGAGGGGAGGGGGGATCAAACCTTCAAAATCCTACCTGCAACATTAAGATACTCAAGTTAGCAATGCAGGACTGAAAGAGCAGCTAAAAGAACTCTCAGAAAATGAACCAAGAAAGATGTGGTCTTCAGGACAAGCAAATACCCTCAGCAGTTTACTTAGGAGAATATTACTTATATAAACAGCAGCCTGAAGTAACACGTATCTTATGGTCCTATTTCTGTTGTTTGCAAGACTATTTTTCACTAGGGTTCTCCCTGAAGCCAACAAGCAAAATGGAGTGATGCTGGATGAATGACAAAGGAATGTAAAAGGCTGTGCACTTACAAAAAGAATTACCTGAAGTAATTTCAAAAAACAAGTGGAAAAAAAACAAAACAAAACAAAAAACCACAACCACCTCACAAAATAAAATTAAAAAAAATATAACACTTGAAGGAACTCTTTTCCATTGAGCTTTTCAGTACAAAACATGATGATGAAATTGACAACATCCATCAAAATACATAGAAAGCTGCAATGAGATGGATTTAACAGCTCTTGTATTTTGGGCTATTGCCACAAAAAGTAAGTTCACACACCAGTCTCAAAGCTGCACACGTAGCCAAAATCACTCCTCTTCTGAAGATAAAGGCAACCACACATACTATTCTGAATAATACAGAAAGATGAGGCGACAGAAAAGGAATTATCACTTTACAGATATTGCCTGCAACTGGTTATTTTTTAAAAATAGTAACTCTTCATTTCACTAGCACATGCATTGAGAGAAATGTATCAGAATGAGTTTGCAAGCAGACACAGTGCTAGGAAAAGGTACAGACGAGGAAGGTGACTTACAAAGGCAGATGCTATCCTGCGGATCAGACAAGTTCTCACTGATACAAAGAGTGGCAATATGATGTATAGTCAAATTCTCAAGGATGACTGTTGGGTAAACAGGAAAAACATGGGAAAATACAGTACTGACAGAACAGGGAAGCCTCGTAATTCATATTTAGTGCTTAGAAAAACACTAATCCTAGAAAGTGATTTGTTGATAGTCACTATCAGACATCCTGAGTACAGAACCTATAAAGAGATAATTGCCCAGGTTTGTCTCACCAAGAACATTTCAATGAATCATGCTTCTAAGCAGGAAAACATCTTTATGTATTGAATGTGCTGATATTCTAGTATAATTGTAAAGATCCTTGGTAAGATGCACAAGCCTGTGAAATGGTCCTAGATCTGAAATACAGAGGTACATTTGATGTGAAAGTTTGACTAAGAGGCAGTGTGGAAAGAACAAACATGGACAGAGTTATTTGCAAAACCAATTTGACAAATCCATGGTCTGAATTCAGTATTGAGTCCGTTTTGAAAACAAGCTTAAACTAAATGACCTTCCAACATGAAGAAATCTGTGATTACTCACACCTTAAATTGGGAATAAAAACGTTTTGGTCTCATATCCAGTGGTTAGTCTAAAAACTCCACTTTCTATAGACTTAAATAGTTGTGGTAAAATCTGTTTCCATCAGCTCCACTGGAATGAACTCCACTGTAAAAGATTAAGCAACCTGCTGAGGCAGGTTTTGTTGAGCCTGGAAAGCAGTATTTTTCAGAAACAGGATAACAGAAATATGGGTCAAAGGTCCAGAAACCATTTTTCTGTAGTCATATCCAAAAGAAATATGACAACCTTCCTTTGAAAGAAAGGGGGCAGGGGTGCTGGAGAGAAAGAAGCTAGAAATTTTAAGGGAGAATACTTGGACCAAAATAATACCCCAGGATATATTTAAATAATCAAAGCAGTTGCCAAGGGGTGGAGATCACTGGACAGAGATCTTCACCCTAAGATTTACTGGCTTGCATAGAGGATGGCATTTCATATTGCAGCCTGAAAGTGTGATGCATGAGCAGTAAGCCTTTCCCCTTGTAGTCAAGTAAAGCACTACCAACCCTCTTAATGTGGCCAGGAAATTTCTGGTTGTGCAGCACACTGTGGTGTGGATATCAAATAAACTATGCCCAGGGGAAAGTTTTCCAGCACAGGTAAATTGTCTTTGATAGGTCTGAGATTATAAAAAAGAACTCAAGGCAAAACATTCAGGAAAAGTGTTTTCTCAATAGGAGATTACTCTTCATGTGGCAGGATTTGAGATTAGACTGGGGTAATCTCATGTATTTTAGCTATAGTGCTGGAGATTCTGCAGGGGAAAAATATTCTCTTTTCTTACATAATCTGTTAGTACATAAGTATCTATGGGAGCTAGAACATTTGTAGAATCACAGACCCAGCTGCCTGAGGGAAAATCAAAATTTCCTGGGTCTACAAAAAACCATCACTTTGATACTGAATTTGAAATTGAATTATTTGTAAAACCAAAAAATCAACTACTCACATTGATCCCACAAATATTTAGCATCCAACTGTGGAAAAAAACTGCTTTGCTCTATTCCCTATTGATATGAAACAGGGCTTGAATGATATGAAACTCATCTTGAATACACAGAAGAAAATATAGACATTTGACTGTTACAAAGTTTATTGAATACTGTTTGCTTTTTTCCCCCCAGCTCTACAGATACACAAGTTGGCCACGTTTCACAAAATCACAAGAGATAAAACCATGTTTTCCCTCCATAGACAGGATGCTTTCATTTAGATTTGTTGTGAGGTCCAAGGAAATCCCTTCCTTCCACACCTTGATAACACTGTTAATCAGTTAAGCAGCACTGCCAGCTAAAAAAACCTAAGATGATGCCTTTCTCCCTGGTGCTTTCCTTTTGTTCTGTTCTGCAGAAAATACAAAGGCATGGTAGGAGGACTGTCCTATCTCTAGAGCTGCAGCACAGAGTGTTTGCTCTGTATCACTGTTCTGGACTTTGCACTGCTGTCCTGATTGACAGTGCTACTGAACTGGTTTTTCACACTTTGGAGATGGGAGGGTCAGATCACCCCACTGCAACACTCTGTGCGACAACCCAGTGGCAACGATTGCCATGGTGTCATATAGCCTGAAGTCCAGCAATCCTTTCCAGAGCAATGACAAAAAGGTATTAGTGTTCAATGTTTCTATTTAATACTCTGCAAATCAGTCACTAACCCAGGTCTCTGCTGATGTCCAGCTCAGGGCTGGTACTAGAGGCTTAACACTTTTTAGCAAGAATACACTTCTTGCAGGACATCAGGTCATCCTTTCAAACCAGCCATAAGGATGGTAAATTAAACTCTTGAAAGTTTAGATTTGTGTACAGTCTCTTACACAGACCATCACCTGCAGAAAAAATCTACTCATAAAACCCTACTGATGAGAAGAAATGCCCTGTATATGTCAATTGTTCTGACCTGCAAACCTAGCATGATACAGCTCCAAGTTTCCAAAATTAAACTGGCAGAACCCAATACCAAAAAGGCACTATAAGTACTATAGTTAGACAGATGATTAAACTAGATGAAGAAAAATAATTCCTGATTATTGCAGAACTGAAAATAAAGTAAGCAAAATACTTATAAGATGACAAACTAATCAGTTAACAAGGCAAAAGACAACATATAACCGTAGTCATACTGAAGGAAAATAGTCCAATATAAAAACCAATCATTCTTTGCAAATTTTGCAGTAATACATAGGATGAGCTGGATAAGAAAAATGAAAAATAAAACACCTAGCCAGAAATGAAGAAAGCTGCCTGTAATCTATCCCATTGCCAATTCAAACAAGGACTTAGAAAATGTTAGTCAATCCATATCACAGTGAGAACCCTGAACAGATGGTGTTTCTTCTAAGACAGAAAGCATTAGTTCAAACTCTTTTAGAAACTACTACAGAATTATGTTGTTATTCCCAGTGGGATGACTTAATTAGTGTTATTAAAATGCAAGCCAAATGAGCCTTATGGTGAAGCATAACATTAATGAAGCAGAATTTTCAGGAGCATCATGATTTCATTTATATTGTATAAAATGTTACAAAAGCTGAACACCACCCTTTTTAATGTTAACTAAAAATGTACTTTAATTTAATTTTTCTTCTCTAACTGTGCTTGCAGACATATGAAGACCTTTTTTGTTTAAACCATAGGATTTTGCTACCTGGATTTATGCAGATTTCTTTTTAAAGCAAACAGCTTTATAGTGCAGTTAAAATTGGATAAATGTTAGATTTAGTGATTACTGTTTTTACAAGCAAAAGATGAATTAGAATATATAATGAAATTAGTTAAAATATGAACATTCAGCTGGTGAAAGGTAAAAATTAAAATCCATAACTGGTATTTTTCAGGTATTTGCAGATCAAAACCACTGGCATATAAAATTAAGAATAAGTGAACCTGTTGAATATATCCAAAGTAGACAATTATGGAACTAATAGTTTTAAACTGTCAACTCACAGACCTCAAAATGTATGAAAATGTGTGAAAGGAAAAAAAAAGCCCAACTCCCCTTCCCTCTCAAAAACCCCCTAGAATGATTACTCTTGCTTTTTTCCTGAAGTGATAAACATAGAACTCCCAGTCTGCCTTATGTATGCAACTTAGGTTTTCACAGGAGAAACTCAGCAGAAGAAATATGCTGCAAACTAGCTAGCTTCATAAATGTTGATTGTTTTATCATTTCCTTTCTGAAATATCACCTTTCCAGTTACAAAAAGGGTATAATAGATTCCGTATGGTAATTAAGTCAGTGTAAGAACACTTTCTGAATTCCCAATTTCAAAAGTAATAGGAGTATGCTGTTGCCCTTCAATAACTACACAGCTAAAAATACAGATACCCTTAGGCAACTGAATCAGAACAGTTGCTTGCTACTCTGTCTTTACATTCACCAATTGGGACTCAGGCTCTTAATTACTATTTTAAACTAAATATGCTAATATCAGCTTGAAAAGTACTGTGCTCTGAAACAGAAGCTCCTCATTCATAATGAAAGAAATACTAAAAATCAGAAAAGTGAAGAATCAGAAATGAATCAGTATGTCCTATACATTTTCACCATGGAAAGTGACTTATTTTATTATAATTAATGGTCACATCTCACTGGATTACTTGCAAGGGTTGCAATTTAACTTTTTGGTGAAACATAAATATTCTCCATATTGTTACATTTTCAGATTTCTAATGTATTTTTAGCCTGATCTGGCGTTATAAAGTATGAACTCCTGCCAATCACTTCAATAACTGATGCCATTACATCTATCCATATAGCTTTTTCTTCAGTTTTAGGGAAAACCGGCTTTTCCAATCTCTATTTGCAGAATGTTTCAGGTTCTTAAAGATTATAATCTCTTTATAAACAGAGGGTTTACCTTAGCATCTCCATCTGGCAAGAAGAGATAAGCTCCACTTTTATCTCGGTTACTTGTAGTTCCATACCAAGCAAACTCCACCTTCATCTGATGATTTTTACCATCTTCTTTGGTATTTATTTTCTAAAAGGACAGATTCAAGTTTGAAATAGTTGACACACTTCGTTTTCCATGAATAAGCACAGAAGTTTTCAAAAAAAGTAAAATGTTGTGTTTTGAAATAAAATGCAACACACCTCCAGTAATCCAGACATTCCTGAAAACCACAGTTTCATGTATGCATTTTCTAAGACTATATTATCTGCAGAATTCTCCATCTCTTTTATCTTGAAAAGTCTGTCTGGCTTCTCCTGCCTACTGTTCCTTATGTATATATTATAGTCAGCTAAAACTGCTTCTGAACTCTCATCCTCCAAAAGCTGGTAAACTCCAATCCCAAGAGGTGGTAGATGTGCCACAAAAGATATCTGTTGGGAGCAAATAAGAAGCCATCATTAAAAATAGCAAAATAACAACTTTTTATACTGAATTCATGCTCAGAGTAATCCCATTTTCTGGAATAATTTTAGGTTGGCTGAATTTTTCCCACAGTACACAAATGAATATGAAATTACAAATGACATTCCAAAATTAATAGCTGAATGTTAAGAAGAATTAACAAAAACACTTGCATCACTAATTTGCTTGGCATCAAGATCACCATTATATTTATGCAATAATGATTTTGAATCTTGCTGAGAAATAATATTAGCTGTGATGTGCAGTTCTGAGCATATTTGCTGTTCTTCAGAGATATATGTGTTCTGTGTCAAGTGCACACTGAGGTCACCACTTCAATTCAAAATTTACATTTAAAAATGCACAAATTTAAATAATTAAATACAAGGCAAGTGTCTCATTTTTAATCTTTAGTTATTTAAAAGCTATACTCTGTAGAGAAGAGTAATAGGCCATGTGTATCTCCAAAGCAATTTACTTAGAATTTGAGGTCCAGAAAAGTTATTTTATTTCCTCTTCTTCAGACAGTAACAGTGTTAATTATTGTGCTGGTTTGGGCTGGGATAGACTTAAATTTCTTCCTAGTAGGACATATGGTGCTTGATTTTAGTATTAACCACATTGATGACAGTGGAAGCTGCTGAGCAGTGCTTATGCAGCATTAGCCCTTTCTGCTTCTCCCATGTTCAGGCTGGGTGTGCACAAGGAGTTTGGAGGGGACACAGGCAGGGCAGTGGGCCCCCACTGACAAAAGGTATAACCCAGGCCATGTGGCATCACACTCAGCAATAAAAACTGTGGGAAGAAAGAGGAAGGGTGGGACATTCAGTGATGGCACTTCCTAAGTCACCGCTATGAGTAATGGAGCCCTGTTTTCCTGGAGATGGGTGAACACCTACTGCTCACAGGATAAAGTGAAAGAATCTGCTTTATTTCTTGTGTGCACAGCTTGTGCTTTATCAGTTAGACTATCTTTATCTCAACCATGAATTTTCTCACCATTACCTGTCCAATTCTCTCCCCTGTCCCACTGGGTCAGTGAGTGAGTGGCTGTGTGGGGTCTAGCTGCTTAACAGGGTTTACCCCCAATATTTATCACACAACTGAGAGACACTTATTGAATGATCTTCACAGGCATATTACCCTGAAAGAAGTTCCTACGTCAAAAGGAATCAGAATGTAAGCCTGAAAGTAATACATTATTATTACAATAACACACTACTACTGTGTCACTAAGAATTTAACAAAATTAATTTGTGATGTGTGGTGGGGTTATTGAGGACAATCTTATATAATGATGTATGACTCAAATAATTCTCAGAACATTTGCTTCAAACAAAAAACAAAGGGTGGACACAAAGACATGTCGAGCTCAAGTATAGAAAAGAAAAAAAACCCTGAATCTAAGTCCTTAAATCATTGCACTTACAAGACCATCCAGCTTAAGAACATACAGACTGCAGCTATAGACTATCACTTGAAGAAAGATGCAGCCTCAGAAAGTTAGGGGGAAAGATAGGCATCCAGGATTTTCTGTTCATGCAGCCAAAACTCATCCTTTAAATAGAATATTTCATATCACAAAGGTTTACTAACTTACCACTTTTAGAAACACTAATGTTAAATACTTAGGTTGATTTTTAAATTATTCATTTTTACTTAAGATGACTGAATTAATGCCACTGTCTACTGAAGACAGAACTGCCAATACATGAAATATGCCTTCTATTTTCTTCAACTATGAAGCTACAATATCTGCCAAAAAAAAAAAAAAAAAGAAAAAAACTTAAATGCTTTAATTTACTTAAAGTAGTGTACCTGATATGCTTCATGTGATACTGTAGTTGCTCCATCCCAAACAGCACTAATCTGGACAGTAACAGGTTTTCCCAAAGGAGACAACAGTTTAACTTTGGGTGAATTCACATTGACTGAAACCACTGAAAATCGCTCTTGGTCTGTAGGATTATATATCAGAAGGTATCTGAAAAAAACATTTTTACTAAATTATCTTTTGGCAACCGAGCTTCCTCCTTCAGGTTTAATATTACTGCACATAAATTTTACATACAGAGCATTAAAACAACATTAGAACAACAGGTACATACCACAACAAATAAATATACAAAACATAGCAAGGAAACGATGGATATTTAACATCAATTCTTTGTAGATCTTCTTTTCTTAACACTATTATTTCTCCAAGAAATTTTGAAAATACCTTACAAAAAATACATTAATTTCCCACCTTTACTACTAAAGTATTTCTATTAAAGTTGCAAGAACAATCACGATACTTAAGGGCATTTTAAATGTATTTTTCAGGCTGAACTATTAAATTCTTATCCACAACTGCCTTCCCTTTAACATAGTTTAGAAACAATGAAATAATGAACAAAACTTGCTGTACATATATATATATATATGACATGTATTCATTAAAGGAGCCAGTTTCTCTTTTCTATAAGATAAAGTACAAAATTATTTAAGCCATAATTTACCAACTATGGCAACTGTTTGCATATCTTCTTATCAGGTACATATGGAATAACTATATTTTTAGGTAATCTTATGCCTTTTCATCCATTTGAACACATATTATTTTATTAACTAAAAAAAGTCCTGACCTGAATCGTGTGACTTTACTAGCTTATATATTTTTTAGTTATTAATACAGGTTCTTACATTTTGAGTACAGAAAAATAAAGTTACATTTGCATTTGTGCCTCATCCATCTGTAGGACTATCATTGTACTTCATGCCTTTTTTTAGTAAGCTCAAAGGATGCACTATTTACAACTGTTCCCTGAAGTTTCCCTCTGTTCATGTCACCCTTTATTTAAAGTTTTTAATAGCATGAAATGCTCTAGTCAAAATTTCCCATAACTTCTTATCTATATACAGCAGAACCAATATTCTGTCTCCTTGATCCTTCCCACTGTGAAGCACAATTTACTTCATGAGCATCTTCCAGCAGTTTTCATGATACCCATTTTTTATTTATCAAATCACTCCTTCAGCATTTCTTCCTCATTCTCTGCTCCATTTTCTTTGTGGATTCCTCAGGGGTTTGTCAGTGGTTTTCTTTCCTTTGCTTTCTCATCTTAATCTTCAAATTCAATTACCGCCCTCACAGATCAAACCACTTCGCATAGAATTGTCTCCTTTCACCCAAACTACAAATCTCTTTCTGCCACTCAGGTCTTTGACCTGTGGCTGAGCCTCTTTCCATAATCTCACATGCTGATTGTAACTATTCCAGGTTCCTTACCTGCACGTTTAGATGTTCTGTGCTCCATTATCCGCTATCCTGCACTGCACTAAGGTCCTGTGAACAAGTTGCTTACATAGCTAAACCCTTTTCTCTTTCCCAACATTAGCTGTGTACAGACTGAGGGCAGCCCTCCTTCACATACATGTCAGAGGAGAGTAAAGTGTCCCTCATACCATAAACTCTGGCAGGCAGTGGACAAAACTGCTGAGATGACCCTTTGGAAATAAAGAAACAGCAAAACTTCAGGGAAGAGGAACAGCAGCAAACTGTTTGGAGGTAATAAGGAAGTACATATCTAACTTCTTATTCTGAGACTGAGGACTGCCACACAGTGTTGCTGTAACATCAGACTTCAATTAACGTACAACTATACCAACAATGCAATACAGATAAACAAAGAAAATCCTTCCTTTTTCTCCGTAGTCCTGAAAAATCCTGACTACTTTTTTTCCATTCTGCTTTTTGATTATTTTGCAACGCTTCCCTAATTTTAGCAAAAGAAGTTTTGGTCTACAGATACATAGAATCCTAAGCAGGCCACTGTTTCCTCCTTATCTTTCACTGGCTTTACTTTTTTCCAGTGTCAAACTTGGGCTGGTAAATTTCACAGCACTTCACTGCTGCTCTATTACCTCACAATCAGTAGGAAATGAAAGGTCAACTCAAATTTCTCATTAGTTGAATAAACAAAAAATCAGAGGCTATATTAGCTTTTTATATCAGGAATCTTTGGATGACTTGCCATATATAGAATGATCTTCCTATAAAAATTATTTCCCTTTTAACTCCTTAGATCCCTGTGATGAAGTATTGTTGAATCTGACTTCTAAGCACAACAACAATTTTCAACGTATATTTGTAGCCATAACAAAAAGTGCTTTGGTATGTCTCTTCCACCCTGTTTCATGTTGAAGACTCCTTTATTACCAGATAATGTAATAAATAACCATATTCTGTGTCAGCTTTCAGAGTCTTTAAGAACTTGTGCAAGACTTTCTGAGAGCCTCTCCAATACGGGTAGGTAATTTTACACTCCTCCTTAACTGGAGATTGCCTTCTTTAGGGGTAAGATTTTAAATGAAATGTTTTGGTTAATGTTAATAGGGGGTTTTGTTGTTCTTCTTGCTGTCATTGTTTAAATAACATTTGTGGAGTCAAAACCTAACTAAACCAACGTTGCTTTCAATCTCACCAATCAGAAAGTAGGAAGAGAAAAAATTATAAAATTAATAAGACAATTTTTAAGGACTTCTCATATATTGTCAAAGAAGAAACTGTCAGAAACAATACAGATTACGAGGTGATCCAACACCAAACCTCAAAATAAATCCTTATTCTCTCCCATCAACAGATATCACAAAAAATTTATTCAATTTGTTTATACAATGGAATTCCTCAATTCTTATGCCTCCAAGTAAAATGTGAGCCTATGCATATAATAAATTTTAAGTAATGATGCACATCCTCATTAAATTCAAATTATCTGCCAAGCAAAAGTGTATTAGTACGAAAATATTTCCAGGAACCTTGTTCACCTTCCCACAGATATAAACATGTTTCACAACTTTAATTAGTTGCATGACAAATTCACCTATGACAAAAGACCTTAGGAACTGCCATGTTATTATTATATTTCACCAGACTACATTTATTTATTTTTTTAATTTGAATAAAACAAAGTCCTTGTTGTGCCAAGATAAAGACGTGTTATACCTTCTTGAATCACTGCATTATGTGTGTATAGAGCAATAAGGCAGTGAGATGAAGCTAGTAATGACAGGGCAGATCTTCAGCACTTGAAATGCAGGAATTTTGCCTAGATGCTAATATTTCATTTTGAGCTATCATTCCTGCAGGACTGAAGTGTTTATACTAAGTAAGATATAATTCTTATGTACATACAAAAGCACTAACTAATGTAATTAAATCACATTATTTCTGGAGTACCATTCAATCCCCACCTTTAAATAACATCCCACTAAAACAATTTTAAATTTTATATGAAACAGAAGAGCTACACCTCACTCAAGCTGCATCATAGCAAAGAATGTCTTACAAAAAAGTTGAGTATGATTGCCCAATGCATTGCAGTTACATTACACAGAGAAGCAACTTGGTGATGTTAAAAGGTTTTCTATCCCATTTTTAAGGCAAAAACATGACTATTATTATCTTTCAGAAACAGCAAGCAAATATTTTCCTTTCATTATTCAGATCACAGGTCTATGGCAGTAGCACCAAGTAAAATATTAAAGTTCATATCTTTCATCCAGGTAAAGGGGAGTGGGTGGGTGTTAATGTTTATTGGTAAAGTACATATCAAAAATTTTATCTGAAATATTTTACTCTAGATGCTCCATTCTGGTTGAGTGTCAGCCACGATTTCCTTCATTTATTCACGTAATCTAAGAATTCTGAAACTATTTTATTATAAAATGTACTGACACAAAAGAAAAAAATGTAACTTTCAAAAGGTAAAATCACAACAAGTTTACTCACACAGAGACCATGTTATTTCATCTGTGCACAGGGAGCAGGAGTTTGCTGCTCTCAGCCCATCAAAAATGAGAAATGGGTGCAGATTTGAGCTCTTAATCCTAAATTAGATTCATTGTAAATATCTGCAAATTCAGGAAACAAATCCTGACACCTGTTTTTCAGATACTTTTGAAAAGATATACCTTGAATTTTTTTTATCCCATACTTTTCTGGGTGTCTCAAACTCAGAACAAAGGTCTCTTAGTCATACAAACAGGACCACTCTACCCAGATAACCTACCATATACCATTAATAAATGCTATTAAAAGCATACCTTCAAGTACCAAAGAATATTTTGACGAGTCTTTCCTGTAGTAAAAGCTTTAACTTACTGTGGGACATTTTCAGCCCAAGTCAGAAACAGCCACTTCCTGTTATTTCAAATACTTTCTTCATTAAATTATCAAGAAAACACATAAACTGGTGTAGCTTTATTTATGGGCAAAAATACAAATAAAGATAACTCTGATCCCTAAAAACTTTAATCTTTGCTTACTAGAAGAGTATTTTTTCTTAAACTTAAAAGTTTCAGCATTTTAAAAGATTTCACTGATGTGCATAAACATATGGGCATATGCATTGACATACATATTTACTGGTAACACCTGCAACACAAAAACCACTTTCTTTCCAAGTTCATTCTATGCTGCCTTCACAAGGGATGCATTCAAATAATGTGAGAAATCACAACTCACTACCAGTAAAAGTCAGAGGATCATCAGTGACAAAGGCTTTTTCAGATCATTCCTTTAAGACACTTGGATTCATCTCACAACTAAAGACAACAGCTTTCATTGCTCTGTGGAGGACCTTTATTCAAATATGCTTTGAGAATCAAAGCCTTGAGGAACGCTTAGCTCAGACTGACCAATTTTACTAAAGTTTCTCTGACAACAACCCCCAAGACAGATTGGAGCACTTCACATGATAAATGCTGTCATCAGAATTGGTTCACTGGAGTCATATGCACAATTTTAATGCAGTTACATGAACAAGACATTCAAAGCTGAATAGTTTCTTTCACCCTTCTATAGAGGCTAAGCTGAAAAACATCTAACTGGTGAGAATAAGAATGCAACAAGTACAACCAAAACTGAGAAAAGGTACAAGCCATGAAGCCAAATGACACAGAATATCAATGGTCTTCCACTGAAGAATGAAAGAAATAAAACAGATGCACATAAATTCTGAAATGTCATGAGGGGGAGTAATGAAACACATTACAATGCTCTAAGCTACTGAGAAAAGGAATTGAAGTAACTACACATGTTAAGGGTCACCAAAATAACTAGAGTTAGAAACCAGAATTCAGCTAGAAATGTATTCTGAGATTTTGGCAGTAGGTGGACTTTGATAGATTAATATTTTAGAATTGTAAACAAATCTGCAATTCTCTAAAAAGACAAAAAAAATCACTTGGATGTTAAAAAGAAAATCAAAAGTGTTCTGTATCTCAAAATTGCAAGAAAAATTACTTTGCAGTATGTGAGAAGAATCAATAAGTAGTAACATTTAATTACTGAACACTGATGTCTATGAGGTGGAAACAAACTAGGGCTTAGTATTTACAGGGCAGAAAGCACTGCATGCCACGGCAGCTTCCAAAAATACCATTAAAAAATCTGAATTATGTGACTTCTGACATATGTCATAAGCTTAACAAAAAAATCCCAAAAAGTCCAAGAAATCTAGAATCCTAAAAAAATGCTATGAATTGACATACACAGGCCTGGGGTGGTCCATGTCTTTGGGGATGGAGGTATATGGAAAGAAGAGAACAAAGGCCATCTATTTAAACAAGGTATTTATCTATGCATTGCAAATATGTACAACATCCCCTGAAGAAAAGGCTTTCATGATTCCTCCATTGAAGTCCAAGAAAACATGTAGATACCTATTTTCCTCAATTTTTTAATACAAAATAAAACCAAAAAACCCCACAAAAATTCCTCTCCTGTTATTTAAAAAGCTCTCCCCTTGTTTTAGAGAGCCATGGGGGAAAACTGAATAAAATCTAACCATAACAATTCTTGAAAATTCTGATGAATATTTACCCAATATACTCAAAATACTAAGCAAAAAACCCCACCTTATGTTAAGTTACCCAGCTCTCCTCAAAGTTCTTATGGTCCCTCACATAAGAGTCAAGGCCTCCTCAGTCAAAAGTATGGTTAACATGAGATTTTAAGTACAGATCCACTCATTCATTTTGCATGCCTATCTGCTATGAATTCCTAAAGATAGATAGAGACTATAAAATAATTCTCCTGAAAATAAATGTCATATATACAATTTACTATACTTTTCTTAAATAAGGGATTCAGGATTCATACTGACCTTCTGGTTATACAGAAATTAGACATTTTCCAGTATCTCAGTCCATGTTCTGTTCTCAATATTCCATTAGGAACAGGTTTCATCAGAAGCCAACTGTGCAGGTTCATGACTGTGACACTTCTCCTCGACAGCACATTAATGATTTTTTGCTAAAACTCTTCTATCAGTTACCAAATTGAGCTTCAGAAACTGTACATTTCACTGCATTTCAACACAATTCTCAGTCTTATTCAAAACTCAATTAGTAAGAAAGTTAGGTAACAGATAAGGTTTTGGACAAAGTCATTCAAGCCCTCTTGCATGAAAATCATGACAAATCCACTTTCTGAAACATATTCAAGTCTGATTCCTGCTTGTTTTAACGAAAATTTGTCTCTGAAGGTATTTAAACTATCCAGATTTCCCTCTCTGAAACATGAATATTTATTTCTGAAATGTAAAAGGTTCTCATTATTTCATCCAAGTAATACTTTTCCTATTATGCTATTCAAAACACTGAGCTCTGTGTCTCTGTGTACGTTGAACTATTATCAGTGACATGTGGCCCACAATCTTCTTTTAATAATGGCAAACCTTAAGATAAAGAAGGAAACAAAAAGTGTCTAAATCAATTTGCCAGTTAATTTTGTCATAAAAAGTCCCTTGAGGAATTACTTAATGTATTTTTGAAGATATATGCATGGATACTTGTCCAATAATATAAAAACTACTTTCTTCCTAGTTCATATTCCACAAGGGAATAAAATCAGTAATACCCATTAGATGGGATCATTTTGCATCAGAGCTTTGTGTTGGTTATTTTTTTACAGAAGGGAAAATACACTTCCATGTCAAACCATACCAACTAATTTACAGAAATATGATGTTAGGGATTTAGGATTTTTTTTTTTAGAGGTAGAACTTCTGGGGGAGAAGGTGATGGAGGGGTGTGGAGGCAGAGGGCAAAAGCAGGATATTCCAGTATTGGGAAATTTCTTTGCATTCCCATACAGAACTGATCTGCTGCTACTAATCTACATAGTTATTACACTACTCAAGAATCCTCATCTCATCAGAAATCTGCCTATCCACAGTACTGAAAAAAAACCCCACAAACAAAAGCCCTCTTCAAAACCTCCCAAGCATTACTCTGCAAACATTTAAAGCACAAAACAGTTAAAATATCCAGTAGTCAGACAACTCTCTTATCAAAAGTGATACATAAAGCATTCTACCTTTTATAGCAGATCTACCAAGTGACAAAATAACATTTGTCAGAGGAAAAATCCCTTTTTATCCTAAACAGGAAATTCTGTTTGCCTGTACAATAAATGGAGTGCAAATTGTTGTGCCTGTGCATTAGAGACAGCAACTCTAAGAGATGTTCTCTCCTTAGAGCAACTAGTCCCCATATAAACATCAGGCAGTATTTCATATCACTGGAAGGTCCTTTATGCCTTAAACCAGTCCACTTTTCTCTCTTATTCCATTTAGTCAAACAGAAGACTGTGTATGAAACAGACTAACCTATAATCTTAGGTCATGCCAGGTACTACAAAATATTCTGGTTTGCTGTGACTCTCAAGACTTAATTGAAGAGAGAAAGAAAAATCTAGATATGAACAAAAACCCCACTGGACTAGAGGGTTGTTGTAGCTTGGTCTCTTAACCAAAATGAGAATTCAGTAGAAAAAACTTTGACAAATGCTGCAATCACTGTTCTTGAAAAGATCCAAAACTGATTATATTGTTGTGTAGCTGAAGCAAAATTTTATTGCTAAAATACAATAAAATTTTTTATTACTTTAAAACTTTTCCCTATGTATGTCTTCTTTTTTCCATTGCAAGTACAATATGACTCTGTAATAAACCTGTATGTATTTACAGGTTTATCTTCCTCATTATTGTCTTTTCAAACTAAACAGATGATGCTTTGTCAATCTCTCTTTGTTTGTTTTCTTTGACTTAGTACTCTTGTTTTCCTGTTAACCCTTTCCAAGTCTTATCTCTCAAAGTATGTTTTCTGAAACTAGATAGCATATTTTTATCACTCTTCTTCATCACTCTGAATAACACACTGTTCAGCTGTATCTCACACAGAACATTTCCATTTAAATCATCCAAAAGCAAAATTGCTTTTGATACCATACAAGTAACACTCAGTCCGATCTTCTCTAATGCCTTGTCTTCTGCTTCACTACTGTCTATTTGGTTAGTCAACATATAATTCTTCCACTTGCCTGCTTCATTTCATTCTTTGACTATGTAATAATTTGTACAGTTTACTAAGATAGTTTTAAAAACAATCCTATAGAGCGGTTGTTACCAGTATGATTTCAGATTTTACAATCTATTTACATTCTACTCTACTAGCACGAGTGATAGAAAAGGAAACTTGTGATTTTGTTATCTGACCTAAAGGATTCCTTGATTGTATTTGGCCTCACTTTGCATAATTAAAAAAAAAAATCCACTGTACCCAGATACCAAAGGATTTAATTTGAATAATATGTGATGTCCAGCATTTATCAATGGGCATTTAAAAAACAGCTAGGCAGTCAGCAAGTCTGCCTACTAACTGAGTGAAGGTAGCACAAAGTTAAGGTCAAAGCAACAAATGAAACTCCAGTGCAATTGTACTTTAAACTGAATCAACACATCTAATTATATTAAAATATTTCAATATTTTCAATAATAAATATTTCAATAAGTGCTGCAGCTTTAATGAAGACCTCCCCTGAGATACAGCAGATACTGAAACCATTAGCATTCATAACTATACAATCCTAGATATTTTATTAAATATAGAAGTCTTTTGTGAGGAAAAACTTACAATTGAAGAGCTACACTCTCAGATATAGTGCCAAATGTAAACACAAAACTTGAGGCAATGGGAATATGAGTGGTTTAATAAAAATCAAGTTATAGAGAACAGTTCCCTATTTAGCCAGAGAAAAGCAGGTTTACCCCAAAAGAAGATTCCAATACCTTCCCAAGGGGCTTTTCATTAACTGGATAAAGTCTAAGGAGATTTATCAGCTTATCTAACTAGATAAAATAAATAATGGTAATATGTTCCCCTGCATCGAATCCATATAAGCTTCTTGTAAATTCATCAATACTGTCACAGATGTAGCAAGAAAAAAAAATCAATTTACATCTAAGGAGCAAATTGTAATCCAATTAAATTCTTTACTATGGAGTGGAATATTAATCTTGAATACATATAATAAAATATTATCATATATGAAGAAATACTAAGATTTTTTTCATCCTCCTAAAATAAGACATCTTTTGCAGGTTATGAAAAATATCCTGCAGAAGAATTAGTAGGAAGTTGATCTCAACCTGAAACTACAAGTGCACAATATAAATTTGGGCTGCTTTAATAAGGTATAAAAAGGTGGAAACAGAATCTATTATCCAGAGATAAGCTTTTCATTTCAATACCAGACTGGTGACATCAAGAAATAAAAAAGAGATACTATCAATAAATAAGTAAATCCACAAGAATTCATTAGAGTTCCAGCTAACACAATGTAGAATAATGTTATGACTATAATAGCCTTTGAGAAGGAAGTTAAATGTATAGTTTAGAAATAAAGCTATGTTAAAATTAAGTATTCTTTCTAAAGGCAGTAGTGGCTAACAGTCTGGATTAACATACAAATAAATAAAACCAATGATCCTATGCTTAAAAAAAGCTCCATTATCTTAGCTTGATGTTTCAGAACCACTCTGGGATTATCCTTCCTAATGACAAACCTAAAGCTGAACTTTAAACTAATTAGTGAAGGTGAGAGAACTCACGCACATGCATTCCTATCAATTCTCTTTTGTATAACCCTACAGATAAATCTTTATAATATCCATTGGTCATGCAAAAGGCACAGAATTAGGCAGACAATAGGCACATAATCCATCCCTTCACTCTCACAGGAACAGGACCTTTGTGTAGCTTTCTCAAGAACAAGCCATGGAACACCCTCAAGGAAACAGCAATCACAATAAACACAGACAATAGCACAGCAAGAACTATAAATTTTGGAAACACAAAAAAATCAACATCAACCTCAGACAAGACTTTTAAATGTTATGTACCTACTACATATGCCAGATACATATACTTCCTATGATTTAGATGGATAGTAGTGGCACACATATCCTAATCTGGAGCACATAACTACTCTCCAATTAAGGATAAAAGGATTAAGTCCAAAGGCACTATTTTAAATTTGTCTTTTACCACAAAGTTGTGAGATGTTCTGAGGTCCAGGATGGGCTTGAAGCCCCCTGACTTTTTCAGGATCAGGAAGTACCTTCACTAAAATCCTTTCCTTGTTCCTCTTGTAGTGCAGGCTTTATAAATCTGCATTTAGAAGGGAAAAAAGATCTGGTTCAGAAGAGCAGAAAGACTTTTAAGTATTCCATATCACTTCAGTCTATGCCTTGAAAGCCTTGGACTAACTACAATATTGCCTCAAAGTAACTCCAGTAAAAAGGCTGAAGTGGGGGCCAGTGCCTGGAAAAAAAAGAAATAATACACAAATGTACTAAAACTGAAAATGTGTATTTTCTACTTCCAAAACAGCTTCAACAAGTATATGCATACAATATGGATCTTTCAGTTGTATTCAGTTATTTGCTAGCATATTCTTTCAGAATGGTAACTTTTTTTTTCCTGAAAAGAAACTCAGGGTTGTTTTTTTTTCTTTCCTTTAAAGTATGTTTAGTTAATCTATTTTTTCTGTGTTTCATATGATACTTCCATTGCAGTGTTCTCAGAGGAAACCAGAAATTTCTGTAAGACCTAAATGTCATATTTCATTTTAATGCTGTAATTTTTTATAGCAACTGAAGCATCAAACACCTTCATGATCTGACTGCACTGGTACTGCAGATCCCAACAAAAAACTGCTGATATTCTGTGCATTGGAACGAAAAGCCAAAAGTTGTGTAGTTTTGAAAAACTGCAAAGATTCTACAAATGCTACAAACTATGAACTTATTTACTTGTTTAATTTTCCAATGGCAATTTCAAAGACAGTCAGAAAATGAAAACATTTAGAATAGCCTGTCATTGGTTCATCAACAATAAGACTAAAAACTAAAAGAAGGTCGATTTATAAGAATTTCTATACACTGCAAAGTAATGATTAAAAGTTTGAAATTTAACAATCTTTAGAATAATTTGAATTCAGAAGAGTAACATTCAAAAACTGAGTTCTGAAAAATAAAGATTAATTCCACAAAAAGCTTTGGAGTACAATGAATTGCAAATTAAAGCTACCTTTTTCACCTTCATAATGACAATTTATAATAACTCAAAAAATGTACCTTGGTTCTGTTTCAAAAAAGCTGCCCCTTACATCCAAATATGCACTGATTTCTTGGCTTATTTATTTTGTTTCTGGAGTTCACAGATAGTCTTTTAGAGTAATGTCAACTACCAGTGCCTAGAGTCAGTTCTCAGATAAGTCTGCATGTAGTATAGTTCACACAAAAAGCAGAAAACTTCCAGAGTAAATATGGAAGCCTCTGAAAAACTGTTGTGACTTTAAAGAAAGAGCAGGAATAAAGAGATTAATGTGCTGTGAACTCTTCCATATCCCTCAGTTCCTGTCTCATTAGACACTGTCAGTGGAGGGTGTGCTGGATTTGGTTATAAAGAGAGCTGGACAGGTAAACTCCACCTACAACACAGAATGAATGCATCATGCTTTTAGTTCTGTTCATTTTGAAGTCACCACTTTTACCAGAATCAGTTTTACTGAAATATCCAAGTTCACATTAACTGATGTTTCTTGATTCAGATGTCTGAATTATCCTGAGTCAGCCAAGCATTTCACTGTCTTTGCAAAAGCTCTTCCATCAGAAAATCAAGAATGCATTTTAAATACGCTTTCAATTTAGTCAGAATGACCTTGAGTTTACTACAAGCAGAACATGTTCATGGCAGTTACAGGTCAACTGAAATCTAGTAAATTAATCAGGCAGCTGAACACCAAGATTAACACTTTAAAGTAATTCCAAAAAAGTCGTTAGGCTGTATTCAACCAAAGCAGCCAAAATATTGGAACCTAAAAGTGCAGGCTATTCGCACAAAATTTTAAAGGTGTTTTCTGATTTTTTTAACTTTATTAACATTTATATTAAACATGTGTTTAATATAAGTGCTTAATTAAGCACAGCAAAAGGAGAGAGTGTTAAGGCTTGAATGAATGACCATTCATTCTATCCATCTTCCTTAAAGACACTAATACAGAGGTTTCACTTTAACAAAAATATAACAAGGCTGTGCATATTGCTATCACTATTTCATACAATGAAAAACTAAAACTATTTGTTTGGTTAGGGTTCATTTGTTTGCTTGCTTTTTTGAGATGTTTTTTCCTCTGGGGAACAATGTGCATTTTAAGAATGTATGAATTGCCACAAATATTTCTGAACTCATCTTAAATGTTACTGTATTCTTTCTCGTTTTCCTTAAACTTTTTTTCTACCTCATTGGCAATTGAAAATACTCTTGTTTCATCTATCTGTTGTTTTCAGCTGTTTCAGAATATAGCTAGGAATATGTATGCCTAAGAAATCATGCAAGCCTGAAAAGAATTAAAATGTATATTATTAAAATGTCAAATGCTGTTGGAGTGCCGTTTCCTTGTAACTTAAGTTTAGATTGATTGTACCAACAAAGGCAACATGGGCCAAAAAAAAAAAAAACCAATGAAAAAATCACCACCGAACCTAAAGTTACCAAATGAGAGTATTACCCTCATCCAGTCACTTTCTAAGCTCAAAAAGACACAGTTATGGCACTTCACACCGAAAAATTTTCCTTCTCAGACACATTACCCTTGCTGTCATCATCCAACCATGGACACAGCTCTGCCAAGAATTTTTTACTTTTGTACATTATTCTTTATCACACACTAAACTTAGTAACACAGCTTTACAGTCTACATTATAGTGCTGTGTTGAGAAAGCATGGGGACCCCTGCCAAGCCAATTTTTGAAAAGACAAGGAGCTTGACAAATCTTAAATCAGGATTTTCTTTTTCAAAAAAGATCACTGAAACATTAATTACAACTTTATGTCAAAACCTGCTCATAGGCATCAAATTAAGGATAATAGCCCAGATGATTTTGTATCCTCTAATTGAAAATAGGAAACTTTCTTTTATAAGGTGGATATCAATAAACTGATTGGTGCTTTGACAGATCTTTGAAGAAATTATTAATTAAAGTGCACCCTCCTCATAATTAACACCCCAGGAAACCTAAACATTTCAACTTGTGGAAATTGTGCCTGCTAAGCTATTAAACTAATCTGATAAGAAGGGTATTATACCACATTTATCCTCAAAGACTAGCTGACAGACGTTATTAGTGGGAAAATTATGTGAATCGTTGGGTTAGCACTAAAAATAACCCTGAGTCAGTGATTTTAAAACAACTTTCAATATCACAGTATTGTCAGTTCAGATAGGATGCCTTACACCACGATTATCAAGTGCAGTGGAGCTCAGTACTACACTTACCAGTCAGGTACATGAAGATACAGAAGTTAAAGCAAAAAAGAGGAAGGAAAAAGGGAAAAAAAAAAGGAAAGCATGTTTGCTATTAGGTTTTTCCACTCTTAGGTTCACCAAGTTATGCCCAACACTACTACAAAATCCGAGTCAATTCAGTTATTTGGTTGTGTATCACGTTCCCCTACAATGATGTCTTCAGGAAACAATGTAGATAGAACTAGATCTAAAATCTCACTCACACTGTCAACATACCCTTTACCTGCTGCTGACACCTAAACTGGATGACAAGAGATTCAACACACCCCAGACACCCAAGTTCAGTGAGTGCAACTCTTGCCATTTCAGAAGTATAAACTCTGGCAAACTACTCCTAAAAAACTATTATAATAAAGGATTGGGCATTCACATAATTATGAATCAGCATCCAATTTATCAGCACGCTCATGGGTTTTGTCTCCAAAACATGCAGTAGTTTTACATTTTAGAACAAGACAGAAGTACTCCCACACCCAGTTGGATATTGTCTTGTGAAAGCTTTGGTTTTTAGCTAAGATTAAAAATGTTTTATAAAAGCATGCAACTTCATTTATCAGTTTAAAGGGATTTAGTGCAATTAAAGACTCTCTAATTTCAGTATTAAAAAGACTGATCAGAAGACCACTTAGTTTTTCTTAGGTACGAGTCACAGTAAGATTTAAAATACTCAGCATACCTATTTCATTGGCATTAACACAACTTTTAAAATAAAACTAAAGATTCATAAAAATATGGCGACACAGCACTACAGAGAAGAGATGCTCAGGAGGGGGCAGAAACAATATCAAATATATTACAAGTGGCACCTACTCAGAAGCAGTTTAAAAGATACTTCTCAACTACACAACAATATGGAGATACTTCATACAAGAAAAACAAAGACTGAAAGATTATTTTTCTGTTTTCTTTTTTTTTCCACATCATCCAAGTTTACTAGCTCTCCTGTACAGTCTCTCAGATCAGTTTTCACTACTGACTACAACTTTCATGAGCAGTGACAGAACATTTAACTGAAAAACACCAAAAAGGAAGGCTGTTTGAAAGAGGCAAAAACACACTACAAACTGCTTTCTTGTAGAAAGGTGTGTTACATTTGCAGTCAGTAAAATAAGAAGAAAAAAAAAGATTGAGTAATTAATCAGATTTTAAAAAGTCATTATCTTATGAGCTTTCCACTAGTAATGTTCCTCTAAAATGACAGATGATGAAATGAATGAAAACTTTTATAAGAATATCCAATTTACAATACAGCTATATTTAAAAATCTTGACATGGAATGCAAAAAATACCAGAAGCTAAATAGCCAATTAAAGAAAAGTAACATCTTGCCAGTTACATTGACTTAATGTCTATGTGATATAATGATATATTAGAACACACTAACAGAAAGAAATCTAGAAATTCAATTAGAATCATAGAATCATAGAATCATAGAATCGATTGGGTTGGAAAAGACCTCCAAGATCATCGAGTCATTTACACACACATGAACAATAAAGACTATTATGAACAGAAGATAAGCAAATAATAAAGTCTTTATGAAAATCAGTATTTTCAATCCGCTGATGCTTCAAAATTTTAAATGAAAAATCAGTTTCTTTGTTAGAATTCTCAAACTTTGAAGTTTAAGCACTGTAATCCTTAATAATAGATTTTAAGCTTTTACTGCAACATTTTACACAAAATGCTACTAGAAAACTCAGATGCGCAGTCATAAAAATCACATACCAAATTTAAGCAAAAGGTACAGTGTCAGCTTACATACCACTTTTCCCAATGGTAATAATGTTACTGGAGATTCAGACTACAACCAGAGATAACATTAGAAGTCTAAATAGACTCATTTTTATAAAAGAAAGCAGTTTAACAAACAGATATTCAAATGAAAATTTTAACAATAAAGGAAACATGAAGTAGTGTACACTTAAGCGTTACTTTCAAAGTGTTTCCAAAAAGGAAATCACCACAAAAAGAAACAAGGTTTCAGTCAACAGTATCAATACTCTCTTACAATATTTCTCCACTCCTTCTCCCTCACTTTTCTCCCCTCTTTATTCCTTCCTGTGTATTTCTGATTACACAGTTCTTGGGACATCCACCAGATCTTATATTACTGTAGGGTATTATCATAATACCAGACAAGGCTAAAGTAGCAATTTTCTATCATTGTTATCTTCTTACTAAGTTAAGATTGGTTTAGAGAACAACAGGAAAAGGCTGCTACAGTAATATTAATTTTATGTCAAGTGTATCTATTTAATGTACAAGAGGGAAAAAAAAAAAAAAGGAAAGAAAAAGCAAATGCTTGAAATGAATAAACACCAAAAAGGGGGAAACTTACTCAGTATATTATGCAGAGAGATAAGTGCAACAGTGGATGCAAACAAAAGGCATATCAGGGGATGAAAGGGGAAAATTTCATCTGCTAACCTAGGCAAGGAGAGCAAAAGAAATAAAGCTATCCTCAAATGGCAAAGAAAGTGCACTATAATTTGCCTCCAGCCAAATGTTTATATATACAATCCTCTTCCAGTGAAGAAACATGAGGGGATAATTTTGAAAAAGCTAAAATATTTTAGTTAAATAAATATCCAAGCACCTGAGTCCTTTGCCACTTTGGACAAGTTTAAGACAATCTATTAGCATCTCTCTAGCACTACAATAAAAGTCCTAGTAAAATAGATTATGCTCTAGAGAGAAGCTTATATTAAAACTACATATACACAGATTATGTGCACTTAGTGCTAGAGAACTGAAACCAGCTTCATCCAAAAGCTCACAAGGACCAAACTTTATTCACTTTTCCAAAGACTTAATTAGAATTTTTTAACAGTAGCAGTTAGTCTGAATAGTTGGACACTTTCATGAATTAGGCAAGTAAGTTTTATCAGCTTGCCACTTGCTAGAACTAAAGAAATTAAATACCAACATCAGCAAAAATAGCGTTCAATGCTTTTAAAATGAATCTTCAATCTTCTGTTCTGTAAGCAAAAACTTTGTATTACTTGATTTACCCACAGCAGCTCTCACACCCATATCTCTTACTTTATAGGGATTAATAAACTTTTAATGAATGTCTAAATTTTTTCAGACTGGACACTGAATGTTCATGGGAATAGCAGGATGCCAGTTTCAATCACATATAAACAAAAAAAAAGCCTTCCTAATATAATAGAAAGTTGGAGTTAAGAGAAGACGTTGCTGTAGTTTAACTTTAACTTGAATTTTAAAGACTATTTATAAACTGTGACCTTTAGGCCTTATAAAAACTGAAGATTTTGCTAACAGTGCCAATTGCAGCACCTGAAATCCTGTTTAATTAAAATTTTCTACTGCCTCTCTCAAGTATAATTTATTTAGTATTACAATGTTCTGAAAGCACATAGAAACAAAATCCTTGCTTCAGTTGTGGTATGTGAGAAATGCCTAAATCTTTAACATGCTGTGTCCTCTTTCAATTAGACATAATAGTATTAGCATAATATCCCAGACTATTTTTTTTAACTTTTACCTCTATTTTTGAGGGAAAATAAAGAAATAAAAAACAAAACAAAACAAAAACAACAACAAACCAAAGAAGGTAATGGCGTCAAAAACTACCTATTATGTGGTGAAAACATACACATAGTTAGACACCAAGTAACATATAAATTATTTACCTTGGTTGCAAAGTCAGCTTTATAACTGTCTTGTGAGGCAAAGAATCCTGGGAAGCCTGAACATCATCCTACAAGAGAACATCTTTGAATTTGTTTTTGAATACACTTAAATGGACAATATACGAGCTCTATTTTATTAATTTTGTGAAGTAGAAAACTATGTTAACAAAACTGTAAACTAAAGCCTATTTTAGCACATTACTCAGGAAGACGAACCACAAAACTTCATATATGAAGCACTTCAGATTGTAAAAGAAAGAAGCTCACTTTGTGCAATTCATTGAGAAAGATTTGTTTTCAATAAAGGTTTTATTTGAGTCCATTACCAAATTTTTACCCCTTTCTTTTCATTTTTGCATACAAGACTTCATAATCACCAACTTCCTTCAAATTTTGCCAATATTTATATAACTTTTATTAATTTTCCATTGCTAAAGGCTGACTCTGAAACAGCACGGTCCTGTGTATTTATCACCAGGATACACTGTCTACTCTTCTACCATTGTTACCTTATATTGTACACAGAGAAAAATTTCAAGAAAACATAATTTGGGCTGTGGTATGAATTTTATGTGACATAAGTCACGTGAAAAATTGTTTCACAGTATTAAGGAGTTTCTTCTCCGGGGACACCCCCTTGTCGCGGGGGAGAAGCTTGCGTGCCCTCATGAGGTTGAGAGCTATGCTGGAGGTGGTTTGTGCCGCCGGTAGGGTCTCCCATGCCAGACAGGTCTCAGCTGAAGGGTCAGACAAAGTATGTCCACGGGCAGGATGGGCTCGCTAGCCATCTGGCAACCATCCTAAGAGAAGGACAACTCCAACCCCAAACCCGGGCAGATGGACCTCGTTTAGCCCTGTAAGGTCATCCATCTAAGAGAAGGATACTCTAACCAAACCTACGTCCTGAGGTATTCGCTGTCACCGTCCAAGCTCGCTAGGCCGTGGCAGATGAACCTTAGGAGTAAAGGGTGGGGCCAGTTCTGCGCACGCTGTGCCTCACCTAAAAAATCCATTGCGCAGGCTCAAAGGGTTCACCCACATTGCAAAGCCCTGTAGCGACAGGTGAGGGTCGAAAACGGCAGGTGATAGGAAGCAGCTGGAAGCCGCAGACCCAACCCTGCATGCAGGTGGTTCAGGATATGGGTCATTAGAGACTTGATCCCAGAGATGACAGTCTCTTGCGGTAGCATCCTGAAATGACCAAGCAGCCTTTTCTAGGGACAGCACTGCTTACTCCACACAGAGAGGGGCCTAGCAAAGGTGGCCTAAACAAAGCTCATCTCCACACCCGGTTGGATAACCGCGGCCAACCGGCATCTTCCATGCGGTCAAACAAAAACAAAGAGATTTCAAAGGCATACACCTGCCTGCAAAGGTGTGCTCAAACTAACACTAGCATGTTGGAACATCAGAACCATGCTTGATACTGGGGATAGTGGACGTCCTAAGCGTCATTCTGCTCTAATTGCCCACGAACGGTCACGGCTCAACATTGACATTGCTGCTCTCAGTGAAGTTCGTCTTCATGAGGAAGGCAGCCTTAAAGAACATGGTGCTGGCTACACACTCTACTGGTCAGGCAAACTCAAAACCGAAAGACACCTTTCAGGAGTTGGCTTCATGATTAAAAACTCCATTGCCTCCAAACCTGCCGACAGGTCATTCTGATCGCATTATGTCCTTACGCCTCCCTCTACACAACAAGCAACATGTGCTTCTTTTTAGCGTATATGCCCCAACTCTCCAAGCTGACCCAGCAGAAAAAGACAAATTCTACACCGACCTGCGCTGCCTCACCCAAAAGATTTCTGCAGATGATAAGATCATAATCCTTGGTGACTTCAATGCCAGAGTAGGTAAGAATTCTGAAGCCTGGAAAGGAGTCCTGGGCAAGCATGGCGTTGGAAGCTGCAATGACAGTGGACGCCTCCTGCTAGAGTTTTGTGCAGAATAGCAGCTCACCATCACCAACACTATCTTTCAACAGAAAGACAGCCTGAAGACAACCTGGATGCATCCTCGATCCAAGCACTGGCATCTCATTGACTAGGTCTTGGTGCAACAGAGAAATGTCAGTGATGTCCGTCATACTCGAGTGATGCCCAGTGCAGAATGTCAAACAGACCACCGCCTTGTGCGCTGCAAACTTAACCTCCACTTCAAGCCCAAACCTAAGAGAGGCGGCATTCCAAGGAGGAGGCTCCAAGTCAGCAATCTTCAAACAGCCACAGTGAGAGACAGCTTCAAGGTAAACCTTCAAACTAGACTTAAAGATAATCCCATAGATCCTTCTCCTGAAGCACTGTGGCAACATATTAAAAGTTGCATCCTGCAGTCCTCTGAAGAGTCCCTAGGGTTCTCCTCCAAGAAAAACAAAGACTGGTTTGATGAGAACAATCAAGAGATCCAGGAATTGCTGAAGAAGAAGAGAACTGCTCACCAAGCACACCTACTCAGGCATCTTACCATATAAAAAAAGCCGCCTTTCGTCTTGCATGCAGCAAGCTCCAACAGAAACTTCGAGACATCCAGAACAAATGGTGGCTCGACCTAGCAGAAAAGACACAACTATGCGCAGATTTGGGTGACCAAAGAGGATTCTATGAGGCCCTGAAAGCAGTGTACGGACCCACACACCAGGTTCAAAGCCCCCTACTCAGTGCAGATGGTCAACTGCTTCTAACAGATAAAACCTCTATCCTGAACCGATGGTCTGAGCACTTTCAGACTCTCTTCAGTGCCAACCGTGTAGTCCAAGGCTCAGCAATTCAGCACATTACACAACAACCAGTGAAAAATGAATTGGATGCAACCCCTACTATGGGAGAGATACTCAAGGCCATACAACAGGTGAAAACTGGCAAGGCAGCTGGGGTTGATGGAATTCCACCTGAAATCTGGAAGCATGGAGGTCAAGCACTCCATGCCAAATTCCACGAGCTTGTTGTGCGTTGCTGGGAAAAAGGGGAACTACCACCAGATCTCCATGATGCAGTCATTATCACCCTGTACAAGAAGAAAGGAGAAAAATCAGACTGCTCAAATTACCGAGGTATTACTTTGCTCTCCATTGCTGGTAAAATCCTTGCAAGAATACTTCTGAACAGATCAGTACCCACTATTGCAGAAGATCTTCTACCTGAAAGCCAGTGTGGTTTCAGAGCCAACAGGAGCACCACAGACCTGGTGTTTGTTCTCAGACAACTGCAAGAGAAGTGTAGTCTCTATGTAACCTTCGTTGACCTCACCAAAGCTTTCGACACTGTGAGCAGAAAAGGCCTGTGGCAGATCTTGGAACGTTTAGGATGGCCCCCCAAGTTCCTCAAAATGATCATTCTGCTACATGAGGATCAGTGTTGACAAGTCAGATATGGCGATGCACTCTCTGAGCCCTTTCCAATAACCAATGGTGTGAAACAAGGTTGCCTTCTTGTACCAACTCTATTCACAATCTTCTTCAGCATGATGCTCCAAAGAGCCGCAGCATCTACATCCGATATCGTACCGATGGAAGCCTATTCAACCTAAGGTGACTGAAGGCCAACACCAAGACCCTGAATCACCTCGTCTGTGAGCTGCTTTTTGCTGATGATGCCGCCCTCGTTGCTCACACAGAAGCAGCTCTGCAGCGCTTAACATCCTGCTTTGCAGAGGCTGCAGAGCTTTTTGGGCTGGAAGTCAGCCTGAGGAAGACGGAAGTTCTCTACCAACCTGCACCTCAAGAAGTCTTCCATCATCCTCACATCACCATAGGCAATTCAGAGCTTAAGTCAGTCCAGCAGTTCACCTATCTGGGAAGCATCATTTCCTCAGACGGTAAGATCGACAAAGAAATAGACAACAGGCTAGCAAAGGCATACAAAGCCTTCGGAAAACTCCATAAAAGAGTCTGGTCCAATAAACACCTGAAGAAAAGTACAAAGATCAGTGCCTACAGAGCCATTGTACTGTCTACTCTTTTATATGGGTCTGAATCATGGGTCATCTACCGCCACCACCTGCAGCTTCTCGAACGCTTCCATCAGTGCTGCCTTCGTTCAATCCTAAACATCCACTGGTCTGATTACGTGACCAATGTGTCTGTTCTTGAACAGGCAGGGGTCAGCAGTATCGAGGCCATGCTGATGAGAACGCAGCTGCGCTGGGCCGGGCACGTCTCCAGGATGGAGGATCACCGCCTCCCAAAGATTGTGCTCTATGGTGAACTCGCCACTGGCTGCCACAAGAGAGGAGCCCCGAAGAAGAGATACAAGGACTCCCTGAAACAACACCTCAGCCTTGGCCATATTGACTGCCACCAATGGTCCACTCTGGCCTCCAATCGGGATTCATGGAGACACACCATTCACGACGCTGCTGCTTCCTTTGAGAATGCACGGAGAGAGTCAGTCTGGAGGAGAAAAGACAACGCAGAAAGAACCGTTCCTTGCCAATGTCACCCAGGGAGACGTTCCGCTGTGCCTTTTGTGACCAGACCTGCCTATCCCGTATCGGCCTTTTTAGCCACCAGCACGCTTGCAGCAAGCGTGGGTAGTGCTCTTCTCAAATCTTCGTTCGCGAAGCCTAGCCATGATGATGATGATTAAGGAGTTCTTACTTTTCACTGATTTCCCTCTTTTTTTAAACACAACATGAACCAGAGCTCACTTCCACTGAGAAAAAGTAGAACAAAGACACTGTTGTCACTATTGCACTGGTGTAAGAGAACAGCAAAGCTGTTGATGCACAGTGCATTTCTTCTAGTTCATGTAATGGTGACCACTATAGACTTTAAAACTGAAGTGCAAAGTTCTCAGTTCCATAAAACATCCTTAAAATCATATTTTACACATCCAGCTATGGTCACTTATATGAAAACTTTTTCTGCACATTAAGAAGTAAGACTAATGTACAGGAATGGTTGCACAGCTTTAAGTTTTCAGTTGCGATCTTATCCTATTGGTTGGATTGTTCTGGGATCTCTAAGTTTCTTCTCTTTTTCAGTGTATTGCCTTCCAAATGATTCATTTGTTTACTAATGTAGAGTCTGATAAACTTAACACATGCAGTACAAAGTATTAAATCATCAACTGAGAAAACTGTAATGCTTTTGCATGTAACTAATACTTAAAAATAGCAGAAAAAGTGCAAGCAATGCCATTCTAGAATCCTTCCTTTATGTCATATTTACAGCTTCCTCTTTTTTGGCACAAAGATGATAAACCTTCTTCAAGTTGTACCTACTACCTTCTGAAATGCTGCTGCTACAATCTCTCGATCTGTTCCTCTTTGTGCTTTTTTCCTTCTTCCCTCCTCAAAAACAATAGCCATTTTCAATCCCAAAGTCTTCATCATTTGTCTTTCTCAAATCTCTTGACATTCATTCTCAATGTCCATCTCTGAACAATTCTAGGTGTCAGCTTCCATCAGCTACCAAATACCACAATTCTGTATTTCCAAACAAGTGCCTTTGAACTTTCAACTTGCTCAAGATTTGCAAAGGCTTTTGGAAACATACTGAAGGTCTCCCATTAGAAGTTTGCAAATCTCACACTAAAACCCTTTAGTTTGATATGCAGTGTACTGCAGGGCCATTAGATTTATGATATGCTGCAGATACTGTTTGTCATACAGATAAATCATAATCTATTTTTGTAATCACCTCATTTTTTTTGTTTTACATATATAGAATAAACTCATTGAAATTAGAACTTTCATTTTAATTTCTGCTTTCACAATGGTGATGATAGGTTTGACTTAGTACTCTCCTAGGCAATATACAGTTTAAACAGCAATTAGTACTTCTAAAATGCAATGGTATTACATTCAGATTCATAAAGAAGAGGATCAACGAAAGTTTAGTAAAATGCAGCATTGTGACATCATCCAATATAACTCAGAGCTGAAGTAAAAACTTCATTCCATGAACGACCTAAAAATATTCTTACTTTCGGAAGATGCACATTCATTTTGGTAGCCTTCCAAGCAGGAGGAAAAGGATGTATTTGTGGCACACACCACATAGCACACACATGCAGCATGCATATATATATATATATATATATAGCTATAGATAGATATATAATTTTTGGGGGGAGGTGGGGAGGGGTACAAAACTCATAAAAAGTATAAAGAACTATTCTACCAATTTTTTGTATATACATGTGACTGGAAGAGTAACTCAACGTAAGTGTTCCTTCAAGGTGCTCTTCACTGTAAAACAGGTTCTCAAAAAGAAATATGGGGAAATGCTGCTAATTGACTTTATAATCCATTTCATTGAACATTCCTGTTTTCCTGTTTCAAATAATTTCAGCTAAGGACAAAAAGCATAGGTTTTGTCTAGACCTGGTCTTGCAAATTCAGCTTAGACTTTCACTTGGGATGGGAATTTTCTTCTTCCCATATTTCTCAAGTTACTAGTACAATCAAATTACAGAACAGCACACTTTTATATATTCACTGACAAATGCATATCATCAAAGTCATCAACAAATTTATGCTCACAAGAAAATTAGAACACCTAGTTTTAATATCTAATTCACAAAGTGGAACAAACTAAGCACCTTTGCTTTAGATGCATGGGTTTCTTCTCAGCAGTAACTGCTGAAATGTTCACTTTTTGCTTTCTTATATCTTCAATTAATACAAACAATGATAAGTAGAAGATTTTTGAGAAGGCATTAGCTGCAAATTTAGTTCTGACTTTTCCCAGGCCACTCAAACTGTATTGAAAAGACAAAGATCACATTTAATTGTCAGAAAAAATTATGAAAGACAGCTCACCATCTTCAGGAATGGAGTTGATGTATCATAATTATAAGCACTTTTATCCTTTAGGACAAGAATATGAGCAGAATCAATTATCACTTTCTTCACATTCATTATTGAATGGAAAAGTCTGTTAAAACATTTAAAGTCTTAATTAGTTTTCAGTTGCTTTTATTCAATATGGTAGCACCAAAATTTAGAAAAAAAAATCAAAGAACTCAACAACATGAGCTGCAGAAAAATAAATGTAATTTTTAATATCAATATAGCGTGAAACAAGACCAGCTAATTGCAATGGGTGACCAGACTGAAAAATGCAGAAATATTCTGAATTTCATTATATTCCTGCCTGGTATACTGAAAATGAGGTACATCTAATGGCTGTTATACTATAAAGGCATACCCTTGGAATACTGTTTCAAATACTTTTTCAAAATGCTAATCTTAGGAAAGTTTGTGATTTATGTTTGATTGCCAGTTTCTATAGTGGAGCAAAGGCTGAAATGACGGTCACAAAGTCAAGATTACATTTACAGAGGATTAAAAGAAAACATCAGAAACAAAAATTTAAATTGTTACTATGTTTTCCATTGCTTCAACACACACGGCTTACCAATTCTTAAATACAGAGAGCTGGCTAATTTTATTAGTAAAGTGAAAAAACCCCTTTATTTTACTCTCTAATAAGCAAGTCCATTGCACATGCTGGCATTTTGATTATACCTATGCTTTAAGAGATTAAGAATTTATGGAAATTAAAAATACTTGTCATGAAATAGATTAAGACAAGAAAAAGTATTTTAGATGCATTTAAAACAATTATTATTTAATGAAAATATTGTACTGTTAACTGTCTACCATCACCTACTTCAATCAAACTGAACAAATCATACTGAAGAAACCATAATTAAAGCATGTACATACAGACATCCATATATCAAACAATCTTATTCGAAAAAATTCTATGAAGGAGCTATCAAGAGTAATTTGTCAATACTGAGAAAGCAACTACCCACCAGCTATAACAACAATAAACAAAAATAGACAAGTAGAAGATTGTCAACATGAAAAAGATTTCCCACACTGAAGAAAGATAGGTTGGAGTGTGGGATTTTCCAAGGAATATACCCTTAAATAAGCACATATTCTTGATCATTGCTTAAGAGACACAAAAATAATATCCTATATAATTGTTACTGCAAAAAATAACTGCTGTTATTAAAGAAAGCTTGGTATTGCATCTACCTGACCTCTTCTGAAATCTCCAAGATTTTGTTTAAACTCCAAATTCTTGCTTAGAGCATTAAATAAAATATTTCATAAATGAAGAGCATGGGAAGCAGATCCACTTCTGCAGAGCATCAATACACTTTCAGTACTGAGTATGTTCCTATATCAAATCTGTATCTCTGAAATAAACACTTCTGTTCTAAAACAGCAAATGGAAATTAAGATTTAGGTTTATATATTTATAATTAATTACCTAGTGCCATAATCCACAACTACCCAATCTTTGGCTGTTCCTGTAATAGCATCATGATGCTGGAAGAGTCCAAGGTTCCTCCGGGCTTCTGTCAGCAATTTATAGTTATCCACTGAAGGAAATACATTCACCTTCTCAGATTTACTCGACTGTACCAAAGCCAAGGTGTAGAGAATTTCAGCTGCCCTGTAATTGCAAAGAATAATCAAGTATTTACACAGTGCTAAAACGTAAAAAGCAACACACATTTTACCTAAACAATAAACTGATGTTTTATTTCTTTCCTCATGCCTAGTTCCATTATCGCTTTAAACCTTGATCCTGAACATTTTAGCCTGTTTTGAGCTTCACTCAGTAGCTTCCTCCAAGGCTTCTGTGATGGAAAATAGACCTTTAAAATAAAAATATGACAGTACAAACTAACATACCATTTTCACAAATGTGTGAGGTGTAAAGATCTGGTCTTAAAATGTCACAGTATGGATACACTGCCTTAGAGGAAATGTACAATTTCCACTTCAAAAAGCAACTTTTTAATCAAATGAAATTGTCTTGAGTAAATATATTAATCAGTAGAGTATATAAATCTATTCTGCCTTTTACATTTTAAGCAAACTAAATTATTCTAAGGACTTCAGCACTTCAGGCACCTACTACACATTCACCTGAATGGCAACAACACTGGATCCAAAATCCCTTAGACGGAACAGAATTCAGAGCCCATCTCTTCCACACTGATGCAAAAGCCTAGCACTAAAATATTACCACTACATTCACACATGCTTTATAAGAAACTAAATTTATTTTACAAAAAATATCCCCATAATTGCCAGTGATTATGATTATTTGACTAATCAAAATGCCTGCAGAAATTCTAGGAAAACATCTGTCTACTCTTTTTCCTATCTTCTTTTCCTAAAATGTTGCAGTTCTACTTTTGTACGTCTGAAATCCTTTTTAAAATTTACTTGAGATTAATGAAGATTTTTCAAGCATTTGAAGAAACAAAGATGATACAGGTTAATGTTATAAAAAGCAAAGAAAGAAAAATAACCTTTGTTCTTGTAATGCTAACTTGCAGGCATATAAATAAAATTTTAAAAAATAAACCAACAGAAAGATGAGAATATGTTAACTTGTACATTTATCCAAGCCGCCAGTGAGTTCATGTGTTCAATTTTTAATTAGGTAGAACAACAAATTTTATAAACATATGCAATTTTTTGTTCACACTATTAATTGTTAACATGAAAAATACCTTTGGTTTCAGTTCAGTCTCTTTGTGCAACACATAGGTGACAATTATGAAAACACTGCAACTAGCACATATCCAACTAAACTGAAATGCACATTGTACATGTAACATCATAATCTATTTTCGTATTGTCAGTATTTGAGGAATAGGATAAGATTTTGGTCTTACATGTTAGGTAACTGCTCACAAAATCAAGGTGATAGAAAGCCAGAATTCTTTTCTTTTCAACTACTTGGACACTTTAGTTTAATCACTGTGATTTGTATGCTATTCAGTAGAAATTCCTACATCTATGAATCCCTCCTACTTTTTTCTATTGCAGCTTAATTTGAAAAGCAAATGGGAATATTTAGTTGAAAGAAAAGGCAGCAAATGCACATTCATCTAGTGAATAGACCCTCTCTAAAAGCATTTCACCTTTTTTACAAAATTTGAGTTAGCTCCTAAACACTAACCTAACAACAGTTGTAAAAAAGAGAACAAAAAAAATTATAGTCCTCAATCTACAGGTTGGATTTTCCATCTCACCAATAACATGGATTTAATTTTTGCTTTTTTATTAATAGGGAAGTCTCTCAGATAAAGAATAATCCTTTCAAGTCTCAATATTATTCTAAATATTAGAATGTTTCAATGGTCAAAGATGACAGGCACGGAGAAATACAACATTGTACTAGTGAACACTTCAACTGATAGGTAAGAATCTCTCTGATACTTTCCATAAAAGCTGTATAAAGCCTTAACTTTCTCATCTCTATTTCAAACTACTGCAGATTACCTGAAATAGTTTCAATGAATTTTCCACTTTGTTGTATTTTTTCACTCTCTCTCCCTGATGGGACACTGCAAATAGACCCAAATCTGCACCACTGGTTGCTCAAAGCCTACAGTAGGCTATGTTTAGGTCCACTTCATACGTAACATAAATGAATAATTTTTCCAAGTTTCTAAACTTCAAGATGTAGTAATTTCTATCCATCTGTATAGCTCAAAGTATCACTGCATCATTTGTCCTGCTTCAGAATTACTTCAACAGTTTGGGGTTTTTTTGCAAATTGACTGTAATTTTCCCCATGTTTTCATCAGGAAAGAATAAAAAAAACAGAATGTGTTCCGAACTTGTCCCCAGCTGTGCTGTTGTCCTTGGTATCTTTTCATTCCTCTAAACAGACTTTTCTGGTCACTGATTTTATCATCCTTTAAACTACTTCAATACCTCCATCTCTCAATTAAAATTAAAAAATCAATTATATCTCAAATCAGGAGTTATGTCGATCTCCATTATAAAATACTTAAGATTACAAGGACTTCTTTAATACACATACCTAAAACTTTTTTAAAACAGGAAAATCCTGAACAACCAACTCCTTTGTTGTCTAAAATGTTAGTTATTCTATTAAACACTGAGGCTGAACACTATTTCCTGGCTATTAAGTAGCAGTGAAGTACTGCTTTGTTGGAGATGGCGAGTACATGAACATGCAGGAATGGAGGAGGGCAAGGGATCGTCGGACCGAATTCGACGTGTGGAAGGTCCAGGAGGACCATTCCTGACCCAGACCATATCCCTATACCAAGGACTTTGCCTGTTACTGCCTCTCTCTTGTTCTAGCAGTTTCCCCCCGCGGCAGGCAGGAGCTGTCACAACAGGTGTAGCTACTATTGGCCAGCTCCTTCCAAGGGGCGGTCCCGATCCTGCCTGTCCCCAGTTCACACCCCTTCAGTTCCTTCACCCAGTAGTATGTAGCGGATTTGCATGCTCCGCCCTAACTCCGCCCCCTTTCCAGAACATTCCCTACCTGAGGTTATATCAATCCCTTGTTCTGTTAATAAAGTAGATCAGCTCAGACCATCCCTGGCCTCCTAGGTGTTTGTTTCAAACCTTACCTGGGGCCTGGGAACCTGCGATTGACAGCTCAGCAGACGGTCTGCGAACCCCCGTCGCTGGTCTGGTCCCTTCCTAGCCACCAAGACTGCGACAGATGGTGCCGAAACCCGGGACCTGTCGGCTGGGCCTGTCGTTCTAGATTGGCTCGCAACTGTCCCGCGTCGGTGATAGCCGCGGGAGTATCTGAGACACTGCGGTCCGGCAGTCTCCCCCGACAGAGACTGGGCATAGGCCCCTCCTCATCGCTGAAGCAGGCGACCGGCGAGAGAGGTGAGCTGTCGGGGTAGCCCCTTCCCCTCCTAACCCCGTCTCCAATTCCCCGGAATACTCTGCGCTCTCCATCAACAACATGGGCTCTGCTCTTGGAAAATCCGAGCGCCCAGTTTACAAGAAAATAAGAGCAGTGATCGAGTATCAAGGCCATAAGTATGATAAAGCCTCCTTGAAGGCCTTAGCTACATGGATTAACAGCCATCAATGTCAGATCCCAGAGGAGTTAAATCTAGAACACTGGGACAATTTGGGGGCAACCCTTTGGAGAGCAGAGAAGAAGTGCGATAAAATGGCGGCGAAAGCGCTTATCGCATGGAGGCTGGTCTATATGTTACTCCAAGACCGCCAAAAGACTGGACTTAGCAATCCAACTGTCAACTCGGCCCGGGCACAAGATGGTGTCTCGAGGTCTTCGTCCTCCCATACTAACTACGGGGAGCCCAAGGTCATGAAGAAGGACGACATGGCGGTGGGGGGACACTGCATGCCACGCGGCGAATATGGCGGCGGCGCAAAACATCTTGTGGCGTGGGACACTGAGGGGGGAGCTATGAGCGGAGGCAGTGATGGAGGACTTTGGGAGGGACCGCCCGAATACACGCCCCCAGAAGCACCGCCTAAAAGCCACACCCCTCATGGCGTCATGGCCCCGCCCTCACCTGGTGGCCACGCCTCCACCCAACCTTCTAGCTCCGCCCACCTGAGACAACATGGCCGCACCCATGCCGCTAGGCCCGAGACCCACTCGATGGAGGCCTACCCGCCACTACTACCAAAGCCTCCATGTAGCCGTGATCTGCCCGATCTGCCCAGTGCTCCAGCTCCGGAGAAGCCATGTAGGCCTGAGGCTCTGGCCAGGCCACAGGCCCTACGGCAATCCGTAGCGCACAGACAGTTGTCTGTTAAAACATCACAGGAGTGCCGCCATATCACCCGAGTGACAACGCAGCCTCCAAAGTGCGCACACCCGCCTGCCCCAATAACACCGGTAGGCGAGGGTCGTTCTGAGATGGACAGTGAAGGGAAATTATATACCTCTCCCCTCACTAGTCCCGAAGGACACACTCCGGACTGTGACTGTACTCACATGCCGGACACTTCAACGCCCCGGCCAAACACCTTTAACATCAGGGCCTCCGACACCGTCCACGCTCTCTCCGCCTCCACAACTACCCAAGTAGAGGTGGTCCACAACATCATTGAGGCGCAGGAGAAGGCGTGGAAGGCCGTACATGAGCAGGCGACCCAGGCGGGAGACCTAGATATGCTTAAGGCCTTTCCAGTGCACATAGAAGGAGGTAGGCCGCCACAGTGGAGGCCTATTTCCTATCCAGTGCTTAAAGACATCAAAAAGGCTATTGTTGAGCATGACCTCGGCTCCCCATACACCCTTAGCCTCTTGGAGTCCTTCTTCCAGGCGTTCGACCTTACCCCGAATGACATCAGGCAGGCAACGAGCGCCTGGCTGCCCTCCCTCCAGTACTCGGCCTTTGAGGCGGAGTGGAAGGCATTGATCAGAAAACACGTCAAAGAAGGGGACTTCATCCCTATTCCAAGGGACCTAACACATGAGAAGGCTATAGACCAAATGTATGGGGAGGGAGCTTATATCACCAATGCCAAGCAGGCCATGACTCCCCTGCCTGTCCTTCACAAAACAGCCGAGCTGGCGTTTGAAGCAATTAAAAAGGTGGCACAAACCAGCACAAACACACCATCCTATGCTCTAATTTTCCAAGGCCCGAAGGAGCCCTTTTATGACTTCGCGTCCTGACTAAAGGAGGCAGTCACTAAGCAAGTCAGCGACCCCAAAGCCCAAGACGTGCTTTTTAAATTGTTAGTGGTTAAAAAGGCTAATGAAGAGTGCCGGAGGATCCTCTGGCCCCTAAGGAGCCCCACATTGCTAGAAATGATAGAAGCGTGCCGCAATGTGGACTACACAAAAAAGGACCTGGAACTGATGGCTTGCGCGGTCAAGGGCCGCTGTTTTAACTGCGGTAAGGAAGGGCACCTAGAAAGACACTGTCCAAACAATCAACCGCCACCCTCACCAAAGACCCTACCTAAATACAACTGTCAGCGTTGCGGGAAGGGGAAACATTGGACCTCCTTATGTAGATCGGTAACGGATCTCAACGGTGACCCGCTTCCCCCAAAATCGCCAAAAAGTCAATACCGGAAGCAGGTCACGTTTAGTAACCCCCCCGTACAACGCGAAGAGGGCAGTGAGCAGGAAAACTCCCCATCGAGCGCCAGGAGGGGCGCGACGATAGTAAGTACCTCCCCAGCGCACCTCCAACGGGCTCACTCGGAGCCGAGCTTACATTAGACCAGGCTCGCTGCATCACATTGCACCCCAGTGATCCTTATGTCATCTTAAAGGGAGAGGAGTGTACAATAAAGGTAACACCCAAGCAGCCGTTAATAAAAGGGGAGGAGTACCTGCTACAGCCGGCCACGGAAGCCTCCCACAGGGGTATTATTGCCCAATCGGAACTTGTTTTATCCAACAAAGGCGATAACTTTAATATTAGTGAACTGACTTTGTCCCTCCGAGTTCTTCTTCCCCCAGTTGAAGTCTCTTCCTCAGATCCGGTTGCTGTCGTTCTCCCGATCTCTCAACTGCAGCACCAGCAACTAGCAGTGAAGGCCGTCAACTGGTCCACGGCCCTGACGGACAGTCAGCCTCTGTTGTTCGTGGTCGTAGCCTCGCCCCTGGGGCGAATGAAAGTCGAAGGGCTACTTGACACAGGAGCAGATATCACCATCATCGCAGCTAAGGACTGGCCTGATGGCTGGCCAAAGGAGGAGACAGTTCTAAGCGTGACTGGGGTGGGGGGGACGCAAAAACCACTGCAAAGTCGACATGTCTTAACCGTCACCGACTCAGATAATAATGGGGCCTCTTGCAGGCCGTTAATTTTGCCACTGCCAATGACGCTATGGGGGAGAGACATACTGGGGCAGTGGGGTGCCAAATTAAGGACAAATTTTTAACATTGGCCACTAGTGAGCAGCTGCTACCCAAACTTAATTGGCTAACTCAAAAACCTATCTGGGTAGACCAGTGGCCACTTCCAGATGAAAAGCTGCATCAATTGGAAGTGCTAGTAAAAGAACAGTTGAAATTAGGACACATCACCCCATCGACCAGTCCACGGAACTCCCCCATCTTTGTCATCAAAAAAGCATCCGGCAAGTGGCGGCTATTGCATGACCTCCGCAAAATCAATAGCGTTATGGAATCTATGGGCTCAGTACAACCAGGTATGCCGGCACTATCCATGCTTCCTAAAAATCGGCCAATAGTGATCATTGACATTAAAGATTGCTTTTTCCAAATCCCCTTGCACCCGGAGGATGTGGACAAGTTCGCTTTTTCAATCCCAACTAGAAATGCCGGGGAACCCCATAAGAGGTTTGCGTGGAAGGTTTTGCCGCAGGGCATGAAAAACTCGCCCACACTTTGCCAAATTTATGTTGCAAGGATCCTATCCCCGATTCGGCTCCAAAATCCTGCAGTTATTATATACCATTACATGGATGACATTTTAATTTGTGCTGAATCCAAAAATGATGTAATTCGAGTCCTCAATTTGGTCACAGCAGCTCTGCAGGCCTTCCATTTTGAGATAGCACCAGAAAAAATCCAATGGGATTCCCCGTGGCATTACCTAGGCTGGAAACTATCCCATTCTTCTATAACCCCACAAAAAATTAAAATTGACCACAATATCAAAACACTAAATGACATGCAAAAATTATTAGGCAATATCAATTGGATTCGGCCACAATTAGGCATCACAACCGATGAACTAAGCCCACTATTCGATCTGTTACAAGGGGAGCCTGACCTTGACTCCCCTCGCTCCTTAACAAAAGAAGCCCAGGAAGCCCTCCAAATTGTGGAACAAAAGATCTCAAAAATGCAATCTCAAAGGAAGCTGGTAGGTGTCCCGCCTGTTCTGGTTGTACTGAATGGTCTCAAACAGCCCTTTGCCATCCTAGGGCAAATTGAACCACAACACGATGAAGTGATAATATGGGAATGGGTCTTTCTCCCACACTGCTTTCCTAAAACCTTAGTTACCTTCCCTGAAATGCTAAGCAAAGTCATTGTCAGAGCTAGGACGCGGTGTTGGGAAATGGCAGGCCAAGACCCCTACGTCATCTTTATTCCCATTACAGCAGAGAATTATGACCATATGTTCCTTTTTTCCACAGATTTCCAACTGGCAGTGCAGGACTTTAAGGGCCAGGTACAATTCTCCCTTCTGGGTAAGAAAATTATGCAAAAACTTAAATTCATCCCCGTAGAACTAAAAACTATGCGGTCTTTGACCCCTGTTCCCGGCGCCGTCACCGTGTTCACCGACGGGTCGGGAAAAACAGGCAAAGCTGTGGTGGCATGGAAAGTCAAAGGTGAGTGGTGCCACGATTGCCACGTCACCGCAGGCTCTTCTCAGGTAGTAGAACTCTCAGGAATGGTCAGAGCCTTCACCATCTTTTCCAACCAGGCCCTGAACGTCGTCAGTGATTCGGCCTATGTAGTAGGAGTTGTTAAGAGAGCAGAACGCTCCTACCTGAAAAAATTACGCAATAAACAGTTATTTACCCTATTTCGGACATTGATAACGTTAATTGGCCAGAGAGAGCACGCCTATTTCATTGTCCACACCTGCTCTCATTCCACTCTCCCTGGTCCTGTAGCCGAAGGAAACCGCCAAGCTGACATTTTGGCAGGTGTGTCTGTTGTCCCTAACTTGTTGCAGCAAGCGCGCGCCTCCCATGAGTTTCTCCACCAAAGCGCAAAATCGCTGCAGAAACAATTCCACCTCACTCAGAATTGTGCTGGTTTGAAGGTGAACCAGCAGGGGAAATGAACTCACCACGAGAGAGATTATAAGTCAGACCTAAAATTTAATAATAATATTACAATAACAACACTGACACACCAGGGAGATTGCTTTCAGCTCACAAAACCCCAGCAGTATAACCCAGTGTCCTGGGGCACAAACCCAAGGGGGTTTGTTTGCCCTTGTGCTGAGACCCCTGTGGTTCCCCCAAGTCCGGAGCAAAAGGAAAAGAAAAACCTGTTGGTGCAGGCGAGGGCTGTGGTCTGGGCGAGAGCAGTGATCTCCTGCTGTCGAGGTCCTGCTGCTGCTCTGGATCCGACGAGAAGTTCCCAAGGTCTTCTTACCCACCACTTATGTACCCTCAGGGAGCACTCAGTCCCTCCCCCTGGGCGGGGACTCACACAATGGGTGATTAACTCTGGGAGCCAGGGGGTGTTGAACTGTTGATGGCCCATTAGCAGCTCCGCCCCCCTCAGGCTGGGTGTGAAGTGATAATGGCTCCCTGGGCAGCTGCTGCTAATGGCCCATTGACCTTGGGGAATGAATAGAGGGGGTAGAATACACAGCTTTGATCACCCCCACACAGGGTTAGCTGGTCCCTCCTGCTGAACTAGAACAGAATCAAGCCAAAGAAATTATTAAAAGTTGCCCCGAGTGCCAGAAAGTTTCCCCCCTTCAGCCCTTAGGAGTTAATCCTAGAGGGGCTGAGGCTATTACAGCTGTGGCAGACAGACGTCACTCATATACCTCAATTCGGCCGGCTAAAGTACATTCATGTGTCAATTGACACTTTTTCCAAATTGATGATGGTGCCTGCCCACACGGGGGAAAAAAGTAAGGATGTTCAAAGGCACCTAACTGCAGCCTTTGCGTTCATGGGAGTGCCAGCGCAAATAAAAACAGATAATGGCCCTGCTTATATATCGACCAACATGCAGGCTTTTTTCCAACAGTGGGGCATCAAACACATCACTGGGATTCCTCACAATCCTACGGGGCAAGCGATAGTGGAAAGTGCTCATCAAACCTTAAAAAACATGTTGAAAAAACAAGAGAAGAGTACCGCATCCTTATCGCCCCAAGAAAAATTAGCTAAGGCATTGTACGTCCTTAATCTCCTGAACCGCCAAGAAGGAAATCTGACCCCTACCCAAAAGCATTTCGCTGAGAACCATAACATGGTCGAAAATAAACCTAAAGTCATGTATAAGAACCTGGAAACGGACAAGTGGGAGGGCCCCCTTCCCCTAATAACATGGGGAAAGGGTTATGCTTGTGTTTTAACAGACTCCGGAACGAAATGGGTGCCCTCCAGGAGAATAAAAGTCTTTCAAGACCCTTCGCCCTCATCGCTGCCGCCACCTTCATCTCCTTAACGGACCCCTGCACAATTCTTATCATCCTAAGCCTCATCTCGCCCGCTGAACATCGCCCCATCCCATCTCCTTCATCTCTCCCCAATTCACCACCAAAAACAGCCCTTAGAGGTAATATCTGGGCAGAACTCTCCGAAGTTATGAATTCTGGCAAGGTTTGTCTCACTAACACCAATGTAGATGATCCCCTAAAATCGCACTTAACCGCTCTCCCTGACAGCTCCAAAGTCCGCCGATTATACAACGACTATTACTTCCTGTCTCCAGCAGACTTGGAGCCCGTCAAAATAAAAATTTTAGGTTCTCCCAAAGCAAACGCTTGCTTTTCTTTCCGCAAGACCTCTGCCACAATTAACAATACACTAACCCCTGACTCACCCGCTTATCGCAACGTATCCTTCTGGTGCCCACACCACTGGTACAGAGAACATCTAAAGTCTCATAGCTTCGCCAAACCCAAAAGTCTCCCAAAAGGTTGGTTCCTAATCTGTGGCGACCGCGCTTGGACAGGCTTTCCATCACTGCCAGTAGGGGGTCCATGTACTATCGGCAGGCTGGTCCTCCTCGACCCTGCCACCCCTACCATGCCCAAGCGCGTTAACGATGATCCGGACCCAAACAATCTGAAGTCCACGCTAGTGTCCCTTCTTTCAATTAACACCACCTTTGATCTTAACCTTTTAGACTGCTTCATTAACCTTTCTTTCGCTGGAAAGTCGTATGGGCTCATTGATAAGTATGTCGATCCAATTACCGGTGTATTAACCAAAGCCGCCTTAAACACCCCCGGCTCACTGAACTACCGAGCAGCCGTCGATTATTTCATGTTAGTCCGCATGATTGGTTGCTCGGAGAAGCCCAATCTATGTTGTTTAGAATTCGATAAACTCCAAGAAAGAACCAAATTTGCTTTTTACAATGTTGCAGAGCTTAAAAATCTCCTCTCAGCAGCTCGAGCCCCCTCAAATTTCTATTCCAAGGATATATTCGAAAGCGTCCAAATCCCATTCATGCCAAATTGGCTTAAACAAGTAGTGCTCATATGCCTTTCCTCAGCCTTTACCTACTCCTTATCCTTCGCAAAGAATCTGATCATAAGGAAAGTTTTTTCCAGCAAAATACAAAACAAAAAAGGAGAAGTTGGAGATGGCGAGTACATGAACATGCAGGAATGGAGGAGGGCAAGGGATCGTCGGACCGAATTCGACGTGTGGAAGGTCCAGGAGGACCATTCCTGACCCAGACCATATCCCTATACCAAGGACTTTGCCTGTTACTGCCTCTCTCTTGTTCTAGCAGTTTCCCCCCGCGGCAGGCAGGAGCTGTCACAACAGGTGTAGCTACTATTGGTCAGCTCCTTCCAAGGGGCGGTCCCGATCCTGCCTGTCCCCAGTTCACACCCCTTCAGTTCCTTCACCCAGTAGTATGTAGTGGATTTGCATGCTCCGCCCTAACTCCGCCCCCTTTCCAGAACATTCCCTACCCGAGGTTATATCAATCCCTTGTTCTGTTAATAAAGTAGATCAGCTCAGACCATCCCTGGCCTCCTAGGTGTTTGTTTCAAACCTTACCTGGGGCCTGGGAACCTGCGATCGACAGCTCAGCAGACGGTCTGCGAACCCCCGTCGCTGGTCTAGTCCCTTCCCAGCCACCAAGACTGCGACACTACTTAATTCTGATATTACTGGAATTTGAAAGTATTTGTCCTTGGTAAAGAACACACACAAACACACACAGGTACTAACCTCCTGCTCATGGTGCAGTCCTCCCACAAATGTACGCATACACATGTATATACATACACTCAAAATGGCTCAAAAATACCATGGAAAAATTAATCACAAGGATGGAAACAGGACTTGCGGATCACTTCAATAGTATTTTAGAACAACTTATTTGCTTGGAAGGAAAAAATACCACTGCATTTCTGTGGATTTACTAATAAAATAGATACATCAACTAATCTTTGTAACAAGCCCTGCATTTGGGGGTCATTTAGGCTATTCTTACTGAAACTAAACTTATAGAGTGCATTTCAAAATCACTTTTCCATCTGTCCAATAGAGTTAGAGAGTATGGTTCTGGTTTTGGCTGATTTTCTTCACAGTGAATGGCATGGGGCTGTGTTTTGGATTTGTGCTGAGCACAGGGTTGATCATATAGAGATGTTTTTCTTATTGCTGAGCAGGGCTTACACAGAGCCAAGGCCTTTTCTGTTTCCACACTGCCACTCTGGAGAGGAGAATGGGGGTGCATGGGAGGCTGGGACAACACACAGCTGGGACAGGTGACCCCAACAGGCCAAAGGGATATTCCAGACCATGTGGCATCATGCTTAGTGCACAAAGTGGGGGGAAGAAGAAGGAAGGGCCATTTGGAGTGACGTGCTTAGGCTTCCCAAGTCACTGTTACACATGATGGAGATGGCGGAACACCTGCCTGCCCATGGCAAGCAGGGAATTACCTCCTTGTTTTGTTTTGCTTCTCTGCGTTGCTTTTGCTTCCCCTATTAAATTATCTGTATCTCAACCCACGAGTTCACCAGTTTTTACGCTTCCAATTCTCTCTCTCCCTGATCCCACTCGTGGGGGAGTGAAGGAGTGGCTTTGTGGAGTTGGGTTGCTGGCTGATGTTACACCATGACAAGTACTTACAAATTCATCTCTCCTTTGTGTCAAGAAATATGTTATTAATGTAGTGGACAGCACAATTTACCGTATGTAGGATTCCAGGACTCTATCCAAGCGCTTATAGAAGGGTCGTGATGTAAAGTATCCACTCCAGTAATGATGATCCCTGTCTGCATAGGTGAAGAAGTCTCCACTTAAGACAGGAAAAAATGAATTGCTGCTCTTTTCACCCAAATTGCTTTCTTTACGCAGAGCTTCAAAGTAATCTGATAAAGTTCCAAACTGGGCCTGAATGAAAATTAAAATGATTGTAACAAGTTCCATTTTCTTCATTTAGAAATACACTGAGAATGCATGCGGTTGGTTTAATATACATTTCAGAAATATGCCACTCTTCCATCACAATTATAGCAGATATCCTGTCCTAAAGAACTTTAAAGTTTCCCTGCACACTTTTCAGACAAGCTCGACAGCTCTTGCAAAAGCATTTCAACTCAGTACATGAAAGATGTGGACCAGCTGGAGCAAGTACAGAAAAGAGTCACAAAAATGATTCCTACAAGAAAAAGCTGAAATAGTTGGGGTTATTCAGCCTGGAGAGGAGAAAGGCTCTGAGGAGACTGTACTGCAGCCTTTCAGTACTTAAAGGGGGCTTATAGGAAAGATGGGGACAGGCTTTTTAGTAGGACCTTTTGTGCTAGGACAAGACATACTGGTTTTTAACAAAAAGAGGATAGATTCAGAATAGATACAAAGAAGACATCTTTTAATACAAGATTAGTTATACACTCAAGGTGCCCGAGGATGTTGACGGCCCATCATTGGAAACACTCAAGATTGGATTGAATGGGACTCTGAGAAATCTGGTCTAATTGAAGATGTCCCTATTAATTACAGGGGAGTTGAACTAGATGACCTTTAAAGGTCCTCTCCAACCAAAAGCCATTCTATGATTCATGAAATATGATGGCTTTTTTCTTCTTTAAAGTATAAATAAGTATCTTAAATACTAGTTAAATGTCAAGAAGTGAGTGAAGCATTCTTTCATGTCTCCTGAGTAAGTCTCTAATACATGAACTAACTCATACCTCACTATCACCTAAGTAGCTGTCTGGACTAAGTAAGAAACTTAATGCAATATAACAAGAGTATAGTTGTCTTAATCCTGGGTCTTCAAAATTAACTTTCTTGTGCTGCAGATCTTGCCTAACTCAAGAGAAGTGCTGATTTGAAAAAATTAGTATTTGCCTTCAGAAGCTGTTTGTTTAGTTTGTTTTTTTTATTTAACTATGTAAAAATAAATTGTGTTTAGAGATGTAACATGTGGGAGTACAAAAAAAATTTATTATCTTTGCCTCTTTTTTAAAAAAATGCTCAGACAAAACAATAGCAGAACTTTGCAGGGTAGGTCAAAAGATGACACCTGAAAGTTTGAAGGGCACAAAAAAAAATAAAAGGAAAATTAAAAAGTGAAAGGGACTGATGTCAGTGTTGCTAGTATTGAAAGATGTTGTTACAGAAGGCATAGATGGTAAACTGGATTTTGAATGAAAGTGAAAAAACAAATTTAATAGAAGTTGAAGCAGCAGAGAAGATTAGATTCTTGAAAGAATCCTGAAAACAAACTAAAGTGATGATAATTCAAATTTATATCAAGTCACTTAGAATCATAGAATCGATTGGGTTGGAAAAGACCTCCGAGATCATCAAGTCCAACCCTTGGTCCAACTCTAGTCCATTTACCAGATCATGGCACTCAGTGCCACGGCCAATCTGCATTTAAAAATCTCTAGGGATGGTGAATCCACCACCTCTCTGGGCAGCCCATTCCAATGCCTGAGCACTCTCTCTCCAAAGAATTATTTTCTGATCCCCAACTTCAATTTCCCCTGGCAGAGCTTGAGCCTGTGCCCCCATGTCCTATTGCTGAGTGCCTGGGAGAAGAGACCAACCTCCACCTGGCCAGAACTTTCCTTCAGGTAGTTCTAGACAGTGCTGAGGTCACCTCTGAGCCTCCTCTTCTCCAGGCTAAACAACCCCAGCTCCCTCAGCCTCTCCCCATAGGGCTTGTGCTCCAGTCCCTTCACCAGCCTTGTTGCTCTTCTCTGGACCCGTTCCAGCACCTCAATATCCTTTCTGAACTGAGGGGCCCAGAACTGAACACAGTACTCAAGGTGTGGCCTCACCAACGCAGAGTACAGGGGGAGGGTCACTGCCCCGGTCCTGCTGGCTACGCTATTTTTCATACAGGACAGGATCCCAATGGCCTTCTTGGCCACCTGGGCACACTTCTTTCCTATTATTATTATTTTTTAACAAGTATACATGTAGCACGTTATAATTCACAACAAAACAAAGCATTTGGCAAAAATCTTTTAAAAGTGACTTGCAATATAAGTACTATCATTGTGACAATAAAGACACACCTTTTCATTAAGTAAAAAACCAAAACAGTTTCACTTCAAAATGATTCAGAACATCCAAGTATCTGTTAGGTAGGTACTCTATCACAACTTGCCACTTCAAATGGCAGTAAAGCAGAGAAAGATAAATGTTGCCTGAGAAATCACATCATTAGTAAACCTTGTCTTATCAGGAATTTCTAGGACACTTGGTCTTTGCCCTCACTATCTCAGGAATCTACAAGAAAGAATCCAGTGGAAAACAAAATCAGGCACTCAGCAATAGGACAAGGGGGCATGAGCTCAAGCTCTGCCAGGGGAAAATTAAGTTGAATATCAGAAAAAAAATCTTTCCAGAGTAATCAGGCATTGGAATGGGCTGCCCAGAGAGGGGGGTGGATTCCCCATCCCTGGAGGTTTTTAACCTGAGATTGGCCGTGGCACTGAGTGCCATGATCTGGTAAAGGGACTGGAGTTCGACCAAGGGTTGGACTTGATGATCTCGGAGGGCTTTTCCAACCCAGTCGACTCTATGATTCGATGATTTTATGCACCAAGAAAAGTCAGGCACAGGTGATCTCACTTCTGCAGGCTACATTACATCAGAGAAATAAAACCTCAGCAGAGCAAGCATCAAAGCCAGGTGAATGGAAACATTGAAATAATCTGGCAGACACCTCTACTGGCATACAAAAGGACTCAGATTAATTTATGTATAACAGATGTAAAGGAGGTCTCAGAATGGGAGACTGAACTCCCCAAGAGCAAAATAGGTATCTTTTACTACATACTTTTACAACTATAGAATAGTTGCTGGCAGGAGAATCTCAATGCCAACAGACCTATCGACTAGATAAAAACCTTAAAGAGCTCTCTGAAACAGTAAATCTCTTGTAGGATCAGAAAGGCAGAGTAGGCAGTCCCTTGTGTAAGTAGTAATATCCTAGGCATTTCAGCACTTAAGGAGAAATGTGAATTCTTCCTCTATATAATCTTTGTTCTTACGAAGCTGAGCATGATCTGTTACTTGCCTGTGGAGTTACTTTCCACTAGGGAAAGTGCAGAAGAGTGAAAACTGTGAAAGTTCTCCATTTAAGCTCATATTTTCAAAGATAAATGACATCAATTTAGAATAAAAAAGTAAACAAACTAAAACAAACATTAAAAAAACCCTAACGCACAGACAACATACAAGAAAGAAAAAAACAACAACAAAACCCACAACTAACCCCCCACAAAAAATGAGAGAGAAATAGCACTTCTTAGGATTTTTTGTTTGTTTGTTTTGGGACATAAATCCAAGAGGACCCAAAAAGAGTAGAAACTTTTACTTGAACTTCTAATTAGAAAATGCAATAGTTTTAAGTAACAAAGCCTAATAGCCTCAAACAACAATGCCTGAAGCCTGTGAAAAAAAGAGTACTAAGAAAGCAATCAAACCTAATAGCTGTTCTCTAAATTCCTCTGATTTGGGAACTATTTATAGTTTTCAATTCAATATTAATGGAAAAGTTTTATTTTGGGGGGAGAGAAGATAGGAAAGGTAAAAAATGTAATCTAACAAGACAAATTAATCGGCAGTAAATAAGATATAAAGCTTCACAATTGGGAAAAAACCAAACCCAACTATAATTCTTTTTCCATGAAGACTCTCAGAATACTGGGAAATACTGTTTTCTCCACAAACCAGAAAATGTGTTCTATTTACCTTAACATGCCACTCAGGACGAGAATTCATATAATCAAAGAGCTTCTGATAATTCTGGTACTGCTGATCCCATTCTGAGCTCTCAACATAGCGGAAATCATCCCCTAGTGGAGCCAACACAACTTTAGTACGGAAAAGCTTTGACTTCTTTCTGTATTGATCTAAAATAATCCAAGCCCTTGAGGAGAGAAAAAAGAAAGAGCAATTCAGAAAACAGAAGAAGAAAAGTCAGCATTTGGCAAAAAAATTCTTATATATGAAGTTGTGAATTTGGGTGACCATAAACAAGACACAAAACTCTATCACATTTGGTAACAAAAAGCAGGATGCAATTCTCCCCACAGGGACACCATATTCAACCTACTATTGTTGCAAACACTGTGCTAATTAAATCCTTCAATAAGTTTATCAAGTTCCATCTCAAACAGTAGGGCAGTCTGGATCAACTTGTTTCCGTGCCAAAACTAACCCACGGTTCAAATTATGTTTACCTGCTTCATATTTAGATAACAATCCTAATCCTCTCCAGCCCTTATGCTCAATAATAAGAAAGCTCTTCTCATCCCCTCCGGTAATTTGCTTTGATACTTTGCTTCACGTCTTCACGTCCTTGACAGAAAAATTGCCCATAAATTAATCTCTGAGGAACTCCAGCCTTGCAAGTAACAACAACAAAAAAAAATCCTGGAGGAAGTTTACTGCCAAAAATCAGTGTTCTCCCCATCAGCCAGCTTCTTATGTCTTAAACCAGCCCTCTTTAATCTTAAGTCCCTAAAAAATAAACCCACTGGTTTTCACCTCTAAAAAACCAACCAAACAAAAAGCCCCCAAACAAATAAAAATCGCAGACAAAAACCAACCAAACAAAAATACTCACACATGTACACACAGGAAAAAATGCAGAATTATTCTTTGCCATCTACTAACTCTTGGGTAAACTATCAGTTCTGTCATTAAGCAACCATAAATTAAGTCACAAGTCTAATATTCACTTCCCCTACTCCCCCTCCACCAATTCACAATTACTATTAACATCTTCAGATGCTGGCCCCCTCTAATGGAAATGATGTAAATAATTTTCTTAAGAAATACAAACCTTAGTAACACATTTAAGAAAAGAGCAATACAATGTTTTAAAGACAAAACAGTAAAATCCAGATTCCAGTAAGTTTCTTTGCTTCTACAGGAGTTTTTTATGGATGCTCTAGCAAAATCAGGTTTCAATTTATGCTCTTGAAGATTTGCTATATAAAGCAGAAATTCTAGCCAAATATATTTGAAAGGCATATTTCTTTGAACAGGCTTAGTTATTTAACAGATTACAGAAGTACTGAATAAACACAAGGTCTCCCTGTATTCTGGAGTGAGAAAGGGGCCACAACACTAAACTTAGTTAGAAATATACAGTGTTCTACTGACACCAGAATTTACCAGACAAGTGGCTTCCTCTGGTCCCCCTCTATTACTTGATTTTTAGTTCAGATTACCAAGTATTTGTTCTCAGATCAATACTTTCCATCTTTGAACAGGTTGCAGATTTAAACACAAAGATTCCGTCACCACAAAGCTACCAGAACAATTGACACAACACAAGACTTCACAATGCTTTCTGCCAGACCAGTCTAAGACTTTCCACATGCAGTCTATCATTGAAAATATACTTTATTTTTGAGCCTCTTGAAAAATACAGGTTACAGTTAAGAAGATACTTGACTTTGACATCTCTCTTCAAAGTCCTCCTCTATTTTCTTTACAAATCTCCTTCAAAAATTCATCAGTATTGCTGTTCTCCCTTTCTACTCATATCTATGAGTTATCTTATTAGATGTTTTTAAGGGGGCAGCGGACCTTCCCACAATTGCAAACCAATTTCAATTGCAAAAACACCAAAGAAAAGTTAGATGTCTCAAGTCAGGCATAGCTTCTTAAGTTTCTCTCAAATAACTTCCTAAATCTTTACTTCAGAAAGGAGTGAAAGAGTCAGCAGAAAGTCCCAGACAGAATTCATCAAAGATGAAAAACACTTCTAGGAAAAAATAAATATTCCACTGACTCTCACTGGTTTTTTACCTTTACTGTTCCCCAGTGAAACAGCATTAGATACATTTTGATATATGTTTATCCTGCCTTCCTGAGTGAAAATTTGAAAACCAAGCAGGAGATCAGCGATGATAAACTTTTTGTTTCCAGGCTTTCAGATTATCAGTGAATGCTTGAGACCTTTCACAAACAAAGAAAACCCCTATGTGTTACAGGTGTGTTCTTTTAATGCAAAAAGTTCAAGCATTTGGTCTAATACATATCAAAACAATATGGCTGGTTTTGCCCCTTCCTGTGTCAAAGAAGGAGGAGCAAGAGCCACCCAGAGTCTGTGGGAACCACTAGAAGTTCTGAGCAGCTATGGCATGTCCTGTGTGACAGGTTTGACATGGTTATGGCTTCACCAGGGATTCACTCATTGGCAAGTACCACAGCTAGAAAAATTATTTTGTATTTCCATGCACTGGAGAGAGACAGACAGACATCAAAACAAACTGTGCTTCCACTAACAAAACATCTGATTCCCATTCAAGGGACAGGGACTGCAGGGCGAAGTTAAAAATGACCAGACAAAAACCAACAGCTTTTTTTTTAATTTGTGGTGTGAAAATCTTCAGCATTCAAGTATATGGACAAGGATACAGCTGCAAATCACGGCAAGTGCAATAGTAATCTTTGCTGTTACAAAGTGTAATTAAACAAGTGCAGGTTCTCAGGCTGCTGCTTCATTTCTTCCTACCAAGTCACAACTTAAGTGGCAAGGCAATGAAAAATCCAGCAACTACTACCCTGCAGTTTTCAATTCAATATCTCTTCAATGTATACGTAAGGCCATAATAGCATTGAAATTAAAAGCAGCAGTCCCAGATGAGTATTCAAGATCTCAGTTTTATTAATTTTAGCAATTGAAGAAGGGATAGCAATCTAAACCTAGTCTCTAATTTAATCAACGTTTTTCAAATCCATGTAGTGTAGATCTCCTGTATTTTTTCAGTCTTAAAGCAATCAGAGATGAGAGACAGATTAATTAGTGTTCTACAAACCTTTAACCTTTGAAAGCTTATGATGTGGAGATAAATTTTCCAATTACATCTGGAAGTCATACCTCTCCTCATCATAACAACTGTAAAGTGTTTTATTAAAGAGGACAGATTAATGAAGTTTTTGGTTCTCTACAATATTCCAACTTTTTTCATAAAATAGAAGTGGCATTTCAGCATTCTCCACCAAAACATTACTTCCTATATTTCAGTGGATTTATTTGAAACGATACACTAGAAGTGTGGTTCCAGTGTTCCAAATGCAAATAATCCAGGTTTCCAGCTCAAAGATAATGTGTTACTTTTACTTTTCCCTGAGGTATCAGCATACTGCTGTTTCAACTCTGTTAGACACCAAAACTGTTTTTATCTATCAAAAACTGATGCAAAAGATTAAGTTTCAGAGAACCATATTGAGATGACAATCTCTTCAACTTGCTCATATGTTCACTCCAAATCTGCCCCATTTATCTTATTTTTTATATCCTTTGACATGTGAAAGAACCATTTCTTTTGCAAGATCTAATTTCAATTGTTATGCAAAGGTTGCTTATAGAAAGCCTAAGGATAAAATAAGATCTAATTAAAAAAACAAGCCCCTTAAAAAACTATTCTAAGCAGGCTCTCTATATTACATTTATAGCCTCTATGTTTCAGCTATTTGTTAAAGTAGTTGTTACTCTTCTGCAAATATCTGTCCCAGTTAATTGGGATAGACAGCCTTTTTCTTTTTACATCTTTGATTTAAAGACATATAAACTTTCCTTTATATTTGATAGGCACTGGATGTTCCATAATGATTCTTTTACTTTTCTCCTGTCACTGTCAGCTTTCATTTCTGGATTTCTTTTTAAATTATTTTTTCTATCATCGTTCCAATTTCTGCCTTAAAATATGACAATTTTAATGTATGCTGTTTTATTTTGGTTTTATCTTCAATAACATTTTATAATTGAATTTTAATGATACAGTGAAGTTTTCATGATGCTTTTCAAAATTTATACTCAAAAAAAAGAGATGTATACTTGACAAGTAGACAATCAATGCATCATCATTTTATCATCTCTTTAAAACTCGAGCACCAAGAGCCAAAAACCACCCCATTATCCTTGAAATGTCTATTATACTCAGAAATTTTCACTAATTGTAAGCACCTAACCAGATTGCTAAATCTGGAAATTTGGAATAATTTGAAGGCCTGAAGATAGCTACAGAACCACAGAATACAAACATTTTCTGGAAAAAAATTTGCAATTCTAGCTACCTTTTCTTTTCTTTTTCTTCTTTTTATTTTGTCCCCCCCTCCTCCCAAAATTGAAAAATAGTTTTTATAAAACCCTAAACTTGATTCTTCACTGTGGCACAACAGCACAGGGTTTTCTATTTGAAAACTAAAACCAAGGCTAATAGGATTTCCCATCACGGACACCTAAGACATAGGACTCAGACTGACTTAAGGTGTGCACTTCAGAAACCAAGGTCACAGATTGCCAAGTTTTCAAGGATATACTGCAGGAAATATCCCCCTGTTTGTAGTTAGAGCACTCTATGCTATACTGCCCCTGAAGTGTCTCACTTGCAGGAAACAGATTACTGTTCATAAAATTCACAGAAACTACAGTAAACCAGTAACATGACTACAACCAGATGACCACGTTCTGCTAAACAGATGACAATGTTCTGGCTGTCACTCAGAGACTGACTCATGTATCAAGAAGAGAAAATTTTTAAAAAATGCATCTTCCTTAACTATAACCTTTCTTCAAATTTCACAGAGAATTATGTTCTGAACTACAGAGCAAACACTACATTAGGTAATAGGTATTATTTACCTATGACAAGCTTATTTTAAGAACTTGTACTGGTTTTTGGCTGGGGAGGGTTAATTTCACAGTAACTGGTATGGGGCTGTGATTTGCATCTGCATTGATAACAGGGCTGGCAATACAAAGATGTTTTAGGCACTGCTGAGCAGCGCATGCACTGAGCCAAATTCTTTTCTGCTTCTCACCCCACCCCACTAACAAATAGGTTCAGGGTGCACAAGGAGATAGGGAGTGGGACACAGTGACCCCCAGTGGACCAAAGGAATATCCAGTAACTTGAGATGTCATGCTCAACATACAAAGCTCATGGAAGGAGGGGACATTTGGAGTGATGGTGTTTGTCTTCCCAAGTCACTGGTTGAACATCTGCCTGCCCATGGCATGCAGGGAATTAATTCCTTGTTTTGGTTTGCTTTGCTTCTACTTGCAGATTTTGCTTTACCTATTAAACTGTGTTTATCTCATGCCATGAATATTCTCACTTCTGCCCTTCCAATTCTCTATGATAAACTCACCATGCAGCCAGTGAGGGAGCAGCTGTTTGTAGCAGTGCTGCCAAACCACAACAGAACTATATAAATTAATGAAGCTATTCTAGATACCATCTTTGGCCACAACAATTATGTTTTTTTAACAATTATTCACTTGAGAAATATGTAAAAACTCTACCTGTGTTGAACATTTCCAGCATGAATGGCTTCTGGTGGAACTCTCCAAGGACAACTTATTCTTCCTCCGGGAAGTCGTTTGAAATCAAACTGGCAGCAGATTTTGGGATCCGGACCACAGGTATGAGGAATATCATAGCTATAGAAAGGCATCATATGACAAAGAATATCTGTACTGGATCCCAAATCTGGAATTAAATACATAGAGTATACCTTTAAAATAAACCCTCTCATATTTAAAGTCAAAACTAAATTAGTTAGCTCCATGTTCTTAATTCAAGAAATGCTAAAAGCATCAGAGCAAGACAGTTTCTTATTTTGAATATCCATATCTTGAGTGTACCTTCATATATACCTTATACACAGAGGGTAAAAACAGATTCAACCAAGACTGGAATGTTCTAATCAAACACCAGGTGATCAGGAAAGATGGGAACAAAATGTTAGGGGTTTTTTACCCAGATAAAACTGATTTTCAGAATTTTAGAGGTAACAAAACACATCTTTCATACTTAGAGCGAATCAAAACAACAATTGAAAAAATAAAACCCAAAAAACAAAGGAAAAAAACAATAAAAAAGTTAATTACCCTACTGTTGCTACCTCATTAAGACAACTCTTGTATTATTTGTCATGTTCCCTCTCCTACACACTAGTTCCAAATAGATGGAAATAAAGGAGAAGGAGGAAGAAAACAAGGGAAAAGAGAAAACAGTTTTCCACTCCTTTTTCTCTGCATACATGCAAGGAACATGAGAAAATGGAAATAAGGGAAAGTAAATGCACAAATGAAAGTGACTGAATAAGAAGATCGGAGGAACAATGGCAATAACACCGTTTTAACACCTTTCCACCTCACAGGTATTCTCATTCCCTTTCTGTTATTCTTAAAAAAAAGAGAAAAAAACAAAAATAATGGAAAATATATCCCCCAAAGTTAAGCTAGATGAAAGATGAAAGGCTTTTTTTTTTTTAATTCAGAACAGCATGTTTCAAATTTTCAAGTTTAAACTTACTCCTCCTAAGCCTGTTTTGTAAAAACTTCCACAGTATTTATTCAAATTCTCTTCTTATTTTACCTGGGTAAATTAACAAAATAAATTGATATAAATGAAAAATACATACCCCAGTTCTGTCTCCAAAAAAATTCTAGTGTCCTTTGCGATGCAAAATGCTTTTTAACTGAATAATGAACTCTTTGTATAAGCATATTGGAAAATCCTGTGCGTTTCAGAAGGTAAGCCATTGTTGGTGAATGCCCGAAAGGATCAACTGCCCAACCATACTTTGGTTTTACCCCTGGAGGCAAAATTAAAAATAAAAAAGTGAAGAAAGTTTTATTTTTCACCCAAACAAAGCTTTACCAGTAATTCAAATCAGAGCACTAAAGATAATATTTCCAAGAAGCTATGCAGTAAAGTTTTAAGCCTCCAGCAGAACACACCCTGGAAGTAACAAGATAGAATTACACAGATAAATGAATAAACAAAAAAACCAAATCAAGTATCTTATAAGCAAAGCTTTCTGTCTAACTACATAAAAAACCTTAAGATTAGTACTTCTTGTTGATACACTATTTCAAATGTGCATCAAACACCTTTACTTGGAATCATAATGAAATATATCTCCTTATTCACTTCAACCAGCTTACAGATGTTACAACTGAAAAAGAAAGCTGAAGGAAAATGAACAGATGTGGATGGATTGATGCTGTAGCTTGCTGAACTTTAACTGTTATTTAAATAAGATTAGTCTTTTTTGCCTTCAGAATTGGCTTTTCTCTTGATTTATTAGTTTGGTGATCAATAGAATCATGTAGATTAATACTCTCTTCTCAATTAACTTCATCCTAGTAAATAAAGAAGATACATCTATCTCTTGTTCAACTTGTTCTTCAACTGGAACTTTTTGCTGTCTTTCAAAAAAAAACCAGTAAGGAATGTATTACCCTTTTATTAGGTCTTTCCTCCCCAACCCAATCATGTCAAGCTGTGTTTATGGAAATTGCAATCTAAGAAAAACAGTGAAACAGCCTTCCAAAATAATTTCAGTTAATTGCATGAAATAACTTTAACCTATTATTAAAATCACTGTACAAATATTTTCTATATATAAAAGGTTTATCTCTGCTTATAGAACAAAAAAAAATCCCAAAGCCAGCAAAACAGTTCAGCCAATACAACTGCAGTCAGTAATTTCTCAAAGTTGCTATAGCAGCCTTTTTATTTTTCAAAGAACAACCAATTCTAACATTACAATCAGTTTAGGTTTTATAACTACTACTACTACATCTAAATTTCATATTCACTTTTTTTGAAAGCTCTACATAAGAGAAGCTAATGAATACTACTGCGACATCTTAATTTTGTATTTATTTCTTTGAAACCTTTACATAAGAAAACCCAATGAATAAGGAAGACTGAAGAACAAATCCAAACATATGAAAGAAATATAAAATTTTTACTCATTTTAACACCTTTATCATGACTTTCAAAAGACTGAAATAGCAACTGGAAACTGTTTCTGATACTTGGAATGGGATCTATAAATCAGCATAACCTAATGTTAATATTTTGTTATGCCAATATACCATGCACATCTTACACTGATCAAGACAAAATGTTACGACACAACATTGTTCAAATTCACTTTGTGCAGGAAGATCTATCTGCAAACAGGAATTGCAAATACTGGACTCAATCTTATGGCCTCCAGCAAGTAGTCTGATTTAGTGTTTCAGGAAAGCAGAATAAAGAGAGCCTTCTAAGCACCTCAAAAACGGAGGGGAGGAAGCTATTTTCTAATTGACCTCCTGTATTAACGTAGTTAAATTTTAGAACCATATACATACCCAGATTCTTTTCTAGCCACTGATGTCCTTCTATCAGTTGGTCAATTATAGAAAAATAATGAGAAGAGGCTTCATCAGACATGACCCATCCTCCTGTTACTATTTCAAATTGTCCATCTTTTATTAACCTGAAAAATATGTGAATTTTGTTCAGAACATTCCATATGAAAAGACACTCTTAAAAATCAATTTCTGTACACCCAGAAGGTATTTACCAGTGAAGTGACACCAAAATCTAAATTGCTTGTGCTACTTCCATCACTGCAATACACTTCTTTAATCAAATGGGGAATAATGAATGGTTGAACATTGACATTTTAATGCCTCTATGCAATGAAAACCAGCTCTACTGCATATGTCATATTAGACCTTTTTTTTAAATCAGGAAGAAGGCTGTTTCCTGCAACGATTATGAAAATAAAAATGTATGTGCCATGGAACTGAAGGCAAATGGAGCAAGATGCCTCAACATTGAATATTTCATGCACTACTGTTATCTCCCCAACTTTGATCTAACATTCTTTTTAGAGTTTTAGAAAGCTGATAGATCTTTGAGGTTTATTGTGTCTACAAAGGCTGCACACTATCTCACTCATTAAAATGCCCTCTTGAAACTGATCACAGGATCATCCAGTCTCTATTGTTAATGAACATAATGATCACACTCCCAACATTAGGCTGTCCTTACAGTTTGAGCACTTACATTGTACACCAGCATATCAATCTTTAATGAACTCAAGAAAGAAATACAGAAAACTTACCAAAACCTATCACATCATATATAATATGCAAAAGAGTAATGAGAAACATACAAAATCCTCCAGTGCACTTCTCTAAGTCACAGAGAAGCTTAACCAATCCCTGATTCCTCCAAAGAGAGGACAGTTCCCCACTGACTATCATTTACTGTTTATTGTGCTACAAGGAATCTTTTTAATGTCAAAAACTCAGCAGCTGTGCTATAATACTCATGAATTGTACATTAAATTTTACCCAGATAGTTTCCTACATAATTCCCAGATTTCTAGCATTACCTAACATTTGCAGCTGTGAAGATCTAACAGACTTAACATATCCTGCAACACATGCAACTTGAAGCAAGGCATGTGAAGCAGGACATCACAAAGATGACCTAAGAATTGTTGGATCCTGCCTTTAAGCAAAGTAAAAAGTAAAAACAACGAAAAAAATCCAAACACCTGCTTTCTTATCTCAATGTCAAGGCAAACCTTTTGCTTCTATATTACACTTTGACTTGTGATATTCAAAATAACTAAGAAGGACAAGGGTTTAGAGTATGTACTACTTTACTCTTAAAGCAGCTGAATGTTTATAAGAAACCCACATATTTAAAAACACAAAAAAAGCATTTCATAATTGTTAACATAATTGTTATAACTGAAGGGAAAAAAACATATATAAATAGCTAACATGAAAGATTTTATGTCTTCCTTTGCCAATACTTTAATATGACTTCAAATAAAGTCTGTCATCACAACTCCATTACAACTTGAATGATATTTTCATGGCTGTACACAGAAACATTTAGTTAAATTTCATGCAACTCAATAATTTGTTTTCACTTCTCTGAACAGATTTCTATTTTGTAACTGGGAAAAAACCAAGCCAAGGCCAAAATGTCAGAACTGAAGTAGTTGATTATTCTAGCAATTCTGCTTCTCAGCAAGCAAAATCTCAAGCTTACAGTGTAGACAAGTACACAAAGTCTCAGAACATGATACATGGAAGATAAGATATAGTTCAGTGTCCAAACCTTTTAACAGCATCCTTTTTTTGGCTATCTATTCCATCCCACCATTTTGAAAAGTAAGAAATCTCAGACCATATAAACTTCCTTCGGTTGTCTTCTTGCAGTTTTATAACCATGTTATTTAAAATATGCTGTGTCTGATCTCTAAAGTAATCATCAAAAGTCTTCAGCCAACCTAAGAAAAAGAAAATAGGCAATTTAAGTTGCATTCACCAGCCTCAGAAAACTGTCTTCTTCCCACTCCCCACAAAAAGTTGACTGAAGTCTTTTCTTAAAAAACTGAACTTTATGTGTTGTGGACAGCTTGAAGTGTTAAACTTTCCAGGAGCTTCCTTATAAAAAATTTAGATTTTTTATTTCCTAGATTTATGAATATATGAATTATTAAGTTTTCTACTTTGTAAAATAAAAGTTGGACCAACAGACTCCATGGACTCAAACAATCATGGCTTTTCTTTTTTCTGTATTTAATTTAAGGACAAATTAAGTAGTTGAAAAGGAAAATGTACACAACAGCAAATTGATCTTCCTTGAGAAGTTCCATTAGGGTTCCTTCTCTCTCATATCAAAAGGACTGTAGCTTCTACTAATAGACCATCTTCCCAGCCCAAGTCCTATTCCCAAAATAAAAAGAAATATTGATAAATAAGCCAGAAATATTGAGAAATAAGCCTCTGATATCTTTAATTCATCATGTCAAGAAAAACTTCCGAGTTACCTATTTCTTACATTTCAGTGGGTCAGACAACAGTCTAAACAATTTGTGTTACAAAAATGTCAGGAAAAACTAAGATGTCACATGAAAAGCATATCCAGATCTGGCCAACAGAAAACAAACCTGAAACTCTGTGATGTATTAACAGCACCAAAGTTTTATGCTTAATTTTTCTTTTATCTTAACACTGTAATTAACTTCATAATGCTACACAGATTTATAATTGAAAAATGGAGACTGTCTTAAATAATAAAAAGTGGTTAATGTGAGTGTTAGTAAGGCAAAGTTACCAACATTACCAACAATTACTGAAGTGTTAAAAAGTAGTATTTAGTCCTGACATGTGTGCCCATAAACTTTCACATGGGTGGAGAGGCTAGATAAAAATCTACTCTAGTCACTTTTAATAACATGTAAGTGCTGCTTATACTAGGTTTGTAACCACCACATTCAGCAATAAAATACTCTCATCTGGTAGACACATATTACAAAACTTGCAAGTCTCAATTCTTAAATTATTTAATGAGGAGTCATTACCAAAATCATCACCACCAACAGAGAAGTAGATGCTGGAAGTGTCTTTGCACCCCTTGGGTCATAGCTGAATATTATCTTTCAAAAGCAGCCACTCCTTGTCAGATTGGTGATCCAGACCCTTCCCGACTCTGTTGCCCTTCTCTGGACATGCTCCAGCACCTCAGTGTCTTCCTTGCAGTGAGGGGCCCAGAAATGGACACAGAACTTGAGGTGTGACCTCACCAGTGCCCAGCACAGGGCAGTCACTGCCCTGGTCCTGCTGGCCACACTATTTCTAATCCAAACCAGAATGCCCTTGGACTTCTTGGCCACCTGAGCACTGTTGGCTTGTGTTCAGCTGCTGCTGACCAGCATCTCCAGGTCTTTTTCCTCAGTGCAGTTTTGCAGCCACTCTTATCCCACCCTGTAGCACTGCAGGGGGTTGTTGTGACCCAAGGGCAGGACCCAGCACTTGGCCTTCTTGAATCTCATACAACTGGCCTTGGTCCATAGATCCAGCCTGTCCAGTTTCCCCTACAGAGCAATATTCTTGATGTGAGAAGAGGTTCAGTAAACTCAAATTTCTCAAATTCCTCAGAATGTACATTCAATGGGCCCCTTTTGGGAGGTAGAACTGATGGTCTAGGACAAACCAAACACTATTAAGGCACTCAGTGCAGAAGTTTGAAAATCTACCACAGCTGATTGTAGGAGGCATGACTCAAAGCTAGATGTGAAGAAGAAAGGAGAACACTGGAGGTCAGAAAGCTAAAGGTTAGCTCCAAAGAGTCCTTCCATAATGGCAATAGAAACTGGTAAATTCTGTATGGGTGCTAATGAGACAGACCAGGGACCCTGAAGGAAACCAGCCAAATGTATTCTGGTTTTGGAAGACAGTTACAGAAGCTGTGTAAATAAAATTAAAATAAAGTAATTTTTAAAAAATGAAATTACTAGAACCTATAGAAAAGGTACTGGTAGAAACAAAATATAAAAAAATGAAAGAATCAGTGTCATAACACTGAGCTCCTACAGAACCTCATGACTGGAATAGACACTAGTGAAGTTTTCTCCTTTCCTCAGGACATTCCCCTGAAGCTCACGAGTCTCATGCTCCTGAAAAGTTACCTGAGCCTACACAGGGCACATGGTCTTTCAAGTCACTCCCAAAGGACAAATGTGACACCAGGCAATTGTTCTCTAGTGTGAAGCAGTAAAAAGATAATGAGAAGTTCTGTATATTCCTTAGGGATCCCTTTGGATTCATTAAGTGCCTATACAGAGTTGATTCTTTCTAGGAAACTTTGGGAATTACAGCCAGAGAAAAAATAAATGGACACAGGTTTCAAGATAGTTCTATTGATAGGTAGATCAAAGTAAATACTATGATTCTTTTCTTTGAATATTTTTACTATATCCATACTTTGTTAATTCAGCTGTCATAACTGGACAATGCAGTACCTTCACATTCCAGTGTTCATTTGCTTTGAAAATGCTAGATATGCCCAAATAAAAGCCACTTATGTTCAAACAACCACATCTTTACTTACATCCACTTCAAACAACAAATTACATTGTTAGAGAGATACATAGTAGCAAAATTTAATATCACTGAAATTGTGGCTTTCTACAATAACAACTAGTGTCAGCAGCTTCTGATGTTCAGTATACATATACCAGGACTATACTGCAGCAGTATAACTCACTGCTTTTTGGTAAATCTTACAGTAATGTCAAAACAAAGGAACATTTCTCCATTTTATTTATTACATAGTTAACATCCATTTGGGCAGAAGAAGTGAAATTATGTAGGTATACCTAGATTTCTGTTTAAACCTAGAGTGTATATTATCCCACAGGAGTTTGGGGGTGTGCACATAAGGGAAGTGTTACAGTCAAAAACTTCAGATTTGCCACTGTCACATCTTCCAAAAGCACACTTCTTTAGTGCAGGCTAAGGGTTACATATCTGCGGCAGTCCAAAAAGTCACAGTAAGAACAGGCTATATTTAATGCAGCAATGAATAAACTAAACAGGTTACCAGAAAGATGAACACAGAAAATTCCTATTACCTTTCCATTTCAAGACTGAAGTTCTACTCTGGTTAACACATAGGTAGATGTACAACTTGTACCATAACAGTTGTCATTTGAAATCAATGGTACTTTAATTCTACTCCTGTTTAACTGGCTCATTAGACTTAAATCCAACATACTAACTAGGATGCTTCAAAAAAACGCAAATCTTACCAAAAATGGCAATATATTTCCTAATTCATGAGCATCCAGATACTCAAATTATTACAGTCAAAATATTACCTGGGTCATTATGGGAGTGAGGCACAACAAAAACTTGAAGAGGTTCACTGTCCCATTCATTTTCATTGTATGTGATATCGAATCCTTGTTTCCAAACGCCACCATCTGGATTATCAAAAGGAAGAATGTCATAGACATCCAGCATCTAAGAAAAAAATAAAAAATCAAGGATTACAAAACACCAATTCACAAAAACAGTTCTGCTATCAAAAACCAAAGCTGTTTTCCACAAAAAGGGATCAGCTTGTTCATTACCGGAGAGATAACGTGCCAAATGAATAGAAAACTGACAAATGAGAGCAAGTTTCAAGTCACACTAGGACACCCAAGACACAGCTGGCAGGAAGAGGAGCATTTGGCAGGCTCGTTTCTGAGGAAGCTGAAATTGATTAGACAAACAGTAGGATTAAGGGCCTTAAAACACAAAAATTATGGCAGCTCACAATGGCATTGGGCAGGAGGGTATGAAGAGGATTACACAGAATAGCACAGTACACTAAACAGGTATACAGAAAATGAAGAAAACAAGCAATAAGCAAGCATTAAGAAGGAAGAACAGCATGAGAGAGATTAAGGCAAAAGTCAAGCTTACAAAAGGGTACTGAAAGAAACCCCTAAGAGAAAAAACATTCATAACTGTTGCCAATTGCTATAGCAAGTCTCCTTCTATATTTACGTTTGCCCAGTACAGTAACTGTACAAGAAGGGATATATTTCACTTGTCTATGCAAATAAGAAGGTTAGAGGTAAATTAAGCAGATCTAGAGATACTTTAACAAGTTTCTAGGAAATTTAGAGAACACCACATAGCTTCAAAGAGAGTCTACTAGTGTGGGGTTTTGGGGGTTTTCTTTTTAATGTTCTTTTCTGCTTTTAAGAAAGAAGGGAAGATATGAGCATGAACTGTCATTGGAAAAGCCTTTTCCCAAAATTCTAGTTTAAAAACTAAATTTTAATTAGATCTAATCTCATGTAAGAACTCAATTGTATACCTGACAAGCTCTCTACAACAATTTCTCTCCACAAAAAAGCCTGTATGAGTCCTTTACTACTTGAACACTACAAGAGTTAAAACTTTCCAGTGGTGAGCTGGTTTCTGTCCTGCTAGGAAACTTGAAAAAACTACAGACATCTGAAACAAATCTGACTAAAGAAGTTAAGTCCTTGTGATGGTTGACTTTGGCCACCACCCAGCTGCTTTCTCACTCTTCCTCACCAACAGGACACAGAGAGCAATAACATTAAAATATGAAGTGTGAAGATAAAACTAGGGAGATCACTTACCAATTATTATGACAGGAAAAACAGACCTGACTTTGGGAACATTAAATTAATTTATTGCCAATTAAAATAGAATTGGATAGTGAGAGGTCAGTCCCGATTGTTTACTCTCAGTCATTCCTTCCTCCTCACATTTTTTCCAGCTCCTTTATGGGGTCCCTTCCACAAGCTACAGTACTTCAGGAACTTCTCCACTGTAGGTCCTCTATGAAAGACCCTTGTGAAAATATCTACCTGCCTTGGGATGGGCCCTCCACAGGCTTCAGAAAAATACTTGGTCCATTGTGGTCTCCCCTACCTGCTCCAGTAACTGGAAAACCTTCAGTGCTTCCTTCATCAAGGACCTTGGTGTTCGTAGGGTTGGTTCCTTCTCTTTTTCTAACCTGATACCACATTGACACACAGCATTTTCCCTCTTCTTAAAACATTCTCCCAGAGGCAGCACCACCCTTTGCTGATGAAGGACTTGGCTGAATCTTGTGTTGGGTCTATTTTGGAGCTGATTAGAACAGATGTGTCTGGCACAGGGCAGCACTGGCCACTCACTCCTCACCCCTGGAGCCCCTCACTGCCAACACCTGGACATCTGCACCCACTGCATTCCACCCTCACCTCTAGGAACACTATAGAAGAGTCTATAAAATATACATTCATCATGTACTCTTCACAAACTTCACTGATATTTTTAAAAAAATCCCTGCACTAAAATCAAAATGGCAAAATAAAAAGTGGGAATTTTTACACATACACACATACAAGGTAAAACTCCACTCCTTCTACCTTGAAACAATAATAAAAAATCTTTAGACATCGTTGATTTATGGAAAACACAGGTAAAATACTTGCAGATATGTGCATTCTGTACTGTCAGCCTAAAGGGCCCAGTTAAGGGTTATGTTGAAATTAGCCTAAAGCATAGTTTCTAAATACACTATTTGAGGCTAATTTATATATTATATAAATAATATACACCATATAATAGGTAACCTAAATTATATATCATTACATTTATAAATATATACAACGTTATGCTGTTATTATACATTTTCTAAACATGGTAGTTTCTGAAATATGAGTTTGATGAGGAATCATTTTTCTCTGCAATGCAACATTCTGAAGAAAATTTAAGTGCATATTCTGTAAATTTGCTAGTTAAAAATGAATGACCTTAGACTCATAAACTTTTTGGACATTTCAACCATGAAAACACATTTATTTAATAAGCAATAATTCATGGAATTCCACACATTCCTATGAGGTTTCCTCAGGGATGGAGCCTGAATTCAACAAGAAACTTTCTGGAACCTGCAAGATACCATTTTTACAGTTCATAACATACAGTTTTTCCCCTAACATCTATAAACTTACAGTTATCTCAATGCTTATACGATCATGAGCTCGAGATGGAAACTGCAATTCAAAAAATAGGTCTTAGAATCTTCATCATGGAGTTGTCTGAAATAACTGCTTCAATGACCTGGCCCACAATGTACAGATTTTTAGTGCCTGACAGAAGCCTGGGTCCTTAATACTACAGAGGAACTGTTAAAGCTCATCTAACTCGATGACTACTATCCCTTGTTGTTCTTCCATGTGAGTACCAATGATACTGTCAGAGACAACCCAGACTGCATCAAAAGTGACTGCAGAGTTCTGCGGATAGTTATCAGGGTCACAGAGGCCCAGGCGGTGTTCTTGTCTACCCCACCAGTGAGTGGTATGGCTGTTAAAAGAGAACACTGATTGTATAGTTTAATAATTGGCCTCAGAGCTGGTGTTTGAAACAGGTTTTAGGGTTTGATGATGATGACAACCTCTTTGCAGATGTGTGTCTGCTTAAGAGAGATAAGGTTCAAACTCACTAAGTGCACAGAGGTACCTTTGCCAGAAGGACAGCTGACCTATCAAGGACAGATTCTGGCTAAGAATAAAGGGGGACAGAGTGAGATACCAGCAGCCCTGTGAGGGAACAATGGTCAGGAATGATGTGACATGAAAGGAGTTTAAAAAGATATAATACTTTAAGAAATCCACAAAACAGGGCTTAAATAGGGTCACCTCCAATGTTTGTAGGTAGGCAAGGAAGTGTCTACAAGGCACAATTACAGAGAAATCCCCAAAATCCCTTCTGGGAAATCTGCATGCTGGGGTGCCTCTCTGAAGTACACTAAAGCACCACATCACAGGGAATAAACATGATGAGTTAGAGAGCTCTGTGCAGCTGCAAGCCTATGTTCTCGTTGGGATAATGGAGACATGGTGGGATGACTAATGACTGTAAAGCTGCAATGGAGGGACTTAAGACCTTAAGGACAGACAGGCCAGAAAGACAAAGAGGAGAGCATTAGCCTTTATGTGAGAGAGCAGCTGCTGTGCATTGAGCTCTGCCTGTGGATTTGAAGTTGGAAAGGGATAAACCCAGGCTTGCTAACCTGCACGCAGCACTCCAAAGTTTGAGGGATGGTGTGCTCATGAGATCCTTCAGTCTGCAATCTCAGTGGAGCAGAGGATGGAGATCCATGTGACAGCAAAGATACGAGAGTTAGTGCTATGGTGGAAACCACAGGAGTATAAAAGAATGGTCACACAGCAATTAGGACTTCTCCCTACAAAAAGGTGGCAGGAACAATAGCCCAACTGAAATGCATCTACACCACTGCACAAAGTAGAGGAAACAAACAGGAGAGGCAGAAGCCATTGAAAAACTATGGCCTAGTTGCTGTCACAGAAATATGGTGGGATGACTTACTCCACTGGAGTGCTACAATGGATGGCTATAACCTTTCAAAAAGGGATAGGCAAGGAAGCAAAAGCAGTGGCATAGCCCTGTAGGTGAGTGAGTGTTTTGATTGTCTAGAGCTTTATGATGATGGCAATGTCATTGAGTGTTTATGGGCAAGTATCAATGGGAAGGCCAAGAAAAACTGACTACTGTGGTGACAGTCTGTTACACATCCCACAGGCAGGACAAAGAGGCAGATAAAGCATTCTCCAAGTAGAAGTCTCACAATTGCCAGCCACTGTTTTCATGGGGGACTTCAAGTTTCCACATGTCTGCTGGAAAGACAATACAGTGGAGACAAATCAGTCTAGGAGATTCCTCAAGTGTGTCAAAGAGAACTTCCTGACACAGCTCATGTGAGAGCCAGATAGGAAATGGACCTACTATATCACTTTCCTCTGCAACCAGACAAGGGAGAGAAAATTTAATGACAGACATGTGAGCCAAGATAAGGACAAAGAGAGATCACTCACTGATTATGATCACAGGCACAGCAGACTTGACTTAGGGAAATTAGTTTAATTTATTACTAATCAAAATCAAGAGTAAGATAATGAGAAGTAAATCTTTAAAACACCTTCCCCACCCCATCTCTCCTTCCAAGGGCTTAACTTCATCACTAATTCTCTACCTCCTCCTCTCAGCAGCACAGGGACACAGATGGGAACGGGGATTACAGTCAGTTCATTACATATTTTTTCTGCATCCCCTTCCTTCCCAGAGAGAAGTCCTTCCCCTGCTCCAGCATGGGGTGTCTCCCACATGAGACAGTCCTTCACAAACTTCTTCAATGTGAGTTTTCCCATGGGCAACAGTTGTTCACAAATTGCTCCAGCATGGGTCCTTTCCATGGAATACAGTCCTCCAGGCACAGGCTGCTCTAGCATGGGTCCCCTACAGGGTCACCAGTCCTACCAGGAAAGCTGCTCCAGAGTGGGCTCCTCTCTCCACAGGGTCACAGGTCCTGCCAGGAGACTCTTCCAGTGCAGGCTTCCCACAGATTCACAGCCTTCCTTCAGATATCCACCTGCTCCAGTGTTGGGTCCTCCATGGGCTGCAGGTGTATCCCTGCTCCATCATGGACCTCTTTGGGCTGCAGGGGCACAGCAGCCTCTGCACAAAGGGATGCTGGGGAACGTCTGCTCTGGGAGCACCTCCTCTCCCTGCTTCTCCACTGACCTGGATGTCTCCAGGGCTCTTTTTCTCACATCTCCTCATTCCATTCTTCTCTGGCTGCCATCACTTCTACGCAGCCTCTTCTTTTCCCCATCTTAAATCTGTTATCCCAGTTGTGTTACTACAATTGTGATTGGCTCAGCCTTGGCAGCAGTGGATCCCTCCTGGAGCCAGCTGACACTGGCTCTGTTGGACATGGGGGAAGCTTCTGGCAGTTTCTTAGAGAAGCCACCCCTGTAGCCCCCACCCACACCAAAGCATAGCCACACAAACCCAATACAGGGAGGAATACAAAAATAGTGTCTGAGCATCCAGAGTAGACAGGTGACAAAAAGCAATGCCAGGGCCTGCTGCTGAATGAGACAAGGGACCTGGTGACACAGGACAGGGAAAAGCCTGAGGCACTGAATGCCTTCTTTGCCTCAGTCTTTACTAGCAAGACTGGCCTTCATGAATCCTGGGTGTCATAGACCAAGGGAAAGAAGTGGAATGAGGAAGATGTGTCCTTTCTTAAAAGAGGGCCAGGTCAGGAAATACTTTAAAAAATTGGACATCCCTAAGTGCGTGGACCCTGGTGGAATGCACCCAAAAGAACTGGCTGTTGGCACTATGAGGCCACACTTAAGAGTCTCAGAATGAACATGGTGATTAGGGAAAGTGCCCAAAGACTGGAGAAAAGTAACATCATTCCTTTCTTCAAGAATGGCAAGAAGAAGCACATAGAAAACTATGGTCTGAATAGCCTCATCCTTGATACATTGGAAGGTGGAAAACAGCTTCACAGAAAATTACCAAAGTCTGAGTGGATGCCAAATTCAACATGAGACACAAATGTGCCCTTTTTTCCTTGCTATAACAAAGAAGGCCAATAGCATCCTGGGCTGCACTAATGAGTTTTGACAACAGGTCTAGGGAGGTGAGCCTTCCCATCTACTCAGCAGTCATGAGGCCATTCCCAACCGTGTCCAGTCCCAAGTTTCCAAGCACAAGTGACATGGACCCACTGGAAAGGGCTACTAAGATGATGAAGGAACTGGGACAGCTCTCACAGGAGGTAAGACTAAGAGAGATGAAACAGTTTAGCCTACAGAAGGCTTGGGAGGATCTTACCAATGTGAAGGCAGAGCCAGGTTTTTTCCAGTGGTGCTCAGTGGTGGAACTAGAGGCAATGGGCACAAACTGAAACACAGGAGTTTCCTCCTGAACATCAGGGAATACTTTTTCCCTGTGAGGGTGACCAAGCAGAGGCTGCCCAGAGAGGCTGTGCAATCTCCATCCTTAGAGATAGTCAAAAGTCACCCAAAGGTGATCCTGGGCACTCAACTATAGGTGACCCTGCTTGAGCTGGGGTTTGGACCACGTGCCCTCCAGAGATCCCTCCCAACCTCAAAAATTCAGTCATTTTGTGATTCAAATGTTAATCAGAAGCAGTTAAAGAAAGCCTAGGAAAAAAAGATCAAAAACTTCCACTGTAATAAACTAAAGCCAGATCAAGCTGAAATCACTACATTTATGACAAGAAATCCAAAAGACAGAAGTCATTTTCATCTTTCATACAACACCATCATCAGTATGAATTGTGCAAAGGATTAATTACAAACTACACCAGCACTCAAATTACATGACTGCAATTGAAGACTAAGTTCCAAGTCCCTAGTCAGTAGAAAGAAAAATGGTTAAAGAAAGTATTTCATGGATGTATTAGTTTCATGGCCTAAATATAAAATACTGGTACAGAAAGCAAGGATTTTGTGAAAACAGAAACAGAAATTCTAAAAGGATGCTGCCTGTCTTTATTGTGGTTGCTTCAGAAGACAGTCATGTTGTTACAAACTTTTCATTAAAATACCTGAAAACTTATCAGTTATCTTTTTTTTTTCCTATGTGGGCTTAATCTTTCTCTATACTCAGGGACTCAAACTGGTGAACTAATATAAGTCTTGTACAAACATCACAATATTTACCCCAGTGAACACTAAACTATTGTACAGAAGAAATAAATGCATAGTTTGTAGCTCTTCAGACCACCTTTTTAAAGAGTGATTCATGTCTCACTTGTAAAAGTAGCAACATTACTAAGCCCAACGTTAGATGCTTCAGTAGTTGAAGAGGACAAGACAGGAGACACCTCACTGTATTACATAAAAGACAGGCCAGCTCAGCACAGTGGCTGTTGAGAATTCTCTCTTCTCTGAGTACAAGTGCCAAACACTTGAACTACTGAACTAAAAAAGCATCAGGTCATATTCATATTTAATCAAGTGTTCTTCATTTTGTTGGGTTTATTACCTGTCTCCATTATTTATACTTTGAAAAAAAGTACACATTAGTCTTTTATTTGATTTGAATTATAGCACCCTCAAGTCAGTGTTATTTCAGTTTCTAGTATGACAACTTCCTACCTACTTACAAAATCACAAGTAGTAAGCATACAATTTCTTGATTCAAAATTCCTCCATGAAAAACAAGTCTTTTCACTGCCCCATCCAAGAATCTCTTGGTCTCATGTTTTATTAAAAGAAATTACATCTCTTTGAGCAGCAAATCTTAGTAATATTTCTCACTGAAATATCAAAGTTTATTAATCCCTATTTGAATGCCTTCTCACAATCCTTTCTCCATTGTGGCAGACTGTAATGAACTTCCATAATTTATTCAGTAAAGATCATTTTCCCTTCGTTCTCTAAAGTTATTTTTATCCAAACACTATCTCTCACCTATATTAGCACTTATTACTTTCTAGTCTCTCATACATCCCCTTAAGCGACAAACATGGGAAAAGTAATGTCCAAATCTGTAGGTTTAACTTAACATTTACAAATAGCAGGCAATTAACACTTACAAGCTGGTTTAGAATTCAATTTTTTTTTAAAATGCTCAAAAAAAACTATTCAAGATGTCTCCGATAAACAGTAACTGAATATACAGAATCCATCAGGGCTGGCAAAGGATTAAATAGTAATACCATATTCAAATACAGTTATTTAGATCAGCTCATTAATGTGGTGCAATAGGAATTCTGCTAAATTCATTGTCTCAGATTCCATAACTGAGATGCAGGTCAGACTCATAGGATGAGAAGCTGTACACAGAATCTATTAAAGAGACTTAGTGATGACAGTGGACAACCTGCTGAGTACAGGGTACTAATGCAAAGACATGGAGATCATTAGAGCCCTCCTTCCCCGTGAAAGGAAGAAAAGAAAGTGTGAACAGAGAAACAATACATTTGCTTCTTAAGTACATGCAAATAACCTTAAAAGTAAAGAAAATTATCCAAAAGCAATTTAGCCACTACAGCCTCCCATTAGGTAAGTAGCAGGCACATTAACAGGTAATAGGTGCAGTTCTGACATTCTGCAATTGTGAAGCAAAACACCAGAACAGTTTAAGAAAAAATGTCTTTACTTCCCACTCATAACAAGTTAACATGTCCAAGAACTTAAGACAACATATTCATGATTCTCGTTTACTAGAACTGATGCTTAGTGCACATAAAAAACACATCACTTAGTATGGTAACAAACTGTATGATGAATAATCTGTTAACAATCCACTAACTTGAACCTTTGCAATTGTAGATCCACATGCTTCACTTCCCTGCACAGCAGTCTTAATGGACATTAGAAACAGGAACAGATATTCAGATATTGCCTTTAAAAAGTCTACATTCTCTGTAAAAGACGTATTAAGGTGTTGCCTATCCCTGAAGAGTTGAAAGGCACTAAGCATGATACATCAGAGGTTACAATTGTTCTAATAGGTGTACTTATTCTTCTGAAGTCTGGTCTTTCTCCTGCAATAGAAGTACTTTAAATTCTAAAATGAGAAAGCTGGACTTCAAAATTTAATCTTTACTTTAGAGTACTATGAATATTTATAGTACTCCCACTAGATTCACAAAAACAGTGCAGATCACAAACTTCACAGGGTATTCTCAGTGCTCCTGAATCACTCCATTAAAACTGAATATATATGAGTCCATGAACTCACAAGCATCACCAGAAAGAAAAATAAATTCAACTTGAAGTATCTGACTTTAAAAACTTTAATCTCCCCATTCATGGCAGCCAGTCAACATGGTAATTGTTCCTTCTTTCTGATCAAAATCCCTATACAAACTAGAGACACACAGGAATGCGGAAGCACAGAAAGGACATTCAAAAGGGAACACGGGATCCAAGATTTTTTTTTAAATTATTAACTCTTGAACACTTTTTACTTCTCCATCAAGACTCTACACATATAGTCCTAAAAAGTAAAACCTATTTAAATCAATATTATCCACTGTTTCTAGTTTGCTTTTCATCAGTTTTAGAAAAATTTGGAGAAACTGAATGAGACTCTCAAATTATTTCCAAAGAACTGATAGGACAATAATCTCAGTAAAATCCCTTTATTTGAATTTTAAGAACTTTCAAGCTTTTTCAACTTGGCTCTTCATAATCATTATTCAATTTCTAGACAACTTTTTAGAAAGGTGAAAAGGAACAGTTTCATAACATCTGTTAAACACAACAGTCACTTGAACAACTCTATTAGGTCTTAAATTAGGATCTTAGTACCAAGCTTTTAGCTGTAATTTGACATTTTCAGACATAAAAGATAATGGCAGCTGGGACTCCAGCAGAATAAGACAGAAAGACGTATTGCTTACCTGTACACCTGAACCATGACTTCCACTCTTTGAAGCAAACAAACAATCCTCAGAATCAACTGCAAACAAAACCGAAGCAGAAGGAAAGAGCTCAGAAACAGATCCTTGACTGAAGTTTATAGCCTCTGGATTTTTCTGACCATCCTTTACAGATTCACTGAGATTGATCACAGAATCTCGTATGTTTGAAATAATCTCATTATTTTCTGCCAACAGGCGTTCTAAGTGATCTATTTTTTCTTGCAATATTGAAAGCTGGCCCTGGAAGGAGAGGGGGAAAAAAAAGGTAAAATTTAAAGTTTAATTATTTCTCAGACAAATTCTTGACAAAATTAAAAAAAAAGAACAATTTCACAATAGCATGTGATCTTATATAAAGACAAACTAATAAGGAATTCACCCAACATACAAAATTTTCCATTGCTATATAAGGGGCAAGAGTAAAAGATACATTTCCTCTATGAACTTGAATTCACATCATAAGATTTAATCACAGATGTAAAAATACTCTTTAAACGTCACACTGTTTCAAGAAGCAATTATACCTACATCAATTTCTTTTATATCTGTCACAGATTTGCAAAAATCTGATCTTTTAATTTATCAGAACATTGAACAGAAAGGCAGTTTTTACAAGTCAGTCACATCATGATAGGATTAACAGGACATAAACATTTTAGGATTTTCCTGTACAAGTAAAACAGTATTTCAATATATAACAAGGTTCTTGCTTTCAGTGAGAGAGAAATAAACAAAAGCACTTAGTGTGAATAAAAGATGCCTTAACAGCCTGATCAAGGGAATAATCTGTATAACTGGAGCATTACAGACATCAAGAAAATCCTGTAAGAGAGAGATAAAGCTAATAGCATTTTTAGTCAGGAGGTCATCCCCAACTGCCAAACAACAGGATTGTGTAGATGAATCTAGAGTGCATTGCCAGAGGAAGCCTGCAGAACAACATCAGCGTGAACTGAAAGAAGCAACTGGGAAGGAGAGACAGATTCCACAGAGCAATTTAATAGCCTCTAGTCACTGCATTTCTGGAACACAGGAGGCAGCATAGCTGAACAAGATACCTCCAAATACTACTGCCTTCTCATGGCAGAAGCCACTCCTTCCAAATTATTTGAGGTACGCTTTTCTTCAGGCATGAGTTAGCTTTTACAGAATCACCAATGGCTAAATTATTTACCATTATTTTAAGGATATTTCATCTTAAACAGCAATTTGTTTATTTCCACATAATGACTTTAATAAACAATAATAAGAAATTATAAGAGAAGAAAAGAACAATCACTTCCTATCAGTAAAATTGTGGTCACACACCAAAATATGTAATGTTTGATTAGGCATTTTTGCCAAGAGCTGTTGTTAAAACAAAAGCTGCTGCAGATTCAGGCATTTACATTTTACCACTACATTCAACACAAGTAACACTGATTCAGTAGACAGCTACTCTGTGACTTACAACTTTAATGACTTTCTCCTAGCACCAATGCCTTATTTTCTGAGGACTATGGTATAATATTAGAAACAACACCTCTACATGACACTTTTTTCCATTTTAACAATAATTCACTTGCAAGTATTTGCATTTTCCTTTTCAGCAACTGTAGTTTGCAAAGGATTAAGACTCCTTTCTACACTGATGTGTACATTCTTTTAAATTCTTTTCACTTTGAGAAGCCTGTAAGAATAAAAAGACACCCCTTACCAAGGGACACCTGTCAGCCTTTTGGGTCCCAAACTGCCATTTCTATAATTCTACCTTTTAGGATAATTCTACCTTTTAGGGTAACTCTACCTCTGATTCTTTCTTTTATGAATGTTCTTTGTAATTTTGCAGACAATAAGTTTTAGGGTTTTTTAACATGGTGGTAAGGTTGTGCTCTCATTTTATGGGCTGTGTAAAGAGCTGACCCACTACCCTGTTGCTATTTTTGTTTCTTAGATTGACACATCCTGAAAGCAGAAAGAGATTTTAAAATGCAACACAGTCAGACAACTATTACTTTCCCAAAGGCAGACATATATTTTGACAACAAAACCACATTAAGACAATTGAGATCTTGGGCCAAATTCCTAGAATCCCAGCAGTTTAAAGATAAATGATACAAACTTACAAAACAGATGAACTAAGAAAAAAAAACAAGAAATCAATGTGCGACAGATGATGGGATACTGGACAGAAAAAAAAAAAAGAAAAAACAGAAAAGCAAAATACAGAAACGAACAGACTGTAGTCCCATGCCCCCTGGTGGTACAAAAGAAACAACCAGATTGAAATCTTTCAAATGCTACGTTAAAAATACTGTGTGCATATTTCTGCATAAAATTAGTGTTTTCCCTTCCAATGTCTGTGATGTTTTGAAAGTATGAAAAGTTTCTCTACACAGAAAACTAGCAGCCTAATATACCACTCACTCTAAAAATAACGTATATAAAACAATAATTGACAGAGGCTTTACAGGCTGCCCAACATAAGTCTGTCTGTAGATTCCAAGGAAGCTACAGTACAGCTGCCATCTACACAAATTATTACCTGCTTCCCTGCACATGACTGTAGTTTGAAGTTACCAAGTGTGCAGATGAAATACTGTTCACACCTATCTCACCATTATATACACTGTCTCTACAACTATAAAATCAGACACCTGCTTAAAATTTATATTCTTATTCATCTATATGTAGAAATACTTTACCTTTCTTAAAAAATTTTGTATTGCTTAGCAATAGTCTGTCCACTACCTGGTCATATATTACAACACCAATCTTACTTGTATCATCTAACCAATGATAGTCTCCCCAGAACAGTAACAGACTTGAGAGGAAACAAAAAAAAAAAAAAAAAAAAAACCAAAAAAAAAAAAAAAAAAACAAAACCAACTTAAAAAAAACAACCAACCAAATAAAAAATTAAAAATCTCACCAAATGTGTGTTCAGATTGATCCACTGCCATATACTGCCAATCTCTAGAAGAGAGATATAAACTTCCAATTTGGAGGTCATGTCCTATTTCATATCTTTAGACAGACCTTTCAATTAACTTATTACACTTTAAACCTTCAAACATCTGCAACAAGTTCAACCATTTTCTTTGGAAATCAAGTTCCCTGTCTAAAAATAGTGATTTGTTCCCAGATGACCTTCAAACAACAATGACTTCGCATGTTGCTACATACATCCAGCAATAACCTATAAATTGCAAGGTCCAAGCCTACCTAGGACACTTATTTCATAAGTCTATTAAAGCTTGTTATTTTAACTTTGGAGGTAGATCTTCTGTTATTTGGAGAAAGAACTTCTGACAAAGTCCTCCCAACTGGAACTTAACAGAGGCTATTCACAAAGAACAACCTGCTTTCTTTTTGAAGACTATGAGATACCTCATGCCTCTCTCTGAAAGCATTTCAACTTCTCATGTGCTAACTCCCTCTTGAATACAAAACATGAAATAAAAAGCTACAGTTAAGAACATGTAACTGTGACCTCATGCAGTGCTCAAGTTAAAACAGACAGGCAACCAAATTTTTGAGATCATCAAAGTACTTTCAATTTTTGTTGTGAAATGCCACATCCATGAGAATTAACTTTTAAAAACAACAGTCACAGACTAGAAATGGATCCCAGTCTTTACTCAGTATGAGAACAATTAATGTCAGGAAACCATTCTCAAGATGAAAATTTCTCATGGATCCAAATTACGCAAAAATGAGGTTTGCTTTCATTGCACATTCATCTTTTCACCTTACTCATTTTAAATAAATATTGCTGATTCAACAGTAAAGTAATTATAAAATATGAGCTAAACCAGGAAAACACTACAACTCTTCAAAACAATAATTTTAACATATGAAAATGAATTCAGTGTCAACATTTTTAAAGAAAGGTAACTGCCTTATTTCAAATGTCAAGGCCAAACAGTACCAAACAGTGAAGTTACTCTAAAGCTCTTTCATCTTATTAATTGCTAGTAACAGATGTTGACTTACCAGTAAAACAGATTAAAAGCATGTTACAGGGGACACTAAATAGGCCTAATTAAAAAATAAAACACACAGATCCTCTCCATTATGAAAATCATCTTCCAGTGTTTTGTTTTAAATTAAGCTTTCCACTTTTTCACACATTTGGAGCCGAACAAGGAGATTTTTTTTAACTGAGCAGAGATATACCAATTTTAACTTAACAAGTACTGTCTGAAATTTTGTTTTCTACATGGCTTTGTAAATACTGGGTAGTAAAAGCTGGGCTAGCTGCACAATTCATAAACGTCAGCAAACCTATCCCTGACTTTACAGCAACAAGTCTTCTCAGAAAAGAAGCAATCCTGATACAAGACTTTGAGAACTGCCTAATGGAAAGGAAAATTGGAGGTACCCTGTCTGAGTAAGGGTGAACAACATTAAAGAATGCTCTGTTAATCTACACATTTGTTTTAATATAAGGAAATTAAATGTAAAGTTCTGTGAATCACTAGACAACCAATTAACAGTTTATAAATACTTTGGTGTAAGGTTCTTTCATTTCTCTCTGTCTTTATATATTGATGAGTGTGCAAACCAAAAAGCAAGAAAGGCAATCCTCCTGTCAATTCTCAGCAAAGGAAGTATTTCTACAAGAAGTGAAAAGTATCAGCAAACCCAACAGTGCTGGAAGTAGCTGCAGCTTTATTAGTAGAAAAATGGCATCACAGGAGCCAACTCTGTGGTAACAGAGGCTTGGACTCAACCAACAAAATCCTTCCATGTGAGGGCAGCACAAATTAGCACACTCTCCTCCCATTTGGAACAAAAACTGTCCATACCTGTTAGCTGTGCTGAGAAACCTGCCACTACCACCACATGAGCCAGCTACATAAACAGTTCCTTATGCTTCAGTCAGTCTGAACCCTTCAGGAGTTTTCATGCCCCAAATACTCCAACGCAGTCTGCTCTGCCACTGCCCTCTGCTTGTCCTCTCCTGGCTTCTGACACCAGTCTGAGCTGCAGCAAAGACTCTCCAGAGAGGAGCATGCTGCCACTCAGCACACAAGGGAAGTCCAGCAACACAAGGAGACACGGAGTGTTTTATTTTGGGGAAGTGGAGACTGGATAGTTTCTCCCATCTAAACATCATAAGTGTAGAAAAGACGTTAGTTGTAACTTTCATTTCCTGAGTGAACCCTCACTCCTTCTCTAAATGCAGTGTCTTTCCAACAGGCCACTAAAAATCATTTCATCAGGAAAAAGACAGATAGCTCAAATAATTGAAGAGGGAGGATGACAGGAGATCTCACAGGGTGGCAGAGAAGAAATCCACATTAGAGACTTCTAATGTTACATCAGCTGGAATTTGGTTATTTGTATACAGACTCAGCCACCAACCACCGAGTGCTTGGTTCCAAACCAGAGAGTCGATTTTCTTCCTCACCCACATGAACAAGCAGGAGACCACAAAGCAGCTGGAAGCATCCTGTGTAAGAGGCTCTGGTGCACCAATGAACCGTGGTGAAGAAAGCAGAGTACTGCAACAAACAGAGCTCTCCACAGCATGTGGATTCAAGATTGTTGCCTAAACACATTTACTACAGTAGACAGTGAGGAAACTGGACTCAGTCTCATTTTCTGGCTGCACTGAATGGCAGTCCTCTTAATAGTTTTTTGCACTAGTCTTGGCAATGACTATATCCAGGTACATCTTTAGAAATCATGTACTAACTCTGCTAACGTCTTGATATAATCCTCTGAAGGGATGCCAGCATATCAAGATGGTAAGACCAGAAAGCATGCACTATCAGAGCACTGTAGAGTGAACAGAACATACTAAATATAGAATTAAAAGGTCACCTTCTGCACAGGAAAAACAAGCAGGTAAAAGTTAAAAACGCAACCTTGTGTAGCATCAAAGCTTAATATTTGAACCCACTGTTTCAGCAGGTATTCAACTTGCAAGGTATAGTATAGAACAAAAAGCAAGCATACTTTGCATCAGTTAAAAGGACAATTCAAGGTCTGAAGACTTTACTGATTTGGGCAGAAGGCTGATGTGCATTTGTGACAACAAAAAGTACAGAAGTAATCTTGTTAGTAATTTCCTACCTTTAAACTATAATTCAAAAGAAGCTCACTTTACCAAGACACTGGAACTCTACTGAATTAACTAACTACAAAACAAAAGTATATTCTCTTAAAAAATTAGGAAAATTTTGATTCAAAAATGCAACAGACTGATAAATAGATTTTAAGATGATGGACTTCCACACTTGTTTTACCAGAGGCAGCAATAACACAAATGTTTAATGTATTATTATACTAGATTTAAGTTTCCTGTAATTTAGATAGACAAACATAAGTCATGTTGTTAGGGACTAGCTTTGCCACCAGTATCAGTGATCTAAAGGCAAGGAGAAAGGAAAGGATGATGGAGAGAAATCAAGAAATATTCAGTTCAAAGTCAATTAAGCTGAAAAATGTCCAATACCACTGTGACTGATACATTTCATGTTCCTTTCCTTTTTGATTCCACTCCCTACTCTATGCCAAATCCTTATTTAAATGGGTAGTAGTACAAGACTGAAACATAGTTTACATGCCATTAAGAGTATGAGCATTTTAATAATGGTTATTTTCATTTAAGCAAGTCAAAACAAAGTAATATGTTAGAAAATAAAAGCTCAAGTAAGAACTAACTAGAAAACCTCTCTCCATTTAGTTTATACAGTTAAGTTAGGCACTGACTCTAGGTAGCAGAAGGAAGTGCTCAACTATAGTTAGTGCTACTATTCTGTAGAATACATTTTGCTCAACATTTTGCACCAGATTTAAAGACTGTAATTGAAGGAGGCTATTACCTTCTGCTTGACTGCTACTTAGCCAGAACTTTACACAAAATGTGCAAGCAACAAAAACAAATACTCTGCTCTGTGAACATTAGGAAAACAAAGAATTGTTACTGACCTGTAAATAAGTTCACAAAGACGGCTGCTTCTCCTTTGCAATGTAGTACAAGCTCAGCAGAATTAATCCTAAATTTTCATTATTTCACACTCAAGATCATTTAGGTGACATTAAAGGCTTTTAGACTGTGAACTTACTAAGTGTTGTTAATAGGGCTTTGTTTGTTGTTTTTTTTTTAAATCAGCCAACATCTTTCAAATCCAGGAAAATGACAATTCCCTCTCTGGATTTCTTTACTTAACATTGAATCTCCACTGATATAAAACTCATAAGAAGGCTAATAAAAGTCACCATGACCACAATTTCTCAGGGCTCAGAAGTCAAAAAATTACAGCTTCAAAATTAAGCATAAGTTAATTATCACTACATTTTAGAGTAAAATGAACACTTCCTAAATGCCTGACTATGCTGCTTCCAATAGTTCCTCAAACAGAAGTCCTGCTCTTTGTTATACAACTTGGGTCAGAAAGCTCCCAAATGACCTGACAAAAACACACCAGTTACTAAGAACATGCAGCATCAAAGCGTGTCCATGTGAGCCATTGATTCCAGTTACTTCACTATAGCAATGCACATAGTAAAACTCTAGCTGGAAAAGGTGTTTATAGGGTATTCATGGCCATGGTACCCACCAAGCAAGAGCTGACAATGCAGCTACAGAGGGCTGACTGAAGGCAGAACTTCTTACAGTAGGGGAAGTGCTACCTCAGCAGTACTCCAGAATGAAGTTCACAAGGCGCCTTTGTTCAACACACAAATCAAAGGACTGCTGGTGTTTGTGCCATGTATTTGGTCCTAATTTCCTGCTATTGCTGCTCCACCCTTCTGTGCTTCACATCTTGGCCAAGAGGTACTGTTGTCAAATTACTGGCAAGCTCAGATACAGTAACACTCTGCACAGCAACAATCACCCGTGGTGCAATTTATGCGGAAGTATTTGATACATTGTTTAGATGCCTTGAAAGCATGAATCCATTGAAGAAGTACTACCAAGAGCCAGAACACTTAATGCTTTGCTGGAGGGACTCTGGGAAACAAAACCAAACACAAAACCAAACAAACAGACAAAAACAAGCAAACAAAACAAAAAAAAACAGACAAAACAAAAACCAAACCAAACCAAACAAAAAAAAAAAAAAGAGGAAAATACATACCAAGCCAGCTGCTTTTACAGGAACTGTACTGAATCACCTCAGTTCCATGCAGCACAATTAGTGAGTCCATAAAAGCTGTTAGCACATGAGATCAGAGTAAGCTTTAAATAATGGTGATCACAGAAGGAGGTGGAGAAAAAAACACAGAGGGGGCAAAGAGAAAGATCTTCTTTAAATAACAATTGCTTCTTCTTAAACAATTGCTTACCCAAAAGAAAATAGTAAGCAGGCAAGTTGCTGTATGTTTGTGTTTTGCCTTTCAACAAAGTTTAAAGAAAAGAAAGATAAAATAAAGCAATCACTTGTTACTGATCCAGTTATCTACCAGAATAATGGTGGACTCGACTTTCAAACAATGTTACTCCCAGAAACAACCCTACACACAGTGAGGAGATACATCCCATGAAAGCTAAACCAGGCCAAGGGAAAGCTGTTAGGGGAAAAAGCTTGAGTTCAAAGCAATACCTGTCAGGTAGTAACAGAGAATGCTGCAATGTGCTGCTGGTTTGCCTTGCTTAGCCATAAAATTAACTAAAAATTAACTTTCATGTCAAAAGGACCATATATTTCTGAAGCAAGATTCTCTTATAAATCCTCCACTTAACTTTGTTTTTTTTAATTGGACTCTTAATATGTGCCAAGCATGTTTAGATATGAAAGTAGAATCAAAAGAAATATTCCAAAACAGTCTCTAAACAAACAGTTTTCACAGATAGGCACAACTAAGTCAAAGTAAAGTCAGTTAAAAAACCAAGCCATTAGGCTAACGATTCTTTTTTTCTGTGTGAGTCCAAAATCCAGAATAGATCAATATGGGCCTATCAGTATTTGGTATTCCTCTGTATACAGTTACAAAAGTTCTTCAATATAAGCTGCTTACAGACTTACACTTTAAACTCTATTTGAATGTAGTTTTCACTTAGTAGTTATCAATTTGGCCCACAAATCACTTGTGGCTGACACTTGCTGCACAGCAGATGTCACAGGACTAAGCATCACTTTCAGCCTTGGTCCACTCTACAACCACACAAAATTTCTCAGAAAATTCTGTCTTACTGCAGACATAAACAACACACTCCACCATTTTTCCACTACATTCCACTAGAAGAATCTTACACAATGATTTCTACTGACAACTGGTACAATAATAACCTAAAATGCACCTAAGGCCGGTCCTGCACCTTAAGCTCATCCCTGTGCAATGTTATAACATGGTTCCTAGCCTGAAAAAAAGACACAAGGACACATCATATTGAGATGTGTCTGCGGCTAGGAACAGACTCAGAAAGACAGAGCTTATGATATGGCCATCATAAGAATAATATAAGCCTGACAAACAAGCAGGATTCATGAAGATAGATGCTGGAATTCAAGAGGAGAGGTCAGTAAGTCTGCAAGTCTGATCTCCATGTATTATAAGTACATATTCTTCACCAAATTAACAAGGACTTCCATTCTATGGCAACATACAGATCTTCTTGTTTTATGATTTAAATCCACCACCAGTGATGACAAGGCTATAAATCACTGTAGCTCAAGGTCTATTACAGTTGCCTCAACGCCACCTCACCATGGATAGGTGTGGAAAAAAACCTATTGCAAAACTGACTACTGATGCCAGCTTTTGCAACCAAGTACTGAGAAAGGCACAATGTCTCTGCTGTGTCCCAAGCCTGAATAACTACCTGAACTCTCAGACAGGCAAGCAAGTTCTGTAAGGACAACTCTTGACTACACCAGCCTACAATGATTAGCCTGAAAGAAGACAGGTTCACACAACTGAATATGATGTATACTACCTTAATGAAGGTATCTTGTCTGAAAGAAAACATGGACATGAAAAAGAAGCAGCAATTCTAGTAATTTATTTTACTACCAGCACTAGGTACCATGACACTTGAGGTGAATGCAGACTAACAGGCACTACCAGTCGAAAAATCCCATCACTAATCCTGGTAGAAATCAAATACAATACCCAAACAGCAAATGCTTATAAAGGTAAACAGGAGGCTCCTTCCAGAAGTAGCCATTTCTTTTCTCTGAGCTTAGTGCAAGCTCAGTGTAGGTCAGGAAGAAGAAACTAATCAATATGCAACTGTCGGGACATGAAAGGTGACGTGTCTTGTAACCAGAACTGCACAAATGAACAGCAAAGCTGAGAAATCAACACGTTGCCAGAACAGAAGGGGGTATGAAGTAAATCAACAACATATATTTAAAAAGAAAAAAAATACTTACTTCCTCTTTCTACGCAAAAAAAAAATCTGACCTTTGCCATTAGACACCAGAATACCTTCTTAAATCTACGAACTCCTACAATAGTTTATCACAAACAAAAACAGCCTGAAGGTTTCACATATGTGGCTAGTTTCTCTTACAGTACTCTAAGCTTTGGCAACACTGCTCTGACACAACTTTTTGTCATCTGAGGTAGTAGTTTTGAAGCTGTTTCTGGAGGCTTCTCTTCCACTTCTATTCCACTTTTTGTATTTAATTTACACTGATAGTATAAGACTCTGAAAGCATTTGCCAGGTTTTTAGAGATTTCATAGTTGAACAAAGTGAAAAGTTTCTACCATATGAGTAGCAAAAGCAAGTGACAAAATCATATCAAATTCGTCTGTAACTTCCTTGAAGGATAAAGCAGTAAGAAAGGAAAAGGTAACTGCACACCCAAAGGAAGGAGTAGTGATAGGCAGAAAATTGTCCAATGAGAATCAGAAGCCTCAAAGAAATTTAGACATGGAAAAGTCAAGTCTGTGAACACTAACAGACTGTTCTAGAAGACTGAGGGAAGGTAGGAGGATGAAGGAGAAATGTTTTATCTGACCGACTAGATCATACAGAAGGAAGAGGCCTGCAAACAGATTAAGATCCCATACCCTTACTCACAAGAAAAAAAGACCATGTTACCCCTCAAATCACAATCACATTGTAGGTTACACACAAGAACTTCAAATGCAAGACACCGACAATGGAAAACAAAACGTGTCTAACAAATCTGTCTTGTTCACTTAAGTATTTCAAACTAAAATCTAACATTAAAAAAAATAAAAAAAAATAAAAAAACACCAAACACCAATGGATGAGCTTTACAGTTCTATACTTCACCTGGTTTAAATTCACCTAGTGGAATAATGGCACATTAAGTGATTTCTTTACATAAGATACTGACCATATCACCAAAGCAGCACTTGTACTTTGCTATTACAAGTGTAACACGTGGCATTACTCACCTGCTGGAGTTACATTTTCAACAGCCACAGCTGCTGTAGCCAGCCTTGTCTTGCTTTCTTCTCCTAAGCTTCTTTCCTGTTCTCTTCACTCCTGCAAAAACTAGTGGCTGACCTCTGAACTGTAACTTGAAGGAATAATAGCAGAACAGATCTGCTCCCTTTCTTCCCATTGAAATCACGGTTTTTATCTTTACCATTAACAAAATGGTATCAATACTTACTTTTGCATTAAATGAAATAATAGTGGTTCTAAGGGAGACATAACTTACTTTTTAAATAAGCATTTGGAGTTCCTCTATTCACTTCAAGTCTTACTGAAGTACTAAAATAAATTTCCTTTTGGTTTGTGTCCAATAAAAATAAGTACTGTGTAAGCGTAAATAGGTTACAATTTCATTTTCTATGTTGCGGGCTTTGTTGTCCACTACTGTAAGAACACACAGCTGTTTATACCCAGCAGTATTCTGCCATTCTGTACCACATACCACGTCCTTTCTGAAACACACGTTTCTTGTCAGGGGCAAACATCTCTTATTAGAGCACAACCACAATGCACAGCTTTTAAATTTCTCCATCACACAGACAACAGAGGAAAGTGAAGAACTGCGTCTTTTAACCACGCGGCGCAGTCAGGTCAGCCGGTTACGGCTCCAAAGTGCAGATTAGAGGAACGGGGAACAGCGGCAAAGTCAGCATTTCCCTAAACCTACCTGTTGTTGCCACACCTGAGGTTTACCCTCAGGTTCCCAGTTCTCCCTGTCAGCTCCTACACGTGCACAGCCTCAGCTCCCACACTGCGGGGCGAGCCCCGCACCCGCTCCCGCTCCGCTGCCTCCGGGGAGCTCGCCCGGCCGCCGCTTCGTCCCGCCCGGGGCGAGCCCCACTCGGCCCCGCACGGCCCCGCACAGCCCCACTGCTCGGGCTGTGCCCCGCACAGCGCCGTTCAGCGCGGCAGAGCCCCGCTCAGCCCCCAGCCGGGCCGAGCCGGCGGCAGCGCCGCCCGGAGGCAGCTCCGCTCCCCTCCCCCGCCCCGGCGGCCCCGCAGCCGCTCAGTCTCATCCCCGCCGCTCTCCGCGAACCCCGGCGGGGAGAGCAGAGAGCCCCGGCGGCGGCACCGCCGCCACCCCCTGCCCCGCCCCGGCCGCCGCCCGGCTCACCTTGGGGAAGGTGCCCTCCCGCCGGGGGCTCTTCGGGTGGTCGAAGTGGCCGCGGTCCAGCATCAGGTAGAGGGAGAAGATCACCACGCAGAAGACCGCGCTGCCGAACACCGTGAACTGCCGGCTCAGCTTCATGTTCGCGGTCGCCGGGCCGGCCCCGCCGTCGCCTCCCCCGCGCTTCTCCCGCCGCGGCGGGCGCACCCGGGCCGCGCTCCCCGCCCCGCGCCCGGGGGCGAAAGTTCTGCCCCCGCGGCGGGGCGGCCCGAACCCTCCTCCGGAGAAGTGCGAGAAGTTGCCCCCCGCCTGCCCCCCTCTCCCCCGCCCGCCGCGCCGGGGCGAGTAGCCGCGGAGAGACCTCTCCGGCGCGGTGAGAGGAGAGCCGAGAGTTTCCGGAGTGGATCGACTTCCCCGGCAGGATCGCGCCCAGCGGGGAAGTGGTGGCAGCGGCGCTGCGGGGCCGACCAAGAGGCGCTGTTCCCTTCTCCCTTCTTCCTCCTCCTTCTCTTCCTCCTCCGCCCCCCGGCCGCCTCCGCGGCCGCCCCGCTCCTCCTCGGGGTCCGGCACCTCCTCCCGCCGCCGGAGCGCCGCTGCCGCCGGGGCCGCCGCGCACAAGCTCCGCGCCGAGCGAGCCCCCGCCCGCCCGCGCCGACCCCGCCGCCGCCGCCGGAGCTTCGCGTCACGGGCGCCGCTCCGCCCCCGCCCGCCCCAGCGCTCCAACCCCGCGGGAGCCTCGGCCACCGCCCCTCCCGCTGGCCCCGGGGAGAGCGAGGAGGAGGAGGAGGGGGAGTCCCGCTGCCCACCCCGGCTCGGCGCGGCGGGGCCGCTCCGGCGCTGCCTCCTCCGCCCGGGCGGTGCGGCCGCGCGGAGGCGCCGCGCTCCGCTGTCGCCGCCGCCCCGTCGGCGGTCGGTGTGTGGCAGCCTCGGCCGCGGGAAGAGAGCAGGATGAGGGGGGAGCGGGAGGGCTCCCGTGGAACTCCGCCGTTCTGGCCGGGCCTTGCTGTGGCCGGAGCAGAAAGATGGGGAGTGCGGAGAGCGCGGCGACCCCCGGCACCGAGCGACCTCCGACATCCGCGTTGTTCAACAAAACCTCGTAGCACCTTCCCATAAGCGAACCCGATTGCTCGCTAACAGCATTAAGCTCGTTTGTGAGCCCCTGACAAGGTCCAGTTTGGGTCAGGTTTTTCTGTGTATAAATAAGTATCAGTCTTCATGGAAAGCATCGCATGGGATGCAGGAATAGGTCACTGGTGGAGCAGGACGGTCCTTCAAGTTGCATTACTTCTCTGTTTTGTAGCTTTTAGATTCTAATTCTTACAGATGTAATCATGCCTGTCATCTGCTCCTGCCCAGTATTTCCTGGCTCATCATGGAATCATGTTCTACCACTGTGTGTGCTTCTTTTTTAATGCCTGTCATTTAGACATACTTTTATGCCTTAAAGTCAGGATGTATGTGTGTTAGCATTGCTACTGTATTTTTATTTTCCACGAAAATCATTCTCTTCTCTAAAAAAAAGTTAAAACTGTAATAGTACACAAACGTGTACCAAAATTTAGTAGACTTTTTCAGGAGCCAAAAAGCTTATATTATTCCTAAGTCTTCCAAAGTTTGGAGTGTCTTTGAATATCTTACAGAACATACTTGAGTATTTGAATATTCATAATGTCTTCCATTTCTCCCACTGGACAAAAAACTGAAGTGTGGTAATCTGTCTTTGAAGGGCAGTACAAAACCGCTGCAATCACTGAGTATGGATGTTAAGAACTACTGAGGTTGCCAAGGGGAGAGGAACCTTAGTCCATCCATATCATACCAGTTGATGCCAGGGCCAGCAAGAGATGCCCAGGGCCTGGAGAGGGATCACAGGCCAGCCAGAGAACACCTGAAGGGCAGCACAAAGGAATTCCAGCCACTCAAGCCAGTAAGTTCCTTTGCAACTTAAATGCCTCTGTGCAAATGGATGTCTTGTCCTGTTGGAGTATATGGAGTTCCACCTGGGGATGAGATGAGGAGCTGATCAAAGATTTATGGGTCAGGATTGAAGGGAGGACAGTGACAGGTGGCATTATAGTGGAGGTCTGCTCCAGGCCTCCCAACCAGGAAGACCAAGCAGAGGAGTCCCTCCACAGACAGACAGGAACACACCCATGTTCACAAGCCCTGGTCTTCACGGGGGACTTCAACCACCCCAACATCTCTTAGAGGAGCAACACAGCAGGGCACAGGCAATCTAGGAATTTCCTGGAATGTGTTGATGAGTACTTCCTTCTCCAAGTGATAGAGAAGCCAGTGAGGAGACATGCTGTGTTGGACCTTATTCTCACCAACAAGCAGGGGCTGGTGGGGAATGTGAAGCTCAAGGGTAGCCCAGGGTGAAATGATCATGAAATGGTCCTTAAGATCCTTGGGACAATGAGGGGGTAGCACAGTAAGTTCACTGCAATGAACTGCAGAAGAACTGATTTGGCCACTTCAGGAATCTACTTCATGGGATATTCATCTACTACCATGGAGTAAAGCCCTGGACAGAGGAGGAGCACGAAACAGCTAGCTAATAGTCAAGGATCACGTCTTCCAAACTCATAAGCAATGCATTACAACAAGGAGGAACTCAGCAAAAATGCAGGAGCAGGAGGAGACCTGCATGGATGAATTTCTGGACAAGAAGCAAGATGGTTCTGAATAAAACCCTAAAATGTTCTGAATAAAACACAAAAAGGAAGCCTGCAAATGGTGGAAGGACAGGTATCTGGGGAGGAATACAGAGAATTTATCTGAGCAGCCAGGGACCAGGCTAAGAAAGCTAAAGCACTGCTAGTATTAAACTTAGCCAGGGACTTCAAGGGCAAAAACAAAAGCTTCTACAGGTATGTCAGTGGTGAAAGGAGTGTAGGGTAAATGTGGCCACTCTCCAAGAGTAAATGGGGGATGTGGGACATAGAGAAGACTGAGGTACTTAAATACCTTTTTTTCCTCAGTCTTTACTGGCAAGAGCTCAGCTACACTGCCTGAGTCACAGAGGGTAAAGGCAGACTGTTATGGGTCACCTAGGTGGGCCTAAATTTGGGCTCTGGAGTTCAGACTAGGCCGAAGCTGTCAGCTGACTTGAGCTGGGCTGAGCTAACAGCTGACCTCTTGTAGCCAGTAATTTTGTATTCCATACCACATTATGACATCATCTCCAGGGAAGTAGGAACCTGTGTGGGAGTGGTTAAGGCAGTCGCTTCTCAGCCCTCCTCTTGGGAGGACGCACGATGGTGCCCCAGGGGGGATGGAGAGGACCAGGCCCACCGCTGGCTCACAGGGTACCTCAGGAAAGTAAAATATGTTGTTCTGGGTCTCTCCTTTCTGCTTGGGTTTGTCTCCCTGGGGAATAAGCTTCTTCTTAAGTAATGTGTAGTTAAGACAGTAAAGTTTGTGTGTTCGTTAAGAAGTTGAGGTGGGGAACTTGTTGTTGCAGACTTGTGTGAGTGTATATTTGTACTCTCTTCTAAATGTCTCTTTCTTTCTGTGAAAAATATATGTAGGTTTAGTACAAATGCGGTTTGAAGTGTTTTTTTTTCTTTCCCCTCTCTTTTCCTCCCTTTCCCTGGTGTTAGGAGGGAGGCTTTTCTCTCTGTGCTTGGGGGAGTTGGCAGTTGCTTATCTCAAACCAAGACACAGACATAGATAGAGTAAAGAACTACCCACTGTAGGTGAAGATCAGGTCCAATAATGTCCAAGGAAACTGAAGATGCACAAGGACAATGGACCTAATGAGGTGCATCCACAGGTCCTGAGGGATCTGGCTGAGGAAATGCCTAAGCCACTACCCATCATATTTGAAAAGTCACAGTGGTCCAGTGAAGTTCCCACTGACTGGAAAAGTGGAAATGTAAACCTCATTTTGAAAAGGGGGAAGTGAGAAAGACCCAGGGAACTACAGGCCAGTCAGTCTCACTTCACTGCCCAACAAGATCATGGAGCAGATCCTCCTTAAAAGTATGCTGAGGCATGTGGAAAACAAATTTAGTGTCCTTTTACAATTGGGTTGCAGCACTGATCAACAAGGAAAGAGCAAATTACGTCATTCACCTGGACTTGTGCAAAACTTTTGATACTATCCCACATGACATCCTAAACTGGATCAGATGAATGATCACACTCAAAGAGTTCTAGCCCATGGCTCCATGCCCAGGTGGAGGCCTGCGGTGTTCATCAGGGGTTGGTATTGGCCTGGGGAAGAGAAGGCTTCAAGGAAACCTTACAGAAGCCTTCCAGTACCTAAAGAGGCTCTACAAGAGAGCTGGAGATGAAGTTATCAAAAAGACATGTAGTGATAGGACAAGGGGGAATGGCTTTAGACAGAAGAGGGTACCACACAAGGACATTAGTTATCAGGTGGCTAAGTGAGCAAGTGTTGTCACAGACAAGGAGACCCTGTTCTCCCCTCTGTTAGAGGATTTCTGAGTGATATTAAGTCATATGAACTGAAAAACTTACAGAGAGCTCCTAAGGATTCTTTGCTTTTAGGTTTCTTCTCAAGATATAGGTGATCTACATTGTAGAAATATACAGAACCTGTGTTTGCTAATGAAAGCAAAAACCAGTTCATCTGTTTTCTTACAAGGATCTTTTACACATAAAACTGTAATGTTTTATTGAACTGTGATTTGGTTTTTTTTTTAAACTGTAAGGAAATTAACAATTCTCGTGTCACTTCACTGTTTCAGTGTTGGATATGGAGTAGTATGAGAGGTCATAATGTACGATTACAGTAAAACCATATTTTAAGTCATAATAGTTTCAGTCATAGCAGTCTAAATAAACCAGGGGTCAAAGGGAGAGTAGTACCTGGTCTTACACTTTAAAGCTGTGTTATAATGTATATTTGCCTGAGGGGACAAATGCAGGTTGCTTTTGTAAGTGTGTCACAATCTACAAATTGACCTGTTCATGTTGGTTTCTCTGTATTTGATTTTGCAACTCTTCTTGTTCTTGTGGTTAGAGAATTTTTTCAGGCAATGCTTAAGATTAGATATTATTAGCTATTTAGAAACATGCTGGTTGTTGTCTCAGGTACACTGTAAACTTCTAATTTTTAATAGCTGATACATAAGAATGTATCTTCTGTAGAATGAAACACTCATTTTATGTGGTCTAAGATTGATACTTTTAGTCTATCATCAATAAATCTGGTATGCGTGCTATCAAAGACAAAAGAACTACAATATTTCCAGTTCAAGTTTGACTGTTTTGGTATTGTAAGTGTATCATCATGATATAAAATCATTATTATTGGATTGGACAACAAATTATCAATAGCTGCTTATTTGAAAACTGTAGCTATCCTCAGAAATTTTGAAGGAACATAGGAATTTAGCAAGCTTTGCATTTCATCTCCAAGAAACTGATTTTTATCATTTGCTTCATTCAAAGGCTTATAAAGCTTATAAATCCATCCTTTGTAGTAACAGTTGCAATTTAAGAAAGGGAGACAGTTTCTTAAATCCATAATGCACTGCGTTTGGTGGGTAGTTATATTTCTGAGTATGGTACAGAGGACTAGAACATTTTTAGCTTGCCTGAGATATTTCTTATTGGAAATGGAACTCAGTGTTCTTGTTACACACTCAAAAACAGCTCTGGTTGTTCAGATTTATTTTTTCTGAAGTTCTGTTGTATACCAATTTTTTGTTTTCTTTTTCCTTTCTCTTTTTTTTGGGGGGCGGTGGTGGTGGAGGGTGGGGTAGTGAGTGTTTTTTAATAGTGCAAAAACAACAGAGGTAATAGCACATGCATATATGTATATATGTGTTGCACTATGATGCAGAGGACCTCCAAGATTTTTATTTTTCCACCAGTGTTAAGCATATGTATTCTTAGGAATTAGATTTGGTACAAGTGGTCAAAAGGAGGAACAATTCTTACTTTCATTTTTTTAAGAAATTTAGCTTGTCTGAGCATACACTCCCTTTTTGTTTTACGCGTCAGTAGCTTTTGAAGTTCTGGATGCAATAACCTACATTTGACAAAGATGTAATATTAAGCCCACTTAATTTTTATGTTTCTTCAATGTCAGATCAATCACTTCTATTTAAATACAAATGAAAAATCAACCAGGAAATGGTTTAGCAGTGCCTCATTGCCTACTATTAGTATCATGCTGCAGTACTTGCCACTCTTTGCATTTATTGAAGGTGTAAGGCTCCAGACTGCAAAAAATCAATCCACTTTCCAAGCAGTCAGGTCATTCTTCTCTAAAATATTAGTAACTAGTGAAGGAAAATAAGACATTCCTTTCACCTCCATTGAATTTATTTCCTTGGTTTTTATATATAACTTTATGTTAAATGTTCATGGCTTAAGAATTAGGCTGCATTGACCCAGTATAGATCTTGAAACAGAGTGAAGCATCAAGCAATTAGCTGGATCTCTTACATTTTTAGAGCTGATTTGCTGCAGAAAGTTGATTTTTATAAGGTACTTGTGTATATATATATGTATGTGTATACTCTCTAACATACAGAACTTGCCTCCAGCTGCTTTTGGAGTGCATTGTTTTAAATGTATGTTTACAATTTATGTCTTTATTTGACAATACCTCATTTAGAGAGGGCAAAGGGGTGTGATGCTTCTCTTTTAAAATCAGAATGTTGAAGCTGTATGTATGCAGAAAACCAGTGTAGAAACTGGCAGTTGATTGCTTCTGTTCTGTTATCCTGATAGGCTAAGCAACCCACTATATTAATCTACTGCAGGTTGCAATAACCAGCAAAAGCATAGACTGAAACAGTGCAGAATGCATGTCCATTCAGATTTACAAATCTCTATTTCAAACCCATGGAAGACCTTTTGTTTTTCTGCAAACAACAGTGCTAACCATTCTTACCAGTCAGTTGAGGACTGTATGATCCCTCTTGCCAAGTGCTCTCTGACACTATTTTCCAAGGTTTTTCATGAACCGTATGTCTTAACCTGTATAAAGGATGCTTTCCTCAACCACTAAATTGATTTTTGCTAATGGATGACCAGTTTTCCCACTAGCTGGACGAATTTGAACTAAGCAGTTCTGCTCAAACCATAGATGGGCTGAGTCAAAACAGCTGGATTCTAAAGGGCAAAGAGCTTTCCAACAAATGTTAATTTAATGAGCATGGAATGACAAATACCAAAAAGATCTTTGAAGTAAGGTGTACCAAGTCACATGTTGTTGAGTCTGGCTCAATGTGTGTTATGAAAGCTTCCTGAGGTTATTACAGTCTAATAATATGCCATTCTATAACAAGGAATGCTCAAATCAAAATGTTAAATGCCAAACAACAAAAAAATTATTATTGGACAAGGCTGTTCATTCATGATGAATCTACTCATTATGCAATGTGTCAATGTATTTTTACAAAGTGAAAGAATGCTTTCTTTCTTTGCTGAATACTATTGGATATGTGGTTTTTATTTGTATACTCTGTAATATGTAGTCATATCCTTAAAAAATAGAATAAATACACAAGAAAAAAATGAACAATGTATCAGCTACACATGTATTTTGTTCTTAAAATAAAAACTGTTTCAGTGCAAAGCACGGATGAAGCACAGAGGGAGAAGCTTCTACTGTAAACAGTGAAGCACTGGCTTTAAAAGTAATGCATAGGCTGAGCTAAATAAAGTCTGAACATTGTGGAACAGAAATTTTGGGGGCTTCTTCCAGAGTCATTCCATTCTCAACACAGTGATCAGAACTATTATGTAATACTACAGTTACAACTCTGAATCAGGTGTAGTCAGTTTTCTGCATCTCCAAGTATCACAAATGTACTAAGTTCCCTCTCTAGAAAAAAAAAATAAAGGAAGTGTTTAATTAAAAAATATAGTATTATTCTCAGAATTATCCACAGCTGTGGAACCATTCTGTGAACTGCAAATATTTAAGGGCAGACATAGTGTAATGAAAATAAAGCAACAACTAATGGGTAGAGATAAAATTCTGCATTAGTAATATCAAATCAAAGAGCAATGTCTCCAATATGTTGTAATAAGGTTAATAGGAATATCAGTTTATATTTTTAATTAACTAATATTGATGAATATTAAAAAGGAAACAATTACAAAAACATTCATCAGGGTAGTAAAAATTTCACTTGTTAAAAAGAGCTGTTACAAGTACAGAATTTTTACTGTCTACTTCAGAAAGTCTGTAAGTCTAGCAATAGAAATAAATGTCAACCAAAGTCAACTTGTGTTTTGCTGTGAAATATTTGTTTAAAATACAATCTTGATCACTTGAGTTAACCTCTAAAGTATAAAAAATTAATCAATTATCAGTCACCTATACTCATGAAAAGATTACCTTAGAGACATGTTTCACTCTTTTTGAACATTTACCTGGGGCAGAAAAAAAGATAACTATTTTGGAAGTTCACTAATGTTCTTATGCGTGTTTTGAATCCACCAGTTTTAAACCATGTGCTGTAAGGAAGAACTTGAACATAGCCCCAACTCTCTCACATTATACAGAAATGGCCTAAAGAGACAAGATGACCCAGAACTCCATTTAATAGTGAATATTTTACCGTATTTTGAAGTGATGCCTTGGAACGTGTGAATTCATGTCCCACCTTAATAGAAAATAACTGTTAATGTCTATGGAAGTTCTAGATCTTTGTTTGTAAGGGTATTTTACTGTAACTTCACTATGTATTTCTAATTTTGGGGTACAAACTAATTAAATCACAACATATGTTTACAAACTTGCTTTTCTTGAAATAATGTTGACAGTATGGAACAAAATTTGCATGTCTATTGTTGGCTACTGCCTATTGCAAATAAACTTTCAAATTGCAGAGGAAAAAAAAAGTATGGTGTGCTTTCAGATGACATTTCGATTCCTACTTTTTCCTTTGATCTCTTTTCAATTCAACTGAAAATTGCCCTAGAAATCTCTAAAATGTCTAGCTTTTATGATGTCCCATATGTATTTCAAAAACATGCTAAAGATTAATCCTAACTAAATAATGCTTACAATATTACATTAAGGATAGTAATAAACAACATGTTCCCATCTTCCCTAAGGTGCCCCTATAGAAGAGAAGTGCTTTCCACATTCAGTGTTTGCTGCTCTGGGTTGTTTGGACTTGAAGGAGGTATTGGGAGCCTTGACACTGCTTAACTGGTTGGTATTTCAACAGAAAATTTTGCAGTAAATATGTGTATTTGTGTGTGCATTATAAAGTAATGAACATCTGAAGAAAAAATATACAGAAAAACAAACCCAAAAAAAACTTTAACAAGATGAGAATGCTGCTTGATACTGGAAAACAGAAAGAATACCCATTACCTTGTCAAATACCTTGCAACTTCCTCCCAGAAGCCCATTTTTTGAGTTTAAACTGTTTTGTCACATATCCAGCTCTGTCAGCAAGGAGATAGATGTCCTGCTAGGGGCTACTGGGCAGCAATACCCCTGGGCAAGAACTCTGTGGGATGCTGAAGTGTTACCTCAAGAAGAAACAGAAAAACAAACCAAACAAATTCTTTGCAAACTGGAACATTTTGCAACAAGCTTACAAGACTGTTGCTGTACATGACCTACATAGCAGGTAGGCATAATACTTGATTGCATTGCTCCACTACTTCATGTCACAATTTAGAAAGAAAAACAAAGGAAGATTGTAACATTATTTATACAGTTCTGGTGAAGATGTCCCCACAATTCCTGTGGAAGAATTTTGTCACATGGTGTTCCACAGCTACAGTATTTTAGAGTTTTACTTTGAAAGCAAAAAGGGAAAGGTAGCAGGAAGAAGAACAGCTGTTCTGTTGACAGTAGAGGAAGTAAGGCTTTGTTTCCTATCATTTTTCTCCTTCTTCTTTGATTTGCAGTAATTTAATAAAGGACAGGCACTATTTTTCACAATAGTGGCATTATTAGCTTATTTTACCCTTCAGAAAAGATAGGCTTAAATAAGCTTACTAATAATGTTAAGCTAGCCGTGAAACTTCTCCATCAGAAGGGCATTAATCAGATATCTGTTTTCTACCTCATTGCCCATTTTTATAAATTCTACAAGACCGCAACATATTTATCACTGTTTTTCTGTAATATGTGGTTGATATTCGCTAGTGATTTTAAAGGAGAGGATACATAAGTGTTCTTGTTACTGAATTTTGGTTTCCCTCATTAAATAAGGAACGACGCTGAGATTCCTGAGAAATCATTGTCCTCTGTCATATAAAGATTGAATAAATGCAGTGTCCTTCACCACCACAGCACAGAAGATTGGAAGCAAGTGCTAACAGAAATGTACTACAACTGTCCTCAACTCAAGTGGTCCTCAGACTATTATCACGAGGCATTAAGCAGGAATCACTCAGTAGTTATGATAACATGCTGGCATTGTATCTTTCCTTTTCTATTGGTGATGCTGTCTTTCTTCAGTCAATGATTAACTACCTCCTTAGCCCTTTCATCTCTTTCTTTCTGCTGTGAGAAAAAATACATGAATGAGGAGGAGGAAATTATCTCCCATTCTGCTCTGGGTTGAAGGCAACAAGCAGAGAATTGACTTCTATAGCTTTTTATCTTCACAGCATGCTATCTTCATCACAAGCAATCACATGCTTGTCAATATGACCATGTCTGCTCCATGACCACATTGCCAGTGTCAGCAAAGCACAAGATTCTGTTGGCACTCTGTGACGTGATGAGAAGAACACAGATGTCTGATCTGCTCACAGAAATTCACATTGTATAATTTTATTCTTTGCATTTATAAGAATTGCATATAATTTGCCTGCTCATGCTTGTCATCACAGAGGGATACCTCATAAGTCTCTTCACTGAAATCAAATGCTGAAGGTATGAACCTTTGACTTTGTTATTAGGATCAAGATCAGTGCCTTGCAGAAAGGCTATCAGTTTCAAGGATTTTGTGTTGATTTCCTCTTCCATAGCTATGTTTGTCTTGTTGCTGGAACATCTTAGCAGAAATTGTGAATCTTGCTTGAAAACAGAGGTGACAACACTTGTCCTTTAGAGTAGTTCAACAAGTGAAAAGGAGCAGATGAGCATGAATATATACATCAGGCATACCGGGACCTCAAAAATAGGTGCTACCACTCAATGATAGAAATTTAAAATGATCAAGCATGGACATAGAACTTTTCTATAAAGGAAAGTAAATTAAGACATATTTATGAGTAGCTTGTCTAGTGCTTTAATGACAGTATGCTCATGCAGGAGAATGTCTTGTATGGCGAAGGTCTTGAATGCACTGCCCAGTGTCTACTGGCAAACAATATTTCAGATCAGGCAGGTGCTGGAATATTGTGTTTGGTGCAGTGGTTCTACTGGTTCACACCTCCTGTACTTTTAGGAAACCTTAAAACCCCTTGCTGCTCTTCAAGTGAAGCTTTATTTAGATGTGTGTCAACTGGATAAGGAACAATTTAAACTATATACCAATAATGAGAGAATGTACCTTTAATGAGTTTTACAATACTTACAAGCTTGAATGAGAACTGGAGGGTATTGGTGCTTCCTGAAAGAATTGCAGATTAAGATAATATTCACATATATTTGAATTGTCCAGCAAAACCACTGAGTTATGGTGTTCTGTATAGTATTTTTTTCCTGCCAGTTAAAATAAACTCGTGCATATTGTGAACTGTCACTGTTGCTTTGTATTTAATGTGCAGGTGTTCTGTAAACTAAAAACTCACATCCCTTTGCCATTGGTGATATTCTTTGATGCCAAGAATGCAAACACATAACTTGATTAAAGTATATGATAATGAAATGTTCTAAATAATGATTATGTGTATTTTTTCCTCTTTTTAGTGTGTTTTCTTGGATATAAATTACACAGCAGACTATTCACTTATTAGCATGAGCATTTTGAAGTACATATAATCAGAGATAATTCTAGAATTTAATTTGGGGTTTAAATTAAGGTCATTGTTAGGACTTAAAGTAGATTTATGTTACTTCAGATACACACACACTTAACAGAAGCTAAACATCTGAAAACTGCTCTGTAGTTAATAAATCATGTGACATTTGTTTCTAGTTTTAGAAACCATAAATTATTTGTTACTATCACTTACTTAATAGTACAACCGTGTTCTTCCGGGCAGGAAAGGGGGTAGTTGTGACATTTGCTGAATGTTTTTTTAAATTTAGGACAAAGGAGAGTGGTAAGTCTGGAATGAGAATGAATTAGTGGTTTTGAAACTCTTATCACCTAGCAGGAAGAACCTCCCTTTTTATTGCCATCACAAAAGAGTTAGGTATAGTGCCTTAAAACAGTTTCTTAGATGAGAAAGTATAGCTTTATTCCAGAACTGATTTCACTGTTAAGCTGAGACACTAAATCTCTGACAAGATCATATGTTTCTCAGCAGAAAATTATCATTCCCTTTATTTTAAGACAAATTGTTTTCTTTTTGGGTGTTTTATTTCTACCAATGCTAATACTAACCAACATGTTAACTGATATTCAAGGGCTGGCCTTTCCACCTTCACATAATTTCAAAAGAATGATAACTAACATTCCTGCTCACATAGGGTGGGACTTCAGGCCCTCAATGGTACAGCTTAAGTTTACTTTATTTGTTGCTAACAGAGTCAGTCTTAATGTTTGCACCAGTCCTGAATGCACATCATATGCCCTGTGATGCAGCATTCGAGATCATGATGGTGCATGGTCCGTGAAGTCAAGCAACCGATGAAGATGATACCCTTTGACTGCAGAAGCACTTGTGGTGGCAGAAGCAAGAGAACATAGGTTTATATTGATTCAAGGTGAATGTTAAGACATTATGTTTTTTGTAAAGCAGCTTGACTGGCAAACAAAGGTACATTTACCTACAGTTTTAACCCAGAGGTGCAGTGATCTGAATTTCAGGTGCGACTGGATTGTGTGTAACAAGCAAACATACAACACTAAAATTCCTCACTGGGCTGTGGATTGGATACCAGTGCCTAATGGAAAACTGTCAATAATTCAGTTCTTTGCATCTATACTGCCTCTGCAGGGCTAAGATATTATTTATGCAGCTTAAACCTTTTGGAACAGCTTTTCCAGGACCAAAGAATAAAGCAATGTGAATTTTGAATTCAGACTGTCATAACGGATAAACATAACATTGTTTTTTCTAGAGTTTTATTATTTCTTTGAAAGAAATACAATACATTGGAAAGCATGAAGAATAAATTGAAGGAAGCTGAGTATTATATCGGACAACAGAATTGTTCTGATCACTCAGGATTGTTTCACTCATACAGTTTGTAAATCATTTAACTATCCAAAAAGCATAGAACTTAGTGAAACTGAACTAAACTCAATAATGTCTTGAAACAACTTGAATTCTATAATGGAAATAATCAATCAAAACACATTGGAAAACCTCAAAATTCTTGCAGGAGAAACAGAAACAGATTATTTCTATTTTCAAATAGCTGTTGAAAGGCCAGTTCCAAAGCTTGACCCTAGAATCGAAGCCTCAAAACCTATGAACAACACTGGTTCTGAAACTATCCAGCTTCCAATAGAGAAAAGTTTGATACATCTCAGAAAAACTTTTCTGTTTCCACTGCTCTTAGTGATCTCTCTCAGTAAAAGACTAAGCTTCTGAAATTATATTGCTGCTACCTGTTATGAGGGACTACATAAAACCTTAACAGAAATAGCTGCGTGCAGCAGTCATCTCTAATTTATTGAATGAAATAAGCTGTTAAACTCCTTCATTAAGAAAAAAAACCAGCTTAACAATAATAACAGGTCAAAACCTTAAGTATCATCTACAAGTCTATTCAAAGCCTTCTACTGCCTTACTTAGCTCCTTTTAGTATCTAATTAGTGATCAGCCACCAAAATATTAGTCTTCAAGAGAAGGAAAAAATTAGAAAGCTTTTGAGGCAGATTTGACTACAGATGGAATAGAGCTGTGACAAAGCAATTTTCAATTGTTTGATTACTGTCAAGTTCTGAAGAAAATTACTCTGCATTCCTTATTAGTAGATTCTCTCAGCTTCTCTTCTGTCTGCCTTTTTTATAATAGAAAGCTTTGATGTGACTCAAAATCCAGACATAAAATAAGCAGAGGTGATGTAACTCTTATACTACTTTCTAACTGAAATATTATTTTTCATTTAACAACATTCCAGGATTAGATGTATTTATAGTCTTGCAAAATAAATTTATGCTTCATTTACAGAAAGAATTTCACATGCATCGGGAAATATTTAAATATATATTTGAAAATGTTGACAAAGATAAAATAAAAGAACATAGACTTCAATAACTATTGACAATTAGAAAACTTATGCATTCAAATACAGGTTAGAATAACTTTGCAATTACTTTTTCTTTATGCTGATAATGACAAGTGTAACAGAAGAAGATATCAATAAGTTATAAAACAAAGTCTAAATAGGTAATTACATTATCAATAATTTTTTTGCAAATAATTATTTTATTGTTACTGAGTGGGAGTTCTTTCTGTATCACAGTTAGTCTGGACATGTCTGTTTTCACTAAGACTAGATGTTACAGTTATATTACATTTCCACAGTGAATTATTTTAAACATGAAATCTCACAGGTTGTCTATGATTAAAACAAAGCTAAAACATCTATTTACTCATCATGGTTGGCACACTAGCTCAGAGCCTCAGCAGAATTAAAGATTATGGAATCCGAATTATATTTCCCAGTGTTTACCGTTGGCCTGGTCATTACTACAAAGATTTATTAGTGGCACTTGGCTTCTTTTATCACAGTCTGTCTGTATGCGTAGAGTTCTCTACATAATTCTCATGCATTTACTAGTGAACATAAACCTGTTCCTCAAACAAAATAAGATCTTTCTTAGTATATTTGCATTTATGCAGTGCCTAAGCAGACAAAGAATGATATCATAGTTTAAACAGTTCTCCCAAAGCAAGCCAACAATGCAGCTATTCCAGCAGAAGAAACTTTACTCATTCCAATGTTTTAGTTTTTCTTCATGAAGCAAAGCATGGTGGGGAACCTGGCTGTCAAATCACAGCACATCTTTCTGAGAAGGATCCCTACTGTGCCTCACTTCTGTGCTGTTATATGCTGTTGGAAAAATTTTCTATTTCCCTAAAACATTGATAGGCTCCTATTGTATCAGAATTAGTGTGGATGTTTTGTTGGAGGCAGGGAAGCCCAGAGCAACAGCAGGGCAAGGTGTATGCCAAATAAAGAGAAATTAAATGCACCAGACTTCCGAGACTACACAGCATAAATATGAGCCTGAATAGTCTTACTCAGATATGATTTTTAAGGTATTCAGCACCAACATGTTAAACTGGAAAGCTGACACCTTCCTAATAGGAACAATGGACAGCAATGGGATCTGAACTGAGACAGGCTCTAAAATGTTGCCTGTGGGAGAAAATGTTAAAGCTGTAAATGCAAATGATGTTGAGAACAAGAGCTAAATGCTTGGAAATGTGTCTGGATACAGTAAGAAAAATAATTTGAGTAGAAGTGATGCGGAAGTGGCTGCTTCATGAATATAGACAGCTTATTTTCTCCAAAATCCTTTCTTCACTTTCTTCTCAAAATGATAGCTGCATGTACTTTTTTTGCTTGAACCTGGACACTTATTTTAATGATAACATGGTGCTTGATAGCAGTCAAAAATGAGACATATTTTGCAGAGATGTTTGCTAAGTAGTTATGCTATGTTACATGGTAAAACTGAGTGGGAAAGACTGATCTTTAATACTCAAAGAGATCTCGCATCTTTCATCATAAAAGACTTAAGTGTCAAGAGTGCACTATTGATCAAAATATCAGCAGGCTTGCTGCACAGCAGCCACTTGACAATACAGAAAAAAAATTACTCTTGTCCATGTAATGTAAATCTCTTTGTCAGGTTTTCAGTCTTCCTAGAAGTATACCTATAATCTCACTCTGGCAGAAAATAATAGGAACTTCTATGAATAAACTTAACTGTCAATCACAATTATGCTCTGCTTGGACTATTGAATGTCAGGCAGCATTCTGACAGAAGCCAGTCTCCTACATCTTGGTAACCTGACCAAATAAAGGCTAGCCTTTAAGCCTAAATGACTGATAGGTATCGCTGCTGTGTTACTCAGTGCACTACCTTTACAGCAGAAGCATAAATGCAGTAGCTCCTGTCCTGGAGCCCTGTTTGGGCTCCCCACAGACCAGTCATGACTGCTGCACTCACCAGCCTTTAGCTTCACTCATACCTGCCCCACAGCCTGTCTTGGGACCAGCCTTGCAGTATTGAACTGGTAGGATTACTGACAGCTAAACTGTTGCTTTTGACTGGGCTCTTACTTCTTGATCTTGGTCTTTTGTGATTACATTCCTTACTCCAGCCCTTGCATTAACCTAGTCAGAGCAATTCCTGTGATAACCCACTTTTTATAGCAAAATTGTCTAGAAAATTCTAGATAAAAAAAAAAATTATTTGTTTTGTATGAAGATGCACAGACATGCTGAAATTTTCTAAAACAATTATTGCTTTTCACACTGCATGATTTCATGTTCTGTCAAACCACTCTTTTAAATCTTACTGTGGCCACTTAGCAAAATATTGGCAAATCTATGATTGCTTGAAGTCAGCAAGAAAATTGAGCATCTTACTATCAGCCTTGGAGCTAGAATGTTTCGCGAATGTTATGAAATGCAATCACGCCCCAATAGCATGAGGGATATTTTCTGTAATAATGACTGTCCTAACCATAAGGCATTTTTAGCCTTCCTTCTGTCTTCCAAAGATGCACGCGACAACCTGCAGTGAGTCAGGTGATAGTTAACTCTGAAAACGCTGATTGTCATTCTGCAAGTAGAAAAGTTGCTCTTATCCTCTCAATATGTATGAGATACTTTCACTGATTAATTCAGCATTCATGTTACTAGCAGCAAGATATGTTAAGAAAGAAAAAATAGCACTAAAAAGAGTAAAAACAGATGCGTTTCTTGGAATTTTGCCCAAATACTCTGGCAGATTTTGTGGTGCTGGGCTATACATAATACCAAGCCTAAAATACAGAGAAAAAACAATCCACAGGATACTGCACCACATGCTCTCCTATGAGGTACAAGGATGCCTTCACCCATAGCCATAATGTCTTTTGTTATAGCCTTTTTCTACCAGTACTTGGTTAATCTGGGAAAGGCAGCCAGCACTGATTACACGTTATCAGAAGACATGTACTGGCTCCACTGTGCCTGATGATAAAGCCTCCTAGGCAGTAAACAAGCATTTCTTAGACTGAAGTGTATGATCCAGGCAGCACTGGAAAATGAACATGTCCAGGAAAAGAGTATGAGTCCTCTATATTCTTTCCACTTTTCAGTAGCATTAAAAATCAGTTGAGAGAAGAGAAAGGATGAGACTGATAGGTTATTGATAATTTTCCTTGGGAGCAAGACAGTTGAATCACACCACCTGATGAACGTAAATAGTTAATGAGTTTGCCTTGGTAAAAATCTTTCTGTTAGAAACAAATTTTCTTATCTATTTACTCAATGTCTAAGGAAGCTTCTAAAGAGGTACTCATTAGCATAACTGTCTTTCTAAAAGGTTATAATTTTGAATCAGCAAAATGCTATTTGAAGAAGTAAGAAAGAATGTATTAGCATTGAAAGTTTGAAAAATCTATAGAAAGACATGAGACTTTATCACATTTGGGTTGAGACAAATGACAATCTGGTCTATACATTCACTGCAGCAGAATAATTCAATATTGATATAAAACTCTTGTATTTCTCAATGCTGGAAACTAAGTTGTGCTTCAAAAGGTCAGCAGAAATGGCACTGTCTTGCAATTCAGACTTTTGGATGTTATCCAGATGCACTAACTTGATAAATGATAAAGACATGATAAATAACATCAGAGTGCTTTTTTATGTTTTCTAGTTTGTGCTTAATGAATTTACTTTATCTTGATCATCTGTTTTCCTTTTTTGTTCAAGTATCATGTACCAAGAGAGTAGAAAATAAAGAAAGACCCACTCAGTACTGTTGAAATAAGCTGAAGTTCCACAGGCAGACATGAGAGTAAGATGTAAAGCTCCAACAGATCTCATAAGTCTGAAATAAATAATACAGTCATTTAAGCAGCTGATCTACTAACACAGAAATTTGCTACTGCCCTCCTGTTTTGATCTTTCTAACTGAGTAATGAAATTAAAACAAGGAAGGATTTAGCACTGATTTTCTCTAAACTACGTTCCTGTGAACAGTAGTTTTAGTATTGTTTATGCTGAATACATTTTCTTCACACTGAATTTATTATGCTAACATAAAAAAATCGATAGATATTATTAATTTAAACTGTTAATTTAAAATTGTGGGAGAGTAATTTTCTTTTGTTTTTATGAATGGTATTTATCCTCATTTTGTCTGATACCTCATGCATTCATAGAGTGAATTATTTCATTTTTTAAAATGTACAAGATAACTTACTAAATCTGAATACTCAGGATTTAGAAAAAATCAATACCATCAAATTGTATACTACAAGTATGATCTGTTTTTTAATTTTTCCAGAGTAAGCCTCTTGTATATACCATCACTGGCAATGCTGGCTATAGGAATTTGGTCAGCTTGAGTCACTCAGACTATTTGTAGGATCCTTTCCAACAGTATTCCTAGGAGGATGTGATCAGGAACTCATTCATGCAGTTTTCCTACAGAAATTAACATAACAAAGAGCAGTATAAAATGTTCTGAATTTTTTTCCCCTCTTAGAAGTCAGTTCTGTCAACCCCAACTTCATCACCACATGTTTTTTTCCAAAGTTGGATTCAAAATCCAAAGCATGGGAATTTTTCAGAGGGATTTTTTTTTCAGACATTTATTCCATTTGTTGCCTAATTCACTTCTCTCTTTAGCTGTGCCCTACTTTAGGACTAAACAAGCTATGAGTTATGTAGGCCAAGTCAGACATCTATCATGTATATAATAAGAGTTTCAGTTGTGGTTAGACCTATTCTTTCCTAGTAGAAAAGGGGCCAGTTTAAAGCCAGTGGAAGAATGATGGAACAGCACTTATTGAACAACAAGAGATACATACAATCAGCATAGATACAATTAGGACTGCATAAATGCTGATGCTTAACACTTTCTTTTCCCTATCAGCAGCTTAACCTAGTTTCTGTGGGCTATAGCAAAAGCAATAGTTGTTATGCCTGTAGTTGTCATAAAAGTTACAATACTGTGAAAAGTGTTGAAGGCCGCAAAATACATTTTAACATTTCTTAAATGCTAACCTTTCCAAAATACCAGTATATCCTAGAAATTATTAAAAATTGATTAGGCTTATGATTCAACTTCCTCTTCAGCTGAGGGGAAAAGGGTCTGCAGGAGGGAAGTTTCCTTGGACAGACAGGATACCAATTTCCATCTCTTCTCTGGAGGCCAAGTGCCTCTTCATGCAGAAACCTGTGCTCAGATTTAACTTTTGTTTTATTTATGCTTTGTGCTTGATTTTTTCCTCTTTTACATACAGTTCTCATTCTAAAACTTTGAATTTCAGATTATTTTAAAATAGCCTCAGTTAATCCACTCTGTATTTTCATAAATGCAATAACAATCTATATGCTGACATGAGATATTGCTCTGAGGCTTTTATCATTCTACTCACAGAATTGTTTTATATCCATCAATACCATTCAGTATCACACAGGGTTTATCTTGCCTTTTTCCCCTGGACTTGTCCAGTATTTTTAGGAACATTTCCCAGAAACTGGATGCTGCAGTCTGTGGTAATAAACGTCTATTATTTCTTTCTGGCAGAGTGTTGGCATATTTCTGTTGGCATATTTCACTTTCTAAATAATGCACTGGCATAATTCAGTGATTTCCAGGGAATGTGTCCTTTCAGTATTCCAGATGAGACCACACCATTTTGGCATTTTTGATCTACAATGATCTACATTATCTTCTGTTCCCTGCTCTCCTTCTGTGATTTCACACCATGAAGGCTGTGCTTTATAAACACAGACTGATGCTTACAGTCCATTGCAAAGAAGTCACTTTTTCAAAGACAAGTATGCCAAAAGCTGTAGAGCACAGGACATGGGCAGATAAGTCCTTTTCATCTCTGAGAAGCTAGACCAGGATCAAGGCTATTTATCTCTGCCTAATTCCATCTGTTTATTGGGAAGTTTCCAGGTAAGTGGAGGTTGTGGATATACAGAACATGTATAGGCATAATAAAGAAACTCAGGATGGCTTGTGTTGAGGTTCAGGGTTGGGACCGTACATCCATCCCAGCTCAGCAAAAGTATCTGCACTAAGCTGTGCTAAATTGGATCTTCAGAGGGAAATACTTCAGAGTCTCACAAATTTTGAGCAAGGTCTGGAAATTACAAGATTGCAGTTCAGGAGTCTCTTCTCCTCTAAGGTACCATTTGTCAGTGAGATCGCAATAGCAAAGGATGGAGGAACCACTGCTGCCATCACTGACAGTACCATCATACTCAGTGGTGAATTCCAGTACAGGGGCTCCCCTGATCAAACAAAACTGGATCTTCAGAAGAGGCATTCTAAGAGTTCTTCTTGTTGCCTCCCACAGCAACTGGAGCAGCCAAAAGAAGCAGCTGCTAAAAGATAGCTCCTCTGCAGCTAGACCACCCTGCAGGGTCCTGACACCACATCTCCCGTGGCACAACTGAAGTAACACAGCCAGGCGTACTTATCTACCAAATAAGGACGACCCTGGCAAGTATTTTCTAATAGCTGTAAGTGTGCACACAAACTAAATGATCCAGTCCTCCTCTATTCTGGCCCCTCCCAGCAGAGGCCATGGTAGCACGCTTGGAAAGGGACACTGGATACTCCATCCATAGCACAAGGTTCTTCTCTTGCACACATTTCTGAAAACAACACAGAACTGAGAGGTAAAAAAAATAAAAGAAAAATTTAAAAAATGTATGTTTTATATGACATGCAGAGATGTATGCAGTGCAGTAGTCTTCTCTCTCTGTGACCCCTTTTTAACTATTCAAGTAATTACTTTTTAGGTTAGGCTCAAGACCAAAACCAGCACCTTTCTCAGACTTCCACTCTTTCCCCAAAGCTGCTTCCCACACCCCCAGCATTTACCCCATATTTCAGACAGTCCCATCAGGTGGGCTGAGTGATGTAAAGTGCAGCTAGCAAGAAAGTGTACCTATATTTTTTTGTGAAAAGCATGTTCCAATTCACAGCCATCCTCCATCAGCCCCTTTTAGGTGTTTGAATCAAAACAGGCTCAGCAAATGAGGGCAGGGAGCTTCCCACAGCTCCTGCCTTCCTTTCCCTGCTCCCTCTGCCTCACTGCCTCTCTCTCTGCAATCCTGGAAGCAGCCTATATGCATCAGGCACACGTCAATCCAAAAGCACAACCCAGAATAGTTGCTGTGCTCGGAATTACTCGGATAGTCTTGGATCATCCCATCCTTTACACTGACCTTATAGGGCCAATGCTGCTGTGTGTTCCTGAGGGATGTGACACAACTGGGCCCCTGCCATCAAGTGTAAGATGATCAGACTTAATGAGCAGCAGCTGCTGGTGGCTGTTCAGTAGAGAAGTTTCATTGTTTGTAATTTGACTTTTATATAAATTTTATGCCATTTTCCTTGTTCTTTTTTTTTGTCTAAATTAGCATACAGTTTGTCTTACAACTTATTTATGAAACAAACCAAAATAAATATGTCAAGCATTTATGTAAATACTATTTGTTTCAATACCTGACATATTCTTTATATTTTATTGCATAAACAAATGTTCAAACAAAATAAAATACAATTAAAAGTCAAATACTTATTTAAAATATTATGGTATAAATAAAATAAATATAATGATAAAAAATAAAATATAAACATGAAAATTAATAAAACGAGTCATCACCAAATGAAAATCCACTTGTATTAAAGTCTCTGTTTCATATATTATTGTTTTTCAAATTCTTGAGTGATATGTGCTATTTTTTAAATTACCATTATTTTATTATTATTTCATGAAAAAGTAGCACCTAACATTCAATTTGAGTTCTTCTGGGTTTATATTGAACCTTATGCTACCTCTTGGAAAAGTATGTAATTTAAAAAAAAAAAAAAAAAAACAACAAAAAAAAAAACAAACAAACTTTAAATTTCAAAATCCATCTTTGACCTGTTCTCTGTTTTTAACGTTTCTGATGACTTTGTAAAAGTTCTTTCTCACCATTGTTTTCCCTGAAAACAAATAAAGCTTCTAATGCATTAAAATCCAATAGTCATAACTCAATGCATTCTGTAGTGGACAAACTTGCAGATCCATTCTATAAATGTTTGCCTATTCATTTTATTTTCATCAAAAATTAATCAGGCCCATACACAGATATCCAAAAGCTGTAACAGGTCACAACGTAACAAGTCTGGATGTTTTAGTTAAATTGTGCATTCAAGCAAAATCTGAAGCTATGAAAGAAGGCTTCACCTCGATTTATGTGACTTTGAACAACTGCCACAACATAACTGTGTTCTGAACTCCTCTGTTGATCTAGTAAATATCAGTGTACATGGTAAATCTAAACAAGCTGAAAAGTATCCTGAAAAATGTATCCAGGTGAAAAGGTCTTCTGCCAAAGCTACTCCTTTTGCCTCTCCCTTATTGTAGCTTTCTCTTTATGTCTGTCCCTTCTGCAAGTTTGGCCACCATCTCCACATAGCACCAAGTTGCTCTCCTTGGGCTGGAGGATGCTTCCCCAGGAAAGGCAGAAAGCAGGGCAGACCCAGCCCAGGTGATCAGGCACCTCCCTTGGGTGTGGAGTCTCCCACAGTTTCAGGGATTCTGTTGGGGCTATAAATGTTACTTTTCTGTTCTGAGGAAGAAAAGCAATTTTCCTGAATTTTCTTCATGAAGCAGCAGAGTTAAGAGCTTTGTGTTTGCCTTTCCTATGGAGTTACAGACAATTCCCTCAGAGAAGGTGTGCTGGGTCAGTTATTTTTCAGGATCAGGTCAAAGAATGCATGAGCACTGTACACATTCACCAATAGCCACTCACCTCCACTTTGCCATCCAGCAACAGAAACATGGCAGATAAAATGGGGCAGGTGGCTTCTACCCACCTTTATCACTAACATTTGAAGCAGAAAAATACACAAATTAAATCCCTGTGACAATTTGAATGTGCTCCAGGTGTAGTATCAGTTAGAAAATGTGACATTCCTAGACTTTATAGAATGTATCTTTAAGCCTTTTTAAAGATGTATGTTGTGAATACTATTCTTTATATTTTACAGCAGAGAGGGAGCCATGGTTGGAAATTAAGTATTTTGGTGTTGGCCAAAACAAATGGAAATTCCTGTGGAATGGCATGAAGGATGGAGCAGCTGACCACACAACCACAAATATACACATAGAAAATGCAAAGATAACAAAGAAAAACCCTTGGAGTTTTTTTCCCCTTTTAGAAAAGATTAATTTCATTTTGCTCCTATATTTCTCCAAAGAAACATTCCTTTTCTTCCTTAACTATTTTTAAAACATGTCATGGTCTTTAAATAAACCAAAATACTCTCCAATGTCTTCCATTAACACCAGAAGCAAATAAAAAGTCTCTTTTTTTAATTCAATTAATTGAAATATGGCAGGGTTGAATTCAGATTATTTAAAAAGGATTAATCACAACTAGCATTTTTAGCCTTTGGTCTGGTAATAAACTAAAAGCAGAACAACTTTAATCCTTATTTTAATGAAACTAAGCTCATATTTCTATTTGTTTAAATCCAGGCCACTCTTCCAGTTAAATTAAGTAGTACTGATTGAAACAGAACATTTTTCTCTTGTTTAACAATATCCAAGGTACACAATATTAAATATCTTGGCTGAGTAGCTAGCAGACATGAAGGACAGTTTCTTCTACAGGTGAAAAGAATGGGGGCAAATGTTTTGTTTTACTTGACAATTTAAATATGACTTCTAAACAGTCCAGCAGGAGCACTAACACTTGGCTCCTTTGTACTAGAAAGTGTCTATGTTTTTATTGGGAAGTGCAATGTTGCCATTTGATGTTGTTCAATGCCCATTTTATTTGGTGCTCAGACTCTTGCCCAGAGAAGACGGAGAAGGGGTCGGAAGACCAACCATCCTCACTGTGGGCTGGGACAATGGAATGAGTTTCCATACACAGCAGCATCTCCCACACCTTGCTCCTGGCTGCAGGTTTCTCCTCCACACTCCACTTTCTACCAACCCTAGCACTCATCAGCCTGGTGTGGTGCCAATTCGACTGCCTAAACTGAGAGAAAACAAGGTAACACCTTGCTGGGCTAGTGAGTTCAGGCAGTCTGGGGAAGGAGCCAGAGCCTGAGAAAGTCAGAGGTGGAAAGCCTGTGGATGGGAATGGATATGGGATGCAAGGGCAAGAGGAAGCAAAGGAATTCTTTCAGCTATGCCCATGGGAAACGGGCACATTGGCTGAATGAGGACTGCATTTCTTCATGTTTGTTAAACAAATGGGCTATCCTCAGACCTTCTTTGTCATTGAAATTTATACATATAAATCAAGCATTCTTTGATAGGTCATGTGTTGTTGACCCAGGTGCTTATCTTGTGAACAGCAAAGCACAACCTGGTTCCTGTCTAGGATTCCTGAGACTTACAACACAAACAGTAGCAATTGCCAGGCAGGGTGGATTTTGCTGCAAAACACGCATCCTGTAGGATCAGGAGTGGCACAGAAATTCTGATGAGGGAACTAGAAACATTCCTTCCTTTTGCTAGATCAAGCTATTTAATCATCTTTCAGGGATCCAGCCCTTTATGCTGGTTTAAGAGCAAACCAATCTCTTGGTAGTGCTGGAAGAGATTGCACAATTTCAAATGAATCTGGAAATTGATTTAATTGGTGAAAGAAAACAAAATGGGTAACTGAGATCTTAGACATGAAGTTGTCTTTTCATACATTACTTTCAGTTGCATTCGTGAGAGATGATTTTGACTCGTTCCCCATGAGCTTTCAGACTAACATGAAGACTTCAAAGCATGTAAAATTGCAAGGGTGGAGTCTTAATTACCATCTGTGTTACTCTAAATTGTCTGTTTGTTGTAAATTCTGAAACCTGTGTCTTTTTACCCCAAAGAAACTGTGATTGTTTCTGGTGCCCCATTTCATTATCTTCCATTTCCTCATACTAAACTGAATGAGCTCCTTTATCAGCCTCCAATCCTTATCCAAACTGATAATTTTCAAACACTTGTCTCTCTCCTCTGTTTACCAGTCCAGTCCAATTTAGCATTATCAGCAAATTTATGTACGTTTGAAATTGCATCCGCCCTCCAAGGTCATTTATGTCCACAAAGAAACCTGCAATAAAAGAATATTAATGAGCTAGAATAAAAGCAATTAAATTAAGTCACAGCTGAAATGTACCTTGTACGTCCTGTGAAACAGAACTACAATACAGTACTTTATAAAGCTGCTCAGGTGGCACCAGTGGTGATTAATTAAAAAAGGTATATAGTACATTTTAGTCTTTTTGTTGATTTTTCTTCCTTTTCTTCCTTTCTTTCACGACCTTTAACCTAGCCCTCGTAATGTAGTAGTAAATTAATGTCCTTCCCTGGCTTATTTTGAAGGCAGAACCCCTCTGGAATGCCATTTTTTCCTGACAGCAGGCCTTTGGGAGAACTTGATCATGTAACATTTGTGAAATGACATCAAAAGTGCTATTTAAAAAAAAATATTGCATTCACTTCCTTAATACAGTTCTTTATCCTATATGGTGGGTCTAAAAAGGAAAAGGAGTGGAAATTGGCCAAGCTGCAGGGAGAAATGGTCAATATGAAAGGATATTCAGGGAGATAAATGTCATTAAAGACGGATGTCTTTCTCTAATCCATGATGTGTCACCATGTGCAGGAACCTTCTTGAATAATGGATACCAAATTCAGCCATCTTTCTATGGAAAAATAAGGTTTCTGTGTGGTGAGCAGAGAAAAGACATTTAACACTTCTTTACTGAAATGACTGGCCTGTTTGGGCTGTAGATGTCTTATTCATTGTAACTTATTTAGGAAGAAATAAGTGGTTACATGTTGGAAAATCCTTCATCACTGAGAATAAACTTTACTCCTAAATGTTTTCTCTTCAAGGTAGCCTTTGCAGATTTTTTTTTTTAGAACAGATGTTAAAAAAAAAAGGAAAAAAACCCCAAACAAACAAAAAATCCCCACCAAACTCAAAGTCAAACAGAACACTGTGAATTCAGTCCAGATTTAATTCTCAGAATTTTTAATCTGTTTTTGATACTGTGAAAATGAACTTCTAAACATACTGCTTCATGCCTAGGGCATCTGTTTCCAAATTATTTCTGTGAAGCCTTGCAGTACGTGCTGTTATACGATTGCTTTCCCTCTCTTTCCAGCCTGTGCAGGAGCCTGAGGTCCCTTGTGTTGTGGCACATGCAGCTGTGCTGGGCCAAGGAAGGAAAATCACAGTCAGACCTCTGCTGAATTTTCTTGAATATGGTGTTGTACTGAAGTATGGAATCAAATGCTTTTATAAAACAAGAATAGGCTTTTTTTCCCATTAAATCAGCAAGGTAAAGAATTCAACCAGAAGAGTGAGACATCTTTTTTCCTCCCCTTCAGGAATTCACAATGAACGTTCATCAATAAATTGTAATGCTATAAAACTTTCTAATTATTTCCATCTGATTTTCCCTAAAGTCACAGTGAACACAAACTCCATGCAGTTGCCTCCACAGAAAAATAGAAAAGTGAGGATGATGGACATGATTTTCCTTTCTCTCTGGAGAGTGCTCTAAAGAGAGGATATAAACCTTAAAGTTCAGGAGATACAAAGCATCCTGAATTAGCTCAGCAAGAGTACAAAGATAAACAAAAAATCATTAATAATAAACAAAGAGTACAAAAATCATAAACAAAATTATTTGTCAGTCAGTGTGTGCATAACCCATTGCACTCCTTCCTACGTGGCCTTTAGCTAATACTGAAGAAAAAGATTATAAATAAGAAGCAATCATTTGACAGCTTGTAGTTTGAACTCATGTAGTACTTTCAGGTGACAAAACCCTTTTTATATAGCTTTTCTAAAGTCCAAAGCAATATTAAATTAATTTTCCTAACAATTATAGATACCTTTTCAGGAAATAAAGGCATATTCTTTCATTGTTATTTTTACATTTTTCATATATTTTTGAATGGGTCTCATTCTGTTGGTTTTTTTTTCATTCTGCAATTGAAGCTTAAAGTACATTAAAAATTGAATTGTTGTATAAGAAAGAAATAAACAAATGCAATCATCAGAATAAATTTTTGTACATCCTTGCTACTAAAATGATGCTAATAGTTGCATGGGGTCCAGTAATCTTTAAATTCAGATGCCCTTAAATCCCAGGACATCTTAAAATTTTTATTTACAATGTTTCACTTATTGCACAAATAAGCAGCATGAAAAGTACTAAGGCACTTAAATTTTGCAGATGTTCCTCTGCAAATTATAGCCTAAGTATACATATATATGTATATATATAGAGAGGGCACAGTTCTCAAATATTTGACAACTATCTGCCTCTTTTTCTTACACTCTCCTGTTGTGCACTTAAAAATGATATCATATTCATATTTTAATTCAATAACTATTGCTTCTAGATAGTCACTAAATAGATGTGCAATAAACATTAACCTATGCAACAATTTTCTTCTGTACTCTCCAGTTACTCAAATTATTCATATTGATTTTTTAAATTATTCAGCTTGTTCTTATATGCAGTAATTTGTTGAATCAATTTAGGTTTAATTTTCTATTACAGTCCCATAAATCTTCTGTGTGCTGCTATGCCTAAGTGATATTGACTCTCTGCAAACAATTCAGGGGCTTCAGACATTTTTTAACATTCATCACATTAAACACGTTTAAAATTTTTCCCTCAGATCTTTCTTTCTGAGACCTGAAATATCAGCAATAATCTATTTATGACCCAGAATATTTCCTTCATTTCAAATATTAATGCAACTGATTCAGGCACCTCAAAAAAGTGGAAGGAAATGAAACTCCTTGTTCTCAGTGTGTTGCATGCCATGATTTTCTTGTTTTCACATACCCAATTTCCTCCCTCTGACTGGAAAAAGAAAGAAAGCCATTTTTAAAAATTCCTTCTAATTGTACAGTTGAATAGTGCTAATCTTTCATCTTGGTGGATTATTGTCCTAGTTCCGCAAGCCAGGACTAGTTTATCTCTGTGTGGGTGTGACCAAAGCTGTGTATTCTAAACCCTCTATGGCATTTCTCAAGAACTGTTAACAATGGACCATTTGCAGCAGCTTCCCAGGGCACACCTGACCCCTCAAGCTGGGAGCTGGGTGTGAAAGAAGCCTGTGAGATAAGAGCTGTGACAACTCCCCTCCAGGAAGACATTAGCACCTCCACACCCAGCCTGAGCTGTCGTATCTGCTCATGGGCCATTAACGATCCCAAAATACCCCATGACTCAGAGTCAGACCACCCATTGTGGAACTCCCTGCCTTGGGGGAGGTACTGGGTGTTCCCACCTGAGTCTGGGGTTATATCATCTTGGGGTTTTGAACCTCTAGGACCACTCATCAGATCCAGAGGAGGATGAGAACCTCAACAGGACTGCGACCACCACTCTCGACCAGACTGGGACCATCATCTGCACCAACAGGTTTTTCACCTTCTTTTGCTTTGGACTTGGGGGAACCACATGGGGCTCAGCAAAGGGGCTAATGAACCCCATTGTGTTTGTGCCCCAGGGTGCTGGGTTATACTTCTGGCTTCTGTGGGTCAAAACCAGTTTCTCTTTGTATAGTTGCAAATACTGTAATATTTTTATTAAATTGTAACTCTGATTTATAATCTCTTTCGTGTTGGCTTCATTTCTCCTGCTGGTTTACCTTTAAACCAGCACAATTACAAAAAGAAGGAAGAGAATATTTTGATCTCCAAATACAATCTATTCCCTGGTCCCTTTAATTTTAGGCAGTTTGCTCTTTGCTGGAAAGTCCACACATTTCTACACTAGTTGGATGCTGCTGACCTTTGCAAAGTTTGGTGAGGACAAATGTAGCCTTTACAGACTGACAGACTCCTAGGTGCTGCAAGGATCAGATTTGATTGATAGCTGTAATCTGTAGGTGCTGCCTACACTTTTGCATAAGAAGAAAGGCATTTTAATGCATCCTTTTTACAGGTAGAGATAGAAAAAATACGATGGTTTGCAAAGTTGAATGCTACTTTTGAATTTCCAGACAGGCAAGAATCTAATCAGCAGTTTTGATGGCTCAGTGAAGATAAGATTTCTTCCTAATTCTGTCTAGAGTTTGACTTCTAGGTAAAGACAAGCACTGATTGAAGCCTATAAAGAATTCATAAACTTATTAAGGAAAAGGTAATTATGAGCCTCCTTTTTGGTTCTGTTTTTTTCTAATTGAGCATTTAAAATTCTCTAAGTGCTGTGCAAACAGTAGGCAAGAGATCTTCATGTACTGCACTTCTCTGAAGTATATAGCCCCAATTTATGGCTACAGAAACTCAGAAGTCCTATTCATGTGAAGAAAGGGATTTTTTGATACAAGATTGTTTGGGGGTTTTTGTTTGTCGCAGGTTTGGCCCAGCACTTGCCAACCCTGGACTGCCCCCCCCCTTTCCCCTCCCAGAACCTTCCCAGCAAAGGAAAGGGAAAAAAAAAAAAAACAGAAAAGACACACACTCTAAAGAAACTGAACTGAATAAAAAGAATAAATTATATTTACTAACATTTACAAACCACACTGTATACACAATACATAGCATCCCACCCCCCAAGGGAGAGGGGAAGGGAGAAAAGGGGATTGATTAGCCGGAAAATAGGGAAGACACCAACCCAACCTAAAGAAACCAAATGAATCAAAACAAACACAATTAAAAACCTCAAGGAAGGGGAACAAGAATGAAACAATCTCACTCAGGACAGGGGAACCACCAGGGACCGGAGGGACCAGACTTCAACCACCTCCCTCCAGCTCCTCAGCCAAGGAAGGGAAAACAGGAACAAAACCACTTCCCCACTGCTAGTGGAAGACCTGTGTGGAATACTTGTAACTTCCTTAGATACAATGGTTATTGAGGAAGCCATGGGTCAAACCATTACATTGTTGGTTTTGGTTTGTTGGTTGGTTTGGTTTTTCTAGTTTGCATTTATAAAATCAAGAAATATTTAGATCAAACCACAAGTGCATCTAAGTGTTCCAGATCTTTCTAATCACTTTTGAACTCGATACTGTTTTACACTGTTTGAAAACTAACCACATTTCTGAAAAACCTTAAGGACCTCACAATGACTGATTGCAGAAAAAAAAATGCTGAAAATTAGACTAAACTGAAAATACCTAGCAACTAATGCAAAATAAGTATGAAATAATTTCTCTTGGTTTAATTTTAATATGATTTCTCTCTTCACCCCCACGCCCCCAAATACATCTTCAATGGCTGTACATGAATAGTTTTCATTATAGAATTACTTTTACTCCTTTTTAGACATTATTTATATAGCTTTTATGCTGAAGTACTCAGATCTTTTTAATTTCATAAATTAAACAAAAGCATTCAAGAGTAAAACTGTTTACTGTACTAAAGCAAAAGACCTATAACATAAAATGTAATTTAAAAATAAATTTCCATGCAAAATTTGAGACAAAACTGTTGAAATGCCTTAACTCTATCCAAAATCTATCATCTTTAATTCAGTACGTTGCTCCAGAAAACTGCAAAAGTGAAAGCAAATAAAATCAAATAGAAGCCTAAGATAAACACCCATAATATTGGTGTACTTGTTCTCTTATCCACTGTCTTTACAGGAAGAACATGCTTGTAAATTTTTTCTCAATATGTATTACATTTCAATGATCTAATTTTAGGTTTTATTGTGTTACATTATTGAAATCTGGAAGAAAAATTATTTAGTAATCCTGTGAGAGCATATGTTTATTGTCATACTTCATGTTGAATGAAACAATTTACAATTTCTTTGTAAAAAGCAAAATCATATATATACCATTATCTTGTAGAATTTTCTGTAATCACCATTGCTGTATTTCTCAATTGGAGGTATAACTAATAAAATTAAAGCACTTATTCTTCAACCTGTCCATCTAACTACCCATTCTGCAATTGAGCTTTAATTTATAGTAATGTTATGCATAACTGGACTTGTGTCAGTAGGATATTAAGTCTGTATTGCTGTCTCAGAATAATGTGCTTTATGAGAGGTTTTTTGTGTTGTACTGAGGGTCCATTGCACTCATAATAGCAAGCACAATCAAATGTTTAACACAGTGATTATCCACAGCTAAGAGTACTGTATAGCTAAAACTTCTTGAGATACCCAAAGGATGTGACACAATGTCCTAGTTCAGCATACAGGACTAGTTTATTACTGTGTGGGTGTGACCAAAGCTATGTAATCTAAACCCTCTACGCCATTTCTCAAGAACTGTTAACAATGGACCACTTGCAGCAGCTGCCCAGGGCACACCCAACCCCTCAGGCTGTGAGCTGGGTGTGAAAGACACCTGTGAGACAGGAGTCATGATAACTCCCCTCCAGGGAGTTGTTAGAACCTCCACAACCACCTGAGGTGTCGTGTCTGCTAATGGGCCATCAATGATTCCAAAAATACCCCATGACTCACAGAGTCAGATCACCCATTGTGAAACTCCCCATCCTGGGGGAGGTACAGGGCATTCCCACCTGAACCTGAGGGGATATAATCCCAGGGTTTGGAGATTTCTGGGACCACTTGTCAGACCCAGGGGAGGATGAGAACCTCAACAGGACTATGACCACCACTCTCGACCAGACTGTGACCATCATCTGCACCAACAGGTTTTCCCCTTTCTTTTCCTTTGGACGCAGGGGAACCATGTGGGGCTCAGCACAGGGACCAACAAAACCCTTAGTGTTTGTACCCCAGGGGGCTGGGTTATATCTCTGGGGCTTGTGGGTCAAAACCAGTTTCTCTTTGTATCATTGCATTTATTGTAATATTTTTATTAAACTGTAACTCTGACTTATAATCTCTTTTGTGTTGGGTTCACTTCTGTCAGTTTACCTTTAAACCAGCACACACAGTGGAGAATTAAGGACATAAAGAAAATACCAACTCCTCTGGGCATTAAAAGAAAAAGGCAAATAGAAACAAGTGCTTATTTGATGTATTTTGTAGCCAAACTAATGAAATGTATGTGGCTGTACGTAGGTGTAACTGTAGTTTAAAATTTAAATCAGTACTTGTCTTCCTCTGTAGTTTGTAACATTTGACTCAAGAAAAAGTGGTAAATATAAAATATACAAAAGAATCAGTGATACAGAATTTGCATCATGATCTTGAGTATGTTCAAGAAAGTTTGAAAATATTTTTCTGTCTTTGCCCTACAGAGGAGCTCTTCAAGAATACCTACAAATATATATTATTTAAAAGTTTTAAAATCCACATGTCAGGTAAACGTAAACGTCAAATACAGAGATTAGGTAAAATGAAGGGGTGGACTTTAAAATAGGAGGAATGATGGAATGAATTGCTCTCACTGCTCATGACACAGTACCACAGATATAGGTTAAAACAGCTGTGCTTTACTACTGCTCAGTTACACAGCAACCATTGCAAACCAGTGTGCATCATGTAAATGTTATGGGTTAACATCATGCTTTAGCTACAATGAAGATTTTTAATGGGCCTCTAGCTCAGAAAAGGAATAGTTAGCTAAAGGCAAAGTGCCCAAACAATACACAGTCAATAATAGGGCACAGTACATTTACTCTGAGAAATTTAATGTATGCTGCACGTATAGTTACTTAATCAGTGCAGAGGGAAACTAAACAATCTCAGAAAAGCCACCTGAGATCAAATAATCACTGGTATTTTCTCCTTACTATGAAGTGGATGGGTAAGTTAGAAAGACTGTGGTGCCACACTCCCTGACATCTGTGCTAAAGGCCTTTCAGAAAGGGGTTAATTCAATTACCACTTGCCTGAGTGAGTAGCAGCCTTTGCATTGCAGCCCCGGACTGCCTCCCTTGTTTAGTATCACCTGAAAGAAGCATGTTCTCTGAACAAGAGCATGTGAGGATGAGCAGGAAATTCACTTCAAAAGTGCATACCTGACTCAAACCCCAATGCTCCTGCAGGGACACCAACTGTGACTGAAATGCAGATGGACCTGAAGGGCCCAGCCTCTTTGTTTTCCCTAGCTATTCTGGGAATTACTACATCTCCAAATATCTCTACTTAACCAGAGGCTGTGCTGTTTGCAACACTTCCCTTCTTAGTCACTCCTCAGAAAAATGTGTGCTTCTCTTTAGTCAAAGACCTGAGTAATTACTGGTACCTGAAGTGCATCCAGCTCTTGCCTCCAAGCACCACGTGCCTGCTGTTGCAGATCCCTACAGAGACTGGTGCGCCACCACATTATCTGCACAAATACAATGCCAATTAAAAAATCTGCACCTTGATTTACTCTATTCATTCCTCTGTTAGTCATTAGTCACAGTATTGAGCCTCTCTTTGCTGAATAGAGGTCAGGACAGCATGTTTACCCTGAGGGAAAGCTAAGATCCAGCTCAATACCTGCAATGGAAATCATATCCAACGTGAATTTTACTCTGACAAATAGAAACACAAACTGCTTTGATGGGATATGATCATCTTGCAAGTGGGGAAGTTCAGTGGACTGCTTACAGCAGGAAAGAAAAATAACCTTTGAATTTTTCACAGAGAAGGATGAAATATTTTGTGAATATCTGCAATACCAACAGAGAATCTACCCTTCCTTTGAAGAGCTGGATTGAGCTGTCAGCCAAAGTGTAAGTCACCTGAAAAAATAGCAAAAAGTTTACTGAAATGAACAACAAAGGCAAAATGGAAAAGAAGAGCAAGAAATGATGACATTTCATCATTTCCCAATGTCTTTCCAACTGTTGGCCAAAGCGACATGGACAGAAAAAGAACAGGAACTGGTAACATATCCAAGTTACCTCACACCTCAGACCTTGTCCTTATTCTGTGTAAGAGTTCCCTTCTAAAAGCAAAAAATATCTTAATCTGTTTCTAGCCCGGAAGAAAAATCATTTTCTTTGGTCCCCACACTTGCAGCAGCCAGAGCAGACCCTGGCAAGGAAAGAAGCAGGACAGAGAAACTTAAATGTGTTTAATCACGATTTAAATCAATAAGCAAGAAATCTTCCTGTCATGAATTAACTTGTTTTTCATGAATAGTTTTTGGTTGCTTTCATAGAGGAAAGCTGAGTTTCATTGGTTGATAAACTCATTTTAAAGTTTGTTTATGGCCAATACAGGATTTACAGTAACTATGATATGTTTTGCTTACAGGAAAGATCTGCAGCATTTAGATAAGCAATTATATAATTTAAAATAAACTTTATCTGTATCTGGTTGTTCTTGTTTTATTCTTAGAAAATAATTCTCTACTTTTCTGATGAACAATTTCTACCTTTTCTTTGTTTCTATCTGTATCTGTATCTGTAAAAAATATAATAATGTAGAAAATGAGATTTAAAAACTCATTCTTTTAAATTATTTTATTCATTATTGGGAAGACACTGGTAAATAATCCAAGTAACAAAACACAGATCTCCAAGGCTTTAATAGTTTGGTGGTGTTTTTTATTTTGAACTGATGTAGTGAGAACAAAATATTACAGACACTTAGGAGTCTTAAGAAATTCATATTCTTTTAAAGCATTTGAAATCTAGCAAGTCCTATCTTTTCACATTTCCATTCTGTAGGTGAGAAAAAGGGAAAAAATATGTATGTGCTTCTTAAATTTACTGCAGCTTCCATAATTGTGGAACAAGTCTTGGGGCTGAACTATAGGAATAATTTGAAATGAGAAAACTATTTCCTCAACACCACCAGAGACTGTTGGTAAGCAGATGACAGTGGGTACAATATACAAAGTATGTGTCTCTCAGTTTAGGTACATTAGTTAAAGGGTTTTTACCTTGAGTCTTGTTGGACTTTGTATCTAATTTCAGAAATAGCCAAACCCTGCAAATGGATTTAAGTATTTTGGAAACCTGATTACAGAAGAGATGTCTGTTTTCCCACTATTCTGAAAATTTAGAGATACCCTTATTGATGTTATATAAATGATGGCGAATGTACCATCAGGAATGTTATATTATAAAGCAGAATATGCCATCCATCATGCCCTTTAGCTATGATGCTGTGTATCTACCTGAAAACCTGCAAGATGTAATACTGAGGGTGATTTTCTGTTTCCATATGTTTTACTTTAGTAAGAACCACAGACCACCTGCTTTAATTAGTTAATTTTAGAGACAACCAGGGAATACATAGTGGTGGCTATAGCATAGAGAAAGGTGCAATAAAATGAATTATGTATTTTAAAGCCATAATAAATGAAGTAGGAAAGAAAATTAATCAGGGAATTGACCAATGGCCTAGATTCCAAGTGTTACTGCAATATTTGTGCAAGATATAGCCTTGGTAAAACATTTCTGCAGCTGATTCCAACCATTTTATTATCTTAAATGCATAGATTTGACTACTTTGTTGCAGTATTAATGAAATGTGTCATCATGCAGTCCAAAGATCAGCTGAAAAGTTTAGTAACCAGTCTACATGGCCAACTTCCAAACTACTGCACTAACTCTATCTATGGGGACAGCTGATATGATACCAGTTTTTTGTTGCAAGGTGGGTTCTAATCTCATTTGACAGGAACTAAAAGCTAACCTGGTGATCTGCAAATATCTTCCTGAGCCACTCTTTCTCCAAAGAGTAAAAAAATACATTCTAAGAATTTAGTTTGACAATGATGAGAAAGTAATCAGAAAAAGTCAATATAGTTTCACAAAGGGAAAAATCGAGCTTGATCAGCCTGACTGCTCCTTTCAATGACATGACATGAAGGTAGAGGGTTGGATGTGAAAACCCTTGAATTTAGTAAGTTTTGACTCTGCTTTCCACAGCTATCTGATTTGAAATCTGAGTTGACATAGGCAGGACAAACAGGTGGAGTGAGAGTTGGCTGGACAACCAGAATCACAGGCAAGTAATCAATAGTTTGATATCTGGCTGAAATAGCTACTTATCCAGATGTCAGTACAGACATAGTATCTTTTCAATAGCTTCATCACTGACCTGGATGATAAAACAGAACCCAGCAGCAGCAAATCTGCAGACGATAATAAATCAGAGGGAGTGGTGGCATATACAACATTAGTGCTTAAGCCCAGAAGAACCCTTAGAATCTTAAGGACTGGTCTAACAATGGATTAGTTCTACCAGAAGGAGAGCAAAGATCTGTACCTGGGACAGAATAATCCTTTCCATCAGCCAAGACTGGGAGCCAATTGACTGAGCACTAGCTGGATGTTACAGCAGAGTATGTGCCAACAGTACACCTCAATCATAAATGTGCAAAAAATATTCACACCTTGGAAGATCCTCATTGAGAAGACGAATTTATCTTCTTGCATGTGGCTAAGGTGAGGGGAGGCTGTGCCAAGAATATGGTGTCTAGTTTTGGGCCTACTCTTCCAGGTGGATGTTGAGAAACTGGACTACCAACTGGGGCTGCCAAGTTGGCTAATGACATGTGATGTAGGACAAACAGTGTAGAGAAATAGGCTTGTTTAGTCTGGCAAAGAGGAATTTGGCAGGTAATTTAGTCCCTTCCCATAATGATCAGAACAGTTGTTTCAAAGGCGACAAAACTGAATTCTTCTCTGCAGAAGCAAAAGTTAAGACAAGGGGCAGCAGCCATGACTCTCAACTTTGAAGTTCAGATTGGACATAATGAACATTTTTAGGAGAGTGGTGCAGTAGTGAAAGGGTTATTGGTATCCAGAGAGACTGTAGGAAAGTCCATCCTCAAATTAAACCTCAGCTGGGCAAAGTCACAGCTGGTCCAGTTCTTACATGGCAGGAGTCCTCCCTCAAACAGCAGAAGTTCCTTCCAATCACTATTTCTGTGAGTCTGTGATTCCCTCAAATTCTGCTTTCTGCACTGTTGTAGTTTGGGATTATTATGTAAATTCTCTCCCCTGCCACTTAACTGCCCAGGCCAGCAGTTAACAAAAGAAGTAGTTAACTGTTGATCACTTGGGTGGGGGCAGGTTTGTCTCTTTTGTTTTTTTGGGATATTCTTTCCAGTCTTGGCTCGGTGGAACGCGGGAGTGGGGGCTCCGAGGAGGCAGGCTGCCCTGCTGGTTACTGCTGGGGCTTTCCTGGCTGTCTCGCTGCCGCTGTGCCCGGACTGCTTTCTGGCCACGCGGCTGCTGCTGCCTGCCCCTGACTGGTTCTGGCCACGTTGCTGCTGCTGCCTGCCTTGGATTTGCTTCTGGTTGCTCGTGCTTTTCTGCTTCTTGGACGGGGAACACAGGGGGAAGAGATGGAGTCCATCTGAAAGCTCACTGCTTGTCCGTCTTGCTGGAAAGGGACTGAAGCTCACTCTGCAGCCAGCCAGGCTGTGACATTGACACTTAAGTATAACTTTTCCCCCCGGAGGAAAACCTGCTGGGTTTTGTTGTTGTTCGTTTTTTTTTTCTTTCTCTTGTGGTGTTGAGGAAGTGGGTTGCACTAGTCTGTTTACATATATATATATCTATCTCAGTTATCCTTCTTGTATTAAAATTCCTTTTCTTGAATTTGATAAAGAGTGGTGTGATTATCGTGGAGGAGGCCCCTCCCCCGCTTGTGGGTAAATATTTTGGGTTTTTTCCCCTCAAACGAAGACATGCACCAACTTCATTTGATATGGATAAAATTGTCTCCATTTATCTTTCCTTCATTTTATGTACCAGGCTGACAGGACTGTTACAGTTTCCAGGGGTTTTTCCACGAAATTTTTCAAACTAAAAATCTGAGATAATTGAAGATGAAACAACTAGAACGGCCAGGACAGTTACTGTAGTTAATATTACAGAATTAAGAATTGCATAATCTCAGGCAAAGTAAGGAGAAATCTGAGAAAAAAAAATAAAAAATAAAAAAATATATAGCAAACCAAACATTTGCAATCCTGGACCCAGTTATTCATTTGGAAGAGCTAATGAACACTCAATAATATGCTTATAAAATATAGCTGAATAAAAGAGTTAGCTAGTTGCATATGCAAAACCTTGGCTGCAGTGGTGGGAAGAAGGTTGTGTAATTTGTAGCCAGCTAAAATAATTTAGAATTTATTTGAAATTCATGGCTTTAGTCATTGTATGGAAGAGCAATTTAGTCACAGTGGATTGATGGCATTGTGACATTTGAAAGATATTGAATTGCTTTATTCATAATTCTGATAAAGCCATGACTTATCCTTCTGAAAACAAAATGGTACCTAAATATACAGTGGTTATTAATGTGTTTTTCGAAAATATTTTGTACCGTTTAAGAGACTAATATAAACTATTAAAGACCTAATATATAATATTTGTAAATGTGGGATATCACAAAGCATTCAGGTCCTTATATGATGAAATACATAACTCTGTTCCAATAAGCTTTATGTTTCAGATCACAGAAAGCCTACAAAGAAAAGAGAAAACTGCAGTAGATGCTAAGAAAAGGAAAGCTCTCAGTTTGTAATTTTGACCTTATTAATCAACTGTGCAATGGAGCTGCACAGTGCACTGGCATTCATACATAATGAGAAATGGGGAAATCATTCTCAGCAGACACATGGAACGAGGAATGCTGTACTATTTTAAAAGCTCACTAATGAGGATCAGGGATTTTCAGGTCTCCTTGCAGAGTTTCTATTCTCCTTTGCCTAATTGTGCCAGTTAGGAGTCCAGTGTACTTCCTTCCTCAGCTATTATTTAGCAAAGGTATTGGTTAAGTCCAGCTGAACCACTTCCTAATTTGGCCCCTCTCACTGTTGCCTGCTCTTGAACTGAGTGAGCAAGTGACAGGAGTCATGCTTTAGGCTGTTCCTGTGTGTTAAGCACTCACTGAAACTGGAGGAATATGTGAGCACCAAGAGATACACTCCCTTGACTGTATTTTCTGGAACTCAGCTGGACAGATTCATGGATTTCTCGTTCAAGGGATCAGCTGCCTCAGCATAAAATCATAAAATATGTTGCATGCTACTTTTACATGGGAAAAGGATAATTGCCACCATCAGTCACAGAGCTGGAGATTGAATTTTAGCAGAGAGAGCAAAAATGCCTTTTTATGTAGTGATAACCACTAGCTTACATGGGAAATCTGATGAGATGCGCAGCATGGAATGGGGAATGCCTGGGGACAATTGCAGCCAGATGAATTTGGGCAGTAGTGTCCCAGGTAGAGTTGCAGCTGTTGTAGGTTCAAGTTGCATAAAGCTTAGTCTCTTATGATGCTATGATGTTTTTCTAGATATCATTAAGTTACCAGTCTAAAGATATGATTCCGCTTATAAACTAGTTAAACCTCCTCCCTCCTCTTTTTAGGGATATAATGGTGGATGATTTCCACCAAATGTTGGTGAGCAATTCTGCTCTGAGGGGCTCAGCTCTGTGTGATTCAGCTCTAGTGATTGAGCTCTAGCCCCTCAAAGCCAAGGAAGGCTCCCTCCACCCCGATCCCCCCAGAATGTCGCATCCAGAAGAGAGGTCCAGACACCAGGAGGCTTGGTGGCAGAAAAAGCACACTTTATTGAGATTACCTGCTTTTATGGGCTCAGTAGGGAAGTTTCTAGAACAGGGGGCGGAGCTAAGCTTCCCATTGGTTGGAAGACGTGCAAATGAAGGATTGAAAACGGACCAGGGGAATAGGGGTGGAACTTCATAACAAACCAATAGGGAGAAGTTGTGGGAAAGGAACCCTAGGGGATTATGAGAAGAAACTTGGACAGGGAAAAATACAATGGGAAGGACATGTTTATGTCACACATTTAATTTAACCTCTGACATGAACCTGTCAACGTTAGGGGCAGTAGAAATATGAGAGTCCACATCCTCATAGGCCCAGCACTTAAAATACTCCTGCCATTTAGAGAATCCTGGGTCTTCTGCCATAGGGATATATATTGTCTGGATATGCGTGAGTCTGTGACAGGCAACAAAAGCAATCACAAAAGAAAGATCCTTTATGTGGACTTTTTCTTGTGTGGCTGTTTGCCTGTGGTGTGTTCAGGGAAAAGAGACTTTAGGTACATTCAACATAACAAAAAGTTAAAAATCAAATACCAAATTTCCTAATCAATTTCCCTTCTGGAGCAATATTTAAAGACAATCAAACAAATCAATCATACTAAAACACAAACACATGCCAAACAAATCTTTAAAAGTCATTAAAGTAGATGTTTAAAATACTAGTTAATGAGTTTCTAATCATGGTACATCTCAGTGCTGGTATTCTTCCCTGAGGTATACCTTTCCTTCAAAGAAAAAATGCCCTACCAATGTGTGAGCAATTAAATTGCTCAGTTTAGGGGAAGTCTCATAGCCAGTGTGTCAGAATGCTTTACTTTGCTGCCTGACCACTTGTCAGTGTGACACACATGTTGTAATCAAGGCCATTTTGAATACCTGCCTACCAGCACTTAGAATTTAGTTTTCAGCTTCCCTAGAGTATTGCATACTCACAAAATTACTATTTAAAACGCACTATTCTAGACATAGATACCACATTAGTACTCGTTAGGCCATAGGAATTACAAGAGCAACTAACAACCTATTTTGTAGATACAGCAAATGTAAGACCATGTTATTTTACTTTTAGAGACAGAAAAGCCTACAAAGCAAAAAACCCACAAGTTGTTTCACTGGGACTCCTGAAGTGGACTGGAAAAGACAGAGGGAATTCAGTATGATAAATGCAGCAATAATGCATACTGAAGGAATAAAATCAAGTACTTCCACATATTAAGTCTAAATTAAGTGTACTAATTGACTGGGACATTGACAGTACACTGGCTGGCACTACAGTGAGAAGTTGCAGGCAGAGACATGGAAAGATACAAGCAAACATGAGATGTGACAATAAGGAAAGCTACAGAGAAATTACATTTTGCTAAAAGACTGGGGTAGATACTTACTGCTTGCTTAAAGCATTGCTGGTAAGTTAAAAAAATATCTTAAGAAAATTGATAACAGGAAAGAATAAACTTTAATCAAGTTCTGCACTTGTACTTTCAGTAACTTTCTTAATTAGTTCTTCATTCTTCCTGAATTATATAAACACTAAAATATGAAACCTCTACACTTGTTTAGTTGCTTTCTTTGCTGAAATTTACACTTTGTATCTATAATTATTTAAAATAAATAGTTCTGCAGTTTCACAGGTATTTGTTCACTTTATTACTTTCTTTTCATTATCCTAGAAAGTACTCAACAATTCATCTATGTTTATTACATTTTCATGTTCTTTTTAACCTCCTTATTTTTAAATTACATGCAGACTTTTCATTTTAAGTCTGGGCCAAACTTTGGCCTATTTCAATCAAGTTTGGATTGAAATAGGTATTCAATTGAAATGTAACAAGAAGTATTTTAAAATAGACTAAGAAGACCTGGTGGAAATGTCTACATATTAAAAACAGAAGTTTGGAAAAGGAGCACTAACTGTTAAAAGACAAATGTAAAACTCGTCTTTAAAAGACCAGAGGGAGAACCTGGAAAACTACAGGAAAGACAAACTCACCTGGGTGCATAGGTGATTTTATGTAACAGTTCCTCCTGAAAACCATTTCAAAGCATGGGAAGGACAGAATGCTTGTTGGACACAGCCCCTGTGGATTTATGTAGGGGAATTTATGCTTTACCACCTGGTTTGCTCCTGTGATGAAATGTCCAGCACTATGCACAGCTGTCATTCATCTTGACTTTCTATATCGTCTCCTCTGTATTTTGCAACGCAAGCTGTAGGCTGGGAGGCCCACAAGGAATCTCGTAAAGATAAACACAGAAACAAGCAAAGTTTCACACCTGGGATGGAATAGCCCAATGGAACACTGCATGCAAGGGGCTGACTGCACCGGGAGTAGACCTGCAGAAAAGGACCTGATGGGCAAACTGAACAGCAGTCAGAATATGTACTCTGAAGCTGCTCACAAGAAAAGCACTGGCAAAATATTTTCTACACATAAGTAATCAGAAAGTTTTGGGGTTTTTGTGTGAAATACATCCACATTTGCTGCACTGGAAATATTGAAAATACATGTAGTACATTACATGAACTACATTACATGTAATAAGGCATGGAGTATATTACACTAGGATATATTTATAAAGCTTGAGATGACTTAAGTTAAAAATTTAAATGCTTCCCAACTTTCTGATTCTGTATATAGTCATCCACCCTTAATGATCATGTCTGATGAAGGTCATAACACATAATTTGTTTATTAAAATAGTGAAGGTTATCATACTTTCAGGCCTGAACTCCAGATTTTCAAATTTTTGCATTTAATTTTAATATTCTTTTTTAAATACACATTTAATTTAATGAACATTTTGGTTTTTTAGGCTATTTTCAGTGCATTTAATATCAAACAGGATACTGGAAAATTAGAAGGGATTCATCAGAAGGTGAGGGAAGCTTAACACAGATATGCAAAGCTTTGATTTGAAGAAAAATACAAACTGCTTTTCTACAAGGAAAGGAGGCATGATAACAAGGTACTCAACAGTCTTCCATGCTCCTGCCTGCTTTATTTCCTCCTATGAAAAGGCATATCTGATGATCTTCTCCATTGTCTTGTCTACCCGTCCTGACCATGCATCCACCTTTAGCCATGCTTCCGCCAGGATCCATATTCTGCTGTCATGAGAGAAGAAACTTAGTCTTTCTCAGCAGGTATTTTGCAGCTTCCCAGTTTCCATTAGACTTTTTACCTTGTCCCATATGTCTTTCAAGACCAGCCATCAGTTATTTGGTCTCTCTGAGCTTTGTACAAGTCTTGTTCCTCCTCTGTGAAACTTGTGGTCTGGACTCATAAGACTCATTATTTAGAAGCCAATTATACTAATTTATTTGTGTAACCTACCAGCAATGGCAATATGATGAAATGAGATTTTGGTATCAGATGCAAGATTTCCCAGGCTGAATCAGCAGCAACTCATGTTCATTTTAGTTCCTTCTTGTTGTGAGCCTGACACAAAACAATCATCCAGTCTTGACCACTAGAATAGTTATTTGGTTATTGCTTTGTTCTGACAAACTTCTTGGTAATCTTGGCTAAAGTGTCAGTGTTATTTCTATTTCCTTTGAAATATTAAGTCTGTACCTCTAGTCATGTATATCTATTGTAACAAAAGACCATTCTGGGACTAAAGATGAGATGAAAGTGTTCAGGATTTTCTAAAGCATCTTGCTGTCAATCAGCTAATATTTTTCTTTAATCAGGAACCTTAGAATTGTATCAACTATATTTGTGATCTCTGCAATTATTTTTCCATCATCATCGAAGAGTGAAGAAAAGATTCAGTGAGACAAGTAGTCAGCAGTCATGTTGTCTGTTTCAGGCTGCATTTAAAATTATATGTAAATTAAAGGTATCTTGTTAGCAACTACATAATCTATTACACTGCTTATTCACTTTTTTTTTCCCTTAAGAGTGTCACAGATGGACCATAATTGCACATATTTTGACTCAACCACAATTACAGGCTGGTTAGTCATATGAGTAAGTTAAAAACTGCAGTTCAACATCAAAAACCATCTCCAAGATTGGCAAGCACTAGGTATTTCAATGCAAAAGAGCTGTATACTGAGTCAGTGTGAGATAAATTACCTTTTTGAAGGTTTCAACCTAATGTGTCACAGTCAAACACTAGTTTAAACCTCAAAGAATTTTTTAACCTTATCAATGTTTGTTACCAACAGTTTTATAATGTATGTGTAGAAATTTCCTAAATTTCTCTGTATCCTTCACATCTTACAGCAATGAGTCCTGCCTCCTAATTACATCATGTTCTCACAGCACTGTGCAGCACAGTGCTGTTGTATCACTGCTGTTGATGTACCTGCAAATTCATTTTGAGGCAAAGTGTACAGCTTTCAATGCCACATTGCATGGATACCCACAATGGGATAATTTTCATGGGACATGCTGTTTTGTATCCTTTACTTCTTCATATTTTGCAAGTTCACGTTTTGTATCATAGAACAAAAAATCACAGAATAACAGAATCAACTAGGTTGGAAAAGACCTCTGAGATCATCAAGTCCAACTTATGGCCCAACACCACCTTTGTCAGCAAGACCACGACACTGAGTGCCACATCCAACCTTTCCTCATGCAACTCCTGGGATGGTGACTCCACCCACTTCCCCAGGCAGACCATTCCATTCTTAACCACCCTTTCTGTGAAGAAATTCCTCCTGATGTCCAACCTGAACCTCCTCCAGCTCAACCTGAGTCTGTGTCCTCTCATTCTGTCCTTGTTACCTGGGAGAAAAGTGCAGCCCTCACTTGGCTACAACCTCCTTCAGGTAGTTGTAGAGAGCGAGTTCTCCCCTGAAACTCCTCCAGGCTAAACACCCTCAGCTCCTTCACCTGTTCCCCACAGAACTCCAGACACTTCTCCAGCTCTCTCTGTAGAAAATACGCAGTGAGAGCAATGCCAAGGAATAGAGGAAAATGCAGAAAATTAAAAAGGTCACATTAGTATGGCACACTTTTTTAATTCATAAAATGTGAGACAGTCTAAATGCTTCCTGACACCTCATTCTATTGACATATACTGCAATAAGAAACATATATGGCCTAAGGTATTCCATTCACTTGGCAAAGATTATGGAAGCAGTGAGAGATGCAATATTAATCAGTGCTTTTTGTATAATTGTATTCATGTAGTGGTCTTTAGGCATATTATTTAGAATGACTAAATAACAGATCTAACTTAGCCATTAACTATAACAGAAGAAAATGGAAAGAGATTTTCCTTAAAGTGATTATCCAATTTTTAAATAAAAATCATTAAGAAATTCGATTACTGTTATATCATTTTATGTTCATTTCAGTACAACTTTTTTCTTTTTTTAATTTTTTTTAGTAGTGTGTTGTATTAACTTCTTTCCTCCCAAAAAACTGCACTGGAGCAAGAATCACATTTAACTTGAAAGGAAAAAATTGATCAGAAATTATTAATAAGTTTCTTACTGTGCTTGCTAGTTTACTGCCAGCCTATCCTTTATTGTCCTAAATATTGTAGAGAGCATACTTTGATTTGTTCCTGTGTTCCCTGAAAAACTTGCGGAGTCCTGGGTATCCTCAGGCCTCCCTTGCCACAGTGTAAAAGAGGGAGGTTACCTATGACTGCAAATACAGCATGAAAAGGTTTTTGAGAGGTGTGTGCTTGCTCAGTAAACATTCAAAAGCTGTAAGGCTGCTACACCTCCAGAGCTGCCAACACACGGGGGAAAACCTTGCAGACCTTACAAAGTCCTGCAGAGAAGTATCTGCCTCTGTACCATTTCTATCCATTGATAAGGGATCTTCACTTCTGCACCATGAACTTATATATGTCAGTTCTATATTCAAAGATAAGTACCTTATCAAAAAAATCTCACTTAACATTTGAGATTCTCCAGCCATAAGTTCCTGTCTAATACATTTCTTAGGCTTAGGAGTATGTTTCATTCTGCTTGATTCTTCTATCAGTAAGCAGCTTTTGAAAAAAACAGTATTTCCGTCTCTCCTTTTAGACTGTAAAGATGTGTACAAGGCTTCCCACCTTGAGTGCTACAGTTTTCACTCATTTTGTATTCTAACCATAGCATAACAAGTCTGTGGCTATTGGTGCACTGATGTATCTCACACCAGAGGTAGCACACATGATAAACAGTAGAGTGAGTTGCTGGGTATTCCAAAACTTCTTTTCAGCAAAAAGTGAGCAAGGAGTTGCTGCTGATATCTCTCACTGGCATTTCCTAGGACACAGGTACACATGCCATCCAAGTACGATCCTTAGTGCAGCAATGGTCACTTGAGAACCATGAAGGATCACAGCATAACTAAATAATTCAGGCTGCAAAGGGAGTTCAGGAGACCTCTAGTCCAAACTCCTGCTTACAGCAGGGGCAGCTGTGAGGTCAGATGAGGTTGCAGGACTTCATCCATCTGGGTCTGGAAAACCTTGGGACTTGTAAACCAGCACCGTGATGCCAATGCTTTATTCACACATCTCTCGATCCAGCTCCGTTCCACCCCTGACACACCCCATCAGAAATTGAGTCTGGGGGAGAGTGGGACCCTCTCTTCCTCATATCAGGCAGGGATTCTTGGAGGCTTTTGAGTGTTCTGGTTTTGAGGTCATTGGCCTATGTTTATGTCTTGTGGAGCAGGCTTTAAGATATTATGCAGCCTTCTACTTTGAAAAGACTAAATAGCTAAAAGAATTTGAGGCATTGATATGGGATAGGGGTTAGAATACATAAACATTGAACTTAATACTAATACATTCAAATCTGCATTCTGCTACAATTACTTTTAAAATCTATAAAAATTAGAAAGTCAAGAATCAAAAAACCCCCTAGGCAACAACAGAGACTTCAGAACAGCACTCTCTGGACAACCTGTGCCACTGCTTTACTGCTCTTATGAGTTAAAAAGGGTTTTTTCCATTTATCCAGTCTGAATCTCTGTTGATGCTTTTTGTGTCTGTTGTGTCTCACCCTTCTGCCATACATTAGTGGGAAGATTATGCTTCCATCCTCTCAATAATCTCTTCATAAGTGTTGGCTGTTATTTGGTTGTCCCCAGAATGTTCTCATCTGGAGGCTGAACAAGCTCAGTTCCACTGTAGGTAATCAATGTATTTCTTATATTTGGAGCCCCATAACTGGATGTAATACCAGCTGGTGTTGACAGTGCTGGGTACAACAGGATACTGATTTCCCTTCATCTCCTGTGCTCCTCTCATACAGCCCTGTATGTCAGTGGCCTGTATTGCTGATGGGCTTCTCCCTCCCCAGGTGCAGGACTTTGCATTGAATTGCTGACTTTCATGAGGTTCCTGCTGCCCATTTCCTCCACTCAGTATACATCTCCATTTAGTGGCAGCTTTGCAGTCATTTCTGCCTCAACTTCACACATTTTAGAGTATGAAGCTCATACAGCTGGCCAGGGAAGCTGGCCATTATTACTATGGCAAATAACAGTGCTTTAAAGAGAGGATCATAACTCATAGGTTTTTCCACTTGATGAGGACTCATAAACTTGTTCAGAACACAGCATTCCCCCTACAGGGTTGCATAAATTCTCCCTGCTCCTCTACACACATGACACGGAACCCAGTAAGTCATATTTTTATTAATCTGCACACATTGTAATTTGGTCAATAAAATAAACCTTTTCCTCATTTGTCAGTAAGGATTTAACATCAAGCACTTTGCACTATCATAACCTTATAAAACTACAACCCAGAATGTGAGCATGGGGAATAGATATACATTTTTTAATGGTTATTTATATGAAGCTTCTCATATAAATCAATGAAAGTATTAATGTAATTAAAAAGATTACAACTTATTTCTGGAATGCTGTTTTATGTGCAAAATATTGCACACAAATTTTAAGAGTATGTTACAAGTACTAAAGAAGTAATGAGATCTAAACTGTAATCATCTGTTCCATTATACTTAGAGATTATTTTGATACAGAATGCTTGGGTTTGTCTATTTTGTAAATTCACGCAATTCCAATGTGATAAATTTAGTCTTTTGAAATATATGGGCTGAAGTTCCGTATGGATTTCAAGTATCTTGCAAAGAAGCCACAATATTTGCAGGAAATTTAACATGCAAATATGCGTATGCATTCAGAAATTCTACTTTACCACAGTTGGCAAAACACAAACATACTGCTTTGAAAAGAAAATATGTATTAAAGAAAAACAAATATGTAATAGTTGTGAAGTATCAGTATTGATATTCTAGATAAAAATAACAAAATAAAACAAAAAATGGCAACCACCTCTGTTCACAATGACTGCCCAAAAAAGTGAAGTATAAATCTTTTATCTCCACCTCTTCCTCCTGTTCCTCTCAAATCTCCATTGTCAGGGATCAGATGTCAGTGCGGCTCCTTCTTTACTCCACTTCCAGAGCAAAGGCCAGGTCAGCTCTCCCAGATCTGCAAGTGCTGCTCTTTAGCAACTGTAACTCCTACTTTAACCACTTATGGTGTTTCTTTTTCTCTTCTAATGCTCATTTCTTCAGAGTTTTAAGGTGCTGTGGTTTTTTTAATAAGTTACTGTCATAAGCTTTAGTAAGTATTCTTGCTATGCTGCTGCCAATGTCTGCTTTTATTTTTCTGCCCCTGTGTTGTAACAGCACCAGTGAAATGCAGGCAGTTTCTTCATCACCTGAGCCCCTGCTGACTCACCAGCACTGATCAGAATCATTTTGTCACTTCATGTGATGAGTTAAACCAACTAGCTCAGTCTCAGCAAACTCTGACTCTTTGCTCAGCAGAGGCACTGGACTAGTGACTAAAACCAGGCATGCACCTGCAGACAAAGCTTTATGTTCACCTGTTTCTGACATCTTATAAAAGAATAGGACTGCAAAAATTAATGGAAGAACAAGTGAACTGACCTGGTGCCTCTGTGGAGCTGAGGAGTAAGGGGAATGTCAGCATTAGCTGTCTTATAGCCTTCAGCCAGCCCACCTCTAGTGTTATCAACCAGTACAGCACAGACTACACCAGTCAGCAAAGAAAGAATATAATAAAATCAGACACAGAGATAATCTCTATTGAAAATAGCAATGTTATCTCTATTTTTCTAATCTACAAGAAATTCTCATGTTACCTTATGCAGATTATAGCTGTGATCATGTCCCTCTTCTGTTCTCCCTTTCTTCTTCTTCTGTTCTAAATGCCTGAACACAGTTGCTTTGAGAATCACCATCCTCTGTTATCACAGGGTTACACTGGTATTTCAATAGTTTCTGTCCTAATCCATCCAAGATAGTAATATTTAAATTTAAAGAGTTCAGAGAACAGAGGTGTACCACAGAGTACCAGGTTCTACCACAACAAAGGTAAGTTACCCCTTCTCATTTACCAAATTTTCCCTTGGATTTTCTCCATTCTGGCCCTGTCAATTGACTTCTACTTCCTTTTCTTGTGTCTCCTCTCAGTTTTCCCATGCCTGTGCAGAACTACCCTTTGCTTTGTGATTTCTCAAGTATTGGCATTTTTCCTCTTTGCAAATCTCTCTTATTCAATCTCTTCCTCATCTTCACATTACAGATGTACCACAGTCACCTTCCCCAGTTTTGTCACCAACACTACCTATTGACACAATTGCAAAATATTTATCTCTGTCTTTTTTTACTTTAACACTCATTTTTTTCTAACGTATCACACCACTCTGTTGTCACACCCTGCATGCACCAAAGTCACTGCTGTCAGTTCTGTAAAGTTTTTTCTTGCTATTACTCTTGTCTTTCAGGAAAAAAAAATCAAAATTTTGTGAAGCTCTATGAATATAACCATAAAAATACGTTGAATCATTTCATTTTATTCATGCCTGTGTGTTTCTCAGGATTGAATGTATCTTTTTGGAAAAAATCTGAATTACAAAGGTATTATTGAATTAGGATCATCACGATTTTTAATAACATTTTAAGCATTGCCTGAGGGGGGAAAACCAAATAACATGACTAGAGGAATTACATATGTGTATAAAATAACATAATACACTGGGATAATGGCAAATAAATTAATCAGTGAGAATAATTATTGTACAGAATTAGTGACTAAAAGTAATTACAATGGTGACTTATTTTCTATTAATTGCTCTGGCAACCACTTAACTCCATAGTATTATAAAATATTGCATGACAGCTTTAGGCAAAGGGGTATGTTCATTGTTCTCTTGCACTTATGTTAAAAAACCCAGAAAGGAATGTACTGGGCAACAATGGAGTACCAGAAACTCAAAGACAGACAAAAAGACAGATCACATGCAAATTTGGATGGTTAGTGGGATAACAAGAAAGATATAGCTTCAGACATGCTGAATAAAGACCTAGACTGCCAAAAATGATGTCAGATGAGGATGCAAAAAATGGTACACTTACTTATTACTACTGCTGCTGCTACTACTACTACTACTTTTATTATTGTTATTGAAAATTATTATTAGTGTGACAAATATCTGTTCCAAAATGGGGAATTCTGCAATATTTGATTTTAAAAACACTTTAATGCAATGAATAACAATACCACCCCAAGAAAGTTATGGTTCAAACCTTCTTCCAGAAGCAGGAGAATAAATGAAATGCCAACACACTTCTCCAGAAGCAGAATGATGATGGGATGAAATCCTGTGCTCTCTCACAGTTGCTCTCACATATCAGGTGCTGCAGAGCATGTGCCTCACAGGATATATCAATTAAAAAGCTTCACGTCTCATCAGTAAAATCACCTTGCCTTCCACAGCAAATTTTACAGATTTCCTTCATACAGGATCTCCTGGTTCTTCTCTTGACTGCTTTAAGAGTCTCTCTGTATCACATGGTACAGCTCCTTGAACTTTCTTAGGAGCAGGAAGGAAGAGGAACATGTGTAATCATTTGAAATCATCTATAAAAGCAAAAATGGATGTAGGTTTGGTAATGGTGAAATTCATGACTCACCTTCTCTTTTGTTCTTGTCTCTTTCTTTGGAAAGGGACTTTATAAATTAATACTTTGCTATCTTTTGGAGTACAGGCTTCATAGAACGTAACTGTTAAGGAACTATAATAATCTGTTTTTAGGGAACTATAAAAATCTACCTTTGAGGTAGAATGTAATAGATTTCTTATTTTAAACAGCTTCAGAAAATATTTCCTGACCACTAAATGCTTCATTCAGTAGGGAATAATTTAATCCTTGGCTGAAATGATCACTTGCTCAAATGTACAGTGAAAAAAACCCAAGCAAAACAACTGCAAGTGATCAAAAAGAAACATATTTATGTAAGATGTCATTATGCTCCTGTAATCCTGTTTTGACTGTAATAGTAAGCCAAATACTACAGACCATCTGCATACATAAGATATTTCTACCTGCATGGCATGAGGCTTTGATAGTCCTCAGTGAACTCCTTTTTAGTTTGAAATGGAGATATGATCTAACTGCTCTGCTTTAATTTTAATATCAGAGGGCCTTTTGTCCTGAGCAATTTGAGTTCACTTTTGTTTCTTCTGGGTTAGCATGTTGAAAGAAATTTTCTGTTTTGGAATTACAAACACTCTGAACATTGGAGTTACCAGCATTGTATACTCCAGCTGTTTTATAGATGAATAATGGCAAGACTTGAGGCTACTCTTAGCATATTTTTTGTACACATCCACCAGAAAACTACACCAGAAGGTGGAATGTTGTTTGACAATGAATTCAAATTAGAAATGTAAGGGAAATGTCCCTCTTTCTGCAGCAAATACATTCTCCACAAACCTAGCGTTGACCTTTGTAGGGCACCACTGAACCTTCCATTACAGTGACAGCAAGACAGAGATGCATGGCGAGAGGCAATAACCCTTTCTAGTCACAGGGTGAAAAGATTAAGATTTTTCTGCATATCTGGTTTCTCTTCATTGGTTAATAAAGGATTCAGAGCTGGTACATTACCAGCCACACGAATGCAGGAATGTGTACTGTGGAAAACTCAGACATGCAGAGGAAAAGGTCCAGCATTTTCTTCAGTCTTGCCTTCTGCTATGCTGCTATGAAATTGGCTGTCAGCTGTTCTTCACCTAAAGGGTGAGGTTTTGTGTTAATGGAAATGCTTCACACAGTGCATGTTGCTGACATTTCCCGAATATATTCAGTACTTTTCTTGTTCTAAACAATGAAAATGGTTATAACCACTGAGTTGATAGTTTAATAGATGATTTCATCTGATTTTTGTACACCAGTACTGCATTGCAGCAGCCTGGATGGGAAATCTGGAAGGGACCATGCTTGTAAGAAACAGTCTCATCCTGATTAAGAAATGAAAGAAAAAAATCATGGAAACATTTTTTGTGATCTAAGAGTTTGTAACAATCTGTTTCACAAAGCCTGTTTCTCAGCTATGTTTCCTTTGATGTTATTTGAGTTCCAATACGGCACAAGAAAGGTGTATAAAAAATGAAAAGAAATTTAATCATATTCTTGAAAGTGCTGTCATCTGTTATGTGCAGCATACAGAAACAACAGCTATCTCCATAGGACTGAACAGTCTTTAGGTGTTATCAGTAGGAACATACTGGGCAGACATAACCTTAATCCTAAGGATATTCCCTCTATCTCCAGCAGTACTTACTCTTTTTTTCCTTTTTGGCAGTACTACAAGATTAATTTTATGGACTCACTGTATCCTGTAATCATGACAAATTTCCACAAAATGGATGAGGAGAAAGTGGAGAGTTCAGCAACTTCTAAGTGTATGTTTCTATGGGAAAAGATTTTTGTTTCTGAAATAATCCTAAACAACCAATTTTCAGCAGGTAGACATCTGGATACATATGTCAAAATTGGACAAGAATTATAGCCCTGAACACACAAATCAATACCTACTGAGCAGGCATTTGAACACAAATGCCTACCTAGTATGTGATATCTTCAGTTACCTTTTCTTCAACAACTATTGTTTGTGTTCTTTTGTACATACATCTCCTGTTGACAGACTTCAAAACTGACCAACACTTCTAATAACAGTTCTACTTGACAGTTAAAAATGGTTTATTTCTGTTATCTGTGCGTGAATACGAACGTTGACCCCCTCCAGCAATCTTCTTATGTTATTGAAAGTCAAAAGCATGGCTTTGATTTGTGTTTACAATTTCTGTGACATTTGTAACATTTCAGACAATTTATGAAAGCAGTTCAGAGAGTAAAATCTTGGTATAATTTTAATGATTTTATAATCTGAAAAATAAATTGTTTTGCTATTTTTATCCACAGTATGCTTAGATCAATGATTCTCTTCACAGTGAGCAGTACCTTTATGAACAAGTATGTTTGATGACTTTGGTGAGTTTAGTTCGGCTAAGGAAATATGTCATAGGTTTGTACTATGCCTACACTCAGGAATTTGTGATGAGGACTTCTGAAAGTAATTGTAAACAAATTAAAAAAGGTACATTTTGGAAGTGTTTCAGCAGTTAGTGGCTTACATCCAACAGGACCCTTTGGTGTTTTATATCCAGTCTTCTGAATGAGACTAAAAAGAAATCACCAGTAGGAAGCTTCCTCTATGTAGCTCTGCCCAAGCTTTTCAATAGGATACAGCCTCTATGAGATGTGACCATACATGTAATTTTGAAGAAGATTACAGAGGTGTGACGGTGCAATGAGAGACAGAGATCTGTTGTTACCTTCTCTTGCACTGACTTAGTTTAAAACAGCATTCAGCAGGTCTAAATTTCCCCAGATTGAGGTGAAATGGAGAGATTAACTCTGCTGTCTCCCTGAAGACCTCTGTGTTTCTGGGCTGAAGTGAGTTCAAACAGACTATGTGAACATACAGAGAGAAGTCATAACGAATCAGCCCAAGTATCCAGACCATTTAATCCAGCCCTCTGTCTCAGGCCTACTTCCTAGACTCAGTGTCCAGGGATAAAAATAAGCTAACTGTGCTGTGATAACTTCTCAGAAGAGGTCCTTGCATTCAGTGTTTTCCAGGTCAGGAAGGCAGGATCTTCCAGAGCACGAGGATGTTATATCATGCAGAATCAATCACTTGACACGCAGGAAATAAAGGCAATTTTTTTCAAATTTAACATAATTAAGCATCAGTATTGAATTGAATTTTAATAACTGTAACAAAATAACATAAACCCCAACTCATGACATCTCTCAATATCAAGAAAACCTTTTAATTTCCTGAAGATTTTCTTATACATGATTTATATATCCTCTGGTAACCATTAGAAAGTGTTCTGAAAGAAGACACATTCTGAGCTTTAAAACTGCCAGTAAGAGTCTCTAGATGGTAAGTTTAGAGTAAATCATAGGTTTAGATACATGAGGTCATATTCACCTCCAGAATTATGTTCTTGAAGTCCCATGGATTAATTTTGCACAGACTTAGTGTGATTTTTGGAAAAGTTCACCCAGAGAGCAATTGCTTCATGTTGGATGACAAATTTAAGTCCTTTATTGTTTCTGACAAATCACTTCACTACTAAAGCATTTGAAAAGTTCACAGCTCTTCTGTTTCCAAGGTGCAGTATATTTATCATTCAATTCTTCACTGGACTACAAGATATAACAGTTTTTCAGGGTCATCTTCTGAAATACTGTTATAAAATTATTCAGGTTCTGAAAACTTATGAGATTATTTCTGCAGTTATTTTTCGGTGCCTTTTCAGTAAACTAGAAGTGAAAAATTTGACTAGGTAAATATCAGAAATAAGACTCAGAAGTCTAATGCCACTGTACTGTTGGCAGAGCAGCCCAAACACTCAGGTGTGAATGGGCACGGAAGAGCTTTATGTACATCTCTGCAACTCTATTACTCGCGGTATGCACACATGTGAATGCGCATACACATTCACATACATGTATAAAAATAAATAGCTATGCATCTATACACAAATATATCTTAGTAATGCAAGTACCTGTCAGCATTTTTATAAAATCTTCTGTTTCAACTATTTCTGTCACTAAGTGACCTATTAAAAAATAAGAAATTTAAAAAGTTGTGGCAGATTCTTGCACTCATATTTCCCTTAGTTTTTAGGAGATCTCAAAAAACCCCATTTTATCAACAGCATAAACATAAATATAGATGCACAGCTGGCTGTTTCATATCTTCACTAATATAGTGCATGATATTACCCTAAAGCAAGTTTCTTTTCTATGAGAATATCAGAATCTAAGGAGGAAAAATGAAACCATATTGTTACAATTTTTTATACTTCAGTTACACTTGTTAGTCTTGTCTTCTTTTCAATCAAATTAAAAAATTGTTACAAGCAAAGTTAATTACCTTTGCAATAAAAGCAACTAATTTTCTTCAGAGACTTAACATTGTGATTCAAAATACTGTTGTGAATCAATATCATATCATTGAGACTGATGCTGCAAACATCAGCAGGGCTATTAGAGCATAGCATAAATAAATGACTTAATGACTAATGGAGAACTGTCTAACATAAAGTAGTCTTCATCATAACTTGGACATATTTCTAACACTATAGTCTAGAAATAGAGTAGCAGGAAAGAGTAAAAAGTACACTGACTTTTTTAATGATGCTTAAGAAAACATTTGTACTATGAGAAAACACCTAAATAGTAAAATAACCTGTTCAGAAAATAAGAAAAACAGACGCTTCCATGGCTGATCCCATCTAGTATTTATGCATTGTTGTATACTGTACTTTCATAGCCTATAAGAAAAAAGTTGATTTTTAAAAAATTCAAACAGCTGAGGATTTTCTAATAACCTTCATAACCCTTGTAGACACAATCATGCATGTGTGCACACATACACGTGCACAGGCAGACCCTCAGCTTCCTCCTCCTCTCTGTGTCCTCCCCAAATCTGCCAACACCAGCAAGGAACTCATTCCATGGACACTGACACTAACAAATTAGTGTGGAGAATATTTATTATCCAACTGCCAGGAATTCATTACTCATAACTGCAAGGTTTTCTACCTACTGGAAAGCAAATTGGTTATGTCACACTGGTTGGGAATTAGCCTTGAGGAATTGTGGGATGTTAAAAATGTGTTGTTCCTTGTTGCAGCTACGTTTCCAGTCTTCAGTGCATAAAATATCATGTCACTTTTATCCCCCGGAATCTTTTCTGTTTATCCATTCAGACCACATAATAGCTAACAAGTCTTCTAAGTTCCACTGTTTCAGAACACGGCACTTATCCACAAGGTGCTTGGGAAGCTCCATTGTGTAATAGGACTAATACTGGATTTGGCTGTGAGCCTGAACAATAATGGATATTGATCAACCACTCATGCAATGTTACAGTCTTCTCTTCCCCTTATGCCCAAATTTTTTGAAAATATTTAGGTTCTCCACTGACAGAGAACACATATGGCCAGAAAGAAAGAGAACTGGTTAAAGCAGTTTTCAGTCTATGACAGAAAAGAAGGGGGTGCAGATGAAGAGCACAGAGGGGAAGGGGAAGGAAAAGGTGTAAATATTTTCATGAAAATGGCAGCTGTAATCACCAACTTCTACACTGTTTCCCCCCTGTAAACAGCAGGAGGATCAAAAGCTTTCCCCAGATGAGGTGTATCCTGGGAAAGCGAATAGGAGTGCAGAATAGGAAGGTTCAGGGCAGCTGGAGAAAAGGGATAGAGAGATCAGAGGAGGGGGAAACCAGTAATGCTACATTGCAGGGCTCCTGGAATAAGACTGGGCAGCAGTGAGACAATAATGTATCATTCTTCAAAAAATCCCCCAAACAAATACTAAATAGATAAACTGTATATTTTACATGCACAGTAAATATTAGAGTCTCAAATACCTGTCAGTACCTACCAATATAGCTTTTGAATAAGCATAAAAGCAGCATTGGAGTTTTTAGATTTTCACAGACTTTGAGTATTTTGTCAGATAAAGTCAGACCTTGAATCAGATTCTTACAGCAGATCATCCAAAAAAGCTTCAATAGTGTGCTCATGTTTGCTGAAGCAGCCACTAGATTTACTAGATTTGCATGTGAAAATATTTGAGCTCTGTGCACATTCATGAAATAGTAGTCAGACTGACATTAAAATACAGGAGAGAAAAGAAACTCTTATCCAACAGGTTTTCAGTGTGCCTTTGAGTGTATTTCTATTCCAATTATGATTAACAGAAGAAAATAAAAAGAAAATTAGGTTTTAGCAGAAATTGACACCCTCAAATAAGAAATAAGAGCAGTGAAGGAAATGACACAAGGCCTGTGCTTTCCTTTTAATTACTACAGAGATAAAACATTGAGGAATAAATGCTTCCAGGAACAGACCAACAGAACGGGATTTTCCACTAAGAAGTACAAAGGAGAAACTGGTCATGACTTTCTGTAGTTTGCAACTGGAGCACTCACTCATGTAATGAGCTGGTTTTGTACTTTACTCATTTAGCTTTTTGGCAGATAAACACAACAGCCCTGAAGAGCTACAGAAGGTATCTAGCTACATGGGAGAAATCACATTTAAATAGTTTTTTCCTTTTTGAACCTTTAGTTTCTGCATAACAGGAGAACTATATCAAGATGTTTATTACTGTGACTGTTGTTGTTTTTTTAAAAAACATGTTTACATGAAATGAAGAATTTGTAACATAATTTTAAATATAATTAGGTTACTGGCTTCTGCATTATACAAGACTCTTAAAAACACAATCTATGTGCAAAAAATATATTACTGATCAACCATATTTGAGACCTCCATGTTTTATAATGGATATATTACTGATAAACATGAAAATCTCTTTGCAGTGTTTTCTCTTAGCCTTACAAAGACAAATGGCTTTATGATGTGCATGTTGGCCACATTTTAGAAATGTGTCTCCAAACACAGAAAGTTGAAAGCTGTTGCTGCCCATGACAGTATTAATGTCCTATGATTGTTTTAAGCTTTTTTACCTGTTAGTCTAGATAATGTCATTCCCAGTGACTGAGTAGTGTAGCTCTCAGTGACTGAGATCCAGCAATAATTCCACAAACAGTGGAGGTGTCCATCTGTGTCTTACATTCACAGGACTCATAATTCAGTAAGTGTACTTGAGTGAATATTAAAGACTGCAGAGTAAAAAGAGAAAATTACTGCTGGGAGAGGTTACATCTCATATTATACTAACTTATTCTGTTGGAAAACCCCAACACTATCAGACATGCAATCCATTCTTCAAATCTAAAAGAGAAACAAGTTGCTTTTCAACTTGAGAACAAATGCTGTGACTTTAAATGAAGTGTTTCAAGCAGTTCACAGAATCACAGGATATGCTGACTTGGAAGGGACCCACAAGGACCATCAAATCCAACTCCCAGCCCTGAACAGGAGAGCACCAAGAGACACATCATGTGCCTAAGAGTATCATCCAAAGGCTCCTTGAGCTTTGTCTGGTTTGGTGCTGTGTCCACTGCCCTGGGGAGCCTGTTCAGTGCCCAAACACCCTCTGGGGCAGCAACCTTTTTCTAATATCCATCCTTAATATCCAAGTTCAACCTCCTCTTCTTTCCAGAAGAGGGAAAAAAGGGGGGCAGGGGTGGGGAGAGAGTGGGGGTGGGGGAGGGGGGGTGGCATAAAAAGGAGATTAGTGACATAAAAGAGTGAAGAACAATATTATTAACAGGGGGAAAAGGAGTGGTAGCTATTAGTACATGAGCACAGTGAAGAGACAGGACTTTGGCAGCAAGGCTATGATAAGGGTAAGAAATTAGCCGGTAATGGCTTTTGGGAGAAATGCATCATGAAAACAGGGGCTCTACATAGTAATTTTCAGCCCAATAAAATTAGATTATTTTCTTTCCTAGGCTATATTCACTCACTGGGTTCAGCACACTGTTGTAGTTCAGTGACCTGGGACAAAAGTGTATTCCAGTACCATTTTCTTTCAAAGTTTTGGGGAATAAATTACTGTTTAACTTTGCCTCATGAAGCAGATTTTCTTCCACAGTCACACCCAGTGAGCTGTTTTCCTTGCGTAACAGGTAACCAGAGTTTTTGCCACATCTGTGTAGTTCTTTTCCCTACACCTATAGTTTCAGTCCAGATGGAATTTTTCCAAAAACAATCCCACTGTTTTCCTCTCAGGACCATCCCTGAAATTTGATCTACTCCTTATTTAGCAAAGGAGTAAGAGGACTGAAGACTTTGCTTTGCTAAGTGTGTCAGGGTAAATGTACTTCAGCTTGGCTATCTGACACATGTACTGTCACCATAGTCATCACCACTTGCCCATACAGTTTGGATTCACTGCCATGGACAGCTGTCCATACAGAAAATTAATTCAGTGCCAATTTCTCTTTTTTAGTTTGGTTTGTATCACTTTCAGTCAAAGTTGAGAAGTTTCCTAATTAGCACTTGTACTCTTCAGAGTGGGTGATGGGTGTCTTGATTTTTATTCTCCCTGGAGCTCTTATCCTTACCTGAACAACCATTTAAAGTAAACTTAAATTACTTTTTTGCTGCAGGCGGTGTATACAATAGAATGAATAAATAAAATTTCCTAAGTACAAGAAGTTGGATTGAACTCCTTAACAATGCTGCATATGAGTCTTATTTCTGCAATGTTCCTTTCTTGACAAAGGGCTTCAACACACTGAAGTCCTACTTCATTGATAGCTGAATACATGTTTAAGTATTAGGTTGGAAGCTGCCCATCACATTCTCTTCGTCACAGAATTTAGCTTTCAGATGGATCACCTGGGTGAGAGAGGGGCTGGGGCTGGGTATTACACTGTAGGATACTGGCACATATAACTTTTTTTTTCTCAGATACAAAAAATAAAAATTCAAGAAACATCCTTTTGAAAATGAATATTAAACCACAGAAGTTTATAGAAAACTTTAAAAGGTAATTTAAATATTACCACTGTGAGATAGCAATGGTAGGAAAAAATAATTATTAATCATTTAAAATGGTATATCACCAAATGTCCTTTCTCAACTATCCAGTATCCATTTGGCAGTCTTCCTTATGTGTAAGTGTACTTGTCCTCATACAAAAGCAATCTCTCTAGGTATTCTGGGCTATCAAAACATGACAGAAAAATGAATGTGCCCTTTTCTGTGGTCTCTTTCCTTTAAATCTGCCTCCTTGAAATAGCACATACTTCCAACAGTTTATTCATGGAGTAGCTTCACAAGTTAATTACTGATGTTCTGGATCGTTGTAAATGAAACCTAAAGGCCAGTCCAATCTACAGAGCTTCAAGGAGAGTCACTTCTTTTATAATGTATGACATGTCTGAATACACTGTGTAATTAGAGAAAGTTTTCTGATGCAGTTTAGTTTCATCAGGCTCTGTATCTGTTGAGAAAGTTCTAATGATAAAGTACATTAAATATATGTATGTAATCTGTAAAACTTCCATAAATTAAGTTGTATGTTGTATGAAGTTAATAACACCCACTACAATCAGATTATATTTAGGAACATGAAAGGAATACTAGATTAAAAATGGATTCACACACACACACACACACACACACACACACACACACACACACACGTATATATATTTCATTGAGTATATTAAAGCAAAGAAAAGCAGCATAAGTTTTGATATAACTAAAATGTATCTGTAGTTTGTTCCTACAGATTAGCTGGTCCAGGATGTTCCCTGAATAGTCCACATTCTGCAGTCCAATGCAATTCTTAGTTTATTTATTGTGTTCCCAGATGGAGGCAGAAGCTGATCCCCTGACTTTGAACAGCTTGATGTTCATTTGGAATGTGAGAAAAAATTAGTGGTGCTATGATAATGCCAATACAAGATTTTGGGATGCTGACACACAGCTTTTCTGATTCACTGGGAAGTGTGCAGAGCCAGCACAGAGACTGTGCAACATGACACTTCATCTTAACTCTGCCTTCACCTCCAGTTGGCAAGCAATGCAAGATTAAGCAGAACAAGCAGCATCCAAAAAGAAGAACACATAGGTAATTATGCAAAGGCAAATCTCACCCAGCAGGGGTAATACTGCTGTCCTCCAGAGATTACTGCTTCACCATTGTATACATAAAGGATTCAAAATAAATAGCCATTCTCCAGGAACTTGCAGGCTGAAGGCAACATGAGATGCATTGTACAAACCCACAATAGAGGCAATGACTAAGGCACCTACTCTAAAATATCTTCCCCAAAATGCCTGCTCTGATGGCTTCCACAAATACTCCCAAAATCGGATATTCCAAAATACAGAGCAATGTTGAGCCTGTGATTACTGACTTCTGCCACCTAATCACAATGTGCAGCTGCACAGCATAATAGTGACAATAATTTGAAGTTTATCCATGCAATAACAATGTTTCCTGGAAAATGCATGTGTATTGCTTCAGGTCAAATATGTGAACAACTGGTCAGTCACCACAAAGGCAAGCTATACAGCAGCACTAACAATTATTCATACAAAGAAAGCCTTAACCTATGACAAAATACAATGTTTCCTTTCAAAGGAAAGGGCCACACTGATATATTTTGTTGAACAAGGTAGAGAGATTGTGGCAGTAGTGACTAAAGCAATAAAGGTCAATAAATGCGATAGGACATTTCAGAAAAGAATGTGATTTTCTGGTAGAACAGAATGGCTTACAATAGGCACTATCAAATGTAATTGAAAGTTCTGGATATGCATACATTAGGGGCTTAATTTGGAAAACAGTATAGTTACTTTAAATGACAATTCCTTTTTCAAAGGTGCTCAAATTAATAATTTCTATTTTCTGATTATATGTAAGTTCATGGTATGCTTCACAAGATGTAAGAAGTAATGAGAGTTAGTTTAAGAGAAGCAGCAAGTAACAGACAGTGTTGTGGAAATTCTCCTTAAGGGTTAGCTAGTGTTAGAAAGGATGTCAGTACACATTGATTACATACAAGCTGATTTTTCCTATTGTTATTAAAATACACCCACTCCTACAACATTCACTCCTACTACTCCACAACTAGTATAGCTGCTGATGATAATAGTACAATCTGGAGAAGCACAGTTTCACTTAAGCTAACAATGTTCTGTTTTCTATCATCGTGCTTCTTTAATTCTGGCAATTTACTCAAAGGAATGTCATAGCTAATTGATGCCATCACAATCTGAAGACCTATTAGCTTCTAAGCTTAATTGTATGTATCACTACAGCAAAAAGCACAAAACCTTTATTTGAAGTATTGACTTCTGAGAATCTAAAGGCAGAGAAAGAGCTGACAAATAATGGTAATTGCTCAAAAGTCATTAGGTGTTACTATGAATGGAAATCTATTCCATCTCTTGCAATGAACTAGTCATACACAGCCTTATTTTAAGCAAGATAATTGTCACACAAACAGAAAATCCATAAAGCATGCTCTTTGTGCTATTCCTAATGTCAGTAGAATTTAACAAGTGGCAAATCAAAATGGGAAGGATGTAATGAAAGCATTAACTAAAATCATATTATTTAAAAGAGGAATGAGGCTGCTTCCTTTAAGTATGAGGAAAGTGAAGAAGGACATAAAAAGCAAGCCCTAAAGGATCAACTTTCCCACCTGGCTGGACTTGTAGCAGGGGTAAGAAGCAGGCAGCAAGAGCTTGGTGTAAGAGCAGAGCCACACAGGGGTATTTTGAAGCAGCAGCACCCTGTGCTCAGAGGCCTCTGGGGGACCTCACACAGACAGAAAGCACTGCATAAAATGCCTCAGAGGGCAGGAGGTGTCAGCAAAAAGGAATTGGTTCAAGTATATTTTCTTTGTTTCACTAGAAAAAAGATTAGGGCTTGGATTTTGACAGTCTGGTGGTTGGAAAACACATAGGGCTCTATTCTCAAACTGGGAACCAGCTGCCACATATTTTGTCGAATATTTTCTCTCTTTTATACTTTTAAGGAACAAACTCCTGACCAGTTTCAATGAGGATGATGAATATTACACCATGCTGAGGTGCTCAGAATCCTTGGCAATTTTAGCATGTGTCAAAAGACCAGGGGTTTGTTCACAGATTCTCACAGGTGCCCACTATTTGCCCTTTGCACAATGATACCCACACAAGGAAGACACTCTTGCTGAGATCACTAATGCAGCATCTCAATGGTAATTCAATTTAAAAGGAAAATTTTGTAGGGTGTTTGCAGTATACAATTTCATTATATTTTTAGTTTACTGTCAGCCCTCTGATAGTATTGATATTCTGGCTATGTCAGACTTATGTTTCAAAACATACTTCAATTAACATATAGGTCCAGGTCAAAATAACCAGGAACTTTCTAGATAAATTGCATATTCCCATCAGAAGAATAGTCAATACATTTACTCGATAGCACAGTTCAGGGGAAATGCAGGAAAGTGGAGTTTATCTGCTTTAAATCAATACATAATGCATAAATTCACTTATTTTCATCTATACTAAGGCAATTATTTACTATTGTACAACTGATCTTAGACACAACATTGAAACCAGGCTATTATAATGGTAGCTTCACAGTCTCTTTTCATTCCCATTGGACAGCATTCTGCTCTAAAATCTTATTCCTGTCAGAGGTGTGAGGGAGAAAAGGGTTGTGGGAGGGAAGAAGCTCCCTTACAGCTTATAACACAGCCAGGTAAAAGCTGGATTAGCTGCTTAACCCAGGAAAGGAGGACAGAATCCAACTTACATTAACCACAAACATCTTGGCACAACATGGGTCAACCAGACAACACACAGATTGGGGGACCACCCAGAGCTGCTCATCATGGTTTGTTGAGGAAACCAAAGCAAATAAAATCACATCCTTTGGAGACATCATCTTCTGCTAGGAGCAGATCCCAAGGAGGCCAAAAGTCCTTCAAAAGCTCTTATTGGGTCTCTCTTCTTTTGTAAGCATGGCCTCAGCAAGAGAAGAGTACATGTCACTGAGAGTTTACCCTATGCATTCCCCTGTGAAGATATATGGAGCGTGAAAAAAAACATATTAGGAGAAAACACCTGAGGCCATGCTGCCACCTAACTCCTCCAACTATCTGTTTTACAAGATGGTATGTGTGCTCTCTTGCTTTTTGCTGCACAATGGCACAACTTTAGCAGCTTTAACACTCACCTGCTCTTCCAACTACAGCAGTTTATAACAGCAAATACTTAAAAAAGGCATAAAATACGTGTTTGTATTCTTTGGCGGGAAGAACTGAACTGTATATGAAAACATAAGGAAATACCATAACTCACTTCAAAATAACACGAGTACTCTGGAACAGGCTCTGAGCATTTGTCCTGGAATGGCCTGGAAAGGGCAGCTCCAGGTGTGTCACCTTTAGGTTCATCCAGGATCAGGCAGCAAGTTAGGATCACTGTTGAAAATCCAAGCTGTAGATCAAAAGACTTACACCCTCAAACACACACTAAGTCCCACTCTGAATGTATGAAGTTTCTACTACAAGGCTTTGGTATCTCCATTCACCAGCTGGTGATGCAATGGGAGTTAAATGGATCAGTGACTTATTTTGGTCACATAGAACCTGCTTAGAGTGCTCTGAAGTGAAAACTTTTGAGGAGGAGTAATTAATCTCTGAGTTTGGGGCCTTGTTGGCCTGGGGTAGCTAATATACATTGTCAGTACAAGGGTGATTTTTCTTAATGTCCCAGTAGGACAAAGTCTGGAGTTATATAAAGCAACAGTTTAGCTGGAAAAGTGTATGAAAAAACACTAGTCTCTAGGCTCACAGGAATAATTTGAAGGAATATACAACTAAGAAAGATGGAGACTCTGCTGAAGATGCAGACATTGTAATTTCAGGGTTATATATTTCCCAAGAGATTTAGAGAGTGACTCTGACATTACAAATGTTTCCAAGCTGTTAACATAATGAAATATTTATAAAATATATTTGAAATGTTTTAAAATGGGTGTTTGGAAACCTTGATGATTTAATATATTTGATAATGATAGTGCACTAATTACAAATGATTTTGTTTCCACTTAAGATTATGAATGATCAAGACCTAGAATGAAAAGCAATTTTACAGAGTTTAAAAAGAAAAAGGAGTTATATCTCATCTGCATTATTCCTCCTTCAGATCCTTTAAGACTAGACTCTAGGGCTTTGTGGGCATTGTAATGTGATTACTGAAACTTTGTACTTTTAAAAATATATTTTCTCAAAGTTTCAGAGGCAAATTATAAAAGAAATTTGGAAATTTATCTAAAGTAATAAATTCAAGTTATGAAGTATTGAGCCCAAAATTACTGCTTGGTGATAAACATGGTCTGAAAACCTGATCCTGGTCAAGGTTTCATTAAAGCACCCGCAGACTAAGACAGAGAAAATACACACTTTGTTCAGAAAGAAGTTGAAAGAGGAGAAAAAAATTATCTCTGTTATTGCACAGATGCAATTATGTCATCCATGTGTGTAAATAAAACAATAAAGGTAAGGAAAAGCATGGCTTTGGAATAATCACTGAGGTCTTGCAAAAATACTGAGAAACAGATTAAATGCATGTTACCAGTGGATGTTCAGGTGCTTTTGTAAAATTAACATTATATATAAACACAAATCAGTGCTTAAGTGCCAGATGGTTAATGAAGACAGGCCAGAAAACTTCCATAATTCACAATAATGAGTATGGTAATGAGCCTGCATTATAAACTGAGCAGCCAAGTGATACATAGTGCCCACTTGAAGTAACAAAGCCTTTGGAGTGTTTGATATTAGCAGGGAATAAAAGTGTTAGTTTTGGTTAAGCTGAATAAAAGGATACTCAAAATTTCTTTGTTACAAATATTATAAATATCTCCATTAATAGCAAGCAAATAGAATTAAAGTGTTCGAAATTTAAACATTAGAATTAGTTCCAGTATTGTGTTCAATAATGAACAGCTTTTCCATTCCAGCATTTTCTGTTTTCATTGGCTTTGCTAGTGGCAATACAGACTCTAACTTCTTTTTCTGAGACTTCATTCTTATGAAAATTAGGTTTGGTACAACCAAGAGAGCAGCACATCTATGATAATGGGTTGATATAATAAATAATCTATTTGCATGTGCAAAGATGATACTTGCAGATGAGTCCACAGTTGGAACTCCACACCTCTGTAAGGGTGCACATTTTAACAGAAAACAAAATTGAATTATTTCCTCTATGTTGACAGGACCAGTTGAGATCATGGATCGGATCTCAAATACTTAGGAGATGGCTGGGTAGAGGTGATGGTAAGATGCAGTTCTGGGAATAAGAAAAGGAAAGTGCTGTGGTTCTATGGGAAAGCTGATACCTTGTAAAGTTGGTTCCACTTCTTCCATCCATGAGTGATCTCTGGTGGGAATTCTGAACTCTCCAGCTTTCAGAATGCAATTTCCCTTCCGCAGACATGGCTTTTGTTCTCAGACCATGCCTGAACAGCTGCTTTTATCTTTACAGCAAATGCCTTCACCTTGACCCCTTTTTGTTTTCCAGACAGTTTCTGAAACACTCATGTGGTCTGACACATCTGTTTTGCTTTTCCTTCAGAGCAACCTTGTAGCAAAACTGCAAAAAAACAAAGGCTTCCTTTTTCTTTCTTTCTTGTCTTCCAGATTTTATCATCTGTTTTACCAGTACTCACCTCTTCATTTTCTGTATAGCTGTTCATGGCAGGTACCTCTTTAAGAAGAAATTAATCACAAGGTGCTTGCATTTTCATAATTCTACATCAATATGTAAATAAACAGACTCAGAATATTTATAGTGCTTTTAGTTCTAATGCCATTCTTTTTAAAGCATTTATTCATGGAATAGTTGAAAATAGTTAGCATTTAATTTTAGAATTCTAGACAGAGTCTTCTGTTTGAGACACAGAAATGGGGACTTCACTGTAAAATTTTCTGTGGATTCAATAATCCTTTTATCACTGACTGAAATTCTTACTTTTTCACTAGAATTCTTGCCCTATATATTGCTGTTCTCTCCAAGCAATTACATTTCCTATGATTAATCAGATCATCATTTTCATACCACAAACTTGTAAACTTTTAGTGTTTATGTAGTTACCTCCTTACACCATGTACAGCTTCCATTCAGCTGGAGCCTGATGATTTTTTTGGAGTTTGGGCTGGCAAGAAATAGGAGTCAGTTTGAAAACGAAAATGCTGTTGCAAACAGACTAGTGGCACTCTGGTTTTTGCAACTGCTCTGTAACCTGCCTCCTTTTTCTATCCTACATCCTCCTTCTTACCTTTCTGTGCTCTCAAACAGAGGCCGTAACAGTGCATTGTCAATAGGAAGAAGTTTACAAGATGCCTCTATGAAAATTCTGCACTTCTGCAAAGTGGGTGTTTTCAGAATAAAAGCTCAATATTTCCTTTGGACTCCTCTTGAAGAAGGGTATCAGGTGGAGTGTAAATATTTTCTTTTCTTAGCCTTATTCCTTGGATAAGATCCCTAGGCAAAACCTTTGGAATGATGGGTTTTGTGTAATATATTTACTTTAGCCATATTGCACTTAATGTTTCCTTGTTCCCTTCTGTTATTATTATTATTATTATTATTATTATTATTATTATTATTATTATTATGTACTTAAGGAGTCCATTTTTCTGTCTGCCTCATTAATCCTTCTCTTGTTGTTCATATCCTATTTCAGTGATTTTTATACACTGCTGTATGCTGTTTGTATTTGCTTGTTCTGCACAGCATGTCTTCCAATACTGTTTGTTTTCCCTTTGTTTCAAGTCATGTGGTTTCCCTGGATTCCTTTCTGGATGTTGGTTGCTTTGCAGTTTCTCGGCATTTCTACATGTATCATTTTGGCTTTTGACTCTCTTGTTCAGGTTTGGTATATACTTTAGATGTATTATATCACAAAATGTTCATAATGCCATTATGATATTATTTTATTTACTTCTAATCTAGAGGTACCAAGGAAATTTAAAATATTATCAATATGAATTCAAGCAGGATTTGATAGGAAGATGAGGTTATTGTGCCAGTGTTAGCAGATTTTGAAATTCTTTGTCAATATCTTTCATATACAAACAATTTAAATAGGATAAATCAAATTTGATGACTATTACATTTCTATGTAAGTGAAAGAAAAATACAAATCTTCTGTGTGAGGAATAATGATTGATTACTAGCAAGATACAAAGCTGTGGGAAAAACCTGAGAGATGTTTAGAAATCCTGACAGTAGCAACCTGAAAGATTTCAACCAAAAAAAAGCATCAAAGAAGGATAACACATTACTGACTGAAATAGTCTGAAAATAACTTCAGATAGAAATCTTTATCATAAATATTGTTGAGTTGGCCTTGCTCTCTGCATTTACTGAACATCTGTCATTCTTTTTCTCTCTTTTGCTTTTTCTCACTCCAACTTTTCTTTCCCTCCCCCTCTTCTTTTTGCCCCTGAACACTCTCTTTTTCTCATTTCACTTCTCTGTATTGATTGTTATCAAACTCACAATACTCCACATGTCTTTTATCCCATTCTGTTTTTATTACAAGGAGAAACGAAAAAATTAATACAGTCTACAAGCATGGATGTTTAAGACAGTGTCAGTTTTTTAATTGTCAGGAAAGCCCTGTATTGTTTCCTGGTATCTATGCATTTTTCCATTTAGATGGAATGATAATCTCTTGCACTGTGATGTGAATATAGGAAAATATATGACAACTAATAGTCCTGCTGCTGTTACTGTGTTTGTGTAATGAGCTTGGGAGTCCTGGTACTACTGAGCTCTGGATAGACATAGAACAAAGGGATTGCCTCCTTTTTTTATTATTTGAAGCATTTGTAATATATTCATTTCATTCAGGTATACATATTCCACTAGAAGTTAAATGAAGTTTATATACTCAAGCTGATTTATAAATAAATAATGTACTGACTGATTGACTCCAGAAATATAATTTTTAAAGGGAAATTCAATGGAATTTATTATCTCTAAATGGGATTTTAGACTCTCAATGGGATTAAGGCTCTCTTGAAATTCAAGCTTTGTGATTATAAAATTGTATTTTATTAACTGTCTCACAGTTATGAATCTAAAATGAGTTGTCATTATTGCCTTTTGGTGTTATTTCTATAGTCACCTTCCTTCATTTCAGGGAAAGCCAGGATTAGCTATTTCTTCTTTAATGCCTTCCTGAATATTCTGACACACTTTGATTGAACACAGATGATTTCTCTTTGCCTTCTAGGGATTTTATTTCATACCTGCATCTGCGACAATAGATCAGCACAACTGCCTCATATAGACACTGTTATTTTCTGAAGAACCTTAATTACTGTATATATAATTTGAAACATTTTAAATTAATTGTGAAGGACAGGGAAAAATTAAAAATGGATTCAGAATACAGAAACTTCCTTAGTGTGAGATGTGAAGGAGGAAAGCAGGGGAAAGAGATTGTTTTCTGTCTTATCATGATTAGATAAAAAGCAGGAATAATTACCAGCTCAGTGGGTATGCTGGTACAAAGGAAGAAACACTCATCAAGCAGTTGTTTTTTCAGCCTCAGCAGACTGTGCACACCTTCTCTTGCTGAGTTTTATGGCACATTTTGATGCATATTGTTACATATGACCAGTCGACGTTATTTCAGTTTTTATATAGTCTAAGACTAATGGGCTGTAGCTCAAATTCAGGCTAACAAGGTACAAATGGAAATGATGAGGGCATGTTCCCAAGTCTTTCCAGATCAAGCTTATTACCAGTATGAAATAAAATCATGACTCAATGAACAACACTTAAAAATCTCGAGTATAAGATGTAGACCAGTCTGGATAAACCCCGGTGAAACAAAGCTTCTTTTTCCCCAGTTGGTATTCTGGAGTTTGTTCAAATAAGAGATTACTTCTTTTATCAAGTGGTCATTCAAGTAAATAAATACCAGAGTAGACCTGGGAGTTCTGTAAATCTGGTACAAAGTAAATACATTGATATGAAATATATGCCACTTTATTTGAAATTGTTTGATGTACCTTACATTCTTTGTCAACATGCCCTGAAGTGTTTCATAAACATTGCTCACAGGAAGAAGGAACTTCAGAAAGCAAAGCTACAGAAATCCAGACTTGGGACCCAAGACAAAAATGACAAAACCAACACAAAAGACTAAATACTGAATCAGGCTTGCAAATTCATATAGGTCAATGAATACAGTTTAATTCTGTCAGAAATGTTTGTTGGTAGTCAAATTCTCCAATAATCTTCTCACAGAATTTTAAATATGAATCCACCAATACATGAAGTTCTCTGTCTTCCATTACAGCATAGTTTCTTGGGTTTCAAGAGGTTATAATTCTTGTTTATATAGTGGGTATCACCAGATTTAAGATAGGGCACTCAGAGAAATTAACAGTGGAGACATATAAGCAAGTACTGGAGATGGGGAACAAGAAAGGCTATAGAAGTATTCCTCTTCCAGCCATTTCCTCCCAGCAATAGTCATAGGGGCTGCGGATTCTAGACCTATAGTCAGAGGGGAAGAAATGCTTACTGAAGCTCATGGTTCCTATCACTTTGGTACCAAAAGCATGTTTAGAAGGTGTTTGCCCCACATTTTAGGTTCTCTGTCACTTAGACAAATGCTTTATTATCTTTACAGTACTCGGTGCAATATAAATCAAAGACTGCAAACGCCCTTTTTTTCCTCTCTTTTCTTTTTCTTTTTTTTTTTATTTTAGCACCATAAAATCTTTCACATTCTGTAATGATTTAAGTGAAAAAGAATTATCTTTTTACTAAACTGTGTGATGTAACACACACTTAATAGACAGTCCATATTTCTTTCCGTAAAATATCACAGTGATGTAACTAAATTCTTCCTCACTGGTACCAATTTTAAACCCATCATGGGAGTATTATATGACCTTTTACTGCTACTCCAGTTTGATCTTCTCTGTGATGCATGCTCCATAATTGGATTTAAACAGACCTTAAAAGTTAGAAACACTCATACACAGTGTTTGTTATGGGGAAACGCCCATCAGCTGAATTGTTTCGAAATACTAATATGTGTAAGAATAAAGTGTCTGTATGGTAGGAAAAAGGGACAGGTGCAACAAACAAGACTATAACCCTCAAGCAGATGAGGAAAGTAAAAGATTTTCCCCAAACAGAAAGTATAATCTGTCTTCTACAGACTCACCTAATCTATGCAAATTTGCAATGTGTTCAGCAGGCAGTAAATGTGGTCACAGCAAAGATGGATGTTCCATATATGTGAAAAGCAATGCTTATCCAGATGCTGCAAAGCCATCTTAATTTGTGGCTCCTTTAGACCAAGAACAAAGCAGACTGCCTGCAACCATAGCTACTAGTTCAAATGTCAAATTTCTCTCCTAAATGTGCTATGGAGGCGGCAGCACCTGACAGGCAATCCAAGTGCAGAGGATAAGTGGATAATGGAAATTCCAAGAAAGATCCCTTGCAACAATTGAGGAAAGCCAAAGGTGGAAAGAAATGCTACAGTCACTTGGGTGTGAATGTTTGCTGCTCCATTCTGCAGTGAGTGGTGCATATTCAGTATTGTTTCTGTCATCTTCCTGTTCCCCTGCCAGAATACACAATTCTTTTTCTGCCTTTTTTTACTGGAAATGCAGACTACAGCTACAACAACAAATGAAAATCTGACCCACTCAGCAAAAATGTAGCCAGGGATTCTCACTTACTGTCTGACATCTAAATGCACAGAAATTCTACTGTTTACCCAGGCAGAGCAGGAAGCTGTCAGGCTCCTGCACTTAGACTGATCCTGCAGGACCACAGTCCTTCACCACTCAGCACCAGAGCCTACCAGGCTTACTGGGCCAGGTGGCAAAACACAGTTTTGAACTGGTTTAGCTTTTGCCCTGTTTTATACTGCTTTTGGATGAGGTAATGCTGATGGACAGATCTGACCCTTCTAGTCCTTGGAAGCAAAATCATTCTTATTTCTATAACTCCCATCTGAGTGAGAAAATGAAGATTTATTTACTTGTTTCTGGTTTTGGGGTTTTTTTGGTTTTTTTTGTAAAAGAAGCCAGACAAGAGGGCAGAGAAGAATTCCACAAAGAGGTCCTACAGTGGAGCATAGGCACAGGCAGTTCATCTAGAAAGCACCATATTTTTAAATTAAGTTCCTTGTTTAATGTGAGTTTTAACCATTGTTACACTGACAGCTGGGTTGCTGAATAAGCCTGTTTGGGGTACGGGCTAGCATTTGCATGTGTATATGCTTATGTGTAATTTACATAGTTTTTCTTGAGATACATCACAATTTGCATCACTTTTTCTAAAGTGCTTGCAGTGTACAAGATGGAATAATTGTTTTTCTTTTCTGAAGGATTATTTTAAACCAAGATCCAGTGCAGTACTTTATTTATAATTACAGAGAAAAGGAAGAAGGAAGGCATAAATTAACTACATGAAATACTATTTTGTCAGAGTTCTTAGATGACATTTGACCTCTGTCAACAGTCCCTGCTTATCTTCTCTCTGGACTAAAACCCTCTTTTTCCCACATCCCATGTTGCATTCTAACAAAGCTGAACGTTATAAATGCAAAGTCAAATGCATATAAATACATTAAAATTTGAAATGCTTCTTTTTCACTGAAACTGCAGTGTTCCGACAGTCATATCAGTTTCTTCAAAAGAAAGCACAAATATTCCTGCAGTAAATGGCTTAACGAGAAAAAAATCATTCAAAAGAATTGTCCTTTAACTGAGAGAACCATAGTTTATTTAAAACAGTTTTCTTAAAGGGAAAGTTAACTATATGAAGTTTGGTTTCAGTAACCTTGTTTCAGGTATCTCAGATGGCTCAGACAAAACTTGTCAGGCCACCTCTGTAACACCTCACCTCAGCTTTGCCTCAAAGGTCACATCACATTTTGAATATAGCAAGGTCATAAAGTCAGTTTGTTTATTGACACTAAAAATCTTTATTTCTTTTAATTTTCAATACATTCTATTTGGTTACATATCATAAATATTTGAAAAACCTATTTTGCAACATATCTACAAGCTGCTAGGTCTGACCAGATTGCATCACAAAAGAAATCTCAAGACACAAACAATCAACTCTCCAACTTTCATTCCTATAGATTATTGGAGTATATTGGTTATATGACAGACTGGTATGATAGGCAAACATAAATAAATTACCAAAGAAATCTTCCACCTTGGGGCACCATCTGATCATCCTGCAACTCTGTGTCAAAGTAGTCAAAATTCTACATTTCTATTACTACTACTACTACTACTACTATTACTAGTATTATTATCACCTTTCCCCCCATATTTCCTGAAGGCCTAAACAGTGTGTGTCCATTTATGCCCAGCTCTTTCTGTCACATAGCTAAAATAACAGCACACTGTATGTTTTATAGATTCTCATAGCCAGGTTCTCTATTTTGAGATTTCCATTATCTTCAGAAAACTAAAGAGAAATAATCCTTTGGAAAATATTTTGCAAGGCCATGCTGGGGAAAGGAATTGAATTACTTAAAATTGCCCTAATTTTTTTTGAAAATAATACTTGTAGAGTATTACATTACCTAGATCCTTGGATTGATTAAACTAAACTGTTCCTAATTCCTTCTTTAATTTGAAACATGACCTATGCATCTTCAAATAATTAATACTTACACTAGACTGGAAACAAGGTAAAGTTTGTGTTTGTTGTAGGTTTAAAAAGACTGCCATTCTGTTTCTGGTACACAAGTCTGTTTCACACAGTCTCTTCAAAATTTTGCAGTAATTCCCTGCCATGAAATCAGTGAATACAGTCCTGAGTCACAAGGACATGACTATTCATAGGCACAAACACCAAAACCAAGATACCCCTTTTCAGCATCAAATTGTAGACAATTCTATTTTCATCACCTCTCTCTCCTCAGTGTTTACCTATAATGCAAGCACAACTCATTTGAGAGACCACATACAAAGTCCTGCAACAAGACCCATTAAAAGCTTCATAATATTAAAAGATATTATGTTCACTTTACAGAAATTATGTCAGCAACAGCTGTAAAGACTCTATAATTTCTCATGGTTTCTCTGTGAGGCTCAGGACATGGGTAGTCTGTTAAGCTGAGTGTCATGCCACTATTCCCTGAGTACAGCAGTATTATTCAAATGGAATTAACCGTAACTATACCAGTAGAAGAGTATTTGTATGATGAAAGGAGTATAGATGTAAGAAAAACCTTTGTAATCGTTTGGGAAGGAAGACATTATTAGACCAAATCTGTATCAAAACATATGCAAGAACTGCTGTTGGTGTGGGGTTTTTTCAAAGGCAGGACTGTATCTAAGGTCATGATACCATGTAGCATAAATTAACACCAAAATACAAGAAAAGTATTACTTACAGCACTATTCTTATTAAAAATTACATTCTTGCATAGTGGTTTTCCATTTTCCAGGAAAGCTATTCTGTTTCATTTTGTTCCTACTACAAATGCTCCAAAACTAATTACTGTTGAAGGGTTTTTGTGGAAAAATTTTCCTGTTTTATCCTGAGTGAACTCAGTCCTAGTTGGGATATTTGGTCAAGAGAACAACTGGAGACAAAGCACCCATGGTGAAAGTATGAACAAATTGTTAAGCTCTGTTAAGCACTCCGCAGCCTTCTTATGTCTTCATAGCTCTGATCCATTTATCCTTTACTCCATCTTGCAAACTGTGAAGTATGACATGTGGAATGGTGTCAATGTTAGTATTGGGCACCTGAGCTGTTACCTGACCACTGCTTCCAGTAACAAGACTGGTCAACTTCTGGAAGATGTGGATGGTAGGGAAGAGGTTTGATTATTATGAAATAAACAGAGTACAGCTCAGAGCCATCTGTCAGGCATACTGGTAAGCTGCTCCTCAGCTAGAAAGTCCTGGATGCTTTTGATTGACACACTTTGCCTCCCTCTCTGCTTATCAGCTGTGAGAAGAAACTACACAGTGAACTCAATATAAAGATACATATTGCAGAAATTATATTAAAATATAACTCAGTAAACAAATTATTCTATCACAGAATTTATGGAGGAAGATAAATTAGTGCAACTTACATGGGAAAAGGAGATACGGTGTACAATGCAGGTTGAAAGGAGAGGGGAAGTTAGTGAGATACAGGTGGCAGGAAACACTGAAAGGAAACATGAATGGCTTGCACAATCTGCAAAGGAAGAAAGGAAGGAAGAAGGTTAAAAAAGGGAAGGGATGGTGGACAGACAAGCTAAGGGCTGTGTCTCAGAGGTAAACTACAGAAAACCTGTGTAGATTTTAAAAGGAAAGGGGTGGGTTTGAACTCGATTCTTGAGTCTGAGGAGTTATTTCAAGGTGATCTGTTTCTATTCTTAGTCCAAGGAGTGAGGTGGGTTGCAGAGTTCTGCAGGTCAGATTACAGAGTTACAAGGGCAACAAAAGGGAATTAAAGGGAACGTAAAGACAAACAGGCCAGAAGATTTCAACCCCATGTGACAGTGCACTTAAACAGAAATATGTGCTGAGAGTGGGAACAGGATAGTGTGGGATCTAGGACTGCCCTGCTCTGAGAGAAGTTCTTGACTTCTGTGCCACACAATATCTTTGTCTCTAAATGGAAGAGATTAGATTTTCCAGACAGACACTCCATGGATAAGGAATTGGCTGGACAGTCACACTCAAAGAGTTGTGGTCCATGGCTTGATGTCCACGTGAAGACCAGGGACAAGATGTATTCCTCAGTGACACTGACACTGGGATCAAGTACTCCCTCAGCAAGTTTGCTGATGACATCGAGCTGTGTGATGTGGTTGGCAGGCTGGAGGGAGGGGTGCAAACTTTGTGGGGTGAGATAAGAACAATGAAATAATTAAATCAAATATAACAATAGTAACAAACAGCACTAAATATGCCAACAAAAATTGCAACAATAAGGAGAGAGAGAAAGACTAATAGAACCCAGGAGAAACAAGTTATTCACAATACAAACTGCTCAGCACCTACTGATCGATGCCCAGCCTGTCCTCAAAGAGCAGTCATTTCTCCTAACCAATTCCCCCCAGTTTATATATTGGGCATGAGATTCCATGGTATGGAATATTCCTTTGGGAATTTTGGGACAGCTGTCCTGGCCTAAAGCTCCCAGACAGCTTCTTGTGCAGCTCCTCACTGGCAGAGCCAGACTTAGGGCAAGCACTTTTCAGCAACAACTAAAACACCAGTCTGTTGCCAACATGATTCTCACACTAAATCCAAAACCACAGCACTGTAGCAGCTATCATGAACAAAATTGATTCTGTCCCAACCAACACTAACGCTAGTGGCTTTACACAGCAGCCTGCACACTTCTGAATACCGATGTTTTCACCATGTGCTGCCATCCTCCTAGGCCAAACTCTGTGGAGTACCCAGAAGTTAAGTCAGAAAGCTGGCAAGTATTAAGGGGTTAAGAAAGAATTAAAGTCCTACTGTCACACAAAGGGTTTCTGGACCTCTCTCACTTTTTAGAATACTGCAGCTATGTTGCTACTTTTATGACATTTAGTCAGCTGAAAAAAAATCACAGCAACTTTGCTCTACAAAAAATAAATAACTAAACAAACAAACAAACAAACAAACTCTTCACCAGTCTTTCTTACAAGAACTTTTCTCCCATCTTGGATACAGTAAATACTTATTTCCAGCTTCCTAGTTTGGAGATTTCTCAGCATATTAACTTTTTGGCCTGCCAGCCAAATGTCTGTTGACCTTATGGGAAGTTGCCTTTATGAGTTTAACCATATGCCCAGCTCCCACAGCAACAGCAGCAGCAGTGGAATATCACAAAGGCCCTGGAGACAAGAAGTGACATCATGCATTATTGTTACTGCCTTTGCTAGCTCAGCAAGAACATATCCACACAGCCAAACACTTCATGGACTTCCTCTCCATGTTGCTTTTGAGCTGTTGCAAACATGACCCCTGTGATAGCCACAAAATTATCCAAATAGTTGGTTCTTCAGCAGCAGTTCCAATTCTGATAAAAAATGCTTGTGTTAGATATTTCCATGGTATGCTAAGAGCTGTAATCTGTATGTGTAATCCTCTTTGTGTTGTGACGTAGCACAAATCAGCTGTCAGTTATGGTATTTGTATCCTCTCTGGACATAAAAAAGGCAGCTAAATCACTGTTGTGTCATGAAATTGCAGTGTATTAAGCTGTTTGTACCATAATGCTTTGGACTCTTCCCATATTCTGAAAAATATGGATTAAATTATGCTTCCCAAATCCTACACTAGAAGAACTTGCAGTGGTAAATGAGTATTACCAAACACAGTTGCCAAAGGAACATGTAAGAGGGCTACACAGCTGCCAGGGCTGCCCCACACCTTCTGCTGCTTTTCCCCTTTTGTGTGTGTGTGAAGCATCCTGGGGTGCCATATCTTCCAAAGGTGAAGCCCAGGAATACAATTTTTTTGGTTAAACAGCTCACTTTTCCCAGCATTGTGTCAGAATCAGCACTGAAAAACAAAAAAAACAAAAAACCCAACGCAACCAAACAAAAAAAACCAAAACCAAACAACAACAGCACGACAGGCATTGCGTGAGAGAGCAAGGGGGACTTTCACTGAGGCAAAGCGAGAGTGATGCGGTTACAAAATAAAGTCGTATCTTTATTCTCGCCCCTATTTTCCCCGCGGCCGCACGGCAGCAGCGTGGCTCCACCTGGCGGCCGCCGGAGGCACTGCAGGGGCGGGGCGGGAGGGTCCGAGGGATGAGGGAGCTCTCCCTGGATGTGCATCCATGGAGTTCACGGGCTACAGAGGTGGGGCTGCTGACTGCATTTCCTTTCTGACCTTTCGAGGGGAAACACGGCCCCGTTGCAGGCGGGGCCCGAGCTTGGCAGGCGCTCAGGCGTATTCGACAGGGAAGAGCATCTTTGAAAGTGGCTGCAGCGTAAGGTTGGGGCATCAAAGCGAGCTGTAAATTCATCTGTCCCTGAGGCGCGGCGGCTAAGAGCTCAGCAAGGGTTGGCTCGCCTTCTCCTCTGTGTGACCAGCAGTTAGATCCAAGCAATGCTCTCCAGATGTGGTGGTTTTCTTCTGGAGCTGCAGGTGTCAGTGATTTTACAGCGGCTACAGCCACCTCCTTTGAGAATTGGCTTCAGGGCACAGCCAGCAGATGTTGGCCCTGCACCACAACAGCTCAAGGACTAAACCTTGGTCTGCTACCGATCATCTCTATTTCTGACCAAAACCTCCCAGCTTTGTCTCATTAAATAGCTCTATGCCATGGAACATTATGATAGTCTATAGGCTGTATCAGATACTTTGAGTTATCCTTTAGTTTTAGCATTCCTTCTTGCTAATGGCAGGGATAAAGTGTGTATGGAGAATGCTGGAAACCGTGACATAGCTGGCTAACAGGCCCATTAGACAGCAGTGATATTCACCCCGTGATCCTTTATAGATCCCTGCTCTAAGTGAGGGGATAGCCTTTCACCACAATAATTGGCTGCAGTTTGAACTGAAGCGCACAGGAGAGCAGCCAGCCATTAGTGACAAGTCGTAGGAAAACAGTGGATACTGAATTAATTGAAAAATATCCTCCCATGTCTAAAATATTCTATTGAGTGTATGTGACCAGTTGTCCACAGACATCCTTCTCTTGTGCTGTGAGAATGCTCTTCTGTTGGCTTAGCACCTTTACACTAGCAAGCTCTTCAGGCTGGGACAAACATCTATGTTTTCTTTTGTCTGAAACAGCAGAATACATAAACCAGGTAATAATAGATAATAAGTATTCATGTTGTGCTATGATGTTTGCATATTTGTGCAGGCTAAGGAAGTACAAGTCAGAGATGCTTGAAAATTATTTCTCTTTTTAAAATACCAGTTTTTCAGAATTAATACCTCTGCAGAAATGTCTTCGTTTAGGAAAGAAGTCCATTTAGAAATTAATATATAAGGTGATGGTTTCATAAGGGGAAGCTGTGAAATTTCATTTTGGGGAGCATCTTTTAACTTTTTTCTGTTTCAACAGCATATAGTGTAATTTCACAATTTCATATAACACAGTCCCTCAAAGCTGGAAATCTACACTCTTTTACAAACCATTCAGAGTCTTTTTTCACTAACTATCTTTTAGCAGTATAAGGTGTTGCTGAAAAGAATTCCAAAGACTTTTTCCAAGCAGGATAGATCACCACAGGTTTTATCATGAAATTCTCCTCAAGTGAATGGCACTCCAAATTTAACCGTTGAGATCTTCAAATGTTGTGAAAGACACAACTTTATTGGTTTACAACTCCCCTTGCAATAGTGGGCTTCACTTTTTTTCTTTTTTCACTTTGAACAATGAGGCTCTAAAACTCAATAGATTATCTATGTATAATAGTGTCTCAGTATTTTCCATTATTTATTTTAACATAAGATATAGGACTAAAGAAATTCTGCAAGCCAGCCTTCTGTGTGGTTTGTTGGTGAGTTTCTCCTTAAAGCCAGTTTCTGAAGGCAGACAGCCAGACTAGTTCCACCATATTTATTTTCTATTTTTGTAGGAACAGTAGTATTGGGTCTCATTCCTCAATGTTATCTCTGTTCCATGCAGGTCTGAATGCCGTCTCTTTAAATATGTCCTGTGGTCCAGCTTCTTAATCAAACCTGGCTGGTAGCTTTTCTATTCCTACATATACAGTAAGTGGAAAATACCTGAACTTAGATGTTTATAAAGTAGAATGGTTGTTGGTGGACTTTTCTCCTTTAAAATTAGATGAGATGTTGCTGTAGTGACAACCTTCTTTCACTGTTTATCTCCTTGATGATAAATTAAAATACTGTAATTGGGAAAATGAACACAACCTATTTGAAAGTATGCAGAAGCAGTAAAAAAGAATTTAAAAAGTTGAGCATAATTTTACATGTTAACAGCAATTATTTTAAGTGAGATAACTGTGTTTTGTATCCTTATTAACTGGCTTAGTTTGAATAAGCAATCTGAGTGCCCAGGGAAGATTATGAACTCAATAAATAGAAAAATTCAGACTGTTTATATATGCCACTTTCTTTGCCAGGAAACAAATTAGCTTGAAGCATGTAATAGAATAAACAAAATAGACTTGGCTTTCCCAGTGTGATCTGTGAGGATTGCAGAAGCATAACTTTCAGATTCTGCAAATGATCTTCTGATGTTTTACATATAAAAGATATGAACACAGCCAGCATCTTCTGGAGGATAGGGCAGTATCTACCAATCAATAGTGTAGTAGATTATCAACAAACATAACAAGGTGACTTGATTTGAAACAGGTCAATATGTATACCTAATTTAATATTCTCAAGTTGTCCTACACAATCACTGTATAAAAAATCAATCACTTTTTTTCCCCAAGATTTAGCAAAATTGCCATCTGGTTTGCTGTTACATCAATAAAATCTTACAGGTGCTGTTACTGAAACAGAATGAAGATAAGTAGTAAGATAATTCCTATAATAACTCCTAGACAGATTCTGGTTGCTGAAAAATCAAACTTTAGCAAATTAATTATGCCATCTTATTTAATTTGGAAAGTTTACCTTCTGAGTTTTCAGCTTCTCTGTTAATTATAGGGCTCTATATTGTTTTTAAATCAGTTGTTCTATGAAGAGGAGAACTCATGGGTCAGGTCTCCTGTGGATGAAAGAATTGATGCTGAACAAATACGAGAGTTATTCCACATGGGGTGGACTATGCTGCTGTTTTCACAGTGAAGCTTGTTCTACTCACTGCCTTTGAAAAAACTCTGAGGCAGACAGACAAATAATCGGATTAATTAGGAAACCAAATTGCAGATATGACATATTTAAATATAGAATTTGAATATTTTAACTTTCTAATAGGTGGGCCATGTCAATTCTTTGATCCGTTAGCTTTCTGATGAAGCTATATCTGAGAAGTGCCAGGTTTTATAAATTAGTTTTCATTACAACAACATTTGGCCTTCTTTTCAGTTAAAGGGATAAGAATTTTCTTTCCAAAGCAAGTGCAAGTTTTGTAACTTCAGCCAGAGTATCCCACACATTTCTGCTGTGCAGTTCTGAGGAGGGAGGATTCGGTGGTGTTTGCTGTGCAGCAATGTTATCAGTGTTAGGCAGCAGCCCTCGTTTCTCTAGGGTGGTGCGACCTCAGGCTACTTAATTGCAGGGTGTGTACCTACAGGGGGACATCTAAATTCCTAAGCACAACCTGAATAGAAAAACTTGAAAAGACTCTGACAGTCTTGTGTCTGAGAAAAACTGCAAAGCAAAAGGTGTGAGAGACCAGAATCTATTAAATATAAGCTACCTATTTTGGAGGTTAGAGGGCTGACATGCCTCTCTTAAGCCTGTTGGAATATCTTAACCACAAATCTACAGGTAACATCACCACCTGTGCACTGATCATCTAAAACAGGCTTATCCACCTCTGGTAAGTCGAGACCTCATTTCGTACCCATGATTGCTGACCTGCTGAAAAAGTTCTTAACATTACCTAGATTCAGTAAGGGGAAAGTATGTTGAAGAATAAAAAGTAGACTCACAACCTTACAGAGTGGTGTCACTGAGGATTCTTCAACTTCAGAAGCTGAAGATGGAAAAAATCCCAGTTCACTCATCAAGAAAAAAAAAAAGAAAAGAAAAAAAAATCAATACTTTGTGGACATAAATACATCCATCTTCACCAAAACCCAAACAAACAAAAAAGTTTTCAAAACAATATGGGGGCATTTTGTAATTATTTCTGAGTAACTGTTACATAGTAGGGTTTGAAAGACATACTTGCAGCTGCTGTACAACTCATACAGGTTTTTTCAATTTCAGGAAAATTCTTCGCCTGTAGCACTTACTAAATGAAAGAGCACCTTAACACATTAGATCTGCCTTCTTTCAAATAAGGTTTTTCATTATTTCAAGAAGGGGAAGGGAGTGTCAGAAGTAAAAGTGCATGTATTTTTGTCTACTCTTGAACCTGCACCTTTGCGTCTAAAACCAGCATTCGGTTCAATACTTATAAATACATCTGCCAGTCACCAATAAACTAAGTCAAACTCCCCTTCCATGATGGTTTTAGCTAAAAAGCCAGGCTGTGGGCTGGGGATCCTAACATATGCACATGTTTTTCATTATGACTGCTTGAGGAAGGTAATGCTCATCTTCTCTGAGCAGCAGAAATCCTTGCACTGTGCAAATTCAGAAGGCACTTTTGTTGAACTTTCAAGCAGCTTTCCAAAACTTTGGCCCTTTTTTCTTGACTAGACCGGGATTTATTTTTAAATTTAATCATTACCATGATACCAATAACAACAGCATGGCAGACCTTTTTACATATCTTGCTCCTAACAGACTAAATTTGTTACATGTCTCTAAGGCTTTGAGATCTCTCTCTCAAGAAACAACTGCAAGCCTTAAACTCCAAAACTGTTCGGGACAAAACAGTGTACCAGAACTGCACTGGGCACAGCAAGGCTCAACTGGTCTGGAATGAAGGCAAGCCAGGAGGCAAGTGGGACAGCAAGTCACGTAGCAGCAGTGGCTTTGCTGACAGCATCACAGGGGCCAGAATTAAGGACAGAGGTGATGATCACAGATCATCAGACACAGTCCAGTGATACCCGGCAAGGACCACAGTGCAGGCGTGAGGCTGAGCTGGGAAGCTCGGCCAATGGGTGCAGCTCCGGGACAGACTGGGGGAGGTTCAGGGTTGTGCACAGCCCCTCCCTGTTGTGCAGCCGCAGCACCAGCAGTGAATCTGCAGCTGGAAACTGCCCCCAAGGGAACGAAGGGGCAAGTCCTTCCTCCCCGCTTCCTTCACTGCACTTGTGGAAGAGCCCACCTTGGCCTCTGCCAGCTCTTCACTCTTCACTTCAACTCCTACATCAGAAGATGTTCACACTCACAGACCTGACAAATTTGACTTTGTGCCAGAATTTGGAGACATAACACACATGCACAGACACCCATGCACTTCAGCCAGCTCCAAAGAATACTGACAGAATTACTTCAGCTACTCTGGGCTTTGCAATCACAAATATTTTCTAATTCTATTCTAAAAAGCAAAAATCAACCATTTTAGAAGAGTTGTTAGGGCTTCCAGTTAAGCTGGCTGGCTTACTATAAATGGCCAAAAATGCAGACTCTTAAAACTAGTCACAGAAACATTTTGCTGTATATTTAAGAACAATTTTTTTTTGGCTGACAATCAATCTTTGTGGCAGATTTTGTTTCTTTTGGTGTGCTCACAGGATGCAATTGTCACCATTTTACTGTGTTACAGTATCACACTGACACCCCTGAGACATTTGGAAGAGGGGAGCAGCCTTGCCCAGCTACAGGGCCCTGTATCACTCATTTTTCTTGGATCTTTCATGAATAGTTTAAAGAGTTTTGCGTGGCAAGAATGCAGCTGCTATGGTAGATGAAGAGGAGGTGTAAAGGCAATTAACTGTCTTTTAACATTCTTTTGTTCAGGACAGAAAAAGTTGACTCTTTCTCTTAAACATACTTGTTATGGGTTTAGCCAAGGAGGCCAAGTAGTTAGGATTTGAAGTTTAGACCAGGTCTGAAATTGTCAGCTGATTTGAGCTGGCCTGAGCTAGGTAACAGCTGACTTCTTCTAGCCAATAATATTGTATTCCATACCATACTTCATCATCTCAAAGAGTGTAAAATCCAGTGTGTGGAAGGGGCTTAGTTAGTTCCACTATGGCTGGAGTACAGAGAAGACTGCTGCAGTTTTTCTCCTCTGTTAGGTCCTGCTCCTGCTGCTGCTACATAGTATTTTGTTTGAATTCAGGGAAGTAGAAATATTTTGTTGTTATACTTTCTCTTTCTTGCAGGGTGTCTTTTAGAGTACTTATAGATTTAGAGTAATACACTTTGTATTAACTGGGGAGTGGGAAGTTATTCCCTGTTATACTATACATAACTTGTGTGTGTGTTATATTGTAGTTTTCTCTTAATTTTCTCTTTTCTGTATAAATACATGTAGTTAGTTTCAGCATAAACCTGGTTTGAGTTTTTTTTTTTCCTCTTCCTCTTCTTTTTCCCTTAGCTGGTTGGGGGGAGGAGAAACCCTTTTCACTCTGTCTTGGACACTTAGCGTTTTGCCACCTCAACCCAAGACAGATAAATGGTGCATTGGCCGGGAAACGAAGGACGTTGGCAAGTGTCCCAGAAGGTTGGCAGGGTTCCCGGGAGCATTGTTATAGAAACATTCCTTGACATCTGCTCTATTTTGGTACATCTAATATAAACAGTGTTCTCTTGCTACTGGATGCTGGTTTTATCCCTGTTACTGTTTTTGTGAGTTCAGACAGCTCAACTGGTACCTGCTGTGAATGTAATTTAGGAAAGAGGTATCAGGAGAGATTTCTAAAACCCTAAGTGTAAGAAATACAAGAATCTAGGGAGCAAGCAGCCTTTGACTTGTCTTGTACACAGGCTTTCTGCCTCTGATTGAGTGCTTTCCTAACAAAGAATGTTTTCCTAATCAAAGCCCTTTGAATTTGAATGTTAAAGTTTGATGGGTAGACAAGCAATTATATTTGTGTATTGATCAGTAGAGTCTCAGGTCTATAGTTATGACTAGTACAGCACATCTTTTTGTAGTAGCTTTTTGTGGAATTTCATGAGGTTTTGTGGGGGTTGTTTTGGATTTTTAGTAGAGAGCTGTTCTCTAGGATCTAAACTTAGATTCAACATATGCTGCATGAACTAATGAGACACCTTACTAGGAATTCAAATTATAAATTGTTTTTATTTAGAAAGTGCTTTAAGACATAGAGAGATTGCATGAAGTATTTTTTTCATACTTAATAGGCTGTGTATATCCTGGTATATTATTATGAGCTGTAAATATATGGAACCAGTTTTCAGTCTTTAGTGAAATGTTAATTTGTTATGGTTGCCCTGGTAATTTTAGGTAGTGAGTAATTCATTTACTACTCTCAGTTATTTATAATAATTCTTTCTATAATTGCTGGTACGCATTTGTTATTTATACTATTGTAAACATAGATGTTGACACTATCTATGTAATCTGAAAAGTACTTCTTGTGTTCTGCTAGACACTTGTTCTTAATGATAGTCATAAATAACATCACTTTTAAGTAATGCTACCTTGCAGAAATACCTCTTGGCTAATTTTACAATGTGTCAGCAAAATTATTTTAACCAGTTTAAACTTTCTACCTTAATTTTATTAAACTAAATGTTTCCTTGTTCTTAAGTAGCAGGTGAATTTTAGTATGATGAGTTTATTGTAACATTATCTGTGTTTTGAACTGGAACACAACACACTCCCCTAAATTTATAGCCATTTGAATTTTTGGTAGGGGTTTCATTTGCAGTTCTGTGCTTGTTGGTGGTGTTTTTACAGGTTGTTGTGTTGTAATTTCAGAGTTTGGGGAATGCATCTGAGTAACTGTACTTGAACAAATCACTTGTAGTGTGTGCATAGAGTAATTCTCATGCTTCTAAGAAATATTTCTAAGAAATATTTGCTCTGCTGTGGAGTACACATGATATCTCATTTGCTCAGAAACACCCAGAAATAACCAAATGTACAGCTGTAGTAGTTTTAGTTAGGCCTCAAATTAGCAGGCTCAGAGAATCTAAATAGATTGGGAGAGACAGCTATCACCTGACTGGGTAACCAAGGAAGTATTTCATACCAGATGATGCAAACCTAAGACATGATGCAGGAGTAGGAGGTGTTTTTTTCTCAGTTCCATCATGGCTGAAGTACAGTCAAGATCTTCTGCAGCTCTTCTACTGTGCTAGGCCCTGCTCCTCCTGCCGCTACTTGCATTTTGTTTGAGTTTCAGAGAAGTAGAAACATTTTGTTGTTACTCTTTCTGTTCTTTGCTGGGTGTCTTTTAGAGTGCTTATGGATCTAGACTTTGTATTAACTGAGGAGTGGGAGGTTATTTCCTGTTATATATAACTTGTGTAAGTGTGTGTTATATTGTAGTTTTAATTTTTTCTGAATAAATACATATAGTTAGTTTTGGCATAAACCTAGGTTGAGGGGGTTTTTCCCCCTTCTCCCTTTTCTCAGCCAGCGGCTAACTCTTTTCTTTGGGCAGTTGGCATTTTGTCAGCTCAACCCAAGACAACAGCATTCCTAACATCCAATTGCAACTCCCGTTGAAGCTGCTTATTCACACACTGTAGGAATAGCAAACGTCCCAAAAACTGTGGAAATGAACTCTCCAACCAGTTTGCTGGGTTAGAAACCAACATTACTGTACTAGCAGTGCTGGATGTGTGGGGATTACTACTGGAAGCATGGACGAGCAGCAACCTAACAGACCAGGTTATGGTCATGAAACTAATACATATTCATCATGTTCCTATTACATATTCATTATATTTCCTGGACGTATGCTAATTGTTTCTTTGAACTTATTTGGATATGAGTAGGGGTCTTTCAAGGGTCTTTGGTGGTCATTTGGGAATATTCCATTCCCAAAATCTGCACATAGTTGCGTCCTTTCTGCTAGGTTGAGCCACCATTTGTTCTGGATGTCTCAAAGTTTCTGTTGGAGCTTACTACATGCAAGATGAAAGGCGGCTTTTCTTATATGGTAAGATGCCTGAGTAGGTGTGCTTGGTGAGCAGTTCTCTTCTTCTTCAGCAATTCCTGGATCTCTTGATTGTTCTCATCAAACCAGTCTTTGTTTTTCTTGGAGGAGAACCCTAGGGACTCTTCAGAGGACTGCAGGATGCAACTTTTAATATGTTGCCACAGTGCTTCAGGAGAAGGATCTATGGGATTATCTTTAAATCTAGTTTGAAGGTTTACCTTGAAGCTGTCTCTCACTGTGGCTGTTTGAAGATTGCTGACTTGGAGCCTCCTCCTTGGAATGCCGCCTCTCTTAGGTTTGGGCTTGAAGTGGAGGTTAAGTTTGCAATGCACAAGCCAATGGTCTGTTTGACATTCTGCACTGGGCATCACTCGAGTATGACGGACATCACTGACATTTCTCTGTTGCACCAAGACCTAGTCAATGAGATGCCAGTGCTTGGATCGAGGATGCATCCAGGTTGTCTTCAGGCTGTCTTTCTGTTGAAAGATAGTGTTGGTGATGGGGAGCTGCTATTCTGCACAAAACTCTAGCAGGAGGCATCCACTGTCATTGCAGCTTCCAACGCCATGCTTGCCCAGGACTTCTTTCCAGGCTTCAGAATTCTTACCTACTCTGGCATTGAAGTCACCAAGGATTATGATCTTATCATCTGCAGAAATCTTTTGGGTGAGGTGGCGCAGGTCGGTGTAGAATTTGTCTTTTTCTGCTGGGTCAGCTTGGAGAGTTGGGGCATATACGCTAAAAAGAACAACATGTTGCTTGTTGTGTAGAGGGAGGCGTAAGGACATAATGCGATCGGAATGACCTGTCGGCAGATTTTCAAGTTTGGAGGCAATGGAGTTTTTAATCATGAAGCCAACTCCTGAAAGGTGTCTTTCGGTTTTGGGTTTGCCTGACCAGTAGAGTGTGTAGCCAGCACCATGTTCTTTAAGGCTGCCTTCCTCATGAAGACGAACTTCACTGAGAGCAGCAATGTCAATGTTGAGCCGTGACAGTTTGTGGGCAATTAGAGCAGAACGACACTCAGGACGTCCACTATCCCCAGTATCAAGCATGGTTCTGATGTTCCGACATGCGAGTGTTAGTTTGAGCACACCTTTGCAGGCAGGTGTATGCCTTTGAAATCTCTTTGTTTTTGTTTGACTGCATGGAAGATGCCGGTTGGCCGCGGTTATCCAACCAGGTGTGGAGATGAGCTTTGTTTAGGCCACCTTTGCTAGGCCCCTCTCTGTGTGGAGCAAGCAGTGCTGTCCCTAGAAAAGGCTGCTTGGTCATTCAGGATGCTGCCGCAAGAGACTGTCATCTCTGGGGTCAAGTCTCTAATGACCCATATCCTGAACCGCCTGCATGCAGGGTTGGGTCTGCGGCTTCCAGCTGCTTCCTATCACCTGCCGTTTTCGACCGTCACCTGTCGCTACAGGGCTTTGCAATGTGGGTGAACCCTTCGAGCCTGCGCAATGGATTTTTTAGGTGAGGCACAGCGTGCGCAGAACTGGCCCCACCCTTTACTCCTAAGGTTCATCTGCCACGGCCTAGTGAGCTTGGACGGTGACAGTGAATACCTCAGGATGTAGGTTTGGTTAGAGTATTCTTCTCTTAGATGGATGGCCTTACAGGGCTAAACGACCTCCATCTGCCCGGGTTTGGGGTTGGAGTTGTCCTTCTCCTAGGATGGTTGCCAGACGGCTAGGGAGCCCATCCTGCCTGTGGACACACTTTGTCTGACCCTTCAGCTGAGACCTGTCTGGCATGGGAGACCCTACCAGAGGGACAAACCACCGCCAGCATAGCTCTCAACCTCATGAGGGCACGCAAGCTTCTCCCCCACAAGGAGGTGACCCTGGAGAATAGAATAGAATAGAATAGAATAGAATAGAATAGAATAGAATAGAATAGAATAGAATAGAATAGAATAGAATAGAATGGTTCTCATCAACACTGAGTTCATCGGGACAAGCTCCTCTGTTGACTGTCTGGCTGTACCATGTTTGATGCACCCCAGGATGGGGTTTGCCCTCCTGGCCGCCCAGGCACACTGATGAGGGTGTGGAGTTTGGTGTTGCTCAGCATGCCAGATACTTTCCTGCAGGGCTGCTCTCCAGCTAATCCTCTCCCAATTTATCTTTGTGCCTGGTATCCCAGGATCTCCGTTTAGTATCATTAATAAATATGCCAATTCCTCCATCCCAATAATTGATAAATATATGGAACAGAACTGGCTCTAGAACTGAAGGACACCAGCAGCCAGACAGACAAAGCCTCATTTCACATTTTGAGCTCTGTCCTTAGCCAGTTCTTCCCCCAGTGCACCTTGTACCTGCTCATCCCGCATCTGGACAACTTGTCCGTAAGGATGTTGAGAGGGACAGTGTCAAGAGCCACACTAAAATCCAGAAACCCAGTGTACACATTGAGTGAAACCTTACCTTCATCTCCTGGGCAGGTGATCTCATAATAACAAATTAGTTAAACACAACTTGCCCTCTGTGAACCCATGTTGACCATGCCTGATGACTGCATTGCTCTTTGAATGTCTTTCAATGGTAACCAGTATAATCTTCTCCATAATTTTCCCAGATACTGAGGTTAGAATCACAGGTCCGTCATTCCCTGGGTCCTTCCTTACACCCTTTTTCTAAATTGGAATAACACTGGCAAACTTCCAGTCAGTGGGGATCTCTCTGGACTCCCAGGACTCTTTACATTATCAAGAGGGGTTGTGCCGTATCATCAGCCAGCTCCATCAGTACCCTGGGATGAATCCCACTAGGCCCCATGGATTTGTGAACATTCACCTGATACAGCTGGTCCCTTACAATTTTAGTGTCCAGGAATGGAACTCCACTGTTCCTACACTGGTGGTGCTCTGACTCAGGGGAAGGTGTAGTCCAAGGTCTGTCAGTTTATTAAAGACTGACATAAAAAAACAACAAACATTAAATGCATCTGCTTTTTCTTCATCCCTATTAGTCAGAGTTCTAAGTAAATGGATGACTGGGGATTCTTATTGCTGAAGGGCAGCAGGAATATGGGATACATTCATGGAAATCACATTTCATTAGCTCCAGTGTTCATTTGTTTTCTTCTTTGGCAGTGAAGTTTATTCTCTGTCGTGGTTGTCTTGTTTCAAAATGCAGATACTGGTCTTCATAACTAAATGCCTAAGTCTTATGTTTTCAGTGTTCCCAGCATGGTAATACTGAACACCTGAAAAAGTTCTGCTGTATGTGGAAGCAGGTTAGGGTAACACCACCTAATACTTTTTTCTTTCTGCCCTTTTTTTTATTATTTTCAAAGAACTGACTATTATAGGAATAGAGTGAAGGAATCCTTATACTCGCAAGAGTGTTGAACAACGTAAGTTTATACGTGTTGAAATATTCCACATAAAGTTGATTCATTAAGAGATTTCCCAGACAAATGACAAGTCATATTAATAAAACCCAGCATGCAAGCCTGTGCTGGTTTTGGCTCGGATAGAGTTAATTTTCTTCCCACTGGATGGCATGGGGCTGTGTTTTGGGTTTGTGCTGACCACAGGGTTGATAATATAGAGATGTTTTTCTTATTGCTGAGCAGGGCTTACACAGAGCCAAGGCCTTTTCTGTTTCCACACTGCCATGCTGAAAAGGAGGCTGGGGGTGCATGGGAGGCTGGGAGGACACACAGCCAGGACAGGTGACCCCAACTGGCTCTGGATGAGGAGCTTCAGGGGAGGGGCTCCAGGTGAGCGGCTCAGGTGAGAGGGCCCAGGTGAGAGGCTCCAGGTGAGGGGCTCAGGTGAGGGGCTCCGTGTGAGGGGGCTCCGTGTGAGGGGGCTCCAGGTTAGGAGCTCCAGGTGAGGAGTTCCAGGTGAGGGGCTCCAGGTGAGGGGCTCTACGTGAGGAGCTCCACGTGAGGGGCTCCAGGTGAGGTGCCGCCGCCCCTGGAGGTGCCGCCACGGTCCCCCTGAATCCGGCAGGTCCCGCCCCCCGCCCGCGATTGGTCGCTGCTCTTCCCCCCCGGCTCACCATTGGCCAGTGGGCGCGCGGCGCGCGGCGCGATTGGCCGGGCTCGCGGCGCAGCGGGCCCGGGGCTGGCCCGGCGGGGCCCCCACAAAAGGTTCCCCCGCAGCGCCCCGGCCGGCGCGAGCTCCGCGGAGAGCGCCGAGCTGGCCCCCCATCCTCGTCCTGTCCCACCTCCCTTCCCCTCCGGGGCCGCCCTGCGCGAGCGGCCTGCGCTGTTGCTTCCGGTGTCGGTGGGTCGAGTGGGCGCCGCGCCCGGGCCTGTCCCCGTGAGGGCGGCGGGAGGGCCTGCCTGGCAACTTTGCGCCCCTTTTGTGTGTGGGGGTGAGGCTTTGGGTGCTCGGTTGTCTTGTCTCGGTTCCGTTTCCCCCCACAACGCCGTGGCAGTGCCCGGGCAGGGAGGGCCCGTCGCTGCCCTGAGGGCCGCGGGTTTGCTCCGAGGGGCCGCTCGGCATCGCCCGAACTCGCTTGCGAGGCCCCCTCGCTTTGCTGGAGCAGAGCCCCAGTTCAGGGGCAGACAGAACGTGCCTTGGGCCCAGAATCCAAACCGGTTTTGTTAATGGATGCTTTTGGCTGACACGCCTGTTTTTTTAGACGAGCGAGGTTGAGTTAATCCGCAGGAACCCTTCGCACGGTGGGTTTTGCACCTGCAGGTCAGTCGTACCTCCTGCACCTTTCAGAGTTCACTTGAGCTGCGTGTCTTGAGCTGCGGTGGAGCTCAGGTCGCTCAGGATGCTCCGCACTGTAGATGGGTTTGACTGGATGCTGCTGGGGAATTAACACGGTGAAACTTATATTGGTTACACAGTATGTGAATCTCCATGGTGTGCAAAGGCATGTGAAGTTATTACATCTTAGGGGCTGAGTACTGTATAGGATGTGTTTGAAAGCCTGGAGACTGCTTTTCTTGTCCTTTGACACGTTCAGCACTTTGTTTTTTTGGTGTAGTGCTTGGTTTGCATTTGTCTGTGCAGCCCTGTGCACAGTTAAGAATGTTTTTGATGGTGTTCCAGAAATTCAGTGTAGAAAAAAATTACATACTGTAGCAGTGAAAGTGCTGTCAGACTGTTAGTGTTCTCTTAATACAAAAATAAATACCTGCTTTATAGATTGAAGTTTCCTTTAGGATAAGTATGTTTGTTTAAAACTCTGTAGGCAAATGTATGTAACAAAGTAACTTTATTTGTAACTGAGTCAGACTTCCACAGAATTGATTTCCTGCACTTTCTCACCCATTAAAGAAAGGAAAAGTTTGGCAGAAAAGTTATTCTCAAAATTCTTTATTTGCAAGTTGAGTGAAAATGCAGCATTAGGAAAAATCTGTGAAATAGTCCTGGTTTGGGGTTTGTTTGTTTGTTGTCATTATCTTCTTTACAAGGCAGTGAATTGCACTGTGGTGTAGCCAATGTGCAGGAGTTCTTGACAGATCAAAGCCTCCTGGAAATAAGACATACTCGTGAGTTACCGCCTTGTTAAACTGGCTGTTCCCACAAAGCTGTTTACTTTTGTGAAAGCAGTTTAGTCGAGCAAATGAAGAATACTGATATGATGTGTTGGATTAATTCAGCAAACACTGTTATGGATATTTGCCGCAGAAAGTTAAACTGGTGGTGTTTTTACATCTTGCTGTGTCCCTAGTGACTTGTAAAGCTGTGTTCGTTCTGATTCTTGCCCTGTTAGGAAGGCTTGAATGAAACCAAAAGTATTACTGTGCTGTGCAGCAGTAAAGGTCAGAAAAAAATCAGAAAAAATCAGAAAAAAAAATTCTTTCCAGAGAGAGTACTCAGGGATTGGAATGGGCTGCCCAGAGAGGGGGTGGATTCCCCATCCCTGGAGGTTTTTCAGCTGAGCTTGGCCGTGGCACTGAGTGCCATGATCTGGTAAAGGGACTGGAGTTGGACCAAGGGTTGGACTGGATGATCTCGAAGGTTTTTTCCCAATCCATTCTATGATTCTATGAAAACACACCATGCAGCTTATCCAGGGAATGTCCTGCAGCACCAGTAGTGGTGCTGTACACATTCAATGCAGGGACAGTTGTCTGAGTTGTCAAAGTGCAAATTTAGTCGGTCTTACAAGAACCTTGGTTGTTGTGCAGGCCCCACCTGGCTGTTGTATGCAGGGCTATAACTTATTTATATGGGAAATTGAGGTAATTATTGATGAGCTCTTAGTAACGAGTGGAATACTCTGCGAGAATGACAGAGTCATGTAAATTGCTAAATGTCCGTGTGTCATGGTGGGGGAAAAATTACTTAGCAGTTTTGCTGCCAATGGCATTAATGATTCTGAGTGGTTTTAAAACACCTTTTCAAATTTGGTTAATTTCAAGTGTGATGTTTTTATACTAAACCCATACACAGCATTTCAGGTAACTGAAAATGCAGCTGTGGAAGCAGAGAGAGTTCCAGCTGGCACATATGTGTGAATGTCTTCAATGCTTATTATAACAAGCTGAAAAGTTTGTAGTTCTTCAGATTCTAAAATTGCCTGTGAATTTTCTGTGTCACTGTAACATCATTGATACCTCTCTGTTCGATGCTAAGCAGGGAAAAGGAAATAAAAGGTGATAACAGATTTGAGATTTAAATTATGCCACTGGTTGATACTACAAAAAAAGTACAATACAGAGAAATGGTTCCGATCCTGAGTGTGGATTGTGGATGGTTGCTCAGCAGATTAGTGATAATCTGTTATACCCAAATGTCCTGCCATGTCAGAATGTTCCAAAACATTCAAGAGAGATTTCCATAACCCAGATGATTTTAAACAGTAGCAAATCCTGCATTCTGTTTTAGTGGCTCTGTAGTCCACTTTATATGTTAAACAGGTGTGTTTTCATCATGTGTTCAGTAAACCAGACATTGCAGTTCGGTGACAGCTGAACAAAATCATGGAGTAAGATTTTGACCCAGTTCTGTCAGGAACCTGCACCAGTGTTTTTGAGGCCTAAAAATTGTGTTGTAGTTAATTAATCTGTTTCCGTGATTGTAGTAAATTTCTTTAGGTGACAATTAGTTATTTTTAAAAGGAGATGGCCAAAAAAATCAAATATTTGTACCATACCCAGTGAAGTTTATGCAATTTCATACAACATTTAGGTTGTATGACCTTTCAGAAATTTTTAAAAATAAAAGTGCATAAAAGGAATAGTCATTAATTGTGATTTATCTTCTGAGTTATGTGTAAATGAGCAAATAGGGATAGGGAGTGACAGTATAGGTTCTATCTCACTCTGCATACCAGCAGTTTGGAGTTAATGCCAACAGATGTTTCCCCTGCACTGATATGTATGACTGTGCTTGCAGCTTTGAATTGCAGAATAAACATCAGCACTTCTGGGGCATTTGTTCAGGGAAGGGATTGTGGTGCTGGTGGGGACCTCAAACAGTCACCCAGTCAGGATTATCCTCTCTCCCAGATCTTCCTCACAGTGATTCCTCACTAGATGTTTGTTTGAATCCCTCTCTCTGGGCTGTGTTGTTGATGGATGTTCTTCAACCTCCTCAGGCTCCCTCTGTGTAAGGGAAATGATATCCCTACTGGTAGAAACATTCCCCTTGGGTTGTTTCCATGTGTCAGGGAAAAGAATGATCTTTTTGGAAGTGTGTTGCTTAAAAACTGTATGCAGAGTGCTAAATCTGAGTTACATGGTTGGTCTGGATGCAAGAGTTACTATTTCTGTCTCACGGCCTTCACTCTCATGCACTTTTTGTGTTGCCATTTGCCAAAACAGAAGGAAGTACAGGCCCAGAGAAGAGTAACGAGGCTGGAGAAGGGACTGGAGCACAAGTGCTGTGGGGAGAGGCTGAGGGAGCTGGGCCTGTTCAGCCTGGAGAAGAGGAGGCTCAGAGGTGACCTCAGCACTGCCTAGAACTGCCTGAAGGAAGTTCTGGCCAGGTGGGGGTTGGTCTCTTCTCCCAGGCACTCAGCAATAGGACAAGGGGGCACGGGCTCAAGCTCTGCCAGGGGAAATTGAAGTTGGAGAGCAGAAATGGGGAATCCACCCCCTCTCTGGGCAGCCCATTCCGATGCCTGAGCACTCTCTCTGGAAAGAATTTTTTCTGCTCTCCAACTTCAATTTCCCCTGGCAGAGCTTGAGCCTGTGCCCCCTTGTCCTATTGCTGAGTGCCTGGGAGAATACCCTTTTGGAAGGATGGAGGTGTGTGTAGAAGTGAATAACTGGTTTGTTTGCCTTGCCTTAGTTACGTAATCACTGGTGTGACTGGTCAGTTTCACAAGAGCTGCATCTTGTCAGTGGATATTGAGTGTGTTTTGAATAGGCCCAACTAAACTGGGCTTCTGAAGGAAGATGGAGCAATTCCCAGTTCTAAGGCTGAGTTAGCCTGGAGAAGTACCTGAGAGAGGATTTTATGTGTCTCAGGAGTTTGATTGCCTGAAGGATTTCTTGCAAATTGGTGTCTGGATTCAGATGCCTGATTGCTGCCCATTTTAAGCACATAGGTAAATAAATGCATGTCTCTTATTTTGAGATATTGCATATCTAGGTAGAAGTTAACCTCTTCTGAATATCAGATGTGATATCCATGCTTTCATGTGACATGCAATGGTGAAAGCTTTCACTGTGTTGATCCAATAAATCCTCCCCAGGACAGGATAACAATTGCTGCTGTATCTTCTAAGAACAGCTGAATACAAGACGAGATACTCTGTATGTGGAAGCATTATTCAGAACAAAAAAAAAATTTAGTGCATTGCACAGATTTTTGCATGCTCTGAGCATCAATTTTTTAAAAATAAAACATTTGCATTCCGAGAGTTTGACTCTCTTGAGTGGACATCTGTCTTTTGAACAATACTGATGTTTTAGAGAACAAAATAAAATTAAGACTTAGGCAATTGTGTTGTATTTTTACCGTATTTGTTTCAAACACTTGAGGACAGATTTCTGCATTGCTGTTGTGATTCACTAATCTGACTGCTGTATTCTGCTCTTCAAGTTTGGATGTGGCTGCTTTCTGTCAGCCCCTCTGGCAGTCTGCTGACCAGCCACTTTGCAATCAGTGGAAATTTAGGAGTTGTCAGAGCTTGCTTGAATAAAAACAACTTGCTCGTTGACTCAGCAAGGATATTAACTTCTGACTGACTAGTTGAAAATCAGTGGTCAGTCCTGCTTTTCCTACATTACTTGCAAAGATTTTATTGTTTTTTCCAAAGATGATGTTTTCCATTTCTAAGGGTTACAGGAATGCTGTTGTTAAAATGACCATTTTAGTTTTTTTTTTAATGTGAGATGAGCAGGTTTGGACCAATACCCGAATTTTCAGGGAACATTATCCGTCACCAAACTACATAGGTCTTCATAGATAAGTGAGGAAAAAAGCCTCAGAAACCTGGTAATTCTTTTCTGCAAAGGTTCAATGTCTTTCATATGTCTGTGCTCATAGATACTCTTAAGGGTAATGAAGAGATTAGTTTCACAGCCAGAAAATAAAAAACTTTCATAGTTCCATGAAGTTCATAATATCCTATATTAATGGTGGCAAAATTTATCTTCCTGGTCTTTAATGTCAGCTTTTTAATTTGGTGAGTTTCAAGAACAGAAATGCTATTCTGTTAATTCCATATCTAGTAAAGATGAAAAGTTCCTAAGGGGGACACAAAAAAGCCACTGTACATTTGAAATACCAAAATTCTAATTGCATTTGTACAAGCAACAGCCTTTGGATGTGAACCCTTGTGTTAGATTTTTAACAGCTGATATTACCACTGTATGAAAATCTCTCTTTATTGCCATGTTGGCAGCTTTTCCCCACTGTTTTTCCTGTTCCTTTGTGCTACTTATCCCCTATTTTCTTTGTAAAACCACTAAGTTCCATTAATAAGAAAAACTGCTGTAATAAGGAGATGTACTTGGGCAATGCTTTTTATGGCTATACTTGAACATACCACCTGGTATTAAGAATAAAGTCTTCTCCCTGGGACTTGGGCCTTTTGTTTTAGAAGGTGTGATTTGATTAATTATACTTTTCTGGTCACAAAGATAAGTAGCTAAGGCTGCCTGAGTAGTGCTGAATTATCTGAAGGATTTGCCATTACAGTTCTTGCAAATCTTTTCTGCAAGCTGATTTATGTTTTGTGTCAGATTTATGTGCAGAAGTGCAAAAAAAAGGAATCGTGACATCTGGACTTGATTTTTAAGTTTTTGGGTGAAGTGTCTGTAATTCACTAGATATTTGTAGATGGGGTAAGGTCACTGTTTGCCATGTTGTCTGTGAAAACAACCTGCTTTCATATCATGTGGGCACAGAGCACGTCATGTTCTTATAATTCTATTGGTAGCAAAGCTCAGGACTAGAGAAATGGAAAATCCCTTGCTAAAAAAGGTATGTGCAAGTGTTAGGGAAGAGGTGAATTGCAAAGCCATATTGTTGCCTGAAGAATGTCTCTGTCTCTTTCTTTCCTCATGCAGTGATGGGCCAGGGAGGTGCCAAAACTGTGTGGCCCAAACCTGTGGGAGGATATCAGGCTGTTCGGAGCAAAAGATCCGGAAGAAGGCACAGCTGTGGTGGGTTCAGACCACACTCTGACAGTCAAGACAGAGATGCTCATCAAGACTGCAAACAATTAGAGTTGGAGAATGCTCAGAAAGAGAATTCTATATGTATGTACATATTTTTGTGTGTGTGCTGCTTAGTTGCAGGCTGAGATCCTTGGGGGTGGAGGTAAACGGCACATGGAGATGAAGGGAAGAGAGCAGCCACTTAAATAATGTGTAAATAACATGTGTCTTTAATTTCCATTCATGCTGAATTTCTTTTTCTAAAGAGTAGTCTGTGCCAGGCTGTGTAATTCTACCAGAAGAAGGGCATTTGTGAATGAGCTCATGCATTCTAACAAACTAGGTAACAATAACCTTGTATAATTTAAATTATTTTGCCTTCATATCAAATCAAAAGTCACATTTGGAAGAGAGTGCCTATTCTAACCTTCTATTTGGAATTAGTCTACGAAATATTTGACATATCATGGACCAGGTTGTTCTTTGTCAGACATAGTGCCTATGCAGTGAGAATTAGTTTAAGTCTACAAAACATCGTTTAAAGTTCTTTTTTACTTGTTTGTACCAGTTACACCACTTCCCTTTCGTGTTTAATGAATATTAGATGTTAGTATTATTAAAATGCCTTCTGTGACTTTAGCATCTGAATAATAATTTAGTGGAGGAATGCAGAGTGGCTTCTCGAATTAGAAATATAGTCCCATTTCTTTGGCTGAGGTTTTCAGGAAAAAAACAAACAAACAAAACAACAAGAAAACCCCAAAACAAACAAAGACAAACAAACAAAAACCCCACAAAATCCCATAGAATCATAGAATGGATTGGGTTGGAAAAGACCTCCGAGATCATCCAGTCCAACCCTTGGTCCAACTCCAGTCCCTTTACCAGATCATGGCACTCAGTGCCACATCCAATCTCAGGTTAAAAACCTCCAGGGATGGGGAATCCACCCCCTCTCTGGGCAGCCCATTCCGATGCCTGAGCACTCTCTCTGGAAAGAATTTTTTCTGCTCTCCAACTTCAATTTCCCCTGGCAGAGCTTCAGCCCGTGCCCCCTTGTCCTATTGATATAATACCAGATCTTCCAAAGGACCTGGAGGAAGAGGACATGAGAGTGCTGGCTGACACCAGCCATACATGAGCCAGCAGTACCCAGGTGGCCAAGAAGGCCAGGGGTATCCTGGCTTGGATCAGCAATAGTGTGGGAGCAGGACCAGGGCAGTGACTGCCCCCTGTGCTGGGCACTGCTGAGGCACCTTGAGTGCTGTGTTCATTTTGGGTCCTTCACTTGCAGCTGCCCAGGAAATTGGTGGAGTCACCAATTCCTGGTGAGGAATACAGGCAGATATTTAAAAGATGTGTATGTGGTGCTTAGGAATGTGGTCTAGTTGTGGTCTTGCGAATGTGGTCTAGTTGTGGTCTTGCCAGTGGTAGATTTGTGGTTGAACTTAATGATCTTAGAGGTCTTTTCCAACCTAACTGGTTTTGTGGTTCTGCAGAGTAGGATGTTTTCCTCCTTCCTTTGTAGGCTATTTTAAAACTGTTTTCTTCTAATTTCTTCTTTTTCTGATAATAGCATAGTCCTCTTTTATCTTTGTCATATGCTGTTGTTCTTGTAGTCTCACATGATGAAAATCATCTTGGGGTGGTTTTAATTTTTTGAAATTTGAACTTTTTTTTTCCTGTTTTCTACACTTCGTACATTTTCTACACTTTTATCTGTTAAATGTTCTTCCTGTAAGGGACCACTGACATTTGTGGAGATCTTCCTGCTGTGGCTCTGTAGTGCTGCCATATTTCCTGTTTGTTACACAGACATGAGTGTACAGTTATTCTAGGGGTCTTTTGAAATACGCATTTTAAAGGTGTATTATCTCCTTGTTCTTAATGCAGTTGCTTTGTATGTAAATCAGACTAATTACAAAATACCTTTCCTTTACATTTCCTTGTCTGTGTGCTATAAGTCTTCAAAATTTATCTTTGAGAAACATTTTGGGTTGATTTACTTTCCTTACCTCAACTAGGTCACTTTTTCCACAGTTGATACTTGTTTTTGTATGGCTAGGTATTACCTAAAGTGCTGTGTATTTCCTTCCTAATTGGCATAACATTTTATATGGAATCATATTTAGCTCAGTTGGTTAAAACTTAGTTGTAATAACGCCAAGGTCGTGGGTTCAATCCCCTGTGTGGGCCATTGACTTAAGAGTTGAACTCGATGATCCTTGTGGGTCCCTTCCAACTCAGAATAGTCTGGGATTCTGTGGTCTGTAGTCTGTGATAGAATATCCTGATTTGGAAGGGACCCACAAGGATCATCAGAGTTCAGATCCTGACCCTGCACAGAGCATCCCAACAATAACATCACAGATAGTGTTGGCCAAATACTTCTTGAATTGTCAGGCCTGGTGCTGTGACCACTTCCCTAGGTAGATTGTTCCAGAGCCCTCCCACCACCTGGGTGAAGACAATTTTCCTGAGATCCAGCCAAAACATCCCTCACACAACTTCATGCCAGTCCCTCTGGTCCTGTCACTGGTCACAGAACAGAGATCAGTGCTTGCCCTTTGGTTCTGACTGGGAGGAAGTTGAAGGCTGCAGTGAGGTCTCCCCTCAGTCTTCTCTAGGCTGAGCACACCAAGTGACCTCAGCTGCTCCTCAGATGAAGGCCCTTTAGACCCTTGTGCTGGTTTAAAGGTAAACTGGCAGGAGAAATGAATTCAACACAGAAGAGATTATAAGTCAGAGTTACAATTTAATAATAAATACAATGGCACAAAGAGAGATTGGTTTTAACCCCCAAAACCCAGTATGACCCAGCACGCTGGGGTACAAACCCCACTTGGTTCCCCCAAATCCAAAATAGAGGGAAGCGAGAGACCTGTTGGTGCAGATGACGGTCCCAGTCTAGTCAAGAGTGGTGGTCGCAGGCTGGTTGAAAGTGATGGTCTCCTCCTGTTGAGGTTCTGCTGCTCCTCTGGATCCAACGAGTGGTCCCTGAGGTCTTCTTACCCCCTGATGTACCCTAAGGGAGCACCCAGTCCCTCCCCCAGGGTGAGGAGTCACACAATGGGTGATTAACTCTGGGAGTCAGGGGGTGTTTTGGAATCGTTGATGACCCATGAGCAGAAATGACCCCTCAGGTGGGTGTGGAGGTGCCAACGACTCCTTGGAGGGGAGTTATCACAGCTCTTCTCTTGCAGATGTCCTTCACACCCAGCTCACACCCTGAGGGGTCAGGTGTGCCCTGGGCTGCTGAAAATGGTCCATTGTTCGTGGGAATGAATAGAGGGGTTAGAATGCACAGCTTTGATCACCCCCACACGCTGATGAACTGGTCCCACCTGCTGAACTAGGGCAACCCTTCACCATCTTTGTTGCCCTTCTTTGGACACTCTCTAATGGCTTCATATCTTTCCTATACTGTGGTGCCCCAAACTGCCCCAGTACTCCATGTGAGGCCGCCCCAGTACAGAGCAGAGCGGGACAATCCCGTCCCTCGCCCGGCTGGCAATGCTGTGCCTGATGCCCCCCAGGACAGGGTTGGCCCTCCTGGCTGCCAGGGCACTGCCGACTCAAATTCTGGGCATTGATAGGACCCCCAGGGCCCTTTCCACAGCACTGCCCTCCAGCCTTTCACTGACATCTCCTGTTTAGTGTCATCAGCAAACTTTTTTAGTATACCGTTGACTCCTGCATCCAAGTTATGTGTGAAGATGTGGAAGAGCACTGGCTCTGGAACGAAGCCCTGTGGAGCCCCTCTGGTGACAGGTTGCCAGCCTGATGTTGCCCCATTCACTGATAACCTTTTGAGCTTTGTGCCTGACCCCTGAGCTGGTTTCTCACTCACCACATAATGTGTTTATCCAGGTGTGGGTGGGACATTTGGTCCAGATGGGTGTTGCGAGAGGCAATATTGAGAGCTGTACTGAAATCCAAAAAGCTGCATCAACTGGATTCTCTGGATCCGAGTGGTGGATTGCCTTGTCATAAAAGGAAATCATGTTTAACAACCAGGACTTGCCCCTCATGAGGCTGTGCCAGCTGTAACCAATGACTGCATTGACCTTCAGATGGTTTTCAATACCTTCTAGAATCATTATCTCCCTAATTTTACCAGTCAATAAAGTGAGACTGGCAGGCCTGTAGTTTCCAGGGTCATCATTCTTGCCTTTCTGGAAAACTGGCACATTGTTTGCCAGGTTTCAGTTGACTGGAACCTCTCCAGGTGCCCCAAACCCTTGAAAAGTCATGAGAGAGGCCTTGTGATGTCATTATCCTTGGATAAATCTTGTCAGCTCCCCCTAGATTTGTTGAGATCCAGCTGGAGCAGCCAATCCCACACAAGTTCAAGCTCAGCTGGGAGTTTATTATTTTGCTGCCATGGTCCTCCATCTCAGGGCTGAGACTCCCTTAGCATCTCCTTGGTGTTGAAGTCAGAGGCAAAGAAAGCATTAAACATCCCTGCCTTGCCTGTGTCCCTCTCTGTGCCATGGCCATCTTCATCCTCTAACAGGATGATGTTGGTTTTGCACTGCCTGTTGTTATTGACGGATTTAAAATGAGCACATTTCTGTCCAACTCCATCTCTTCGGCTCTGATTGAATGAATCTTCTCCCTACTACAGTGAGGAGCAGCATCTCAACAGAGCCCATCATCTGCCTTGCCTGCTTGACTTTCAGCATTTTGGAATTGCCTGTTTCTGTGTCCTTGGGAGGTGGTTCTTAAAAAGTGACAAGCACTGATGGACCCCAGCATTTTTGAAAGTGTGCTTGCAGGGACCTCACTAACTGGTTCCCTGAGCAGCCTGGAGTCTGGTTTCCTCTTGTCCAGGGTTGGATTTTTGCTGGCACCTTTTTTCCCATCACCTGAGTATCACTTTGTGTTGGTGTGGCCAAAGCAACTGCCAGTCAGCACTTGCCTCATGAGACCCTCTCTGTTAACAGGCAGGAAATCCAGGAGGGCACCTTTCCTAGCCAGCCCCTATATCTGTACCAGGGAGTTACCATCCAGGTGTTTAAGGAATCTGAGAAACTGGGAGATGGGTAGAAGGAGATACCCTTGAAAATAGTAAAAATTACTGGATTTGGTTCTTGGTGACCTATTATATGTGAATTGCTTAAGCAAGAGGAGTGGACTGGATAATCTTCAGAGGGCCCTGCCTGCCAGCCTTGGCTGTTTGCAATTTTGCAAAGGAGCCTCAAGATTTTAACTAGATTAGACATAGAAATAGTATTATTTCCCAGAAGCCAGCCTTTAGTGCTGAGGGGCAAAGCTAACATGAGATTCCAGTGCCATGAATTCACCAACCTTGTCATGCATAAACTATGATGAGAGCTGAGAATTTTTTTCTAATTTTCTTTTTTGTAGGTAAGTTTCTAAATCTCTAAATACTTTCAAGTTACGCAAACCACTGTATGTTCAAGGATAGATTGGACTATTACCTTGGATAGGAGTTTACAAACTACTTGAATAAAGGACTGATTTTGTGGTAGCAGCAGTATATGTGGTTTTACCTTCTTTAATTCTTGCTGCTAAATTTGATCTTTTCCTGTCCTGTTTTGCAAGAGGTGTTCTAGTGTATAATAACTAAACTGCATTTCTAATGATGCAGCTATTAATTGCAATATTGCATTCAGCCCTGCTGTTATTTTATTCTAATGTGGAATTGCACTCAAAACTGCACATAAAATACAGTGCTCTTAGTATGTAATTTATAGTAGCAATGAGTGGCTTTATCTGAGTGTGGCAGAAGGCACATTTAGCCAGTTAATGAATGAATAGTCCAATGTGGAGAGAAATGTCTTTTGAGTTTTCCTGTTACCTTATGGTTCCCTTTTATGTAAATAGTATAAAAATTCTGCTTATGAGCATGTTTCTTTAATACTTTTTTTCCTATCTTATCCTTAGCTGGAATTGTATAATTTAGGTCTATTTCTATAGGCTTAGTTTGTATAAATGAGAAAGGAAATATATTAGTGAAGAATGACTGCATCTCTGATAAATGTTTCTGTCTGTCACTTTGCACTGCGTCCTAGTAAATTATCCTTTCTTTTTAATGAGGTGTTGTAGATGAGAATATTTCTGTTGTTTTTGATTATTCCAATGCATTCTTTCTTACAGCTTTCTATGAAAGTTCCAGATCATTGGTTCAAGTTTCTGCTGCTTTATTAGATCAGCCTTTGTCAGAAAATGCTGGGACTGGTGAACCCACTTGCCAAAATGAATTGAGCCAAACTTCCCAAGCAAACACACCACTGTTTTCTGTAGTTTGTGATGGTCCAAAAGGCAACCAAATCTCACAGAACTTTATGGATCCTTATGAAAATTCTGAGGACTTTGCAGAATACCTGTCTGAAAGGTGTAATGATTTGAATGGTAAGAATGGAATTGGGTTTGTAAACATTGACTCCTATGAGCCAGATAGCAGTGATGGAGAGGAAGATGATGGTCAAGACAAGTACTCTTGGCTAAAAGAAGCAGCAGGTATAATTCAGGGAAATACAGATAACATCCTTTCTCAATATGGGAAAGAGGTGGAGTCTCTTATTGACTTAAAACTGTCTGCTCACAACCACGGTGTTTCTAGAGAAAGTTGTGAAGAAGTGGGATCAATGCCTTTAGCATATCCCAACAGTGGGACAGTTAAATCTACTGAAGATGAAGCTATACCAAAAAATAACTTGTGTTGTATCAGTTGTGAAACACAGCAGATAAAACAGACAGTGCATGTTGGAAAGAGCGACCCAGAAAACTCATCAGAGCCAGTAGTGAGGCCTAAAATTAGAAAAGAAAATACTGCAAATGAGCTGGAGACAGAAGAGCATCTCCCTAATGACAATGAAGAGGAAAGTGGTTCCTGGACCAGAACTCGAATTGCTGATGTCCAGCAGTGCCATCCTGAGGGTCCCTTAAGAGACAGAGAAGAAATAAGTTCTGGAGCATTCTTTCTCTCAAGTGTCTACAGTGATGAAAAGAATACAGAAAGAGACCTAAGAGAAAATGCAGCAGCTCAAAAGCAAAAAAGTGTTCTAGATGGTAGCACTTTTTGGGATGAGTTGGAAAACTGCAACAGACACTACTTCATATCCCACGAAAATGAAGATAGGTAAAATTTCATTTTTATATCTTTCAGTGTTGAATTTTATGTGTGAATAATGTGTAAAACTGAATAATGTCAGCAAATGGGACGTGAAAACATGAGGCATTTCTGATCAAGTAACATTTTCTTTCAGTTCTTCAGTCTTCTGGTAGTATAAAAAGCCTTTCCATATGTCTAGGGTCAGACCATCTTGCCACTAAGGAAGATTACTTGTTTATTTTATTTTTACTGAACAGTTGGAGGGTAGAGTAGGAAAGCCTTATCAGCATAGTTTTAACAAATTATGGGTCTTTGAAAGTTCCCTTCAAGACTTACTCTTTTCAGCATTTGGGGTTTTTGCCATCAAATCTCAGTATTCTGTGTGGCAGCTTATATATGTTCTTGTCTCCAGCCTTTTGAAAGGAATTGTTCTCCCTTGTAGTATCTTGTAATGCTCATAATCCCTTTTTTAATGGAAATTCTTCAGACTGAAAGGTGTGTCCAAAGTAACTTAATAATTACAGAAATTCCCGTAGTCCTATAGATAATATTTTAAAATATATATTAAAAAATGACCAAACAAAATAAATTCAAAACAAGCAACTAAACTTCCAACCAAAAGCCAAAGAACCAAACAAAACAAAGAGTTCTAAGATGTTAGTGTTCACCTTTAGTTGATGCAATATCAGATGCATTAGACTACATGTCAGAATTTTATAATAGGTATTGTTTCTGTTGTAAAGTAATCCATTAAAATAGCCCAAAGTTAATGAATATTCTCATTTCCATCACTTTCCTTAGTCATCAAAATTGTGATGATAAAAAAATACATTCCTGCCTCAAATTAAAATGCTTACATGTAATCTGTGGAACTTCTTTATTATTGTAGCATTCACAGTGTGTAATGTGCAGTTTTTCAGAAGTACTTGTAATTCATTAAATAGTTCTTATTGGCATGTACTTATCATATGAGATATAAGGAGGGTAGGGAGGTAACTTTAGTACACCTGGACATACTGTTTTTAGCAGATTGAAAACTGAGCTGCAGGTGTTGAGTATTGCTGTATAAAATTGTGCTCTGTTAAGCATCTTTGTTGTTCACATATTTGTTTTCCCTAACTTTGTGAAGTGACATGGCTACTTGACTATATTTTGAATTTCAGTAAGTGTCAGCTGGCACTGTATTGAGTGAACTTTCTAAGTGGTGTTACCAATGGTAGCAGTGGTTCATCCTGCCTGCGATTCTGCTGCTGTTACTGTTTTGTTTAAGCTGCCCAAAACGTGGTATTTGCTGCCCTTTTCTATGTGGTGACTGAGCAAATTGTACTTGAAAAAACTCCCTGCCATTTATCTGTTTGGGCCAGTGAATGATACAATTTCAGTAAGTCATCCACTGTACTTTCTATGGTCAAAAAGAAAAGGTATCATTCTCTATACTTTATATGTTGTGAGAGCTTTTACTGTAAGTGTTTTTTGGCTGAGAGGGAAGGTCAACATTGCTTATTATTTGTTAATCAAGCACTGGCGTTCTCAGTGTCACTGATGGTGTTTTTGTCTTCTGGGAGAAAAATTTGTATAGTGGGCCTGTATTTCTGTTCTTTATTCATGTACTCTGCAAATGTGGAGAGGGAAGAACAAAACAGTTTGCAGAGTATGATGGGCAGAATTCTTGAATTTTTTTCTTAGAGACTGATTTTTTTTCTAAATCAGCTCTTTATGTGTACTTGATGTGTAATACATCTATAAATAGCACAAAATTAATTTCTCTTGGGGGAAAAAATAATTGTCTATATTGAGTGCAATGTTGATGGACAAGTAGGAAATCACAGAATGCTTGTGTTTGTTTTCCTTCCCCCAAAGCAGTGTTTAAATTCATACCCTGTTTCTTGTTTTAAATGGCAGCTCGGAATTTAGTGATGGAGAATGGGCTACAGCTGTGCCTGCCTATTTTACTGCCACGGAACAAGAGCAGTCCTTGAGTGATGAGAGCTGGGAGACTGACCCTGTCAGGGAGGCACATGAAGTGCAGAGCAGCAGTGCTGGTGTGAAAGAGAACAGAGACTTCTGTTTCGCTGAAGGGTATGTATGTATTGTATGGCCAGACTTTGGGAACGCAGATTTGGGCAGGGCTCTCCCCACGTGCCCTTCCAGCCTGCGCAGTGGATGTTTTAGATGAGGCTCAGCGTGCACAGAACTGGCCCCACCATTTCAGTCCTGAGGTTCATCTGCCACGGCCGAGCGAGCTTGGACAGTGACAGGGAAGTCCTTGGGACTGTCACAGCCCCCGGTACTGAGCAGGGCTGACCCTACTGAGCATCCCAGATCTGATGGGATGGGATGGCAGGGAGGGATTGAACTGCCAGGGGACGGTCCCACTGAGACTCGAACTCAGGTCCTTGGGATTCAGAGTCCAGAGTGCTCTCCTTTACACCAGGGGACTGCCCTCGAGAAGGGTATGGCTTTATTTAATTGGCTGACTTCCTGTAGCTTCTGACATCAGCAGTAACTGGGCATCCATGGGCCACTGCACAGAGTAAGATCTATTCTGTGCCAGCAACAATCATTACAACAGTCTGAGTAGTTGTAGGTATGTTATGGCAGTTTTAGCTAGGCCTCAAATTAGCAGTCTCAGAGAATCTGCGTAGATTGAGGGGCTGGAGTGGGTCCAGAGAAGAGCAGCGAGGCTGGAGAAGGGACTGGAGCACAAGTGCTGTGGGGAGAGGCTGAGGGAGCTGGGCCTGTTCAGCCTGGAGAAGAGGAGAGGAGGCTCAGAGGTGACCTCAGGAATGCCTAGAACTGCCTGAAGGGAAGTTCTGGCCAGGTGGGGGTTGGTCTCTTCTCCCAGGCACTCAGCAATAGGACAAGGGGGCACGGGCTCAAGCTCTGCCAGGGGAAATTGAAGTTGAGATCAGAAAAAAATTATTTCCAGAGAGAGTGCTCAGGCATTGGAATGGGCTGCCCAGAGAGGGGGTGGATTCCCCATCCCTGGAGGTTTTTAACCTGAGATTGGCCGTGGCACTGAGTGCCATGATCTGGTAAAGGGACTGGAGTTGGACCAAGGGCTGGACTTGATGATCTTAGAGGTCTTTTCCAACCCAATTCATTCTATGATTCTTTGATAGATTAGGAGAAACAAGTATCACCTGACTTAAGCAACCAAAGAAATATTTCGTACCAGATGACGCAAACCTGAGATACAAATACAAGAGTAGGAAGTGTTCAGTTAGTTCTGTCCTGTCTGCAGTAGAGGCAAGACCTGCTTATGCAGCTTTGCTGTCTTGGGCCTTGCTCGTGCTGCTGCTACATTGTATTTTGTTTTAGTTTCAGGCAAGTAGAAACATGTTGTTGTTACACTTTCTGTTTCTTGCTGGGTGTCTTTTGAGATGCTTATGGATCTGGAGTGATGGCTTCTGTTCTTAATGGGGAGTTATTTCTTGTTATTTCTACCTTGTGTAAGTGTCTGTTATATTGTAGTTTGCCTGTAATTTTATCTTTTCTGTATAAATAGTATATAGTTAGTTTAAGTATAAACTGGTTTAAGTTTCTAAGTTTTTTTTCTTTTCTCTTTTTCTCAGTAGTAGGAGGAAAAAGTCTCTAACCCTCTGTGTTGGGCAGTTGGCGTTCTGCCAGCTCAACCCAAGACAATGTCCAGTTGGGGGAAAACAGCATTTCATAGAAACAATTCTATTTAATGAAAGACACCAAAATAATGAGAACACATTGTCGTGTAGTGTCCATGTGGTTAATAGACTTGATATGCTGAGTTTAAAAAGCCAGATTATGAAAGTTAATTGTTAAATGTTACAGAAACATCTTCTGGTACTGCCTAGTCCTCCTTGAAATCACTTCTCCATCTCTTTGCTTTATTGCTTCTGCTATTCTGGTGATGCTCCTTATTTTCTGCAGCCTGTTGGTGATTAAAGTAAACTTAAATTACTTGCTTGCCATGTAATTTACTGATTTTTCCAGTCATTCACTTCTTTTTAAACTGTATCTGCAAGGCAAAAACTGTCACTATATATAACCAAGGAAGTTGTGTTTGTGTTTTTTTCCTAAACATCTAATACTGACTTTGGTTTGTGTCTGTATAAAGCCACACCTAAGTGTTCTTTCAGCTTCTTCTACTCTTAGGCTGACAACACCTGTTGCCAAGTGGTTCAGTTTGCTGTTACTGCCTTTTTAGTATTGCTGTCCCTTGCGGTTTGGAGAATTTGTGTGACTTTATGCAAACTTCATGGAAACTCATCTCTTTCAGAACAACAATGGAGCTGTGTACTCTTTAGCTTTCTTTGATGTGAACAGCCTCCAGATGTGTGCATTTTTAATGTGATTGCTGGGTTTTTTCCTTTTTATAGGGAAAGTGGGACTCACAGCCCAGTGGCTCTAACTAAACATCCAGGTGACTCATGCTCCTCTAGAATATCCAGGAATTAAATGATACTTTCTCGTTATGCAAATAGGTTATCTTGCAAGCAGTAGCTCTTTGCATTGCATTCGGTCATGAAGAATGTTCCACAGTGTCAAGACAGTCTTTAGTGGCTTTAGGAACTTGTATGAGAAAATGTTTAGTACCAAACTGACTAGCTGTTAAAGAATGCTGCCTGTAGTAGGAAAAATGCAAAGCAAGTGCTGACTGTACTTCTGGCCTTGAGCATTAGACAAACAGCTTTGCCATGGACCCGTGGGTGTTCCAGTGATGCCTGAAAAGTCTGTTAAAAAGAATCCAAGACAAATTTTGGTAGGAGATAAGAGGGTAGTGACTTTACTGAGCACCCAGGCTCACCCAGGAATACATTGATGCGCGTATGGGCAAGCTCTGATTTCCATGGCTTTTATAATATGAGCCATCCAACCATTATTTTACACATCTCCAGTTCAGCCTTTTTCCTGCCCCCGTCCCACCCCTGTTCCACCCCCTCAGGATATGAGTCTGGCATCGGTGAGACCTCCTCTTCATCAGTCCTCCTCTTCCTCAGGCTTCTGGAGCTCTTCCAGTGTTCTGTCTTCTGGGTCACTCTGCCCATGTTTGTCTCCTTTTGATAATCTTCAACCTTCTACCTTGGAATAAAAGACTAAAACAACTAAGCAGTTTGAGCTCCCTGTTCTGGGACAGGGGTAGCAATAGAAGGACATTACACTCAAGCTGCTAGAAGTATTAACCAACTAGATCTACTTTGCTACAGCTACTGTGTTCCTAAAGTGTATAAAATGTGTAAATCAAAAATCCTTCCTGCATCCCTAGATTCTGACTCTGGAGGTGATACCACCATGAGTTTCTTGAATTTTTATGGCAAATCTTCAGGTCTTATTCTGAGACTCTGCTGTCTAGGAAACATGTCTCTTTAGTCCTTGTAGTAAGTTTAGCTTTTGTTGCTCACATGTGTTTGTAAATTCTCTTAGCTTTTATCATTTATTTTATTTATTTGAAGGGAAGAAGGTGAGATTTTTTCCTTACAGTACCGAGAAGAAGTAGAAAGTAGCAGTGATGAAGAAAACTATCCAATTAATGATTTTATGCATTCTGGATTCTTCCTGTTGAATGAAAATAACAACACTGAGGATGACTCCAGTGTGAGTGAAGACCTGGATGTGGACTGGAGGTATGCATTTGATAGCTGCCTGCCTTAATTTCTGAGGTTTTGTAGTTACTGTTTTGCTTTTTATGTAGGATGTCAGAAGTACTCATTGTTATCAGTATGCAGCTATTTCAAAGGCTTTCAATCTTAGTTTTAAGGTTTAAGGTACTTCAAGTGCTGTGTCTTCTAATGAGAGAAAAGATGTCTAGGTTTGGGGGAAAAACCAAAATGTTTACCCACAAACGGAGGAGAGGATTCCTCCACAACAATCACACCACTCTTTATCGAATTTAAGAAAAGGAACTTTAATCTGAAAATGGATATGAGGATAACTGTTCTTAACTGAGATATCTATATCTGTAGATATAGATATAGATATGTAGGTATAGATATAACTGTAAACAGACCAGAGCAAACTGCTTCCCCAACACCACAAGAAAAAAAACAAAAGAGAACAACCCCCAAACCGGCAGGTTTCCTGCTGGAGCAAAGTTATAGGCAGTGTCTTTGTCACAGCCCGGCTGGCTGCAGGGTGAGCTCCCAGTCCCTCTCCAGTGAGACAGACGAGCGGTGAGCACTTAGATGAATTCTGTCTCTCCCTCTGTGTCCCTTGTCCCAAACGAAGAAGGAAAGCTGGAAGCGGAGAACCGCAGTGTGTCCTGGGAAGCTGCTGTGCCTTCTCTCTCTCTTGGGTCACTGCTGCAGCCGGGGCGGGCAGGCCACGACACTGCAGACAGCGGTGAGACCGGAGCGGTGACCAGGGCCACAATCCAAACCAGGAGAACAGCCGTGGCAAGGAAAAAGGAACCAGCTTGCCAAAAAGCAGCAGCGAGGAGCAGGAGCTTCCCTCCTCAGCAGCACACACACACTGCTCCTGCGTTCAGCCGAGCTAAAAATGGAAATGTCCCCAAAAACAAAAGAGACAGCCTGCCCCCCACCCAAATGATCAAGAAGAAGCTGGTAGCAGTTAACTACTTCTTTTTGTTATCTACTGGCATGGGCAGTTAGTGGCAGGGAGAGAATTTACATTATAATTCCAAACTAAAGCAAAAGCAATGTAGATTTGCTACTTTAGTCTGTGATTTGAGAAAATTCTGGTGCCCTAAATATTCAAGGGATGGCTATACATTTTCAATTCATTTTCAAGATGGTAAGTATAATTAATTTTCAAGTGACAGTGTAACAGAAGTAAAGCAATATAAATGTAATCAGCATTCAGGTCAGTCCTATTTTATAATTGGTCTTTTTCTCCTTTAAAACTGGTGTAGGTTAGACATTATAAGCCTGTTTTGTTTCTCTTTGAAATGCCATGCAATTACCTAATATTATAATAATTTTGAGTTCTTCACTCAATTTGCTGTCATTAGATTACTGAAGAATATTGCAATAATTCATTACAAAAATGATGCAAATACCAGGAATAAGGTGATTTGAGCCACATCCACAACCTGATCCTAGAAAAAGTGTTTGTTTTAAAATAAGAGTGAACTAGACAGAGGGCTTTCCAGTTAGAGACTTAACACCTCCTCTCTTTTGCTTATTAAAATATAAACTACAGTCCAGACATACCAAATGCACTGGTATCTTCTCCTTGTGAAGTTGTATCACGGAAAGGCACAGCGAGGTCTAACTAATACATGAGAGTCCAAACTAAAAGTAAGGCACGTGTTCTTGCACTGTCAGGCAGTAAGTCAGCAATGAAATACTATGATAGGACAAAACCATAGTTTTTAAATGTTGCAGATTAACCTTGGTAAGATTCCTGATTACTAAAACTAGGAAGGAAGATGCTAATCATCTGCTAAGGTTTTTTTTTTCTGTTGAACATAGACAGATCTGAACGTGATTTTGTTTGGGCTCACTTTAAGATACGATTTCCAAATGTTGAAAACAGAACTCAGAGATGCTGCCAAGGCATGAACTGTGACACATGATGTAAAACGACCTTAACAGCATACACATGAAACTTGTTAGCTGAACTTGTGCCCTTTCACAGTAAAAATTCCCCTTGGGATGTTCCAAAGTATGTAATGCCTGGAGTGTGGCACTTCAGTGCTGGGACCAGAGTGCAGAGCAGCCTCTGAGGAGGAGCTGGGGCCACCCATGTGAGATATACAGCTGGATCTGGCTGGATCTGGCTGGCTCCAGTGGACCCACCATGGAATGGTGGCTCTGGGAGACTATTTAGCCTGGAGAAGAGGAGGCCCAGAAGGGACCTCAGCACTGTCTAGAACTACCTGAAGGTAAGTTCTGGCCAGGTGGGGGTTGGTCTCCCAGGCACTCAGCAATAGGACAAGGGGGCATGGGCTCAAGCTCTGCCAGGGGAAATTGAAGTTGGAGAGCAGAAAAAATTCTTTGCAGAGCGAGTGCTCAGGCATTGGAATGGGCTGCCCAGAGAGGGGGTGGATTCCCCATCCCTGGAGGTTTTTAACCTGAGCTTGGCCGTGGCACTGAGTGCCATGATCTGGTAAAGGGACTGGAGTTGAACCAAGTGTTGGACTTGGATGATCTCGGAGGTCTTTTCCAACCCAATCAATTCTATGATTCTATTACTTAAGGAAGGATAAAAATTGCTGGACAGCAGAGGGTAAGACAGAAGTGATGGTGGTGTGAGAGAAGCAACCCTGCAGACACCAAGGTCAGGAAAGAAGGGGAAGACACCAAGGTCAGGAAAGAAGGGGGAGGTGGTGTTACAGGTGCTGGAGAAGAGATCCTCCTCCTCCGCCTGGAGAAGACCCTGGTAGGACAGATAGGGATTTGCTGAAGGAACTGTGCTTGTGGGGAGCCCATGCTGCAGCAGTGAAGACAGTGAAGAAAAGCAGCCTGTGGGACAGACCCCACACTGGAGCAGGGAGACAGTGTGAGGAGGAAGGAATTGCAGAGAGGAGCTACCATGGACTGACCACAACCCCCACTCCCCATCTCTCCACCCTGCTTGGGATAGGGACACAGAGGAGTCCAGCATGAAGGGGGGAAGTTGAGCTTGGAAATAAAAGGAGGGCAAAGGAGAAGGTGTTTTGATTTTTGTCTTTACTTCTCACCATCCAAACCCATTTCTTTTGGCAGTAAATTCATACAATCACAGAGCAGCCTAAATTGAAATGAACATAAAAAGACCATCTGGTTTAAATTAAGGTTTTCCTTAAGCTAAGCCTGTAGTGGTGCTTGATGACTGATCTCCCTGTGTTTATTTTGACCCATGAGCTTTTAATGTAATTTACAGGCCTGTCCAGTTGAGGTAGGGGAGTGGGCTGGATGTCTGGCAGTTATTGACAGTGATGTGCAGTAATTTGATGTACCTGGCCCTCATTGCTACTAATTTTCTTTGAAAAGCTAATAGTTGCTACTATTTATTTTGAAATTAAGACCTTGTTTCCTAACTCATGTTTTTCAGAGTACTTGAGGAGTTTGGTGATGGCATAGGACTTGCTCAAAACGTTCCTTACCTGGAACATCAACTTCTCACATTTATGACACTGGAGGGACGCTTAGAAGCTGTGGAGGTATTAAAGTATTTTTGGTGGTCTTATATCAGTGATGTTGTAATGTAAATGTTTATTATTGAATCCTTTTTCAGCATAATCTGAAAAAAAAGTGGAATCAGGGAAAATTCTTCCCTGTGTTAGCTTGAGCTTTCAGGTCTGTGAATCTGAAAATAAATGTTGAAAGTTCTTTTAAATGATGTACTGCAAGAAGTCATTGATCAGTGCCTACTCCTTTTAAATATGTATTTGTTTCCTTTTAAAGGAGTAAAAGTTACTGATTTCTACCAGTATAAACATATGCCATTTAATTTACTCTAAAGAATTTGGCCAAATACTCTGCATAACTAAGGAAAACTTATACTTTGATCTGTGCCTGTGAATTGTCCCAACTTTTATTTTTTGAGTTTGAGTGTCTCATTTTTATATATCAGTAGAAGACTTTTCTGTGTTTGACTGTGTTGATGCTGTGTGTTTTAAATAAAAAAAAAACCCAAACCACAGCAACAAACAAACAAAAAAACCCCAATCAGACAAACAAACCACCCTAAAGAAAAAAGCCTTTTGTCTTTACCTTGTTCTAATCCTATTTGATCTGTCTAATTTTGGATAGACCCAAGCATTTCTTATCAAGAACCAGAATGGTGATGATCTTTGTCTTTTCTGTGTTGGTCAATGTCAGAGTGAATACAGAGCTACCTGAAATCCAATTTGATGCAATGCGACAATTCTTGCACTGCCAGAAATCTTCCCTGCAGGGTATTTGTCAAAATAAGAGTTAAATGATGTGTGGACATATAATAAATATGGTGTTACAACAACTGAATTGAATGTTTTGTGGGTGACATAAATTTAGGGCAGCAAGGGACAGTTTGACTACTCACACCTACTTTAAAGAGGTGAACAGGGCAGGCTGTATGTCATGCTGTGCTTGCAGACAAAATACCAAGGGCACTTTGAAATGCTTTCTGGAGCTGGCAGACAGTGGAAAAGTCATAGATAATGGCATGGATTTTTTCCATGGATATGTGCAAAATCAACGATTTTGTGAATAGGCTTTGTGGGTACTTTCCAAGAAGGTGGAAGGGCTGTTTGCTGAAATTGGCAGCCATGCAATTTCCAGGTATTGTGCACTCCCTAAAGTGTGTGGGAGGTCATCATCATTCCTGATCAAGCACCATAGGTGGTTCTCCAGCTGTGTAGGATCTTGTTGGTATCACTCACCCAGAGACACTTCAGAACTGCTTATTAATGTGGAAAAGGTCTGTTGATATCCTTATTGTACAAGCAGTATTTTGAAGTTGTATAGGGAAAATTCTTGTCTCTTTCATGGCTGCTGGTTCTCAGTACATCAACAAAACCCACAACTACAGAACATGTTGACCTCCTCCTTTAGAATTATAAAGCCATAGAATGGCTTGGGTTGGAAAAGACCTCCAAGATCATCAAGTCCAACCCTTGGTCCAACTCCAGTCCCTTTACCAGATCATGGCACTCAGTGCCACGGCCAATCTCAGGTTAAAAACCTCCAGGGATGGGGAATCCACCCCCTCTCTGGGCAGCCCATTCCAATGCCTGAGCACTCTCTCTGGAAAGAAGTTTTTTCTGATCCCCAACTTCAATTTCCCCTGGCAGAGCTTGAGCCCGTGCCCCCTTGTCCTATTGCTGAGTGCCTGGGAGAAGAGACCAACCCCCACCTGGCCAGAACTTCCCTTCAGGTAGTTCTAGGCAGTGCTGAGGTCACCTCTGAGCCTCCTCTCCTCTTCTCCAGGCTGAACAGGCCCAGCTCCCTCAGCCTCTCCCCACAGCACTTGTGCTCCAGTCCCTTCTCCAGCCTCGTTGCTCTTCTCTGGACCCGCTCCAGCCCCTCAAGATCTTTCCTGAACTGAGGGGCCCAGAACTGAACACAACACTCAAGGTGTGGTCCACCTTTCTTTGGTATAGGTTTCAAAAGCAAGGAATACAATGTTTTCTGTCTGAGAAATACTGGATATAGACAGAGGTTTGACATGTAGGTGATATTGCATCCTTCTGTCTGCCTGGGATCTTAGACAATTTTTCCAGCTATAATAGTTAATCTAATTAAGCATAGGTTTTTTACCTAAAGTTTATTCTCAGACCATTGCAGTTGTCACAAAAAAACATTACGAACACCAAAATCATCTTTATGTCAGTGAGGTAGTGTTTTCTGCTGCAGCAGAACTGGTTTTAGGCTGTCACATTGGGCTGGTGTACCTGTTTTGCAGAGCGATTTCACACTGCAGTAGGGATAACTGTCCCAGGATTTCCCTTAACTTTGTAGATTTCTGGATCTTACACTTCTTACCAAGAGAGTTTTATGGCCTGTAGAATAAATAACTTGGAAGCTGATTAGGGCAGTAAGTAGTTGTACTTGAGGGGTATGACTGATTGATTCAGGATGTGAACCCTGTGTTCTTGGCTCTTCAGTTTCAGTTTGCTGTTCAAACAGGTATATCTAGTACATTTCTCAGCAAATAAAACCAAATATTCTGAGTTCTTTTTTTTTCCCTCCTACTGGATATCCTGTCTGTGCCTTACATTGAATGTATGATGTAAATGTCAAATATACTTGCTATAGCCTTGGAACCTTAAAGATTTTTGTGTAGTGAAAAGCTTAAGTTCAAACCAAAGTTAATTCCAAACATTGTCTGTCTTAAGATGAAAAACATCTCTGTGGATCCTAGTTTTTGGAGGTCTGGGGGGTTTTTTTGTGGTGTTGTTGTTTTTCTTATTGTTTGGGGTTTTTTTATTTATTTGGTTGGGGTTTTTGGAGGTTTTGGGAGGGTTTTTGTTTGGTTTTTTAATTTATGTTTATTTCTGGAAGCTTACCTTGGGAGTGGAGCCAAGGTACTTAATATTTTTGTTTGTACCTGAGTAATTCAACAGTTGAAACCAGGAAACATTAATAAGGCCTTTATTTTCACAAAGCAAAGCACAGGGACAGTTTTATATTGGCAAGCTCTGTTGCGTTTTCAAGTTGCTGCCATTCCTGTAACTTTATAAAATTAATAAATGTTCATTAGAGATTAAGTTGTGACTGTCCTCATACTGTAAGAAGGCCTAAAAACCAAGGCATTACAGTTTTGACCTTCAGTTTCATCTCATTCATTACAGAAACAGAAATGATGTAATGATTAGTCTGACAGATACAACTTCCATTTAAGAAAGTAATACCATTAGAATTGGATTCCTTTTCTTGCTTGTTTGTTTTTATATGAAATTTTGCATTTGTGAGTAAGGGAACTTGGTCTCTGCTCGCCCCTTTCAGACTGCTCTGGCACAGTTGGAGTCTCTTGCCTTTGATGTTGAACAGACTCATCCACCAGCTACTAAAGAAACTATAGATTGTCTGCCAATGATTCCCATCACAGGTGAATGCAATGGTTTGGAAAAATTATGAAAAAGTAATTTCCACAAAGTTTGTAAGAACAGCTTTCTGTAATACTATAGATACATTAGTTGAACATGCTTACTGTGCAATGCTGTTCTAAGAGCTTTTTGAACCTTGAATCAGACTTAAGTATAATTTTGATCAGTTTGGAAAACTGGTGATAGTGTGATTGTATTTTTTAACTATTAGTGATACTCTTGATAACATATGAATTTTAATTTGAGCTCATCTGTAGATACAAAACAAGATAATAACGCTTTTTCTTCCTTGTGGGTTTAGGTCAAGAGCAGTGTTGTACAATCTGTTACAGTGAATATGTGAGAGGTGAATACGTAGCAGAGCTACCCTGTCATCATTTGTTTCACAAATCTTGTGTAACGCTTTGGTTGCAGAGAGTAAGTACTACAGAAAGAGTAAGTACTACAGGACTGGTGGGGGGGTTTGTAGGGGGTTGTGTATTATGTGCCTTTTTCTTGGGGAAGAACAACTTTGAATTTCTTGGTAACATGGGGGGAAAAGACCAAGAAATACTTGGCTGCTTCATTTATGCATTATGGAACCAAATTCTATGCAAGTGAGGAAAGAAATTTATTAGTACTTGAAGGGCAAGTTTTTGAATAGAGGGGATATTTTTGTAAGGAAGCAGGTTTTGCTCTTAATAAGAATCAAAGACGTGGATGAGCTCTGACTTGTTTTGGTACACAAAAAGCTTTCTTTACTGTATTTGTACCTCAAAGTAAAGAAGGTAGGTTGGTATTCCCTGAGAAGAGCACTCTGCTCTGTCTTGCCACAATGTCAGGCCCATTTATGACAACAGGTAAGACTGGCAGGAGAAATACTGAAATGCTTGTAGATTAACTTTTTAAAGTGGTGTTTAGTAATTCTATATTGCATTAGATTTAATTTTCATAATTTTTCCATTTCCTTCCAAATGTCTTAAAAAGGCTTGCATCATATTGAAACTAGACTAAAACAACTGTAATTAATGAACTGGTGCGGCTTTTGTCCTTGCACTTGCATTCTCCTTTATGTGCAATATGAGCCTGGACTTCCTAGTTCTCAGTGAGCCTATGGTATAAAATCATTTTCTCAAGAGCATAAGGAATTGATTGATCCCACTAGGAAGGTCATATCAGAACATCTGTAGCATGGAGAGTTGGTGGGTTTATAATTCTTTTTTATCTTGGTAGTGTTGACTTGATTACCATGTTGATTTTGCTTCTTTTACACATATTGCCTTTTTTCTACTGTCACAGTAAACTGTTCTTGCTGAAAACTAGAACAAAATACTGCCTGTTACATTTGGGCTGTACCTAACTGATCTTTAATCCTTGCCTCAAAAAAAAAAATAATGCCACCTGTAACATCAATGCTTTGAAGAAAATCTTGAAGTAAATCTGATGCATTTTCTGTGTAACTAATTTAAAAGCAAAACAAGTCTGTCTTCTGAGTTTCTGTGAGCTGTCTCCTGGTTCCACGTAGCTATCCAGTCAATCCAAGACAGTGCTATCGTGAAGACACTAAGTACTTTATAAGTAATAACTTTTAGCTTTGCAGTAGCATTGTATGCAAACTGTGCAATGACCTGGTATTTTCTTCTCTTTTTGTAGTCAGGAACATGCCCCGTTTGTCGCCATGTGCTTGCTCCTGTGTGTCCTGAGAAAGCTGATGACACTTATCGTTAACTGATGGTTCAGCATCTTCTGTTTGCAGTGCTACAGGACCTTCAAACTGGAGTCTGAAATAAAATCTGCCACCAAAGTAAAAATGTAAATTTTGCCTGTTTAATTATAATGCAAAAGCTATTCTTTATAAAATATTAACATAAAAGCACAGAACAGTTTGGGTAGGAAGACACCTCAAAGATCATTGAGTTTCAACCCCCTTGTCATGGACAGGAATGCCTTTCACTTAACCAGGTTGCTCAGAGGTCCATCCAGCCTGGCACTGATCACCTCCAGGATGGGGTGTCCTGACTATCTTGATGACCTTCTCTGGACTCACTCCAACAGCTCCATGTCCTTCCTGTGCTGGGACCCCAGGGCTGGATGCAGCACTGCAGGTGGGTCTCACCAGAGCAGAGCAGAGGGGCAGAATCCCCTCCCTGGACCCGCTGCCCACCCTGCTTTGGATGCAGCCCAGGACACACTTGGCTGTCTGGGCTGTGAGTGCCCATGGATGGCTCATGTCCAACCTCTCACCCTCCAGCAACCCCAGGTCCTTCTCTGTGGGGCTGCTCTCCATCTGTTCTTTCCCTAGCCTGTGTTGCCCCAACCCAGGAGCAGCACCTTGCACTTGGTCCGGTTGTACCTCATGAGATTCCAATGGGTCCATTTCCTGAGCTTGTCCAGGTCCCCCTGGGTGGCCCCCTCCTTCAGATGGGCCAACAGTGCCACTCAGCTTAGAGTTGTCTGTGAGTTTGCTGAGGGTGCACTTGATCTGTGTCATTAATGAAAATGTGAAATAACACTAGTCTCAGTATGAACCCCTGAGGGACACCACTTGACACCCCTCTCCCTCCAGATGTTGAGCCATTGATCACTAGAATAAGCAAATGTGAAAAATAGGCTTGTTTCTTTGCAAGGTTCATGTCGTCAATACATGCACTCGTACATTGGAAGCATTCACCTTCTGGCAGGTTTTGAAAGGATAAGTTACTTGTTTTGGCTATTAGACATAGAGGTAACAGCTTTTTCCTCAATAGCCATAGCAAAAGCAATTAATGTAGTGTGAAAAGAACTTCCCTTCAAGTCAAAGGGAGAGTCCTCAGGGTTTTGGATAAGCAGCCTTGTAACAGTCACAACTTTGCAGACACCTTCCTTGTTATACAAGACAGAAGGCTGTTATCCCCCTTCTTTCCTTATTCTGTGCTTGATTTAACACTGAGGAAAACAGATTTCTTTTTTAATATAGTAAAGCTGCAAAAAGCAATTATTCTTTATCTCTAAAAAATAACTTCCTACAAACCGTAAAAGCTGTTTATAGAAGCTGTGAAAAGTGTTTGAATTGGAGTGTTGGGGTTGAAATGCACCTTACAGATCACCTACGTCTAACCCCCTTGTCATGGGCAGGGACACTCCATGAGACCAGGTTCCTCACAGCCCCTTCCAGCCTGGCCTTAAATGCCGGGGGCAGCTGCAGCATCTCTGCACAGCCTGTTCCATTGCCTCACCACCCTCACAGTAAAGAATTTCCTCATACCTAATCTAAAAATTAAAACCATTACCCTTCCCTTACCATAGACTTCTGATAAAAAGTTGCTCCTCACCTATACTGTAGCCCCCTTTTAGATACTGGAATGCTGCTTTAAGAGTTCCCTGGAGCCTTCTCCTCTCAAGGCTGAACAACACAAGCTCTCTCACCATGTCCTTGTTGGGGAGGTGTTCCAGCTCCCTAATCATTTACAGCCCTGAGCATGTCCATGGCTTTGTTATGCTGAGGACTCCAGGGCTGTACACGGCACTGCAGTTGGAGTAAGAGCATTCCATGAGAGAGGAGCAGAGGCAGAATCCCCTCCCGTAACCTGCTGCCTACCCTGCTTTTGGTGCAGGCCAGGATGTGTTGGCTTTCTGGGCTGCAAGTGCACAGTGCTGTGTCATGTCAAGCTTTTCATCATCCAACACCCCAAAAGTCCTTCTTAGGGCTGTGCTTAATCCATTTCCTGATGAGCCTGTATTGTGGGATTGGGATTGCCCCAGCCCTTGTGCAGGACCTTGCACTTGGCTTTGTTGAAATCCATGAGATTTGCACTGGCCCCTGCTCAGGCCAGTCCAGGCCCCTCAGGATGACATCCCTTTCCTCCAGCCTGTCGACCACACCACTCTCCTGGGTGCATTCAGTGAACTTGCTGAGGGAGCACTTTATCCCACTGTCCATGTCACTGACAAAGATGTGTAACAGTGCCTGTCCCAAGACCACCCCTGAGGATTGTCACCTGTCCTTGGTCTCCACGTGGACATCAAGCCATGGACCACAATTCTTTGAGTGTGACTGTTCAGTCAGTTCCTTATCCATGGAGTGTCTGTCTGGAAAATCCAATCTTTTCCATTTAGAGACAAAGATATGGTATGGCATGGAAGTCAAGAACTTCTCTCAGAGCAGAGCAGTCTTGGATCCCAAACTATCCTTCTGTTCCCACTCTCAGCACATATTTCTGTTTAAGTGCACTGTCACATGGGGTTAAAATCTTCTGATCTGTTTGTCTTTACGTTCCCTTTAATTCCCTTTTGTTGCCCTTGTAACCCTGAAATCTGACCTGCAGAACTCTGCAACCCACCTCACTCCTTGGACTAAGAAACAGATCACCTTGAAATAACTCTTCAGACTCAAGAATCGAGTTTAAACCCACCCCTTTCCTTTTAAAATCTACACAGGTTTTCTGTAGTTTACCTCTGAAACACAGCCCTTAGCTTGTCTGTCCACCATCCCTTCCTGTTTTCCTTGGAGGGCTGTCTTACACAGGTGTCTTCTCTTCCACCAGCTCCCAGTTTTGCTCTGGGACCAGCATGTGGCCTTTCCTTCCCTGGTACACTGGCATTCCAGGAGTGCAGTTGTATTCCTTTTCCTCAGCAGTGACTGCTTGTCTTCCTTTTGATAGCCAGCTGCGAGAAATAGGAATAGAGGCAAAAGCAGTCGGCTTTAGCTATAAATGTGGGATACAGGTGGAAGTGAGTGGCCAGGAAAGAGCTCCAGACCTTTTCCTGTGTTGCTGGAGGTGGGAGCAGTGAGGGCTCTCAGAAGGGTGAATTGCCTTCACCCATTCTCCAGCCACACTCTTCCTGAGGGAGATGCTGCGGATGTTGCTCCAACATTACCCTGCCTGACATCCAAATAAGCAGAGCAGGTGAGCTACCTCTTTTTGCCTCTTTTTGTGAGCTTGCAGGGTAATCACAAAACCAGAGACTACATTCCAAAGTTTCAATGTCACATAACAAGTAATGATTTGCTTGCTTAGTAGGAAATTCATTAGATTTTGTGGAAATAAGTATATCACCCTTTAAGCAAAAATGGAATTATGTTTAATTCATATTAGTCATGGTCAACAGTTCAGCATCCTATGGATGGAATTATAATTTGTATGTTTTCAGTTGTTGAAGAAAATTTATTTATACTGTAACCTTTCAATAAGATAAAGCTATTGCCTCTGAACAAAATATGCTGCTATTGTTGGTAGACTCATTCTTGCTCAGAAAGCCAAGGCAAAGACTAAAAGAAACAAAATCAAGTTTCCTCTTTTACCTTGAAAATATGATTTATTTTTATATTTCAGCTCCTTTTTGTTGGGACAGATGTAATGGAGTTTTGTGGAACACTGAGGGTAGGCAAAGAGAGCCCTCTTCACACTGAGGCTTGATTGATTATGGAGCAGGGTTCAGCTAGTGAATTGGGGAACAGCTGGCAAGTGCTAGTGAATAAGGCTCCTTGTATTGAGTTGTAAGGAGACAAATGGGCTGACAGTCATCTCTGTGCAGCCTTTGGATGTACAGACCTGATTCCAAAGGTTTAAACCAGCGTTCAGGAGCATTGAAATGCCACTGACTGTTGGAACCTTGTCACTGCAATCCACTGCAAACTAACCAGAGCAAAGTCTGGTACTAGTCAGAACCAAGGCTGTACAAGACTTCATCATAAGCTCATGTCACATTCCTCACATACAGTGTAATAAAATAATTTAAAATAATAGCTCTGTTCCCTGGGTTTGAAGCAAAATCTGTCAGATGATTTTAGGTGAAAGATATTTTGCTGAGAATATTATATATTTGGCACAAATGTAATTTCAATGTGCACTCCCAGAACATATTTCCAGACGAATTATCTTTTGCTTAGAACTTGCAATAGCATCATTCCTGAAAAGGCCCATTGTGTTTTAGTGAATTTAAGACTATTGCCATAAGGGACACATTTTAGAGCAGAAACATGAGGGTTGTTCACTTTGTGAAACAAATGAGTGCTGCTGTAAGGATCCTGTTCCACATTCTCCCTTTAACAGGACAGTCTCTCCCCACTGATGGAGTAACTGGTGAACGAGTCTGTACTGGTACTCTGAATACTATATACACCCTGTTCTGAAAAATGCCAAAGACTGGAAAGAAAAAACAACCCTGGCTCTGTAATTTGATTTTTATTTTATCTGCATGTTTTTAAAGTCTGTCCTTTCCCCCTGTTTTTTGCATTGCTGAGTGCTTTGGGATATTCACAATGGAAAACAGAAAAATATGTTAGTTACAAGCAGTCCTTTGAAGGTCATTGTGGTACGCACACAGAGATAAGATGTGTAATTGTTTAGACAAGAGAAGGAATATCACTATATGGAGAGTAAGCCCTTGGCTAGGCTAATAACCAAAGTATGTATTTAGAGATATTTATTGTCCTCCAATTCCATTATAATTGTAATTTTTTATTCAATCTTAAGCCTCTCTGTAGATAGACAATTACCTTGCTCTGAGCCATGTATCATAAATAATTATAGACAAAAACAACTAATGATGGTTATTAATGAATAAGTATGAGGACTTAATGATGTCTTGGGGCCAAAATGTAAAGGGCACGATATTAATTTATACAAGAGTTGATTCACCCTCCTGAGGCAAAAGAAAAGGCTTTCACGAAGACATAAAGGAGAATAAGGTAAGAAATAGGAAGCAGGATTATAGTCCAGTGTTTTGTTAACTACCTTTAAATGACAGCAAAAACAAGTCCTGTTTTCAGCTGTGAAGCAGAATTTTCTTCACAGCAGCCTTTGAAAATATGTCAAGGAAGTCAGTGAAATTTAATATGGTGAGAATTATATCTTCCAAGGCAGGTTGAGTATTTTATGTCAGATTTTCTAATTGAGAAGAAGCAAAGGCTACAATTTTAGTGTTGTAAGTAGTACTGATTAGTGATATCTAGGACCTGGTTGTTCTTTCATAGCTCTGTGTTAGAAAAACCTGCTGAAATAAAAGTTACTGGTGAAAGTATTTCTTTATATTAAATATCATGTCCTCCTAATTTGGAAGATCATCTCTGTCAATAGGTAGAAGAGTTTTCTGTGTATATATGGAATCCCTCCATTCTACTAAGAACAGAAATACACAAAATGCTTTTCCAGGACTGCTTCAATGCTGTGATGGGGAGATGTCAGCTGCAGAAACACTGATGCAGATTTAAAGATGCTTTTTGCATATTCCAGACAGTTTGGTAGTATCTGAATCCTGTTTTAAGGTGGTAAATTTTGATTTGCTACTCAAGGAAGATGTTCTTGTAAGCTCTTAAGGTTTTTTAGTGTAATGAATTGGAGCCTCTGTAGAACCAGTTCAGTACATATATGTGCCTTTATCTGTTATTGCTTTACATGCCTGACTCACAAGTCATATAAGAAAAAAGGATTCAGTCCTTAAGGTTATGTTGGTCCATAATGCTGTGAGCCATTTTTTCTGACAGAATGAAAGGTAACTAAATGGCCCAAGGCAAAGCAACTATAAAATCACACACAAAAATAGCAGAGCCTGAGTGCAGAGTTTGCTGCTGAACAGTGAGCTTCTGGGACATGAATGAATAGCTTCATTTAAACAGAAGCAATGCCAGAGAAGAGGTGATCTTCAGCAGTGTTTGTGAGCAGCTGATGGCCACAGTCCTCCTTCAGGTCTCTTTCCCCTGTTCAGACAGTAAGTATCTTCCTTGGAGTTTTTTAAACAAATTTCAGACTCACTGGGGTTTTGAACTTTTGGTGAAGAAATACCCTTCAAGTCCTTTCACTTCATGCAGTTTTTCCTCAAGTGGCCAGCAGGAAGAAGAGAAATGGGAGCACAGGAAGTGTGGGTGTTCAGTGAATTTGAGCATCATCCTATATCAAGTAAGACCAAATGCAAGCTGTGAGGAGCAGGAAAGAACCAAAAAAGGTGTGTGTGGCCCAGCCATGCTTTTGGCAGCCCTGTCCCACAGCACAAAGCACGGACACTCCCCAGGCACTGGTGTCTGGCCCACTGCACTCTAGCTCTTGAGGCAATGTGAAGCCTGATGACTGCAACCCATTCAAAATCAATTTGTCTAAATCTTATATAACCTGTGAGACAATTTCTTTATGACTGGGAGGAATAATTTGGTGTCAGGGACACAGAAAGGATAATGTGTGCCCTGGGGGTTATTAAAGGTGTGTTCCTGAGACACACATGACCTGCAGAGGAGTCTCTGTGCTAAATTATCACAGCTCCCTCAGACTGTTTCTGTGTACACTCCCCTAGTCTGCATCAGTTATTGTATCTAATTGAAGGAAATAATCACAATTTAACTTGTCAAATTATTTTCTGCTCTGTTACTGAAAATGGTTAGTTGAATGAGAGTAAACAGAGTCATGTTATTGCTTGTGTAGTCAGTGTGTGTGAGTGGGAAAGCGTCTTGAGGTAACATTGTCTCCCTCCATACATTATAGAGGGAAGATGCCTCTGTGTGTGTGTGTCTGTGTGTGTGTAATTGAAGCACAGCACACCAAGAGCCACCTCTGGATGTTTCACTTTCAGAATTAATAGATATTTATATTGTAACTTTTATTTCTGAACAAAACATAGAGAATGTTGCCTGCATTTCGGGATTGGTACTTGGGATGCTGCTATCTTTAATAAGGGTTCATCTTTTATCCTTTGTAGTGCATGACATCACGCAGCCAAGGCAGATGACTGGGTTCTTTCCCATTCACCTGCTGCATTTTGAAGTCATCAGCAAGGCAGTACACTGAGTTGACGCGCATTAACATTCTGGTTGCCTTGTTATGCTGTGCTTTGGAGCACACCAGGGAGGATGAGGTAGTCCCAACTCCTCAAGAGTACCAGAACAGATGCACTCAGGGAATGAACTGCAATGCAGGGTAGCAGCTTGTCAGAAAGAATTTAGATATTATTTCCTTAAAAAAAAAAAGAGGGGGGGGGGGCATGTCAGTGCTGATCATTTCCAGGTTTCCATAGTTTTTTCTGCATAATCTCAACACTCACTGGATAGTCATCTGAATGCTAAGAGATATTACCACAGGGCCAGACTGAAGTGCAGTATCTGAATAAAATATTTGAGGTTTTTTCACATAATTACCTGCCTTCAAAACTGAGATCACAGCTATGTACAACATACAGTGAAATTTCTAGTTCACTTTAAAGCTCAGGAGATGAGTTAGAAATTCTTTCAGGCTTTTCATTACCCAAGTAGAAAATACATCAAATATTGATGAACTTCTTAAAGTATTGTGATCTGTCATTACATCATGTTAATAAAAATACCCCACTCTAAAAATAAATGTATATATTTTTGTTGGCTACAGTTAGAACTGATCTCATGCAGCTTTAAGCTATCAGTCTTATTAAAAAATACTATTTATGTCATCTGGTATCAAATCATTTAAGCTTTGATGCAAGTTTAATTCTTCAAAATTCTTGCCGCTCTGTCCTTGCGTAAAATTCAAATATAGTTGCAGTTCTCAAATGCAAAACACCACTGCTGTTATGTGACACACACCCTCATTCAGAGGCAAGTTTCTTTTTTTTTCCCTCAGGAAAACAAAAAAGCAGTCAAGGTGCAAAAAGGTAGCTGAGCCTTTGTCTGTTTCCTTAAATCAAGAAGTCTCTTGCCCCCTGTACGTGTAAGAGCATGACTAATTTTGCAAAACATTAGGGTATGACTTAGCATGGCAAAACCCGTGGAAAAATGTTTGTGAAAGTTCAGTTTGAAATTCTAAAATACATATTCATTGCAAAGATGCTTACATGCTTGCAAGCATTTGCATTCTTTTCTCTGCTACTTAAAAAAACTAATGAAGGATAGACAGTACTAGATGTTCAAGTGTTAGCCTTTCAGCCTTTAAATGTCTTCATCCTGAGTTTATTATGTTTTCTTAACCATGACCGCTACCATTATTAGCTTTTTTATCTGAAAATCTAATATAACTGAGCACTGATTTATAGTTCAAAGCAGAGAAGCAGGAGATGATTGAAGGCTCTCCCTCAGTAACTAAGTATAGACTGCAAGGAAAAATGAAAAGCTTGGTGATTTTTCAGAAATTTTAATAATGCCACCACCAGTTTTGGGTCTTTTTCAGGCCATATTCCCACTGAAATTAGTGAATTAAAGTAATATTAGATAAATTTACATTTTTCTTCACAACTGTATTATTCAATGCAGAAGTGTATCAGTCCTTCTAAAAGCATTTGTTTGCTATCACTTCAAGCATATGCCATTTTTTTTCTTTAGCTATTTGTAAAATTTTAGTTTGTGGCTTTTATAATTTTGACATGGCAAATTCTAAAGCGCTTGATAAAACATTAGGGAATCATTGTAAACAATGAAAAAAAAAGAAAAGAAGGAAAATAAAAACGTTGCATCTAAATGCCTGTGTAAACTAGAGTTTGTATACAAGACATTAGGCAAGAACTGTGCAGCAAGAGTGGATGGTCTATGGGAGACTGAAATGTTTGCAAAATAAACATGTATAAAAATGGGCAGCCTTTGCTTGCCAGCTGTCTCAGCATGATCAGATCACAGGGTGGTAGAGTCATTTCTGCAGAGCTTTCATAGGATTGTGAAGGAGGACGAGGCAGAGGCTTTATGGGGTTTGACAGCTGACATTGCAGTGACACTGTTACACAAGAAGATGTCTTCGTTTGGGGGACAGGAGTCTCTGCACACTACAGCACTGTACATGTGTGTGCTGCTGCATTTTGTCTGGCAAAATATTGGATTTCAGAAGTCATACTGTAGTCTTAACCCTGTGTGTTAACTCCTGAGAGAGACCTCAACAAATCAGGGCGCTGAGCAAACACCAAACATAGGAAGTTCAACAGGGGAAGTGCTGGATTATGCACCTGGGATGGGGCAACCTGTGCTGTGTGTAGAGTGGGGAATGGCAGGCTGGAGGGTGGTCCTGTAGAAAGGAATCTGGGGGTGCTGGTGGATAACCAATTGGATATGAGTCAGCAGTGCCCTGGTAGCCAGGAGGGACATCCCTGTCCTGGGGGGCATCAGGCAGAGCATTGCCAGCCAGGCAAGGGAGGGGATTGTCCTGCTCTGCTCTACACTGGGGCGGCATCACTTGGAACACTGAGGTGGTTTTGGCCACCACAACATAAAAAGGCAGCAAATTATCAGAGAGTGTCCAAAGGAGAGCAACAAAGATGTTGAAGGTCTGGAGGGGAAGCATGTGAGGAGCTGCTGTGAGCACTTGGTGTGTTCAGCTGAGGAGGCTGAGGGGAGTCCTCACTGTGGTTACAACATCCTCACACAGGGAGCTGACAGGGACAGACACTGGCTTCTACTCTGTGGTGACCCGTGACAGGACCTGTGAGAACAGCATGAAGCTGAGTCAGGAGAGCTTGGATATCAGGAAAAGGTTTTTCATCCAGAGGTTGATTGGGCACTGAACAGGCTCCGCAGGGCAGTGGTGATGCCCCCAGGCCTGCCAGAGTTCAAGAAGCATTTGGACAGGGCTCTCAGGCACATTGAGGGTTCTTGGGGTGTCCTCTGCAGGGCCAGAGGTTTGACTTGATGATCCTGATGGGCCCTTTCCAACTCAGCATATTCTATGATTCTGTTGTTCTCTTTTAAGCCTTGACTGCCTGAGTTGTTTCTCTTGGCTTAGTCCCCTTTTTCATTTGGTATCTGGAAGCAGATGGTTTGTTCCAAGGGGCCCACAAAGGTGGTCTTTATTGCTGCATGTAGCCACAGGGGCTTAGTGTGCACCACTGTGGGATAATACACTCGTAACAGGTAATCACAACATGCTGCTTTTGTACTGCCAAACCACGCCCTGAATATGTTTGAGAATCACTGAACTAATATTTATTGGAGGAGACAAGGAAGGATTTATAGACCACAGTGTGGGTGCAGCCATAGGGTCATTATTCACAAGCAGGACATTCACCAAGGCCTTGGCAGCCCTTCTCTCTGTGCTGACACTGCCAAGTGCTTTCTCTGCAGGTGGAGTTGGAGGTGGGTCCTGTGGAGCAACAGAGCTTTGCATTATTCCCAAATGGACAGAAGGAAGGAGAAGGTTTTGCTCTCTGATGCTCAAAAACCATTTTCAACCAGCAGACAGTCGTGGATCTTCCAGTCAAGAAAATCTGTGCCCTTCCAAGAGCATTAAAAGGCAAAAAAAAAAGTAGTTTTTGTCTTCTAGCTATTGTTGTAATAGCTAGAAGGATGCAAAAAACATATTGTTTTGGAAGTCATTAAATAGATGGTTTAGGGGCTTAGATCATGTATTTAAAAATGAGTACAGCTCTGTGGTAGCTGTGTGGACAAAATAATTTCAGAACAACTAAATGCAATTTAGTACATTTTTACAAGTGCAAGTGATTCACAGCCCCTCACTGCACTATTCCTGATGTCCTGTGTGCATCTGTGCATGTGTGTACACAGGAGTGAACAGTGGAATGATGACTTTAAGATGAGAGAATGGAAGAAGATGGACCATTCACTTAAATATATACTCTTTGGTGAGGTGGGGTTGTGCTGTCCTCCAGCTGTGTGTCTCTCAGTCCTGCCAGGCATGTGCAGATTTTGGGTGGGCTCTGCTTAGTTTGTTTTTGTGAAATTGTTGTATATGATATGTGGTACTGCTGCTGCCTTTTAGCAGCATATTAAGGAGATCACGTAACATCAGTTAGAACAAAACCTGGAGCCTGAAGACAGTGTTGCTGTCAGTTGTGCACTTAAAATACCTTTAGAGCCAAAACATTTTTCTGTTTGGCCCTACTTTTTTTGGAAGTCTGTATTCAGACTTTTTTTTTCAGAAAACAAAATTTTATGTGGAAAGTGGTGATGCAACCTTGACCAGAGCTGAGCATAGTTATGGGAAGCTTCAGCCCAGGTTCATGAAGATGTCCTTTTGTTTACTACTCAATGCCAAAATTCAATAGTTTATTTAAAAGTTGGTTGTGCTTCTGCATCCATGGATTTTTACCCCCACCATTCACCTTCTCCTAACATCCCAAAAAAAGTAAAGTGTTGTGATTGTGCTTACTAGAAGGAAATACCAAGAAGGTTAAGGAGAAAAAGAAATCTTATAATAAACTGCAGTACAATTTCTCCTTGGCATGAGGCAAATTAGAAATAGTTCCTGAAACTGAAAAACAGGACTGTATGCAAATGTATCACATGCATTGGTATGTATTATTATTTTGTGCGTGAATGTAATGTTCTGTTCATAGCACCTATCCCCATTTTTTGCTGCATATTTGGAAGTTCATTCCCCCATAAAGTAAAAAAAATCTGTTTTAAATAGAGTACACATAAAAATACAAAATTTTATTGTTGCCATTGGTCTGGTTGGTCTTAAATTTAGATAGAGTATTATTATATTGGTAATGAAATTGAACAAAAAATTTGAACCGAATTCATACAGGCATTAACTATATTGATTTCATTCTGCTTTTCCATAGGGTTTTTTTGGCATATTAAGTCCATGCAGTGCACTGTGTTTTTATCCACTGGACGAGTAGGTCTCTGCAGGTGTAGGAGAGGGATCATACTGCCCTTATCAGAAAGGAGTCCTGTGGTGAACATGATCAGGAAAAGGAATAAGTCGTTGTGCTAAAACCTGGTTTTGCTGCAAGCAATGAAAATGCAAGATAGACAGCAAATACCTATTACATTTCTTGCAAAAGTGGCAGCAGGTTAAATGCTTTCTAATAACTCTTTGGTTATTATCATGTTTCTGAGCACTCAGACATGTATGAGGTGAAAACCTTTCTTTTTTGAGAGCAGGAAAAATTAAATAGCTAAGAGAGTGAGAACCTGGGTATATTATTTGTCTTTCACTGTCCTCTAACCTTCCTGTCTTTCTACTATACTGTACAGTGCATCAGTTGTCAATGTTGTATTTCCTTAAAAGGTACCTGAAAATGCATTCTGGATTTGAAAAGTAGGTTGTATTAGCTTTGGTTAGATACAGGATATTATTTTCAAAAATAGTAAGTGGGAACAAAATACAATCTTCTTATTAATCCTCATGCAAAATGTATTATCCTCAGTTGTTGGATAAGTGGGCAGTCATTGATCCAGTACTGCCAAAAAGGCAGAGAGGAACGCATTGGTTTGACACTATTATTTTTGATCTATTGCACTATTTATTATTTTGGCTTTTTTTTCTCCAGTCACAAACTGATTTCTCCCTCAATTATTCCTGTGTTGAGTCCAGTTATGAGATTTTTTGGAGACCTCATGTTTTCTCAGATTTTCCTTTTCTCTGTCTCCACTGTCTACCTCTACTCTGTGTCTTCCACTGTCTCTTTTCCCAAAAAGCTCTTTTTCCCATGCCAACAATTTTCTATCCTACCAGCTCCCAAAAGATCTGCCCCTTTAGCCTGTTCCTGGGGAAGGAGGAGAGCAAGGGGTTGAGTGCAGCCGCCCAGGGTGTGCTGCAGCCCCCATGCCTGTCTGTTCCCCTCACTCCTGCTCCTCTCTGCCCCAGGAGAAGCACAGGCAATGTCACCCGCAGCAACTCCAGGGTTTTAATCCAAAAAAAAGATGCCTGCAGACCTTTAGGCTTCTGGGACCAGGTAGCTTGGACAGGTGACTGTTTAAATTTTTCTGACTCTGAAAATTATGTTGTAACAGTGGTGTTTCAATGGAATGTTAAATCACTTTGCAGTAAGAGATTTCTGCATTTAATGTCAACTTGAATGGCTCAATCCACTGAGTGGCAGATGTATTTTAATCAGCAGCATTTTTAACAAAAAACTTGTTCTTCCCATGAAAACTCCCAGCCTGGATGGGGGTGAGGAAGCCAAACCCCTTTGGCTTGGAAAAAGGATTCTGTGGGGCTGCAGGAGCAAGTGTGGCCCAGGCCAGGTGTGGTGACAAGCCACTCGCTGCCTCCCCCAGCCCAGGAGCCACTGAGCAGTGAGTGACACAAAAAAACCTCACCTTCAAAGAGAATAAAAAGATGCAGTACCTTGTACCACAAGCAGCAGCTTAATCCTTGCCAGGGGACCTTGTGGATGCATGAGCTGCACCATGTGGCCCAGCTTGTGCCTGCCATTAATCAGCTTCTCGGTGGTTCCCTGCCTTGTCAGATGCTTTTTGCACCACCCCTCTGGGATCTTGGCTTTCCTTCTCACTGGGTGGAAGTCCTGCTGCTTCCCAGAGAGCAGCATCCAGCTGTTGGCAGTGTGGGTGACTGCCAATCAGGCTCTGAAATATTTTGGCTCTGAAATGGAGGAAATCACAGAGAGAAAAGGAAAAAAACAACAACAACAGCAACAAAAAATCCCCACGCAAACAAGAAAAACTCTGCACAAACATTTCAAGAGGGACAAAAAATGCAGGCAGATGTCTAAGATAAAGATCCAGACGGCTTTAATGATCACTATGGTTTATCTATCTATCTATCTATCTATCTATCTATCTATCTATCTATCTATCTATCTATCTATCTAATCTATCCTCTATCTATCCGTCTACCCATATGTCTATCCATCTATCTGTTTGTTTATGGTCTTGCGCATTAAAGAATTGATGCCCCAAGCACAGCTCCCCTCTCAGCACCAGGCACTGACGGGGGGCTCCTGAGTGGGGGGGTTACAGCTGTTCTGCATCCACAAACCTAGGTGGGACCTGTTCAAATGCCTCAGCACCTCTATTAAAGCCCTTTAGAAATTCATGCATAGGCTTTATGTGGTTAATGTTTTCTGTGTTGAGATGGGTAGCACAAGGCTTTTTTTTTTCCTTTAGGGAGAAAAAAGGATTTTCCTCCAGTTTTTTATGCTTTTGTGTGTCTTTGCTGTTAGATGCTCCTAAAAAAATTAACATCACTTTTAGTATAACTGCTGTTTGCTTGTTTGAATGGGAAGGGGACAACCTTTGGAGGGATATATGTTTCTTGAAAGATGTTTTACAGTGAGTGTGCCAGTGGTAGTGAGGGAGGTGTGGTAAGCAAAAAATAAACTTTTCTTCACCTTGAGAAATTAATAGTGTTCTGTAGGTGAAGAAAGCGGAAATAAAGTGTTAAAAATATGAGGAATACTTTTGTCCTCTCTCTCTCTGAAGAGGTGAGGCAGTTGCCCTGTTAAGACTGAAGCAGTGCTCAGAGGACTGGGAAAGTGCCAGCAGTGTTAGTCTCATAAAAGTGTATCATTTACCTTAAGTTAGAGGCAAGGCAATATCACAGTTGTCTTATGCTGGGTTAAATCATAGAATCTTATCATAGAAGCATAGAATGGCTTAGCTTGGAAGGAACCTCAATGATCATCTGTTACCAACCCCCTGCCATGGACAGAAACATCTTCCACTAGACCAGGTAGCTCAGAGTTTCTTCCAAACTGTTCTTGAGCATTTCCAGGCATGGGGCATCCACAACTACTCTGGGCAACCCCTTCCAGTGTGTCACCACCCTCATAGTAAAGAATTTCTTCCTAATATCTAATCTGAACCTACTCTCCTTCAGTTTGAAGCCATTTCCCCATGTCCTGTCACTACAAGCTCTAGTAAATTGGCTCTTTCTATCTTTCTTGTGGTCTCACTTCAGGTACTGGAAGGCCACAATTGGGTTACCCAAAGCCTCTTCTCCAGGCTGAGCAGTCTCAATTCTTTCAGCATTTCCTTGTAGGAGACATGATTCATCCATCTGATTATCCTGATGACCCTCCTCTGGTCTCACTCCAACAGGTCCAAGTCCTTCCTGTGCTGGGACCCCAGGGCTGGAGGCAGTACTGCAGGTGGGTCTCACCAGAGCAGAGCAGAGAGGCAGAATCCCCTCCCTGGACCTGCTGCCCACCCTGCTTTGGATGCAGCCCAGGACACACTTGGCTCTCTGGGCTGTGAGGGCACATGGTTGGCTCATGTCCAGCCTCTCACCCTCCAGCTCCCCCAGGTCCTTCTCTGTGGGGCTGCTCTCCATCTGTTCATCCCCCAGCCTGTGCTGACTCCAGGGATTGTCCCAACCCAGGAGCAACACCTTGCACTTGGTCTTGTTAAACCTTATGACATTCCCTTGGGTCCATTTCCTGAGCTTGTCCAGGTCCCTCTGGATGGGTTCATCATTCAGATGTGTCACTAGCACCACTCAGCTTGGTGACATCTGTAAATTTGCCGAGGGTGCACTTATCCACATCTAATGCCAACAGGGTGCTATGTAGACCATACCATAATCAGTATCACCAAAATCCTGGAAGTGACTGTTATGGCTTTAGCCAGGTGGGCCTAAATTTAGGCTTTAAAGTTCAGACTAGGCCTAGAATTGTCAGCTGACTTGAGCTGAGCTGGGCTAGCTAACAGCTGGCTTCTTCTAGCCAATAATACTCTATTCCATACCATATTACATCATCTCAAAAGGGGTAAAATCCACTGTGTGAGAGTGGCTTGGTCAGTTCCATCATGGCTGAACTAGGAGGAGAACGTCTTGCAGCTTTTCTACTCTGCTAGGCCCTGCTCTGGCTGCTGCTACTTGCATTTTGTTTGGGTTTCAGGCAAGTAGAAACATTTTGTTGCTACTCTTTCTGTTTCTTGCTGGGTGTCTTTTGGGGTGCTCATAGATCTAGAGTGATAGAATGTTTTCACTGGGGAGTGGGAAGTTATTTCTTGTTGTACATAACTTGTGTAAGTGTGTGTTATATTGTATTTTTCTCTTAATTTTTTCTGTATAAATACATATAGTTAGTTTCAGCATAAAACTAGTTTTGGAGGGGTTTTTTTCCCTTTCTCCTTTTCTCAGCTGGAGGCTAACTCTGTTCTTTGGGCAGTTGGCATTTTGCCAGCTCAACCTAAGACAGTGACACAAGCCACAGAGCCATTCATTATCACACTGAATTTGTCTGTTTCTCGCAATGCCTCTGCCTGCAACTGCATCCCCTTTACCAACCATCCCAAGGCACTGAAGTTCTTTTGGTCACCCTCAGACAATGTGTTCCAGCTTCACTGCCATCCACATGGAAGAGCTATAACAGGTAGTCTGAGGGCCACGCCAGGCTAGAAAGTTAGAATGTTTTATGGTGATGTCCTTAACCCAGGGAAGCACCACACTTCCTTAAGAGAAGGGTCTGTCCCTCTATTCCCCTCAGAAAAGAGTCACCTACAACTGCAACCCATCTTTTCTTCCTCATGGAAGTGGTCATGATACAGGAACTATGCCTTTCTGATGCTGGCAACACCTCTGGTGTAGATGGGCCACCATCCACATCATCATCATCATCTGACTGACCTTCCAAAACCAGAGCCTCATACCTGTTGCATAGAGGCACCTGAGAGACTTCTCTTCATTCACTCTTTTCCTTTAAGTTGCTTCCTTCTGTCTGATCTTGAGGTTTTTTTCTGATAGATATTCCTGTTTCTGTCTCAGAGAGGGCAGATCATGATTCCACCAGCCTACTTCTTTCCAATACTTGGTGGTACTCCTTGACCTGTCTGCTTCCTCTCAAAGCTCTGCCACCAGGCTGAGCAGATCCTCTGCTTGGTCACACCACACACAGGTGTCCTCCCTCTTACCAGCCACTGTAAACCTGGAGGAGAACACACCAGCAAGAACAGAGCCAGCCATACCTGAGAACATTGACAAATAAACCATCCAGCATGGGATGACTCCTCACTGTTGAGCTCATCACTCCTCTGCCCTCAACACTCAGTGCTCTGTCTCAGCACTTTATTAATAGGAAATTATTAACTGAGAAGGCTTCATAAAGAAAGTTACAGCACCATAACTAAGATTTTGAACAATATCAATAGGCCACAAATAATGTCTTGTCATAGGTTCCTTCCCCAACATATGCACATACACATATAAACACTTCTCAATGTTAGATGGTCTTGTATTGAAATGACAAAATATTATGTTATTTCTTCTTTGAGATGCAATACAGGTCAAGTGCCTTGCTGAGTTCAGGCAGTTATGGATTGCTAAATAACTGTAAATCATTCAACTTGAGAAAAAAACAAAACAAATCTAGGAACCTTGTGATGCTTTTGTTTTCCTCCTTTTTTATTTTCTTTACAATTTCATAACAAATGCTGGAAAATAAACATTCTTCCCCTTCCAATACTGAAGCTGCTATTTAATGCTGCTGTCTAACAATAATTTAACCAAGAAAAACCTCGAAACTTTCTGCTCTCATTTCAGAGACCTTCACATGATCATGTGATATCCAAGGACAGAAAGAGTGATTATGATCTGGAAGAAAAAAAAAGCCCACTCCTATTTTAATTAAAAAGAAGCTGTGTTTGTGCTGGAAATTACTTTGAATTTTGAATTGAATCTGAATTTTTTTCTTTAATGAAAGTTATAAAACATTTATGTTATAATATTAATACCTGAAGAGGATGTAAATAATTTTTTTGTTTGTTCTGAAACTTCACTGAGGACTGAAATGTGTTTTGATTCCCATATTACTTTTGGTTATTTACAGCGTGTAACTCACAGGTGCTGTTACTTTAGTTCTTCAATTCTTCTTAATCTCATGCTATGGGCAGCAGGGAATTTCTATTTATTTTCTTTTTTAAACTTAAACTTGACTTAAGCCTCTTGTCATCATTTTTTCCTTTCAAGGAGATACTTTTGACAAAATACCTGACAGCATCCAAGATTCTGAGATGGTGACTATTTACAGGAGCTACAGCCAAGCCATATGGCCTAGAGATGTATTAGTGGCAAGAGCTGCAGATGTAGCCCCACTGGACCTCCGAGGACTGCTCAGGAGTGACAGCTCTTTTGCCTCATAAATCATGCTTCTTAGCAGCCACTGCAGTTCATTTTTCCCCACAGTCTTCAGTCTGGAGCTGCTCCGTGCAGTGACGGGCATTGACAGACAAACCTGGTCTCTGACTCACCGTGTCTGTGTTCCTGCAGTAATGAGTCCAGCACATGTCACCTCAGCTCTTCCCTTGTCTGCCCACCTCATTGCTCTTGCCAACAACCTGCCACAGCCCTGGGTGTTTGGCAGGTCTCAGTACTCCTCTGGACACCTGCAAGTTCCAGAGAAGCATTCTCTGTGCAGGAGGGAGCAAGGGAAAACTCTGTGCTGCATGTACAACAGGTCCAACACAGCATGGGAAGTATTATGTTTCTTACCACAAACTTGAAAACTATAGCCAGGAGCATCCTTACTTACCAATTGCAAACCCTGATAGAAAAGCTCTCATGCGTTTGTTTTGTGAGTGGTTAGCACGCTGTGGACAGGCTGGTGGGATACAGTGACCTGTTAGCTGAGCACATTTCTGAGAATCTGTCACAAAATCACAGAATAATTAGGTTGGAAAAGACCACTGAGATTGAGTCCAACCTTTGACCAAACACCACCATGACCTCTAGACCATGGCACTGAGTGCCACATCCAGTCTTTCCTTAAACACCTCCAAGGACAGTGGCTCCACCACCTCCCTGAGGAGCCCATTCCAATATGCAGCGACTCTTTCTGTGAAGAAATTCTTCCTAATGTCCAACCTAAACCTCCACTGGCACAGCTTAAGACTGTGACCTTTTGTCCTTCTGCTGGTTGCCTGGGAGAAGAGCCCGACCCCACGTGGCTACAACCTCCTGTCAGGGAGTGGTAGAGAGTGATGGGGTCACCTCTGAGCCTCCTCCTCTCCAGGCTAATCACCCCCAGCTCCCTCAGCTTCTCCTCATAGGACTTGTGCTCCAGTCCCTTCACCAACTTTATTCTGTGCCCTTCTCTAGACTCTCTCCAGCCCCTCATTGCCCTTCCTGAACTGAGGGGCCCAGAACTGAAGACAGCACATGAGGTGTGGCCTCACCAGCGTAGAGGGGAAGAATCATTTCCCTGGCCCTGCTGGCCACACTATTCTTGATCCAGGCCAGGATCTACTTGGCCTTCTTGGCCACCTGGGCACACTGTTGGCTCATGTTCACCTGCTGTCAATCAGAACCCCCAGATCCCTTTCTGCCTGGCCCTGTCCAGACACTCTGTGCCCACCCTGTGCAGCTGCAGGGGGTTGTTGTGGCCACAGTGCAGGACCCGGCATTTGGTCTTGTTGAACCTCACACTGTTGGACTCAGCCCATCTCTCCAGCCTGTCCAGATCCCTCTGCAGAGCCCTCCCGCCGTCCACCAGATCAACACTTCCCCCCCAACTTGGTGTCTGCATATTTGCCAATGGTAGACTTAATCCCATCATCCAGATCATCAATAATGACATTAAACAGGACTGGGCCCAAGTCTGATCCCTCGGGACACCATGAGTGACCAGATGACAACTGGATGCAGCACCACTGCCCAGCACTCTGGGCTCAGCCATCCATCTTAGCCCAGCAGAGAGTGCCCCTGTCTGAGCTGTGGGCTGAACTTTTCCAGGAGAATCCTTTGGGAAATGGTGTCAAAGGCCTTGCTGAAATGAGGGTAGACACATACACAGCCTTTCCCTCATCCACCAGGCAGCTCACCTGGTCTTAAAAGGAGATCAGGTTGGTCAGACAGGATCTGCCACTCCTAAATCCATGATGTCATTCCATTTTCAAACAGAGGAGAACTGAGTCATGGGAGAAACCATTTCCCCAAACTTATAAACTGAATTGTGACTGAATCAGAATTAAAACATCCTGCTTTTTCTGTTCTCAAGTGCTACTGCCTTTCATCTGTATCTTTTCTACTTTCCACACTGCTGCAGATTTTCTTGACTTCATGTTTCTTGGTGATTTTCTTTAAACAGTACAAAACTGTGCTTTACTCCCTCACTTATTACCCCTTCTTCCAGGTTTGTCATCACCCACCCCATGTTAATTGACTCATTCCCTTCTCCAGAGTTTAGCACTATCAAAACTAATTATTATTGTACAGTTCTCTGTCTGTTTTGGGCTGATTTTGTGACTTGTTAATAATGGCACATCTGTACTGATGAGAAAATCAACATACTTGACAAGCTGAAGTAGAGTGATTAACTTTTAAATGGATCTCCATTTCATCCTACCCAGATATTCCAAGGCACCATGAAGTCTTGCTGGATTATGTGTTTGTGAGGCTGCTGAGAGAACTAGTGAGTCAGGTCCTCTGGGAAAATGCTTCTGAAAGTGCTGGAGTCCATCAGTGCTGGTCATGTTTTAAGTACACCTTCCAAGGGCTCCAGAACAGTCAATTCCAAAGTGCTGGAGGAGGCAAAGCAGGCAAGGCAGAAGGCTGGCTTGGTTTATCCAGGATCATCCTTTGGAGATAAGACAAAAAAGGAATGTGTGGCCAGTGGAAGCAAAGTCAAGTGATGTGGGAAGAATACAGATGTCCTGCTCTCCACTGTAGGGAGAAAATTCGTGTGGCCAAAGCTCAGCTGGAGTTGAAGCTGAGCAGAAATGTGGGGAACTATAAAAAAGGTTTTTTTAAAATATGTCAATAGCAAATGGCAGTTCAGAAATAGCATCATCTAAGGATGGTCACCTCACAGACAGGGACACAGGCAAGGCAGGGGTGTTTAATGCTTTCTTTGCCTCTACCTTCAAAACCAAGAAGATGCTAAGGGGGTCCCAGCCCTGAGCTGGAGGACCACGGCAGCAAAATAATAAACTCCCAGCTGAGCTTGAACTTGTGTGGGATTGGCTGCTCCAGCTGGATCTCAACAAATCTAGGGGGAGCTGACAAGATTTATCCAAGGATAATGACATCACAAGGCCTCTCTCATGACTTTTCAAGGGTTTGGGGCACCTGGAGAGGTTCCAGTCAACTGAAACCTGGCAAACAATGTGCCAGTTTTCCAGAAAGGCAAGAATGATGACCCTGGAAACTACAGGCCTGCCAGTCTCACTTTATTGACTGGTAAAATTAGGGAGATAATGATTCTAGAAGGTATTGAAAACCATCTGAAGGTCAATGCAGTCACTGGTTACAGCTGGCACAGCTTCATGAGGGGAAAGTCCTGCTTTTCAAACATAATTTCCTTTTATGACAAGGTATGTGTCTTTCACAGGAATCTTCTGGACAAGGTGTGCAGGACACAGCTGGATACACACAACATGTGACATGAGCAATTGGCTCACAGATCAGGCACAGAGGGTAATGGTGACTGGGCTGACATCAGGCTGACAACTTGAGGTTCCTCCGGGCTCCATTCCAGAGCCAGTGCTCTTCCATACCTTCATAAATGACTTGGACACAGCACTGGAAGGGATGCTGAGCAAGTTTGCAGATGACATAAAACTGAGGAGTTGTTGGCTGCCTGGAAGGCAGAGAGGTCCTGCAGAGACCTGGACACATCAAGGGGCTGGGAATCACCAACCATATGAAATTCAGCAAGGGAACTGCTGGATTCTGCACCTGTGTTGGGGCAGCCCTGGATGTACAGACAGACTGGGAATGAGAGGATGGAAAGGGCCCTGGGGGTCCTGGTCCATGGCCAGTTGGACATGAGTCAGCAGTGCCCTGGCAGCCAGGAGGGCCAGCCCTGTCCTGGGGGGCATCAGGCACAGCATCGCCAGCTGGGCAAGGGAAGGGATTGTCCTGCTCTGCTCTGCTCTGGGGCAGCCTCACCTGGAATATTGGGGCAGTTTTGGGCACCACAATAAGAAAGACATTAAGTCATTAGAGAGTATCCAAAGGAGGGCAATGAAGATGGTGAAGGGCCTTGAGGAGAAGTGTGTGAGGAGCAGCTGAGGGCACTTGGTGTGTTCAGCTGGAGAAAAGGAGACTGAGGGGAGACCTCATTGCAGTTACAATTTCCTCATGAGGGGAAGACGAGGGACAGGCACTGATCTCTGCTCTGTGCAGACCAGTGACAGGACCTGGGGGAATGGCCTGAAGTTGTGTCAGGGGAGGTTTAGATTGGATATCAGGAAAAGGTTCTCCCCCAGGGGGACTGAACAGTCTCCCCTGGGCAGTGGTCACAGCACCAAGCCTGTCTGAATTCAAGAGGTATTTGGACAATACTCTCAGGCACATGTGATTCTTGGGGCTCTCTGTGCAGGGCCATGATCTGGACTTCAGTGATCCTTCTGGGTCCTTTACAATTCAGGGTAGTCTATGATTTTTTTCATACATTTTCTTTTACAAGATGGAGGTGCTCATGTTCAAATGCTTTTGGACTGTTTTTTACCTTTTTTGTTCTTTTAAATTGTTTTTAAGATCAAAAATCCAGTGATACAATTTAAGGGGTAGTTCGGATCTCTGGACCAGGTATCGAAAAGTTTGTAAGGCAAAGTGCTGCTTTTTACACTGACTGTATACAATGCCCCATTCTCTTTAAAGCTTTCTGGCAGTGGCAGTCCTAGGGGGCACAGAATAAAACTGCAGTCCCAGAAGAACATTACTGCAGGACTTTTAAATTCAGAGCAGTGAAACTGTTGACATATTGAGAACTAATGTAATGTGCCTTGTGTTCAAAACCCCTGTGTGACTGAGCAGCCTCTGTATGTCTTGTTCCACTAATGTTCTTGCCTAAAATCACACCTTGCTCTAAATGGCTTTGGTGGGATGGCAGTGAGCCTGAGTGCTGAAGCTGTACCTCGTGGTGCTTGCTAGCACACATCTTGATCAGTTGTGGGGAATATGTGACCTACAGCTAACTAAATGTGTGGTTTCTCACAGCTAACTCAGTAAAACATGTCTGCACATCTCAGGATGCAAAACTAGGGACTTGAAATTCAGGTTATTGATAATTGCTTTGGCAAAAATAGCAAGACTTAACTAGTGAGACTTCATCTGTTCTCCAAACTAAATGATAGCTATAAATGGTAAATTTCAGCTGGACTGTTGAGCAACTTACTAGATATAGTTTTGGGATCAGGTAAAGTGTATAGAGTTGTTACATGTCTGAGTTTGTTTCTAATGCTGTCCTTCAGCCTAAGAACAACACAGCTTTTCGGGAAGAAGGGCTTATTTTATCAGAAATGAAACAGTGACTTTGCCTTGCACTTTATTTTGCAAGGTGGATTTGAGGTTTTTTTGAGAATGTGGATTCTCTTGTCTAAGCCCATTAATATCCTTCCCACTGAACAATGTGTGGCATAAACCTTCTGCCCCAGTGGCAGCACCCCTTTCTTGTTTGGGATAGTCATAATAAGATTGGTGCTGGAACTGAACAAGGAAATTTGGGAGTTTTCTTAACAATTCGGTTTTGTATAAGGAATGGAAACAGAAGGTGGTCCTTGAGTGTGTAACAAGCATGATTGAATCCTGCCACGCAATGAACAATCCTGCTACCTTTGTGTGATTTCTTCTTCCCCATCCCAAACCTAAACAAGATTTCCACCAAAGTCACCCAAACTCAGACCTTGGTGACAAATATTATTGCCCTCTTCTTTGTACAGCTCTAGGAAGTTTTTCTTTTCATATGCTTACTAGCACTCTCACTGCATTATTTTAAGTCCTGAAATATGCATATAGAAGTCATTTTCCATAGCAAAACAGCAATAATCTCTTCATACAGCAGAATTTTTTATTTTATGCAGCTTTCCAGTCAGCATCAAAATTTATTAAAAAGTTCATTGATTGGAGTTCAACTACACCCTGGCAGCTGTGGTGCTGTCAGTCATTTCAGGCTCCCTAGGGGAGATATTTAGCATAGAAATCCTTCTGAACAGCCTTTCTGAGCAGTGATCTCCGGCAGACCGCCCATTTGCTCTGACTAATGATGGACCAGCCTTCATTTGAGGATAAGTCAACACAAGCAATTTTAAGAGCCAAAAAAATGAGCAGCTGATTTATTTGATACAAGTTCACAAACAGACGTAGTAAACCCTAGGCTACAAATAGTACCTGAGATCCTAATTCAACACTTGAGATGTGGTGTTGGATGATGTAAATGCAGCAAAGAAAGGTTTTACTATTCCTTTACAATCTAGGATCAATGGAAAACAAAAGCAGAGGACATCCATCACAGTCAGAGAAACCAATAATACTTTCTGAGGAGGAGGAAAAACTGTGCATTAATACTTCTGCAAACACCCTGCGCAGCACATTTGTCACATATCTGGATCAAAAAGTCATATAAAGAGACAACACAGAAGAACATCTGTATTCACTAACTTCACCTTACCCTCAGAAAAAAATGGTTGCTCATATATTTCTTGTCTTAACCATACCTCATAAATGTGCAATTACACCTTTTAAAACAGGATTTTGACCTCAAGCAGTCAGTAAAATATGCTGCCCTTCCTTAATACTGTTGTCTTGCTGCAATAGCAGCAGTGCTGAAGCAAGGGACTGCAAAGACATAGGACAGTAAAGGTTCACAGAAACAGACAGTGCTAAGTGGCCTTGCAAGGTACAGCTCAGCTTCAGAGAGGTACTGTGGACATTAAAAAGGTAGTATCACTGTATTAAACACAGATAATACTTATTATTGGATAAATTTAAGAGGCTGTGCTTCTGGGCATGCACTTTACCTCTTCCAGCCTTCAAATTTTGCTTGTGTCCTCTTGGTTTACTGCTTTGCTGCACCCAAAACAGGAACTTCTTTTCCCAGGTGAGCCAGTGGTATACTGTCCTTGTTGATTCTCCTTCTTATTTTGCACTTTAAAATCTTGTTCCTTCATCCTCCATAGGGTTGCTCATTTTGCTGCAGAGCTAAACTTTAAGCTGGCTGTAGGTATAGCTGGAATGCTTCTTACACAAAAAAGGATCAGCAGAGAAATCTGGTCTGAGTCAGAACTTGTGCTGCATTTAGGAGGGCAGGTGCTTCTTGATTAATTTTGTAGTACAAGTAACGGGTGTGCCCAGGGTGCTCCTGTGTATTTCTGAGGAAGAACTGCTACATTTGTTTACAGTGTAAAGCACCTATGTCCAGAGAGGGGGCTGATGTGGATTTCAGGAAGGGTTGAATGGGTTTTTTTGAGCACTCTGTTGGTTACCAGAGATTGCACCTCTGGTGGTTTGGTTTGGGTTTGTTTGGTTTGGTTTGGTTTGGTTTGGTTTGGTTTTCAGGCAAGCAGCATTCCACTTAAGAGATACTTCTGTCTTTATCCATCTGTTCTGTCCCTGATGGAAGGTAGAAGTGTGGAAATGCATGGGCAGAAAAGGGAATGCTGAGGGTATTTGGCAAATTGCTTTGTCAACCAGAATGTGAATAACTGGCTGCAAAAAGGTATCATTATTGTTAATTTGCAAAAGTGGGGAGATGAGAACTGAAATGTTCTGGGTTAGGAGAGTGGCCCTCTCCTAAGGATGCTGCAGGAGCAGGGAGCGGTGAAGCATGCTCCAAAAGACTTGCAGTGGGGTAAGGAATACAACTGGGAATGACTCAACAGTAGCAGGGGAAGTTTTCCTTTTGTTCAAACACAGAAAGGAAAAACAACTGCTTTATTCCTGCTTCACAGAAAACACACCTTTCATAGGTCAGTCAGATTGTACTTACCATGACATAAATTTCCAGCTCTTGCTTCCCAGAACTACTTTCTTGTGTTCTTACAAGTATCATCCCAAAGAGCTAACCAAGATGGCATGAAATTTAATTCAGCCTACTTATGAGTTTGACAACTTTTTATTCAGGCAGCTTTCCTGATTTCTTTTTATGCGTGGAGTACTTTTTCCTTGCTATTTCAACACTTGGTGCTACTGCCCCACTGTTCTGGGCATTGTCTGCATGGATCTGTAAGCTTCCCAGTGGAAATGTGGGCAGTGGTGGAGCACACAAGGTGTGGAGGATCCCAGGCAGAACACTGAGGTGGGAGAAGTTAATGTAAAAAGAGTGCAAGAGCAGGCAATTGCAATGTCTTTTCCATAACCAGGGCAACCCTACCATTCACTTTCAAGGGCATCACTGCTATGAAAGAGAGGCAGAAAGCATCTGAGAGCCATCTTATTTCACATTGAAAATGAACTTTAGCAGTTCAAGTGTCTTGCTTTGGTTTTTTCCTTCTGAATTTCATCTACTGTGCTGCAGGGTTCGGTGGTCTGTCCTCAGCTGGTCACACCTTTCTCCAAGACCTATTGGCTTGAAATGTTTTTTGCTCCCTCCCCCCCCCTAAAAGTGCCTCCCAGTCATTCTTGGAAACTTGTAGCACTAAAGCTGTTTCATTCCACGGTTCCTGACGGAGTCTTTGGGCCCCTGTTTCATTTGACTCTCCATGGGGATGTTCATTCAGCATTGGCTCCCTTTGCCTCCTGCTGCTGTAGCTGGATGCAGTTTTCTCCTGCAATACACCTACATAACAGTGACCACAGTTAAGTTTTCCTCCCTTTTCTCTCATCTGAATATGGCTGGTTGTTTCCTTCTCCTTTTGTTCTCCTTGCTCTTTGATCTTTCCTTTTTCCTCTGCCCTCCCATTTTACTTGCCTTGCCTTGGATTTCCTCTTTGCTTTCTCCTTGATTAGACTTAATCTCTATTAATGAGGTTCACTTTTCTTCTCTGAGAAGGAAGGCAAGAGGATTTGGTACTGCGCAAAGGGGTCATACATTGGTTTGCATCTGCTGCCTGGCTTTGCACATGCAGCATTCCCCTCTTCCCAAAAGTGGTGAGGAAATCCAGAGAAGTGGTAGCTCCTCTCCCCACTGCTGTGTAGGCACAGAGTGATTCATATGAGGATCTGCCTTCTGCAACTCCCAAATCATATGGAAACACTTTCTTCACCATTCCCAGAAAAGACTGTAAGAGCTGGAATGTGGCTTGGACTGGAGAGGCAACTGCAAGATCTCTTAGGGTAGGCTTTTATTTGGTTCCTGCTTTTTTCCCTTTCCCAACAGAAATGAAGAAATTCCCGCCTTTTCAACCCCAAAGGGAGAAAAAGCAATTAAAAGGTGTGAATCTAATTATTGTCTTGACTTACAGTGTGTTTCTACAGGGAACAAAATGAACCTGGCAGGAATTGGGATTATATGATTGGTATAGGACAAAACCAGTGCTGCTTTGAGTTTTGGAGAAGCTGAAAGCCTTTCTAGAGTATATATCTTCCTGCAGCTTTGCTTGTTGACCTATCAGGTTAATCAACAGTGACTTATGATACTTTGCCTTGAAAGTTGGCATGTTATGTAGAGCACTTGAATACTTTTTCCTTTTTTCTAATTGTTTGTCAGTTCTGACCAGAGACTGAGCAGGAGTTGGGTGAATAAAATCATTTGATACATTCTGGATGATTTATATTTTACAATACAAGAAACTAGAATTTCCATAATCTTTTCCCTCTCTTTCTTGGTTTCTTTGGCTGCATGCTACAGCAAAAGTCAAGTAAAACCAGGGCTCCACTGTTGTTAGCCAGACAGGTCTGTAGATGTTGCTGTTGCAGAAGGACCTTTATCTGGAACTGGGAAAGTTGATTGTGCAAGTGCACTGGAGTTCAGAGGAGGTTTAGTTTCCCTCAGGAACTATGGCATACAATGATAACACACCTTCTTCAGGCTTTTGCATGTTTCATCATTCTCTTCTTTCAAAACCTAGATGTTCTTTAAAAAATTGGATGGTACCCTGGAGAAGGCTCAGAGGAGACCTTATCACTCTCTACAACTCCCTGAAGGGATGTTGTAGCCAGGTGGGGGTTGGTCTCTTCTCTCAGGCAACCAACAGTAGGACAAGGGGGCACGGGCTTAAGCTCTGCCAGGGGAGGTTTAGGCTGGATATCAGAAAGAAGTTCTTTACAGAGAGAGTAGTCAGGCATTGGGATGGCCTGCCCAGAGAGGTGGTGCATTCACCGTCCCTGGAGGTTTCTAAGATGAGACTGGATGTGGCACTGAGTGCCTTGATCTAGTAATCAAAGTGGGATTGGACTTGATGATTTCAGAGGTCTCTTCCAACCCAGCTGATTGTATGATTCTTCTATGTTACTGAGTTTGAACATTGCAGTAATGCAACACCATAAAATACCATTCCATTTTGCTGTAAGTTGCATGTAATGAAGAGGAAGAAGACTGGTTGGTAAGGAAGAAACATGGCTGACAAAATCACTTTTTGTCTCCTTATTTTTCCAGTCTCCTCACTGGGCAATATTTACCCTTGGGACCTACACAAGGGTCTTGCTCTGAACCTTCAAAAATTCCTTTTCAAAGTGTCTGAAAAGACTTCTTGTGTATAAGATTTATATTAATCTGTTGTTACATGAGGTGGCTGCAGTAATATAAAATAATACTGTTTTCCAAAAGATATGCAATGCAAAAAGAAAAAGGTTAATTCATGAGACAAAAAAGAGCTGAGCAAGACTGGCAACACCCCAGCTTGCTCCTCTGTGCCCATTTAAGCTGCAGAAGGGGGAATGGTTGGGTGGCTCCTCTGGGCTCCAGGAGGGAGAGACACCTCAGACTCCCTGTGAGGAGCAGCGGACCCTGTGTCCTACCCACCACTGTGGCTCCACAGACTTGGCACAGCTCTCAGGAGGCAGACGAGAAAGGTGTCTGAAGCCATTTATTCCTGCAGCCAACATGTATTCTGGAAAAAGGTATTACCTATGTGGGAGCTTTAGCTACTGTTCTCTGCTGCTCCTGATTGGTGGTGATTGATGCTGGATCAGACCCTGATGAGGGAAACAGGCCAGGAGAGGAGGAAAGGGACTTTATGAGGTGGAAGACAATACCAGCAAAAAATGAGAGGATGAATTGAGGAATAGGAAGGACCTTCTAATCAGCAAAGCAAGTTCAGAAGCAAATTTCCAAGTGGATAGGGAGGTGTTTTAGACCACTTATTTTTTTAAGACAGACCTTGATTAGTTTATGACCCAAATGGATGTTTCATGTAGTTGAGAGCTGAAAGTTAGAGTCAGGAATGCCCTGATTTTTTATGTCCTCTTTACGTTTTCAGTGCAAAGGTTTTAGGACTGAGGCACCCTTTTAAAATTTCTGCACATGGTATTTTGTTGGAGGGATTATTACAGTTTGTACTGGACTTGATTACCGAGCAGGTATATGTTTTACAATGGTGATGGATGTGTCCCAGTTGTGCAGGACACAAAAACACGAACAGAAGGACATGACAATTTTCATAATGAATACAGTAAGCACTGTAAGAATTGTTTAAACAAATGCTCAATAAGAATTTTAGTACCTCATCCATGGTAACAGTAGCATAAGAGGAGGGATGAAAGAGACAACACTTACCACTTACTGTGTTTTGGGTGCTGTTTTTCATTTTAACACAGTTTTCTCAACAGATCCTATCTAGTCTCAGAAGAGTGAATTTGTTTTTTCAATTTGGTTATGGGGGATCTGGGCGCTTTGATATAGAGCTGGAACAAGGGGCAGTTGTAAAAGTTGGTGCTTGCTGATGGAATCCATATTCATTTAAAAATAATAATTTAAAACTTCCATGTATTTTGTGTACCTGTCTAAATGAGCATGGATATGGGAAGGAATGGTTTTCCTCTTTGCAAGGAGAAGGGTTTCTGGTGCCACTGGTAGATGAAAGGACATACTGATGTGTCCTGTAGGAAGCTACAAGGGCAGTGACAAATAAAGTACCTTGGAGTGTCCTTGCCAAATCACAGCCCTGGCTCTCAGAGGAACCCCTAACCTGATGGCCAGCTTGAAACCTGAGCCTGGATGCAATAGAAGCTTTGAAATAAGTTGCCTTCATTAGCCAGGCCGGTTCCAGCTCAAGCAAAGGACGGTCCAAGGGACCTGGAGATGGGAGACCACTCTGTCACCAGATACAGCGTGTTTGAAAGCTCTGCTTGATACAAAGCAGAGTTCCAGTATAATTGGACATCCCATGGTCCCTCTGGCTCCAACTGGTCCTCCTTCCATGGTTCCTCTGGCTCCAGCTGTTCCATCAGCCCTGGCAGCAGAATGATGCTGATGGGGCAGCCTGGCTGGAACTCCCTGGTAAAGGAGCTTCCTCTGAACCAGACTGGTGATAGCATCATTGCAGGACCCCCTGAAACCTCCTTAATTCAAGGGTGTTACCACATCTGAAGGTCATACAGAATTTGCCATTTCCGAAATTCAGAAGCAATCAAACAGCAACAGTATCTTTGGTGGAAGAGTAGTGTCTTTAGCTTGCAGCATTACAGAATGAATATTGTTTCAGGGCAGGCAGGGAACTAGCCCATATTTGAACTAGCCCATATTTGAACTAGTCCATGTGGATTTAATGGTATCACAGAAGCAATAACAGAATTACACCTTCCCTCCTGTCCCCCTGACTCTTTTTTAATACATCTCTGAAGCCAAGCTTGCCAAGGAACAAAGATGAGGTGTTTTCCTCAGATAAAGCATTGATCTTCATGAACACAAGATGCCATAAAACCTTTTCCTGGTTAAGTCTGCTTTCCTGCAAATATTCTGCTGTTCTGTGAAGAACTTCACTGCAGCTGAAGTTGGATTTCTGTGAACTCTGTACCCGCAGTTTAACACCTGAGTGAGGGGTGTGTGATGACGGGTGAGGGATGAAGCCACAGGACCATCTGGAGAGCAGGTGCCACCTCACAGCTCTGAGCCATGGGGGCTCTGGTGGGTGAGAGCTGCCTGCCCACTGTCCCCCCTGCCCTGTGGGATGGCCTCTCCCCCAAAGGCCATGGGCACCCCCAGACAGGGGTCTGGATAGTGGAAGGCTGAAACCCCTTCCCACAACAACACAAGATCAAAGCTCTGCCATCAGCAGAGCCACCAATGGCATTGTTCAAGCCTGGCTTAATTAAGGCAGAAACTACTAATTTACATGAAAGATAATGTTTTTAATTTAAAAAAAAACTATGTTGTTGCACTGTTTTACCCACATCTGTGTTCAGTGCCACTGAAGCAGAGTCCTGTCATCTGAGCATGATTTAAAATGTGAGCATTTGGACAGGAGGGTATTAAGAAGCTCTGTCTCCTCTTGTTCACCTCTATTAATAATTTGCTCTATGCCTTTTGTTTTTAAAACTGGATATGTAGTAAGATGACAGCCATGCTTTATGTGAATGGATTTCTCTCAAAGACAAATAATCAGCTGTCACATGGCTCAAGCATTGTAGCAGAGACTGCAAGAGCAGTTTCAGGAGCGAAATGCATATAAAATAAATGTAGAGATTGAAGTGAAATCTCTTTCTGAGAGAAACAGAGCTTGTGTTTTGGTAAAGAAAAGTAGACAGAAATCATTGCATTTGAAGGTCTGACTAATCTTTTCTGTTGAACTGATGAATTTTTTGTGACAGTATGACAAGTGAGGGGGCAGTTGAGGCAGGGAGGATTTATGGAGGCAGGTGGGACATCACTGCAGTCTTGCGTGGGTATTTCCATACTGGTTTGTTGTAGGCTTTGAGAGGGGATGATCTTTGGGGGGCTGTGCTCTGGTGCTGCTAACCCAATCCCTATCTACCCTCATGAAATTTAATTCCCTTGCTTTCCTGCTGCAGCAGTCACAGGGCTCACACACAGCAACCAAGTGCCTTTGATATATTGCCTACTGTGTAATCAATAGCAAGAAAATTCAATGTACATGCAGTGACAAGGGGCAAAGTAATAGTTATGGGAAGGGAAGGGAAGGCAACACCTGTAACACCCCTGGCTTCCTCTCCCCCTGGCTGCGCTTCCCTACAGGATGCCCACAGAAGAAAAATGCCTGATTGAGTAATGTTTGCACAGAAACCAACTGTAAATCCCTCAGGCAGCACAGTTAGGATGCAGTTTGTCAAGTGCGTCTCCTGTGATTGTAGTTCTAACGAGAGCTCTGCTGATGTGTTTTTCATCCAGCAAAACCACATTGCCTTGTGTTCACCCTCCAGTCGAAGGCTGACTGTGAGGATTGCATTGAATTGTTGAATAATCCTAGCTAATGCATAAGTAATACATGCTGACTTACTTGAGAGTTAGTCCTATTTCTTACTGAGAAACATTTACATTTTTATTAGGAAAAGTAAAAAAAACCCTGTTACTAAGGACTACAACTCAATACAGGGTTTCACTTTCATTTTGCTGCTCCTTTTCCTTTAAAGCTGTATATGTGCCTAAGCTGCCTGTCTATTGACTGTATTTTAAAACTATCCAAAAACTTTGAAAGTTGGTGACTCTTTTTGATCCTCAGAATCTGCATAGATGGGCAAATAAATGGCCATAGGAATGTAATGAGTTCTTGCTCAAAACAAACAAAAACCCTAGAGATTTCAAATGTCTGAAAATTAACGTCTTTTCAGCTTTTCTTTTTTTTCTTTCTTTCTTTTCTTTTTTTTTTTTTTTTTTTGGTGTGAGTAATTACATTAGCACAACCAGAGAAGAATATGGGTGGCTACAAACTCTTTTGTTCATGACACAAACTGCTGTCAGAGAGAATGATGAAAAGAGCAGCTTTTTATAATTTTCCCAGGAAGGTAAGACTGGTGTTACTTTTTGGGTCCTGGCATTGGAATGGCCTGCCCAGAGAGCTGATGGATTCATTATCCCTGGAGGTTTTTAAGATGAGACTGGACGTGGCACTGAGTGCCATGATCTGGTAATCAAAGTGGGGTTGGATTAAGGGTTGGACTTGATGATCTCAGAGGTCTCTTCCAACCCAGCTGATTCTATGATTCTATAATGCCTCCTCCTATCTTGCACTGCTTTGCGCCCTAAATAAGTATTAAGGACTAGTGCCAGCTATCCTGACTTCTTGTTAAAGAGAGGAGGGAAAACCATTCGGGAAACAGTATTATGCAGAAGGACTAGCCAGGCAGTTATCCCATGGCATTTAATAATTCTGCCCTTTCTTCTGAGGACTTGAACTCCTCCCTCCAGCCCAGTGAGGTCCTGGCTTTGCCATTCCCCCTGGCAGTGCTGCCACAGCCGAGTTGCTGTGACATGACCTGCTCCAAGTGGCAGGGCGTGTCAGCCTCCTGTCATTTTTCCACTTGGCTGCTGCAGTATACTGTCTATTCTCAGAAACAACAGCAAAAGAGGAAGACTTGGAAATGTGTTTTCCAACATACAAATTGGTCTCCCTTGGGAAAACAACCCTGCTGTCAAATGTGAGGATGCAGAAAACTGTCTGCTTGCTGCATAAGGAGCGTCAGTGCCACATAAGTACCATAATGACCTCAATCCTAGATTATGGTGCACTTCTCCAGAGGCTCAGCAGAAAACATAGAAAGAACTGGCTTGTTCCTAATGAGGCTGTGGCAGCATTTTCATGGGAAAGCAAGCTTCCCACATGAAGAAAAATTTTTGAGCTTTAGCAACAGATTGGTTCTTGTCTACAGCTCCCTTTAAAAAGTGTATTTTAAGACTAATTACTTAGTAGTCATCCAAGGAGTTTGTTTAGAAATTTAGAAATTAGTAATGACATTTTTGTGAATTCTTGATGTTAAAAATTGGTAGGTGATCTGGGAACAGAAGATAAGCACAGCTGAGTAATTGAGAAGCAGAATGCAGATGTGAAGAGGCTACCTGGTGTGATGGGTACTGTGTCACTCAGTACGAGGCAAATGAGATCCAAGCATTGCCTTGGGTGTGCAGAACTGAACTCTGGTGCCTTCTGAGAGGAGCAGCTGCCAAATCCCATGCTTAGATCCCATGGTTCTTCATACCCAGGGCAACAATAGGAAGAGAAGGGATGCTCAGAGACAAAAGACAGGCCTTTTAACCCCTGTCTGGCTTTGCCATCTGGCACAGCTGCCAGCTGGAGGGCAGTGCTGCAGACACAAATATTGCCAGCTTAGGAACTGCCACTGGAACAGCTGCTGTGCTTGCTTGGGATTGCAGCGTAGACATGTCAGTGTCACAAAGCCGTACCCCAGCAGAGGCTTGCCAGCTTTTGGCAACAGCCACAACCTTAATTACACCACTGAGTGGTTGCTCAAGTGCTGGGGAGACCACACAGTGGCGTGTTATTCCATGCAGTGTTTCCATCTGTGGTCTTAGTGTTGGGAACAGAACTTAGGTGCCAAGATCTCTGCATGGTCTTCTTCGGTTTATATACAGATATGGCGCTTCAGGTCTTCACTGAGTTATTGTATCCCATGTGGTGAAAAGAGGGAAGTCACCATATGAACAGTGATACAATAGGACCTTTGGGTTCTGCATTTAATTTTGCATCCCTCCAGAGTCAGAAGCTTGAAGTGCCCAAAAACCTGGTTTTGTGTTAAAAACCTGTGCATAGAGAATTACTGGGGTTTCGCTGAACTCATTAAAAAGTGCAGGCCCACAGCAATGTCACAAGGCCTGGTATTGTGCCCTGAATTCCTACAGCACACATGGACCATGAAGCCAAGCACTATTTCTGCATGCTCCCACAGGTGTACTTCCTCTCCTGGCTTATGTTGTTGCTGAAAAAAGCCTACACAACTTCCATCACTCTTGCCACAATTTCCTCCTGAAAAACCCCAACACTATCAGAAAAAAACCAACCACAGACATCTCTGAGCCAACTCTTGGCAATGACGAGGAGTCTCATTCCCTTCTTGCTGTCTTACAAGCACGTCTGGTAACAAGAAATCAAAATGTAATGCCAGTAAAATTTCATCAGGCACACCTAGGAATCTCAGGAAAGGTGTCCTGGCATTTGCTGGGGGAAGGACAACATATCCTAGGGGATGGAGCAGTTGAACTCAGGTTTATTCAAAGACTGCTGTAAGATGAAAATAATATATCTAAGTGTGAATGTGCCCCGTAAAGATGGTGGGTGCTCAGTCTCACAGTTTGCTCATTCTATTTCCTTCCTTTCTGCTTGCTTTCTCTGTTTTGCGAGGAACAGAAGCAACACAGGCATGACATGCCTGCCCATTTGAAGCATTGCAGTAGCCTATCTGACCTCAAAAGACCTGTCACGGTGCAGCTTTTGCTGGAGGCTATATAATGGATGGGTTATTCTCAATGGGAATATGAGAGCCACAAATCATTTCCACACAGAGACCTGAGAAATCACATTATAGACTTAAAGGCCAGTGGAAAGTCAACAAAATGCCCTTGGGCATGAGCAAACTTCTGTCCTGGATCAGAGAGATCGCTAAGTTTGAGAGAAATAGATGTGGCATTGGAAATTGCTTTTCAGCCTCTGCAATGAAATATTTTTGTTCAATATAAAAATAAATACTTGCCATTTTGCTGGGATTATCAACTTGTTGGGCCAGCAGAAGACAATCTCCAAGTCTGGAGCCACAGACTTGCTTGTGTGTCCACTGCGGGATCCACAGTGTCTGGGCAGACTGAGATTCCCAACACTCTGCTCCTGTACTGGGTGCCTGAGCACAGACCCTGACTGGGAATGTGCAGCCCCTGATGGCCCTTGGGCATGGGCACTGCATGTAAAAGTTGGGTACACTGAGCAACCATTAGTTTGTCTTTCAACACGGGAGAGAAATGAGGCTTAGTCACATCAGTTTCTAAGAGGAGAGCCAATCTTAATGCAGAGTATATACAATTCATTATTCATTTTGGTGAAAGGCAGAGTGCACCTTGCTGTGCAGGCCAGCTGCTCATTTATAAAATTGATTATGCATTCTCTAAAGCTATCTCTAGGGAGCAGCTAAATTGCATCCATTGCCACCAAAGTCTTTGATATCCCTGTGGCTGAAGAATATTAATAATAACCAAGAATAAGACAGGCTATGTTCTGATTTTTGATGTTTGTCAAATTTTGCCTGCCTCAGAAGGTTTCAGCAAAAAGTGTATCTGGCATATAAGCTGTCCTTAACCTCACAGCAGGAGCATCCCAAGGTGTCTTGAAGAGTGAAGGCTACTATTATGGTAAAAGATGGTATGAATTATGCTGCTTTAAATTTTTTCCCCTATAATAATTAGGTGCTTGGTTCAAGTAATGTCATATTGACTCTTTGGTTCTGTTGCATCAACTCTGACTTCTCCATCAGCTCTGACAGAGAGGAAGGAGCACTCACCTTGCTCTGTGTAAGGCACTTTTTTAGGTGTGAAGTGCTGGGTGGGGGCAGATGCTGCAGGCGAGGCTGAGGGCAGTGGGCAGCACACAACTCCGAGCTGAGTGGGAAGGTACTGAGCTGCCTGTTTCAGGGCAGCAGGGGCTGGTTGGGCAGGGGAACATCCTCCCCAGCTGTGACTGCAGCCTTTGAGCTGGATGTGCACACTGGTTTTCTCTGATAAATGAAGACAGGAGCAGAGGGTCTTCTGCCCACCTGGCAGTGCTGTGAGCACCTCTGAGTTAGACCAGGCTCCTATTCTAGTCAATGCTAGGACTGTGTGCTGAAATCTGGTTTTAGGAGAAGATAACCATCAGAGCTTCAAATGTCTCATGAATTGGTGCTGATAACACTTTATAAAAGATCCAGCAGTCTAGTCTTCACTCTATATATCAAATAGCTGGGAATAAAACTGCCTGAACTTTGACTTTTCTGCAATTACCTGGCACAATTTTTTTTCTGAAACTTATCCTTAATGAACTGTTCACCCTCCCCTCAATAAAAACTCCTGTCTGCCAGTGAAGGTGAACATCAGAATGTAAAGCAGATAGTGCTTACACGTGGATCATGAGAAACTGTAGAAAAATTAAAATACTGCATGGATTTTCCTGTTTCCTAGTTTTAAATTCACTTAAATATTTTATTTCAGAGTCATCTTGTTATGAGTGGAGTTATAGCAATAAAACTACTAATTCCACGGACTGGGGCATGTGTTGTTTATGCTTGTCAAAGCAATCTACAGTTTTTGTCTTTCAAAAACTGATTTCAAGTGTTTTCCAGCTCAGAGGAGAGTGGGACAGGCCTGTGGAAGGATGCAGGATGCTGGACAGGACCTGCCAAGGTCCCAGATAGCAGTGTAGGCTGCTGATGGCTGTAGACATTGGTTTTTGAAGGGGCAGGCTGAGCCCTTCTGTGGGAAGATCTGGTGCTACCTCCATGCCAGCCAAGTGCTTCCCACACATTTCTGGATGAGATGCACCTGGAGACCCCAACATGGGTCTTCTCCCTGTTCAGTAGCCACATTTGGAATTGCATCTGCAGGAAGTGGTAGTTTACTTTTTCCACAAGACCTTGGTAAAGCTTCCCCTGCAGCCCTGGAGGCCAAGAAAGTCAAGGTCACAGCTGCTGGTCAAGGACTTTTCTCGCTGCTTCTCCCTGTTGTGAAAGCAGAAGCTTCTTGGGGCTACAGGGGGCTTGTATCTGGATCTCCAAAGAGGAATTTTGGTGTTTGTGAGAGGGCTGGTTAACAATGAAAACTGGTGAGTGTCCTAGGAGTGCTTAGCATTTGTGTGTTTTACTCCAGTGACTGTTCAACGTGAACACCTATGGGTTGTTTACACTGTGTACTTCATCCCTGTGCCCCCACCCGAGAAGCAACTCTGACCACCTGCTGCTTTCACCCAGCACATCTGGCAGCTCTTTCACAACAGAGGACAATTTCAGATTCATGGGCCAGAGTGGGGAAGCGCGACTGCTAATCTGAGCTGCACCCTAAGGAGGTGTGTGTCCACTGCCTCATACCTAAAATTTCTCCATGTGCTCTGCTATGCTGGGTTTGGCTGGGATGGAGTTACTCTTGTTCACATGGGGCTGTGTTTTGGCTTTGTGTGAAAACAGTATGATAACACAGGAATGTTTTAGCTCTTGCTAAGCAGGACCTGCACAGAGTCAAGGCCTTTGATGCTTCTTACCCCACCCCACCCCACCAGTGAGTGGCCTGGAGATGCACAAGATGTTGGGAGGGGAGGCTGGGTAACTGTTTCGAATAGCAGGGATTTTTTTCATAGTTTTCTTGATTAAAAATTGTAGCTGTTTAGAAACACAAAAGCATCCTAAACTTAATAGAGATTGACAAACACCCTCTGGTCCAGGTTCATGGGAAGTTTGGGAAAAGACATAAAGTCAAGGCACAAATCTCTACAAATCAGGTGCATAGCACAAAAAATACACCTATTCAGGCCCAAACATTAGAGACCTAACCCCGTGGGACAGTAACTGTGAGTGAGATGGAAACTACCTGTCTAGCTCCATCATATTTGAAGGTTCTTTAATTATATCTAGCTAGATCTAGGCCACTGCATTCCATTTGATTCAGATTCAGGGTAGTAGAGTAGTGGAAAGGATTTTTTTTAACACACAGGTTTAGTTGAGCCAGAGACTTTAACCCCCATAGGTGTAAGGGCTTAGTATGAGTTTGTCTATGGCTGTGATGTGTATGTCTTAGTGTTGACAGGGTGCTGAGTGCAGAGACTAAATTTTATGGATTGTATTATCCTACTAACCCTTCTCTGTGCCTTCTCTTTAGTGATTTGCACTTGACAGTGCAAGCTTTTAAGATAGGAAGTAGAGAAATATCTCAATATACTCCAGGTGTTGCTAATGCAATCTCATTTTTCTTTCAGCTGTCAGAGAACTAATCCATCACGAGTCAGAAATATCTACTGAAGATGCATGTTTCTTTCCATTACAGTATGGTCAAGTGCCAGACTGTTCCTCTGAGGATTCTTTTGAAGATTCTAAGTTAGCAACTAAGTTTGATTTTACTCTTCCTCGACTTTTGTTTGCAGCATATTAGTCCACTGAAAGCTGCAGGATCTTAGTTATTAGAAAAACAAAGCACCGTCCCTCATTATTCTGTATTCTCAACATAGAGATACTTCTTTAGTCCTGATGCATTTCTGCAGATTGTTCAGCAGCAGTGCTCTTAGTGTAGCAGACCTGCAAGGAACTGAGGGGCATGGGGGAGGAGATGGATTCTGATGGAACTGCATCAAAGCAGATGTCTATGTGTCTCAGGGCTGCGGTGTGTTCAGGTGTCACTGACTTGCAGATCTTCTGTCGTTATCTGTATCACATCCTTTGAGGACAGCTATAACTCAGACTGCATCAGTCATGTTACTGTATTTTAGCATTTATGATGACTTCATCACAACCTTAAAGAGGACTAAGTTCTAGCTGCAGTGTGTGGTGGAGACCACACACAGTCCCTCAAACCAATTTTGTATGAGAAACTTATCAGAAAATTCTGGCACTGGTGAAAATTCATACTCAGTGATGTAAATAATGGTCCTGATTGTCCACACTGAGCAAGTGCACCTTATTGCAGATTTCTTTGGAGGCCTCTGTGGTCCTTTCCCCAAGTTAAGCTTCCATAGTGTGGAGTTGGTGGAGATGTAGAGCCTCGGGAGAACACTCATGGAACTCCACAGACCCAGTGTGCCTCTACACTGAATATGCAGGAAAGGAAAAAACTGGCTCCTGGGAACAACACTGCCCCTCCATGCTTTTCCACTAATTCCTCAAATCCCTTACATCAGGCAGAAGAGAGGCACATACTTCTGCTTGGAGTCCTTGTCTGTGAGCCTCTGCTGTGTCTCTGAGCAAGATTAGTGTCACTCCTTCATTTAACATTTCTGCCAAATGTCAAGGGAGCATTTGTACCTGTCCTAGTTCAGCAGGTGGGACCAGCTTATCACTGTGTGGGCGTGACCAAAGCTGTGTATTCTACACCCTCTATGCCATTTCCCAAGAACTGTTAACAATGGACCATTTGCAGCAGCTGCCCAGGGCACATCTGACCCCTCAGGCTGGGAGCTGGGTGGGAAAGACACCTGTGAGAGAGAAGCTGTCATAACCCCACTCCAGGAAGTTGTTGGCACCTCCACACCCACCTGGGGGGTCATGTCTGTTCATGGGCCATCAGTGATTCCAAAATACCCCATGACTCACAGAGTCAAATCATCCATTGTGGAACTCCCTGCCTTGGGGGAGGGACTGGATGTTCCCACCTGACCCTGAGGGTATATAATCTTGGGGGGTTTGGGGACTTCTGGGACCACTCATCAGATCCAGAGGAGCAGAACCTCGACAGGATGTGACCACCACTCTCAACCAGACTGTGACCGTCATCAGCACCAACAGGTTTTTTGCTTCCTTTTACTTTGGACTCAGAGGAACCACGTGGGGCTCAGCACGGGGGTCAATGAACCCCATTGTGTTTGTGCCCCAGGGTGCTGGGTTATACTTCTGGGTTTTGTGGGTTAACCAATTTCTCTGTGTCATTGCATTTATTGTAATATTTTTATTAAATTTGTGACTCATAATCCATTTGTGTTGGGTTCTTTTCTCCTGCTGGTTTGCCTTTAAACCAGCACAGCACCGAAGTATCAAAATATCTTTGCATGCACAGTGTTTGCATCTAAAAGGGAGGGAGGTGTGTCTGCCACTCTCAGAGAAAAAGAACAGATCCAGCTTTGACATGCAAATGTTGGATGTCTAAAAAAAACCCCTATGGATCCAAACACTGCTATCCAGGATCAACACTTCTGTGCCCAAATGTCTTCTGTGTGGAGTTCTGCCAGTTGTACAGTTCCTGCAAGGTTCGGGCTCACAAGTCAGCTAGGCATGCAAAGCATCAAGTGGAGAACTAGAGCTGAAATACGAAATGAGGTATTAGGTCATCTTGGAATTGGGGCATATGTTCTCCTACCTGGGAGTGATTTGACACTGCAGGCTGTTTGTTAGGGGAAAATGTGACTGCGTGGTGAAACTGGGTTTGTAAGGAATATGGAAATGCTGAGATCGATTTGAAGTGGTCCTTAGGTGCCTCAAGTCCTTTGGGATCTTCTAAGAAGTCTTAATCAACTAAACCTTTTCAACTGCAAGTCTTTTAAATGTACTTCTAACCTGTAAAAAATGTAGGACTCTGCAAAGGTCCTTAATCTCCTTCAATGCTCCTTTTTTTAGCCTCACTCCTAATTAACTGCTGTGACACCTCAAATGAGGAAGGTTGATGACCCTGTGCTGCTCAGTGTTTGGCAGTAGAAGGGTTTCAAACATGTTTCTATTATTTGGAGGCCAGGCATCACTGAGCAGAACAGATTTAGTTGCAGTAACCTTTTCTAAAATTATCCTGCTAATAAATTAGTCTCTCAGCAGAATTGAACCAGACCTATGTGCAAACCCACACTGTGCTGTCTTCTGTTTCAGCACACACTGGTAAATTCAGGGGATGAGCTTTGGGCTTACATCTCATCCTTTCATGATTACTGAGAGATGGTGGGGGAAACTACCTCAAAGAGTCTGTAAGAGGGAACAATAGTATTCTATTAGAAAAAAAAAATCATCTCAGACCAGGTACCTCAGTCCCACAACTGAGCCAGTGATGCATATTTGCTTCTTTGCCAACTCCTTGTAAATGGCAGTGCAGTGTCAGTGTGCAGAGTGCTTAGTAAGTCTATGTAAGGTGCAGCTACACAAAACCTGTCTTTCTATCTGGTTTTGGCTACTCAAACAGGGCACATCTGCAGGGAGCAGAGTGGAAGAATTTCATTCAATGGGGGCATTTGCACTTTGTGTTAGCCACAAGATCTCAAAAGATTAATTTTTTAAGGCATAGTTATTCTGATGTTTTTACCTCAGTCACAATTTTGGCATCACAGTCTTTATATTAAGAAGGGATTGTGAAAATGAAATTGCATTAAGGGATGGTCAATGTGGCAATTATTGCAGAGACTGGTTTCATTCAAAGCAAAACATAAAGTAGCTTTAAGCAATCTGCTTTGAAATGCAACTTGTATCTGGAATGCAATTTATTTCTTTAATATAAAGGAACAGAGCACTAGATCAGGTCAAAAACCCAATATAAAGCTTGGATATGCCTTCAGATTGCTTACCTGGAAACTCTTGTACAGTTTGCTCTACTGTTGGGGTGTAGAATACAAGTTTGCTATTCAGCACATAACACAACTCTGGCTTGAAGAGTAATCCATGGTGCAACATTCTCAAAGCTGCGGAGCTTCAGCCCCAAAGTTCTCAGCCTATTTCAACATGTCCTTTCCCTTTTGTCCACTAGGTTATTCCTTCCTTCAATACCTTCTGATATGCAAAAGGTAAGAAAAAAAAAAGTAATACCCAACTGTGAGTGAGGATCACACAGATATTAACTGCAGAAATTGCCAAAAAAATCAAATTGATTTTTTTTCTCTCCGTGTGAATTGGAGTATTTTGAACTGTAGCCATTCCCAAAAGTAATGTTACTAGACTTGATCTTCTACTTGATTACAGTAGAAAATGAATAAACACAACCTATAAATATCAAATAAAATGAGACAGCTTGATACAAATATTTTACATTTATTGGAAGAGTACAGTAAAAAGAGGACTGCAGACTCATTAGTGGTAACTGGTCCAAAGGAGAAGACAAAGGACTATTCAAAAAAGGTCTGCAGTTTACAAGAATACTGAGAACCTGTTACATAACAGCCTAGGAAAATAAAAAGTTAGCTTGAGTTCTAAAGTGTAACTTTAAAGTATATAAAAAATTGGCAAATAAATAAAGTTCAAATGCAGATCTATTTAAAACTATAAAGGACAGACAACTGGCAAATGTATTACATAGTTATCATTTTCAGACTTGACTAAAAGCCAGATTAAACTCACAAATGTTGTTTCCTTTTTTATTTTTTAACATGTGTACTTTAGGGAAGAAGCACCCCTTTCCAGTGTTACATATTATCGACCTGTTTCGCAAATATATTATTTTTAAACAACAAAGAGCATAAAAGGTGCTTTACTTGACATGAAACTTGCTGGTGCATTCTTTGGCACAAAATTGAATAGATATCTGAATACATTTGCACGTGGTGTCTGTGCCCACTCAAGGCTACTGGTGTCAAAAGTCTTGCCTGTGATGGCAGGTCAGTGAACTGAATTTCCCTCCTACCCTAACATCCCTTCTCTGCTCCTGCTGCCTACAGCTACATGAAGGAAAAGTAACACATGCAACTCCAAAACCAGCAGTCCTACCACCCCTAGTCCAAGTTTCACCTCTGGAAATCATTTGAACATGGATATAACTATACAGTCCTTTAACAGAAGGGACAAGGCAGGTCTTTATTGCTGGCTGTCATTCCTCAGAATTTCTGTGCAGGAGTCTGCCTTGCCTTTTGTGTCCAGAGTGATGAGCCCATACAATGAGTTTTTTCCCTATTACATATTTTTAGCATTTTAATGACCATTAGGTGGAAAAACAAGTGACCTTGTCATTTACAGGTAATGGTACAATTAACAGTTGGAACAGACATGTCAAGTCATGCCAATGGAGACCCAGTGAAAGATCAGTTCCCTGTACCAATACAACAATAATGCTTTAACTCCTGCAGCTGCAGGTCTCAGCACTTGGTGGTGGAGGGACTTGTGTATAACTACCAGTATACACAGACGTTGTATGATACACAGAAGCTAAATTTCTGGAAGAAAAATAGATGACAATAACGAAAATTAGCACTACCTGGAAAGGTCTGTTAAGAGAAGGGAAGTTCACAGCAAGGCTTAGTTAGAATTAAGTCACTGCTGTTAATTTTAAAAATGCTGTTCAGATCTGGTCTGACAGCAAACTGATTCCTTTCTCAAGGAGCATATTTAGCATTATATTGTTCCCTGGGTGGAGCAGGATGTTCTGTATTGTAAACTAGGCAGTCAGGAATGTTGTTCTTCTGATGTCTTTTGTGACGTGGCTACTTCACAACATAGTTATGGTCTACAACTTGATTTAAAACTTGATTTTAACAATGTGCTTCACCTTGACAGATTACCTCAATTTTCATGCAAACACATTGCCATAGGTGTCAATGTGTAACATCACCACAATATTTTGAGTCAAACAAATGGAGGGTTATATTTGGACTTTTCTGTCACAGGAATAACTTTTGGTAAGTGCAAGGGCGCCATCTGTGGTACATGGTCCCATCAGAACTAGGAAATGTTTGGGAGATGCAGCAAGTACAGACTATTACAGCACAGCTCTGCTGAAAGTGTAATCTTACTGCGGACCTCAATTTAAAGAATAGAAAGATTCTTTAAGATTGAAACAATAGCTCAGAGTGAAGCAGTTTACATATCACTAATCCAAGAATTTTGAATTACTAATGCATTTAACAACTATGGAATTCTTCATACAGTGAGAAGGACTGAACTGACTACATATAAAGACACTACTGTGGACTTTCCTTTTTTCAGTTTTTAAAACTTCTGGCTCATAATTCCAACATCTGTAATCTGGAATGTAACACTGATCTATCTGATTTTTCTTTTAAAAAGCCTAATTGCCTTATACAGATGAAGAGTTTCAATGGTTGGCTCACTTACTGGACTCACAAAACTTACATATTTACCAGCAAATACCTGTATTTCTAAAACTAGATGATGCTTCCAAATAGTAGAAATTTAGGATTTTTGCCAAGCCTTCTTTGCTCAGTGTGAAACCTGGTTATCACACTGGTTCACAGGCCACACTTACCCGTAAACACAGAGCCAGTTATCACAAGTTTTATTTACAGAGCATTCCATTCCGTGAAGAAAGCCTGCACCTCATGGCTCTTCTTTGTTTTCAATTTAAGACCTCAGTCAACTATACATGAGGGCTTTATTTATCTATTTTTTTCTAAGTATGGCTATCATTTTTTGATTTAGAGATAGCATACATATCCAAGATCTATAAATGAACCACTCTGTCATAGATATAATCTGAAACAGCTGCAAAACAACAATGCTTGTAGCTAGTAACCTAATTAGTCTTTTAACCCCCAACCACAGCATCTGAAAATTCTAATTTAAATCTTGCCTAGATGATGAGAGAACAGTGTTCTAAACCAGGCAGTACTATACCACTGCCTGAAAATGTAACAACTCAGAGTTAACATCCAAATTCTATTCCTAAACATATATCCCAGTAGAAATTTTATATCAAAGAGACAGAGGATCGTAACAGGGACATAATGGCAACTTAGGGTTGTTGGTGGAGGTAGCATTGCCTCGGAGAGAACAGTAAATACATCTCTGAACCTTTCTGTTTCATATATTAGCAGTAAGGCTGAAACATAGGAATTGCTTTTGCTTATTTGATGGAGAACACAAATCAAAACTGGATTTTAGAGTCCAAACTGTGAAATTTGGCGGTATTAGCTGCTGATTTAAAGACAGTGCCTGGCTTCCAGCTCCTGTTCTACGTGGTGCTTATTGTAATGAACACAGTGACTCTGACAAGTGAATGTGGAAGTCAGTGAAAATGTGGGAGCTGCCAGGCAGATCCTGCTAGATTTTCAATGAGGGAGTCTTCCCTTCTTTGGTCTAAAAGTAAGGATGGATATTAATAATGCACTACTATGCAATTCTGAGAAGCTGTAAGAGCTGGAGATCACAGGTAAATTATCACTTTGAGGAAAGAAATGGTGGTAATACTTGAAAGACTGTTCATAATGTGACAAGTGAAAGGATTCGTCTGTTTCGACTTGCAGTTCTCTACTTTTGAACCTTATTTATTTATTTAGGATGAGAAGCTGACCCAAGGGATAGCTACTCTTAAAGAAACTTGATACATTTCTGAGGTTGATGCATTTTCCCGGTAAGTTGTTACTGATGATTATTTAGGCACTGCCTTTGTTTGTTTACAACAAATCTGCAGAAGGAAACTGAAGATAACATTTTTAAAAGGGATGGTGTTTCAAATTTACCACATCTCCCTTAAAAACTGATGGTGGTTTGGAACTTCAGGAATACTGGACCTGCCCTGTACTTTGTAATTACTAACTAAAGTCCTGTATTACTAGAAGTGAATCATGAAAATGATTCTAAGAGGAAACAAATGTGTAACTTGGTGGGTAGTAGGGGTGTTCTTCCCTGACTTGCCGAGTAAGAATGATTCCAATAATGTCCCAAGTGCTTTTGTGCTTTAGGGGGAAAAAGTTCATTGGTGAACTCTTAATGCAAACTATTTTATGCTTGGCCATAAAAATGTTATACATAGGAGTGCACTGGCATAACAAATATTTCTACTGCCTACAAATAAGACAGAAAGTGGATTCCCTCAGATGGCCTCTTTCTTTTCAATGCGCCTTTGTAATGAGATATAATCTGTGGCAATCTGCCTTTTTCAGAACTGCTGCTCTTGAACATCATGTTTTATGGCACTATTTACACACTAACTTAGGTCTTCAAATATTGCAGTCTCTCAAGTCCGTCAGTAGCACTGTCATTTACAGGATACAACAGCAAGAATGCTGGAGACAGGGTTAGTATTTAATCACTATTGTTAATATTTGTGCAGCAGCACGAAAAACTGAGGGAGACATTTTTAAATGCTTCTGGGAGTTTGTTACTCTGTAAACTCAGAAAAATGTGGGGTTGCTCTCTGTTTTCCTTCAGCATCTTTACAATGGGCGCAAAAAGGGTAACAAAATAGTTGTAAGATATAACAAATGGGTAACTTCTTAGTCAGTTTTAATGATATGCTTGTAGGATTTAAGTTAAGCATATCAGGTGGTCAAAGACATGGATGAAAAAAATAATTATCAATAACCTCATAATTCTTCAACCAGTTTTCTGTTTCCCTTCAGTAAGAACAGGCTTTACAAACTGCAGTTCTTACTGAATAGCCTTCTGGTGATGTAGATCCCAACAACAACTTTCAAAAAAACTTTAGGCAACTGTGCAAAACGGCATATTTTTGTTAAGAGGAAATGCAAAAAGGCATATTTTTGTTAAGAGGAAATTTATCAACTGTAGTTGATAAATGAAAAGCTAGTTCATAGGTTTTCACAGAAACTTATGAAAATTTACACTTCACAGATAATGCCTGGATGGGATGCTAATTCTACAAGATTACCCTTTGCTGAAACAAAGTTTGTTTTCAGACAAGACACTTCTCAGTGTCTTACTTTCCATAAAATAAAAAAAGCTTAGGAATCCTTATGATTTCACTGATGACTAGACTTGGAAGCTAATACGTGCTTATTTTCTACTGAAAACAAAAGATGCACTTTTAGCCTTTAATTTTTGTAAAATGGTGAATGCAATTCCTAGGAAAAACCTAAAACCAAAAAAATAACCTGCTGGATTCCCTCTCATTTAACGAGCTGAGTATACAGTTTCTCCTGTTTAAAAGTGCAAAATAATTTAGGATTCCCTTGGAGCCTTGCTGGTTGGGACAGTGCCAGTATATGAACATACCCTGAAATCCGTACTTGCAAAAGAGACAGAATCTTAACTTCTTTGTGAGTTTCTCAATGATAAACACAGGCCATGAGCCAAGTGACCAGTGTCTGAATAACCTAATGCAAGGCTAAGTCACCCAGGGGTCATGGATAGCAGATATGGCAGTTTTGCTCCTGGAGTTCCATCTTTGTTTTAAATTACAAGGCTACTTGTGAATTCTCCTGTAGGAAGTCTACAAAAACATAAACCAGTACCTATAGGTATGGATTCCACTTCCTAAATTGTATAGTTTCAATATTTAGAAGTGAGAGGTGATGAACAAGTTCTGCCACAAACTGCAAAATTAATGATATGGAAACAGTTTAAATAATTGAAAAGATGCACCTGTGTTGAGATTTATTCTATATCTATAAACTCATTCTGGTATTCTCCCAGTGTTAATGGTTTGGAACTGAACTGAACTGAACTGATGCCTCCTTCAGGAACAGTAATAAATTGTCTTAATGCTGTAGAAATTCCAGGTTTTAAAAAGACTCTAAATTTAAGCAGAAGCATGATACAATCTATGAAGGTTAACTATTTCAGAATAAAGTACTAGTACAATTTTTATCTTTCTGTGAGATTTGGGATGGTGACTGGTTAATTTAGGACAAAGAAAACAGTGTTTTATTTTCTAAAAATAAAGCAGTATTTCTTTGCTGTCAAGAGGGCATATGCCAAAGAAACAGTTCACCTCTTTAACAGAAGAAGAGTATTATCTCTCCAGGAAAGCTATGAATGCTGACAGAGAAGACACTCTTATCCCTACCTGCACACTTTAGTGATGATACAAAAGAACATGCAGAAGGATGAATCTTGGATTTTTCCAAATGATTGTGAAACATTCCTTAAATCTTAGTACACTTGCACTTGCATTAGCACACTAGCAAATTAAGGCACAAACTCTGTGTACTACTTAGAAGCATACAAACTAAGAAGAATGTTTCCTATTGCTCTTGAAAAATATCTCTGGGCTACTTGAAGGGCAGACCTAAGTAAATATATCCAGTACATGTAAAATGAAATTTTAATTTATGCCACCATATTTTCCAAGCACTAAACCTTCATGGGTGTATCTATACACATGCTTCCTTAGCTCCAAGAAAAAAATCACGTAAGAAATGCAAGAAGCACTCACCATTCCTGACAGTACCAACTCAAACACAGGTGGTGTGCTCCACCACAACCATCCGTTATTGTATTTGGACACTAAATCCTATGTAACAGACACACTCTTCTAGACTACACATATTTTGGTCACACATAACCCTAAACCACCACTCAGTACTACTGTAAATATACTTTAGAGAGAAAAAGTTATGTGGACAATAGAAAAGCCACCCTAACAGAAATAAAAATGTAATGTAGCCACTGACTTCACTACACCTCACTCCCACTGTAACACTAAAATATAGGGCTAATTAACATTCCAGATGCTGTGTTACTTATAATCCCTGTTTCTTACTTGCTTTAGCAGCAACTGGTATCCCTTGATCCGAAAAACTTTCAGTAAATTCTTAGAAAAATTTTAAGCACCTTAATGCTGGAACTCGGACCAGGATACTGCCTGTAACTTGTTCCTAATTCTATGTAGAGCCCTAGAAAATAATTCCAGCTGCAAAGAGGATCCAGAGTCAGAGTAACAAACTGTGCATTTCCTCCCTCCCCTAACTAATAAGTTTTTATTCTTTCTGGCTTTTTTTTTAATACATACATATATATATATATATATACACACAAACACAAGGTTTTAATTCCTAGTGAATTTAAACCTTGTTTATCCCCAATCTTTTCAAATATGATTGCAAATATTTATGTAAGAAAAATAGAAGGTTAGTATTTCTACTCTGCTGTTCCCTGCCTATAAGAGGCTTTTAACGTGCTTCTTTACTTTTGGTTGCTTGAATAACTTCCTCATGCCATACAGAAGTAGTATTTCCCTTTGGACACTGTGATGGAATGTACTATTTTTAATATAAATTTTGTAGGCTCCAGCTGCATTCTGAGAATTTTTACCAATTTAAGGAAAAAAAATCAGAATCAAAAGAAAATCTAGAAATACATTCTTTAACTCCTCTAAGATCAATGATACTTGTGATCTGCTGCTGTAATTAGTAAAGCTCTTTTTTGAGGCCTACTGCTTTTACATATTCTTTGGAAGGCAGATGATTTGCAGTATTTCTTAACATACATCATTAAGACTTAATATTGGTCTTTTGTTTCTTGAAGAAACATAGGTCACTGTAAAAGAGACATATTACTGAATTCTGATGGCTTTGTAGGAAGAAAAAAAAGGCATAGCTTAGGTAAATCACATCAAAACTTGGAAGTATAATATGGTAAAAAATGCACAAGTAATTCAACTCGTACAAGAGAAAATTCTGGAGTTTACTGTTCAGTAAGCACATTTGCATCCAGAATCTGACTGACCTTCATCCTTAAAACAAAGCATCACTTAAAAATATCAGATGCAGAAAGGATTTAAAAATATAAAAGTTTCTAATTGAAATACTTGTCAAAACTGTCTTCAGCTGTAAGGCCAAGATGTATGGCAGTCACTACATCAGTGATGACATACAGGACAGGGACAGCAGAGAGAGAACACAGCTTAAAGTAGAAAACCTCTGAAAAATGTCACTAGCAGTTACTTGTTGTAAAACAGATAGAAGCCACAGTCCCTTAAATTTATAGTATGTGCTTTCCTATGTACATGTAACCTAAATTACAGTGTTACTGTGACTGGATATATAGCATTTCGCAGCATGTATCTCTAATGCAGGTGTAGACATCATTCAAGATGGTACACATGTATATAAAACCCCCAGTTAATTTCAAAGTAATCCTAGAAGAATATTGCAAATAATGTTGGGTAAATGCATAGTGTTTGAAGGCAAAAATTACTTCACTGGAAAATAAAGTCCCACATATTGAGTTTGGCACTTGTTTATCACTATGTCACTTTCTTTTTGATTGAAGACAGCTCTTTCTGAATCTCACTGAATTTTGGCCGGTTTTCTGGCTTGTAGTCCCAGCATCTCTGCATTACTTTATATATTTCTTCTGGACACTTTTGTGGTGCAGACATTCGGTAGCCTAGTACACAAGAAAATGAGGAAAATGTTTAGCACTGAAAACCAATGCATATTGACTAATCTAAAAAGACATGAGCAAAGTTCAAGATCATTACATTATAAAAGATTTTCAGGGCAATTATGAGGGAAGTCTTCAATATATAACCTACCCATGATAAGAAATTATGAAAGTAACTATGAAAGCTCATGCACAATAACATTAATGTTGGTCATGCTAAGTTGTCAGTGAGCTTTTTATCCCTAAGTCAGCAATCTGTATCATTTGTTTCCTGAATCATAGAAAGTAGCTACCCTTTAGTTTGTAATTGTCTTTCCTTTTTCTCCCTGTAGTGGGGAAATCAATAATAAACATGAAGATGGGAGGAAATGTCTTTGCTTTTTCTGAAAATGGATGAACTTTTATTCTTATGCCTCCTCCCTTTTTTTTTCTCCTTAAGAAGTTCCCTCCCCTTTTGCACTTTTGTCATTTACTTCTCCTCCCTCCGTTTTTTTTAACATTTTATCTTATCATTAAACACTCTTTCTCTTCTGGTTTGCTTAGATAGACAGTGGCTTTCCACACCTCTCTGCTGACATCAGCTGCAGGAGCTCTCAGACTTGTCAAGCAGGAGAATGGACAATCAGTTAAGATATTAGGAGGTAATTGCTCAAAAGTCACAGGTAAGTGGCCATGCAAGCACATCATCAATACCCCTGACCAGGGATGTCAAAGGCAACAAGCAGATCTGCTGCAAGTGTGTAGGTGACAAACGGAAGGCTAGCAAAAATGTGTGCCCACTGCTGAATGAGGTACAGCACCTGGTGACACAGACTTGAGAAGGCTGAGGTACTGAACACCTTCCTCACCTCAGCCTTGCTAGCAAGACCAGTGTTATGTTGCATTTTGAGTTTTGTGCTGCAGGACAATACCCATCATATGAAGAAGACCTAGGCTGAACTGGTGTTGGTGTCCAATGATGAACTGTTTTTTCCTGCCCAAAGTACCTACCCCATTCTAATGGACTATTGCCTACAATATGGAGGGGTGGAAGACAGCCCTGGAAAGAACAAAGACTGCTTAAGCGCAGGAATGGATAGATTTAAGATATGAGTGACGTAATATGGTATGGAATAAGGGGTGGAATATGTTATGGGTTTGGCCAGGTGGGCCTAAATTTAGGTTTTAAAGTTCAGCTAGGCCTAGGATTGTCAGCTGATTTAAGCTGGGCTGAGCTAGCTAACAGCTGACTTCTTCCAGCCAATAATATTGTATTCCATACCATACTACATCATCTCAAAGGGTGTAAAATCCAGTGTGTGGGAGTGGCTTGGTTAGTTCTGCTATGGCCGAGGTACAAGCCAGACGTGATCCAGCTTTTGTCTTGGAGCAGGCAGTGCTCCTGCCCCTGCTGCCTCCGCTTGCATGTTGTTTGCATTCAGGGAAGTAGAAACATTTTTGTTGTTACTCTTTCTGTTTCTTGCTATGTGTCTCTTAGAGTACTTACAGATCTAGTGTAATATACTTTGCTTTGTATTAATTGGGGTGTGGGAAATTATTTCTTGTTATACATAACTTGTGTAAATGTGTGTTATATTGTAGTTCTCTCTTAGTTTTCTCTTCTCTGTATAAATACATGTAGTTAGTTTCAGCATAAACCTGCTTTGAGGGTTTTTTTTCCTCTCCCTCTTCTCTTCACTTAGCTGGCTGGGGGGAGGAGGAACCCTCTTCACTCTGTCCTGGACAGTTGGTGTTTTGCCAGCTCAACCCAGGACAACCAGTCTTCAGGAATCTCAAGCCCCAGAGACCAGAGCGAAAGGCTGGAGCAAAGAAGTACAACTGGTGGAAGAGGACCAGGGGATACTTAAACACACTGGACTGAGGTGAGTCCATGGGACCTGGTGGGATGCACCCCTGAGTGCTGAGGGAGATGGCTGATGTCACTGCAACACCACTCCCAACAGTCTTTCATCCATCATGGTGATGACTGGGAGAAGTACCTGAAGACAGGAGTAAGGCATATGTCACTCCTGTCTTTTGAGAAGGAGCACCCAGGGAACTGCAGGCTGGTCAGCATCACCTTGATCCCTGTGAAGGTGATGGAGCAGCTAATGCTGGAAACAATTTCCAGGCAACTGAAGCACAAGATAGTCATAAGGAGTAGTCATCGTGGATTCACTAAGAGCAAGTCACGCTTGGCCAGTGTGAGAAATTTCTGCAAGGACATGAGAGGCCTGGTACATCAAGGCTTTCAACACTGTCTCCCATAAAACCCTTACAAAAACACTGTTAAATTACAGGTTAGATGGCCAGGAGGTGGATTGAAAACTGGTAGAACAGTGAGTCTGGAAGGGAGCTGATGAGTGGTTCGAAGTCTGGTTGAAGGCCAGTAACTATAGTAACCCAGTGTCAGTAGTGGGTTCAGTTCTGTGTCACATCTTCAATAACGATCTGGGTGATGGGGGGAGGGCCTGACACATCAGAGGGTGGTGCTGCCATCCAGAGGGACCTGGACAGGCTGGAGAAAGGGGCTGACATGGAGTTCAACAAGGTGTAGTGCAAAGTCCTGACCCTGGGGAAGAAGCAGCCTGAGCACCAATAATTGCTGGGGGCTGTCCAGTTGGAAAGCAGCCTGGCAGAAAGAGACCTGAAGACCGTGGCAGACACCAAGGGCTGAACATGCACCTGCAATGTGCTCTTCCAGCACAGAATGCCAGTGGTATGCTGGGCTGCACCAGAAGTGTTGCAGCAGGCTGAGGGAGATCATCTGTCTCTCCTGTTCCATGCTGGTGAGGCCACACCTGCAGAGCTGGTCCAGTACTGGGTTTCCCAGTACAGGACAGACATGGACATGCTGGGGAGAGTCCCTTGAAGGGTCTCCAAGGTGACAGAGACACTGAAACAACTCTTCTATGAGGAAATGTTAACTGTTCATCCTGAAGAAGAGAAGGCTCAAGGGCATCTCACCAATACATATAAACACCTGCAAACAAGGTGTGAAGAGGACAGAGCCAGGCTCTTTGCAGTCTGTGCCCAGCGATGGGAGCAGGGGCACACTGAAACATGGGGGTGCCTCCTGAACACACTTTTTCCTGTGTGAGGGTGACCAAGCACTGGCACAGGCTGCCCAGGAACATGGTAGCATCTCCATCCTTGGAGATATGCAAGAGCCATCTGGACATGTTCGTTTTTGAGCTGGGTGGTTGGACTAGATGACATTAAGAGGTCCCTGCGCATCTCAGCAATTGTCTGACTCCATGTTTTAAACTTTGTTTTAGATCATGTAGCAGTGTTACTAGCTTAGAGTCTATTTATAGGTTACACAGTACTAGTATGCAGAGGAGGAACAGTTCTGAAATGTCAATAAAGAGGATGAAAATAAATCAAAGTCCTGAAATCCTGCTCACAGTTATTTGCTATTTTAAGTAAAAGCCTTTTGATTATTTTGTAAAAGAGAAATGTGGCTTGCAACACTCAACTAGCTTACTATTCTCCACAATTGCTAAATCTTTCTATGAAATGCTTTAATACAGAAGATGCAATGATATGGTTTTATTTCTGGCAGTTTAGAATATTTATACCTGCATTAGCATAATCCTAAATAATTCATTCTGGTCAAGCCTCTGCTTTGCAGAGCAGTAAGTGCCTCCTCTCCATCTCACCTATTAGTCCTGCAACACTGGAAGTCAGCATGCTGCAAGTCCTCCATCCTTTACACTACTGGTCAGTATATTCCTTTTTCTCCAAAGGCCCACACACAACTCTACTCCACCCAGAGAGCCATTTAGAAAACCTCATACTATTTTTCATAAAGTTGTTACACAATTTGTATGTTATTTCTTTGCTGTTTTGTACTGCATGCACTGCATCCTTATGGAGCTATACAGCATTTATTTCATTCCCTATGAATCATTACCTTTCTCAACTTGTTCTCGTGCTTGTTGGTTGGTCATTCCAGGGTATGGACATACTCCTAAACTGAATGTCTCCCACAATAGGATTCCAAAGCTCCATACATCACTCTCAGATGTGTATCTCCCTAAGAAAGGAAAGCAAGCCCTCAGCTTAACATACAGAGAAATTAATTTTTCAGATAATTATGGCCAAAAAATTCCGTAAAGGTGAAATGTTACGTTGGGAAGCTCAAAGCATAACAAAGCTGCAACGACTAATAACATTCTGCAGACATCACAGTCTCCAGTATTTCAAAGAATAAACAAATTATGTCAAGGATAATACCTAGAAATAATATAAGCCAACTTTAAGTTCTACTATTTAACAGACCATAGAATTGTTATTTTTCATGCAAGATAAGAATTTATTTCATTCTTAATGAACAAAACCAAGTTTCTTTAAATATGAAAGGAGAGAAAAATACTAGTTTTCCCCCCTCAGTTATAATCACTTTCAATTCAAAATATGCTTATTAAAAAATTTCTTTTCCCAGTTGTTTAATTTCACCTGGCAATAAGGAATCTCAGAGAAGCTACCACCAACACAGTTTCAGAGTATGAAGAAGGCCTGGTTCTCATGCTGTGAGAAATTTTTCTCTAAATTGAAGGTATGGCTGGACCCTGAAGAACTTAGGCACCCAATCATTAAGGAAAAAAAATTGGCCTGCTGGTTCCATTGCCTTCAACTATGCTTCAGAAATAACAAAACAGATAACTGATAGATAATTGAATTCCAAGCCTCTTTATGGAATGATAACTTTCTATAACAAGAAAAAGAGATATCTTGGAGCAGGTATTTCTATTGTCCCTGATGGATTCACATCAGAAAGTTAGGGCTCCTTAGCTTTTGCAGCAGGATCAGTGAAAATATTACAAGTCCATTTTCAACATTATTTCCAAAATTTTTCAATACTGTTCTTTTTTGTTCCATACTATTACTTTGTATATATGTGCCTTTATTCTTTAAAAACACACACATGCTCATGAGTGTATTGTTTGTTTATCTCTAATCACAAAATAACCCAACTAAGCTACTTCTGACTAGGAAAAAAAAGGAAAATACATGTAAATTACAGTGAGAGTTGAAGAGAGTGACAACTGTTCTGACGTCAGAAAATTCAGTTTACTGTTAGGCTAAACATCACTTGCAGCTGCTCCACGTTAGCTCGTGTGCCTGGTGCACACCAATTATGGACATTCACTGTGCTCTCTGTACTGAGATCAGTTTTCTTGTCTGTGTATCAACTCCCCACAGTTTGGCATCCAGTAATGTAACAATTTTCATTGAAAGCATTCAGCAGACACAAGATAGGTGATTAGGGGTGGTTTTAAAGGAAGTACAAGTTCTGCACAGTTAATTATATTTTCCACTGTTACATTATCTGAAGGGCAAAAATAAAAAGTAGGTATGCTCAGAATAAAACCCCCCAAACCCTCCATTCATTAATATTAGCATCACAAACAATAGCTGAGAGTAAGGGAAATTATATAGCTCCAAGCAAAAACAGTGGTATGGAATGGCACTGAACAGTACCCACTGAATCAAAGGTTCCATCTCTCAAGAACTCCAACAGCATCAGAATTTTGCTTATAACTTCTGACACAATGCCCTAGCCACTCCATTCACCCTCATCTGGTTTCTAGATTTCACAACTCATGTTTTTATTTAATTTAAAACCTTCTAGTGACTACTCTTCATTTGTCACATGCAGTGAATTCAGCAGTGACTGAAAAAAAAGATTTTTTTTGCAGTTTCTTAAGCACTTTAGCATTCATGTAATGGCCAATGACCCTATTCCTCATTTCTGTACAACTCTTAAATCCTGACATTAAGGATCAACATGGTCAGTGCTTGCCAAATAGTTTTGAAATAATGCAGGTTCAGTTCTATTTCATTCTGGTATCGTAAACACCTTCACTCTTACCTACAGAAATCAATGCAAGTCTTATGACCATATTATTAGGCTGGGAAACAGTAAAACACAATCCAATTAGTTTTATTCACATCTTTCACAGAAACCTTTTATGACATTTTGAAAGCTGAATATTAGATTGCTGAACACATTAGCAGATGTTTGAGGGCGCTTATTTTCCAAGCACTATAGAAAATGTCTTACAGCTGCTTGAATATGTCTGCATTTCAGGAAACACAAAATAAGCACGAAGGATAAGTTTCTGTAATATATGAAATACAGCATACAGATTTCTGAAATAATAAAAATGAAAATTCAAAACACCTTTCACAGGTGATCAAGCACCCAAAAGAGAATTGTTTCACTGGAGAAGGTTAGCAACAAGACCTCTCAGACCAATTACCAGATTACCAGTAACTGGTAATACAGGGTCAGTTCCTGTAACCGAGTTTACTATTAGCCTTACTAAAGCAGGGATGACCTGCTTTATTGCCTCATGCCATTAACTCCTGCAAAAGTGTTAATGAGAGGAAGCATTTTGCTACCAATCATAATTTACAAACTTACGGTTTCAATGCATGATTTCTGAAAAGAAGTCTTTAAGAAATGGCAGAAATATTTACAGACACTTCAAATGAAGAATTTAAAAATATGTTTTTTTAAGTATTGAACTAAAGAGTTGGTTGAGAGAAGTACATTCAAAACAGGCCATTATTTATGTTAATGTGCTGCTTCTTCACAGCCCACTTTACCTAGAAGAACTCATTTTTCTGGCTTCATATAATCTGAAAAGCTAAATACACCAGCTTCTCTTTGTGTTCTGGAACTATTACCCATGTAATGACCACTCAGCAAGAGTGGTCAATACATAAATACACAAAAAGATGAAAAAAAACTGCAGTTAAAAAAATATATAAATCAGTGACTGCACTCTTCACCAATGTAATGAGTTATCTAACACAGTGTTTTAGTACATTAACACTTTCTACTGTTCTTAGTGAGAACCAGAACACTCACTTGTCATGACCTGTGTGTTCCCCAACAGTCACTGCCAGGAATATGCAGAACTCACCATTCCTTTTGCTAAGGATCATGAATTAGATGACTGATGAGGCTGTCTATGGAATGAATCAGCAATATGACCAAAGCACTGCTACTGTTGAATAATAGCAATTTTGATGTTGCTGCCTTACTCTTCTTAAAGGCAAAACAGTGTTTTTTACTTGAAAAAATTAGAATTATTTTAAACATCATTAATTTGATACAGGAAGTAGTGACATTATATATACACTTAAAATATTGCCCATGGTGTGATCCTGATCCTGGTGTTTCTTACTCTACTTTGTATTTCATTTTATTTTTGCAAGAAGATACAGGTAGGTCCTTACCATAGTTCAGAGCTTCTGGAGCTGTCCACTTGATAGGAATCTGCTTCAGGCCTGAGGATGAGTACACACCATCGTCCTCTTGCCGGGACATTCCAAAGTCACTTATTTTCAAAATGTTGCTCTCACCTACCAAGCAGTTCCTTGCAGCCAGGTCTCTGAGTTAGAAAAAGAAATAAACACCCACACTTCAACATGTTTAAAGTACTTGAAATACTTTAAAACGGCTGAGCCCCTCAGCCAAGACAGTGACACCTCTATCGTAAGTTGTAATACATTAAATTTATGTTACACAAGTTCAGTCTGTTTCACTGTAAGGGTAATTGGTAGGTGATTTCCCTGTCTTTATCTTGACCTAGAGCTTTTCTGTCTAATTTCCTTCTCCGTCCTGTGGAGGAGGGGCAGTGAAAAAAACAGCTGTCTGTGTGTCTGCAGCCTGGAGAGTCAACTCACCACAATTGCCCCCTCTGGTCAGAGAGATAACCCACAGAACAAATTAGATTTATGCAAAATAAATCAGAATGAGAAGAAACATCCTTAAATGTATTCCATCCCTAAACGTATTCCAGTAACTGTGAAAGACTGAGAAAACAGGGAAATGGCTCCATCTTCTCCCTACCCATCTTGTCTTAGTATTAGTTTCCATCAAAAATAAAAAGCTACTCAGCACAGGAAAAGGAATTTTGGCTCAGTGATTGATGAGAAGCTCAGAAAATCAACAGCCTTCCTTTCCTTCTCTTCATCTCAAACTCGTTTTTTAGATTAGGAGACAGCAGGTAGTGATTCCTGATAAAAGACCTATTGTGGCATCTCTACATGTTAATAATATAATAAAAACATACTATATGTATACTACATTTCTGTGTTTCACAGTTTATTAAAATACAACATAATAAAATATATTATTATTACTGTTGTTATTATTATTACCATCTTAATGTAATAAAATACAGGAAATTTTTGAAGGGAGAGATATACTAAAGAATTAATTTTATACCATCAGGAACACCATGGCAAAAATATCTTTAAATTAAACTCATTGTGTTTGTTTTCAGGTTAAATAGCTACTATGCTCACAAATGGCTTGTGTTATGTGACTTTTCCAGAAAAATGTTTTGGATTGGAGCTGTAGCATAGCTTTGAAGTGAATCCCCTGAGCAGTTAATGCACATCCCTTGGTTTTTGAAGAATGACTTTGGTGCATGCAAATGAGATTGCTCTTGGAAGAAACTAACTTAGAATTCTGCCCATGGTGTGTACAACATTTGTTTCTAGAGCTCAGGCAGAAGGGAAGGTCTGAACCAATGACAAATGGCGTCAACACTTTCTACGGTGGGGACATTAATGACAAAGGACTGAACTATCTTTAGTCCAAAGTAAAAGCCCTGAGCCATATATAAGGATGCTAAAGCTTGTACATCTCCTTTGATCGGCTCATCCATATTGATATTGGACTGTGACATTTGATGTGTATACAGAGCCCATCCATAAGCCTAAATTCTATAATTTGATTTAAGAATTTTAACATATTTGACTCACACAGCTTTTCTGACACTAAGAACATTTATGGCACTTGAGTTTGATGGTGCAGTGACATAAATGATGTCATTCTTGCAATTTGAGAAGATGGACCACCTAAAAACAAGTCTGAACTCACAGGCTCCACTGAAGACGTGCACAAATGCATAAAATAGCTCAATGTGCACTACGTTAAGTAGTTTGATATGTGGTACTGTTATATATAGCTATATTGATTAAAGAAAGAGAGCTGCAAAACAAAATCAAACTGCTATTGCTTATACTCAAGTGTGTAAAAAGTATCACCACGAAACTTCAAGAATTTACAGCTCAGGTTCCAATCATACTTCAGTAATTAGTTTTTTTATCGTTTTCCTCAATATAATCTAGATTTTGCAACTAATGCACATAAGGAGTGGAAAAAGTAATGAGGTCGTATCTCACAGAAAATTTACAGTTAACTGAAAGCAAAGACATCTTCCAACCTGAAGTCTGACCTAGTATTTCAACATGTTCTGAGTCAGATTAAGAAAAATATGTATACTAAACAGCCTTAGGTTTATTCCTTGTGCATAAATCCGATTAATAGGAAAAATAAATCGTAAATAGTGCACAGTGTGATGCTTGTAAACAAAGATTACACTCAGTTCCCATAATTTTTGCCTGTTTTGTATGTTAGTTTTCTTTTCTATTCAGAATCATCCAGATAAATAGTTTTCTTCCTCACTGAAAATTTACAAAAACACTTGCATGAAAACCAGTCAGTGGAGGCTGGCAAAGTCTATGTCACTATGTTCAGGATGCTGGTAAATTAATGCTACATCTGCTGAAAGACCACGGAGTCTCTGCTTTGTGAAACGGTGGTTTCCAAGCTGTCTGTCAGCTGGCAGTGGGTGGCACAACGATGCCATTCAAGCTGCCACCTGCACACAAGTGCCAGGGAGGAATCACGAGCCAGTGGCCAGCTAATGGTCCTCAACTTGTGCTGATGGACACAACTATCAACCCCACCATCAATCTTCCCACAGAATATAAGTAAAATCTTGTGAAATGGTGAGTTGCAAGCTATTAAAAGTAAGATAGAAAAGGATACTTTATGATGAAATTTAACTAGTAATAAAGCTACAAACAGCAAATGAAATGTACTAGTGCTCATTATGAGTCTCATTGTATTAATACCTTTTACTACTTGTAGCTAAAACTCTTATATTTTTGAAGCTATAACAATGTATGTTACTTTTAATACCTCATTTGTGTTAATAAAGTGTCTTGAGCACTAAAATGTTTACTTCTGACATAAGCAAATTTGCCTTTTTCTGTCTTCATGTGTATGGTAGGCTCTTTGTCTCACTTATTTAGAAAATAGGTTAGACACGATACTTTCATTTCTCAGGTGTACAAATGTTCTCCAAGTTAGAGTATCTTGTTAGCATTTCTGCTGTCATTTTACATCTGCTTCGCATCCTCAGTGATTTGTTTTAAAAATAGATACAGATATATATCTACTTGCATGCTTAAAAGCTTTTTTAAAAACATTGTTACACTGAAAGCTGCAGCTACATCAAGTTTTGGGGTTTTTTAAACTATTATTCTGAGTGTTAAGATTTTTTTATATTTTTCCATTAAATTCTTCACTGTTTCTCATCATGGCTGGCAGCTTCCTTTAAAAGTATTTTTCAGTCTAGACTCAGAAGAAAAATATAAAAGATGCTAAATTTACATCAGCAACTATGACTTCCATTGCTTTTAAATAATAAATTACAGGTTTAATTTTCTTCCAGTTTCCATGATTCTAATAAATTCTATTGGCTACAGATAAAGAGTTCTAGTACGATAGTGTTAAAAGAGCTAATAACAAATCCTTTACTTCTTAACCTTTCATATGAAACACATTCAACAGAGTTTCATTGCATATGTATGAGAAAAAGCATGAATGAGGGAAAACAAGAAAATGTAAATATATAGGGCTGATTACCAAAAAAACCTAGAAGTCAATAATAAAGATAACATCAGTGTTAAATGCTTATAATAAATCATGACTCTCTCTACACAGACATTAAAAACCAAACCAAAATATCAACCCCCCCCACCAACATCAAATATGGTTTATTTGTCCTCTTTCCCCTGAAAAACAAGTGTGTTCTATTTGTTTTCTCTTCCCTTCCCCTAATGTTCCCTAAGGCCACCAACCCAAAGAAATATAATTCTCTAATTGTGAATGAAATTAGGTGTCTCTGTTTGGGGCATTTCTTATTCTCATGAAGTGTTTGCTACTTACTGCAGTAATTCCACAAAATCAGTATATATCTTTAACATAGAAAGCAAGAATATATTCTTTGTTTACATTGTGAAAGCTCTACCAATCAGACACAAATTACACTGAGGTTCTGTATAACTTCCTTAGTAAAAGAAAAGCTGACTCTCACTATTTAACATCAAGATTGTGTAAGTTCTTAGTGCTATTAGCGTCTTCCCCTCAACTACTAGCAAAAATTAGTGTGTAATTTGGAAATTCTCTTTTTAAGCACTGCAGTGCTTTCCCTATAAACATAAACAGGATATCTACTAGGAATCACTGGTATGGGCTGAGTAGGGTGAAACTGCAAGAGAGAGCTCATAGAACTCTGCTATTTGCTAAAAATTCAATAGCCAGTTAAAGAGGAATTTCTTTGTGCTGGGAGTTGTTACCCCCTGGATTCACATCTGTCAGTGAAGATGTAAACCTATTACACTTTAGGGACACTCATACCCTTTCCTTCCACCACCCCAGAAGAACTACAGAGCCAGAAGTACGTACCGTTCCAATGGAATTTCATCAGTTAAAGCAAATCAAGAGATGAAACTCCTCGTTACTAAACCACCAGCACAGACTGCCTTACTGAACTAATTAGCCATTTTATATCCCATCCCTGGATCATGCAGTTAAAATACTCTTAGGTGATAAAAGCAAGTAATTAATTAGTTAACAGGATCAGTTTATCTCCTCTGCACATTAAATTCAATGAGTACAGTCTATTACCTAAACACAAACTAAAAAGGGGCGGGACGTGAAACTCCAAGTGAAATTTTGGGGTTTTTCATGGACTGTAAGACACCACCTCACCTTCAAACACCCGAGGTAATTTCCACTGGTGTCTAAATCAAAACATACCTATTTTAGAACTTTTTTAGTATGCATGTGCTACCTCTTTTGCTATATGTGGAGAGCACAGCTAAGAGTATGAACCCAGTAGCAGGCTGGGAATATATTAGAGGGTCAGAAGCACATCCTTTCACACATCCTATGTTGTCTTCCCCCTTTATATTCTGTTTTAATGATTTCTTCACATTACCTTAGCTCTCAAATTATGAACACCAATGGAGCAATACTAACTACAATGCTAGTAAATTCTCTAAGTTCCTCATATAATGCAAGTCCATCGTTATTTTCTGTTGTAGTTTTGATGTAAATTCTCTCCCCGCCAGTAACTTTCCATGCCATAGTTAACAGAAGTAGTTAACTACTACCAATTCCTTCTTGATTGTTTTGGGTGGGGGAGACTGGGGAAAGGTATGTTGGGAAATGGGCTTGGACTGTCTCTTTTGTTCTCGGGGACTACACACAGCTCTGGCGGTGTGTGTGCTGCTGTGGGAGAGAGGCTGTTGCTGCTCCTTCTTGCTGCTACTGTGGAGTAAGCCAGTATTTTTCCCCCTGCCACTGCTGTTGCTCCTGGTTTCAGCATTGGGGTCCCGGTCTCCGCTCCAGTCTCACCACCATGGCAGCGGCCCAGGACAGAGAAGTTACAGTTGCTTTCTGGAACACACTGCGGTTCTCCACTCCGTTTTCCTTCTTCATTTGGGACAAGGGACACAGGGGGAGAGACAGAATTCATCTGAGTGCTCACCGCTCATCTCTGTCTCGCTGGAGAGGGACTGGAGCTCACCCTGCAGCCAGCTGGGCTGTGACACAGACACTGCCTATAAGTATAACTTTGCTCCAGCAGGAAACCTGCAGTTTCTGAGGAGAATCAAAGCAGTAGACTGTGAAGATGGAAATGAAGCAATAAATTGCTACATCATCTATTCCTCCCTTCTTTTTCCTGTTTCTGAGGTTGTTTTCGCAATCCCTGCTCCTGAAACAGAAACACTCCTATCAGCAGCTTCTAAATGGTTTTTATCTGCATTGTTTCTCAACTGGTTTAGAACTAAATAGTTATTGCTTGTATTCTTCAGAACAATTATTTTGATGAAAACAGCATCATAGTCATTTTAGTCTAAAATAGACTTCTTTGCATTGATATCTCTGTAGATTTTTATAACCCATTCTTCCTGTGCACTGCTGATTACATGTAATGTACTGAACAAAATGGCTGATTTTTTTTCCCCTTGTGCTATATCTTGAAACAAAGGTTTGCAATTCAATTTCTTTTGTGTGGCTATTTATTTCTTTTGTTTGGCAGGAAAGCTCACCTTATGTTTGTCCAATGTGAGTAACTCAACAGAAAACATTATTACTACCTGCAACTTTATAGTATTACTCAATGTTCTATATGTAGATGTTTATTTTCTTTCTAAACTTAGAGGAATCAAAACCTACATAACTAATGCAGCCATGAGAGAGCTCTTTACAAATTAAGTTTATACAACTGCACAGTAACCTATTCAGCCTCCTCAGTTCTCATCAAGTAAAGGTTTACACCATGAGAGTCACATCTAGCCAAAAGTTACGAAACACAATCCTAGTGTGAGTCTTAATGAAAATTAATGGTCTGCATAGTCATCAGATTGAAAAACTGGGAACTTCATGGAAATCCTACAATATTAGGGACACTGTTAAATGAAAAACACCTTCTGGGAATGCTCCATGACAGGACACACAGAGGAATGACAACCCCGCTGAGCTCCATGCAACCACTTCCATGCTCTTGGTCCTTAATAGAAGCATTACAGAAGGAAAGGCAAATATGGATACATTTATGAAACACATAAGATTTCTAATAGTCCTTAAAAATCTATTTGATATCAACTGAATTATAGGGGAAATGAAGTGTCCAAAAAGTAATTAACCAAGATGGATAATGAACCAAGATATACCAGGACTTAAGTTTACATTTTGTGCTTAAAGTTACAGTGGACTTAAATCACAATCACATCGTCTTCCACTTCCATAATCAGTCATACCAGCAGACTGTGCTGTTCATAGTGAGAGAAATACCATTTTCAAGCAAAATTTTCACTGTATCAATCACAGAAGCAGCTAAAATGAAATGACACAATAGAACATAAAATTGTGATAAAAGGTGTGTTTTTTGTGATCATATCATGGGCTTATTCAAACTGTGTGATGACACAAAACTTGCTACCATGACTGTCCTTGCCCTTTTATATAAGGAGGATGCCTCAATTTAGCTATTAATTATTAATTAATCTGTTTCATATTCTATTCTATAGTAAAATGTCAAAGTATCACAGATTTCTCTGTATTGGTGGCACTAACTATCAGCTTAGCTTGCTTACAAACTTGGTAAGATCTAAAGAAGCAGATCAGACACGGTCAAAGACCACATTCACTTGTCCATTATACATTAGTGACAGAAAAGCTTGCATACTGGATTGAAAGAAAATGTCTAAAGCAGAGTAGCTTCCATCGATGACTTTCTGACTTTTTTTAGAAAATAAATTTGTCATTCTACTAAACAAAGCCATTTTCTAGTGTTAGTATTATAATACATAAAGTTTAAAAAACAGTTGAAGACTAACAATGAAAAGTGAGCACGAAGAGTTGAAATACTCCTCAAATGCCCAGGAAACCAAGAAATTGAAAAGCTTAATTAGAATACGGATTAGATTTTTTCCACTAGAATAGAATAAACCATCACAAAAATATAGTATTTGCAGGATATTGCAGGTCTCACTGAAAAAAAGAAGTATTTTAGAGTCTTTCTGTTTTTTCAAGTTAGATTTAAGTACTTACCACTGGTGTATATCAAAGTTCATCTGAGGCGGGCAGCGACTTTAGCCTACCGCTCTTTCACGAGCTAGCACCAACAATGTTTTATTCTGGAATAGTTTCAGTTATCTCTACATGCATGTCTATCACTTAAATTTACTTCTGCTCCTACCAGGAGACAGGCACGGATTAAGATTTCAAAAGTAATAAATAAGCATGGACTGACTTTTTAGTCGATAAAGTATTTTATAGGCACCAGATATCAAGACACTTTATTACTGAAGGTAAAAGATATGTAAAACTAATAAACAGGCTACAAAGAAATGAGGCATCCAGCATAACTAAGGTACAAGAGACTACATATTCATGAAAACAACACACAAATAATAAGAAAGAAACCAAATAAATTACATCTGATTACAACTCAGAAGGAAAACAGAGCAGAGAAGCTGCAGAATCAAGCAGTGCTAGCCAAGAGGGTTATGTTGTACAAAATCTAGAAAGTCCTGAAATTTGGGGCTAGAATATGAAAAAAACCAAATCTCTTGATTTATTAAGAGACAATCATTAAAAAAAACCCCAACAAAAATCAATGGCAAAGAGAGATAAATCAGCCACAAGTTAAAGCAATTATTCCTCTAGGATGTTTCTTACTTACAGAGGGAAAAATTTAAATAGATGGCACATGTAGCACATGCTGGCTAGGCATTCTTAGCAATGGAAGACACGGACAGAGACCTATAGTAATAGTTCATTAATTTATCATTTTCTAATCAGAGAAAAACATGTAATTTGTACCTTACAATATAATATCTCTCTACTTGTAATCAAAGGTTACCAACAAATGCTTAATGGCATGTTATTTTAGCATTTTAAAAATAGTCAGTTTTGTAACTGTCATAAAATAATCTAAACCAAAGATGAATGCAAATGAAGATGAGTAATAATTTACTAATTTTCCTAGACAGCTATGTAAGATTTGCAGTTAGCTTACAGAAATATGTAAGAAAATTCATGAAGCTAATACATTGTAGAGAACCACACAGAGAAAGGGATAAAATTACATTAATTTTCTGTAAATTAACAAGATAGGAAATAAATTGAACCTCTGTCCTGCTTTTTGTTGCTATTGCTTAAAATCCACAATGTGTTTCCTACCCAAAAATAAACATAAAAGTGGAAGAAAAAATGTGGCACTTTTTTCATCACAAGAAGGAAGTGATGGAATTTTGATGGAATTTTGGTGAGTATCTGAGGTGGGAAATCTGGAAGAAACAAGAGATGACAGTGTGCTGATCAAGGATCATGATTGCCTCTCACAAGGGTAGCAGGAGATGGGACAGGACTGCCACAGCTTTGGCAAACTGGATGAACTCACATGTACGTGCACGTTCATCATGGCAAGATTCCATCGCTGGGATGAGTCAAGGAATAGATACTAGACTAGTAAGTACAGGGACTTAAGAGTTCAGCACCTACTGAACTCTCTCCTTTTTATTTCTATTAAAACTTCATGCCACGTCACCAAGTCATTTGTTAGAACAGTGTCCTTCCCCTGGAAAATCCAGACTGCCCTATTTAGAAGCAGCCACTCTGCCTCCAGTTGCGGTGTCTGACAAAGCATGTTCACTGTACAGTCCTGACAGCCTATGGATCTGCTGGGATCCATTTCCTACAGGGATTCAAAGCCTGTTGGAGGTGCAGGAAACACTTTCCTGTGCTTAATCTAAAGACAGGAATAGAATGAACTCCTAGAAAACTACTGCATACCTATGGATTTACTGTATCTGGCTATTATTCTGAATTATTTTCACACACAAAACCATTCTGCCATGACACTGTGGGTACACATGATCCTCTTTGTCTTTTAGCATGTTACATTCATTTTAGTTTTTGCTGTGGGCAAAGGTCATAAAATAACCAAAGTTCAGCTAATCTTCTGCTCAACTTCTAAATCCTTCTGCTTAAAGAGACTAGAGGTAAGAAATTTCCTAAAAGAGAAGGTGTTATAACACATGGCAACTAACTGAAGCTTCCTGTTTTCATTTAGCAGGTTTGTTAATGATCTGAAGGAAAACAGGAATTTAATTAAATTTCCAGATTATATCAAATTAGGTGCAGCTGCAAGCAACAGAAAGCGGAAATAAATGAAAAGAAATAAGGAGAGGAGAAAAGGAGGGAAGGAGGAAGAGAGGAGGAAGGAGAAAAAAGTGGGGAGAGAAGAAATGAGAGGGAGAAAGAGTGAGAGGGAGGGAGGAGAAATATCTGTTGGAAAACACAACGTTAAACTGTAAAAACAGGAATTACTGTATTTTGAAAAATAAACCTACCCACAGACATTCAGTAAAATACAAACAGTACTAGGCAATCGTGTGGAAAGGAAGGACCAAAGCAGGTATGGACTCTGATTAAATACAAGTAATGGAATTATATTGAGCATTGGAAAATAAAAGCTCATTATCTACTATGACTGTAAGAAAGCTCTCTAGGAAAATTAAGAAATTCTATTTTATTAATGCAGTTACTTAATAAACTGAAACCAGTTAAACAGGTGTACAGATCAATGCTTGCTTCAAAGAGATGAATTAAGTAACCTAATGCAACTTTTTACTGGCTTAAAATAAACATTAGAATTGTCAGTTGCCTTGGAATCTATTCTTGTACTATCAGGCATATAGTACATAACAAAAAGGGAGTGGCCAAAGCATGAAAGACCCCCAAGAAGTATTAATTTTCTGAATGTGTATTTGTTCATTTTATCATATATGAAAAGATGACTTTTTCAGTCAGTCACATACAGACACACTCTGTGTCTCTTAAAAAAGGGTTTGTAGCATGGACTTGTCTTTCCACTTGTAACATGAATTCCATGCACCTCGAAGCAAACCAGCCTTACAGGTTTATTTAGCTCTACATGTAATTGAGTTTCAAGTAGAATGCACAGAAACTTGTACAGGCAAATTAAGGATGGTATTTTTGATCCATGTAATAAAATAAATCAGGTAACTGCTTGCCAGCTGTTAATTAACTGATAAATGAAGAACATATTTTTTTAAAAGAAGCTTTTAAAAAAAGTTTAGTAATTGAGGAGACAACAACATTTGAAATGCAATTCATGACACAAACTGCACAGAGAAGTGCTGCAGATGTTGCCAGCTGTGTGCAGGCTCCCACAAAGTCAGACTGAAACAGCTGGTGCTGAGTCTTCTCAGATTTCCATCATATGCAAGTTACAGAGATTGACTTGTGGTTAGAGGTGGGCTGGTTGCACATTTCAAACGTGGTCCCACACTGTGAACAGCAAAGCTACCAGACAAATTTTGGCTTCCTCAGGGAGCACCACTTTGTTCTGGCTCCTACCCCAGCTCATGTCACAGCACTTCAGTGGCACACCAAAAGTCCAGCTCCAGTTTTACAAAGATCTGCTGAAAGGGGCTCAGAATATCAGCAGAGGTGAACTGTGCAGTTTTAAAGACAAGGTTAAAACCATCAGAGAGAAATACTGGCTTGTTGTCAATTCTAAAAGATTACCAAGCACTGTGTAAGTTGCTATAAAATGCTCCCCAAAAGGGAATTTAAACACTTCAATTTAATAGCTCCTTGATAGTTAAAAAAAGCAAACACTGCCTGCTTAAGGAAAAAATATGTCTTAGTATTTGACATAGAAAAAATCTTCTGTAACTTTTAGAGTCTTTTGAGAGTTCTGTCTGCTTGACTCCCTCTGTAGGTTATAATGCTCTCTTGTGGTTATTTACTTACAAACTTATAAACAACTACTTTCAATTTACAACTGAAGTCCAGCTGTGTTATAGAAGACTAATAACATATACAGAAGTTAAACAACCCCTTCAAAATTAAAATACAGTAATAAATAACTAGGATAAATAAATATATCTGTAACCAGTTACATTATTTTACATCTCAGTTTTGCTAAAAAAAGACAATAGCAGTACGGAATATCCTGTCATATCAGTTTTGCTCTCTGTTTATGACACTCAGAATTTTCACTCAGGATCATGACAATCCCTGGCCACTTCAAATTAGAGAAATACTGAACACAGATCCATAACTAGCTTATATCTCAGAAGTTAGACTACCTGCCATAAGGGCTATTTGCAATATCAAAGTGAGGCAAGGGTGGTTTAAGTAGAAGAAAACATGGAGGGAATGGGACTTCATGATTCCATTCATGATCCTGCAAGGAGGATAAGAAACTAGTCCAGATTATCTTGTACAAGACAGGTTGGTCTGCAAGAGCAATAAAGGGAAGAAAGGGTGGCTTTCTGGAAGTGAATGAGAAGTCAGTAAGGTCTATGACACTGAACACAAGGACAGTCAATTAATTTGTTAGTGAACAGCAAGAGAGATTTTTTACAACCAGCTAAGAAGCAATACTCCAAGCAGAAAAGTTTCAAACTTTCTTTTTAAGCATTTGTAAGCTTATTGATCATACTGATCTCCAAAATCCAAATTACTTCCAAAGCAGGAGCCTTTCAAATCAAATATTTTTCCTTACTCTGTCATCCTAACTATATATACAGTTTTTTTTCTTAAATTGGGGCTTGGCTCTTTTTTCAGTCATCTATTTTTATTTTCGAGAAGCCAAAACGCTTGACATACCTGACATCCAGCACTGCAAAGAGCTTTTTCTGTCAGGCTTGAATTACTCAGCTTAAATCTGTGAACAACAAAATACTGTAACATTGATTCAACAGTTCTTACAGCTCCATGTACCTTGATGATCCCCATTTGTCTTCCAAACAAGTTAACATGCCAATACACCTCCTTCGCTGTTTACTGCCTTGCATAAGGGATTTTGAAACAGCCTTTGACAAAGAGCAAGTCCTTATTTCAATCAATACTCACAGTGATATAAAAGTGTTTCATAAAAGCATATGCATGTCCTACAATTCTACTGAAAGAGGTCGAAAGAGGCTGAGAACTGCAGAGCAATGGCCAGAAATAAGAGAACATTACATGCACACAGCTTTCTGTGTGTTTTATTTTACTTATTCTCAGCAACTGTGAATCCTTTAAGATGGATTAAATTTGATCAGATTATTTTTTGTGAGCAGTACTTTTGGAATTGAATTTACCTTCAAGCTGAGCTGAACGTGCATAACTTCTCCTAAGTTTCCCTTAGGTTTATGAGAAAAATCTCCTATTTCATATGTAGAAATATATGCCATCTATTGTCATGAAGAAGTAATATACTGTATACATGAAGTTTTTAAGTTGCATAAACTTTAAAACTAACATTTAATGAGTAAATACTAAAACAATTATATATCCTTCTCTCATCTGTTCCTCACTGTTCACAGTCATATACTTTGAATATGATACACCAGTGATAAAACTAATATAAAGCTCAGAGGCATCTCTGAAAAACCTCCTGAGGCACAGGTGAAAATTACATTAGAGTAAGGTGTACCATCACTAGTCCTATCTGAAAAAATAGTGGATAAACATTTTGTCAAATCTCCAAAATAGGTGTAACTGAATATGCATATGTGTGTGTGTGTTTGCGTGTGTGTAAAACTCAGAAAAGGGGAATATGTTTATTTTCCTCATGAAAGAAATTTGGGGATTTATTATTCATTACCACATAGAGCTGAACACTTTTTCATTAAAAAGAAAGTAATTTCCTGTCTGAGATAATTGTGGCACATTCCTCTTTGGAATGTCAAGAACTAGTATAAGGGAGCCAATAAAATATTGAACCAATATATTATATCTCAGTGCAACATTTTCAGGAACACTGGCTAGAGTTTTCTGCCCAAAGAAATGAACCAGGGAAAGTTCTACATCCTAAAGAAAAGAAAACAGTGTACATGAAAGAGTATTTTAGCTTTACTAAACAAACACTGACACAGATGCTTACTCTGGTGAACAATCTGTGCTCAAAGAATCATCCACATGCCTCGCTCCCGAAGCAATTGGTTTAGCTGAATGCCTTCTCATGTTTCTCCCCAGTCCTGCTGCTGCTGCTTTTGTCTTACCCTATCATCTAATTCAATGTTCATCATCTATCACTAACACCTCCTTTAGCCACTGCAAAAATGAAATCCTGCAGTCCACCTGTTTTAGAAAGTAATTACATTTCACCCACTATTCTCCATTGCAACAGAACTATAAGAGTAGAGAGAACATTATTTTTACTATCTAGAAGAGCTATGTATGGCCAAACTTCACGAACGCAGATTTGGGCAGGGCTCTCCCCACGTGCCCTTCCAGCCTGCACAGTGGATGTTTTAGGTGAGGCTCAGCATGCACAGAACTGGCCCCACCGTTTCAGTCCTGAGGTCCATCTGCCACGGCCAAGTGAGCTTGGACAGTGACAGGGAAGTCCTTGGGACTGTCACAGCCCCCGGTACTGACCGGGGCTGACCCTGCTGAGCATCCCAGATCTGATGGGATGGGATGGCAGGGAGGGATTGAACTGCCAGGGGACTGTCCCACTGAGCCTGGAACTCACGACCTTGTGATCCAGAGTCCGGAGTGCTCACCATTACACCACGGGACTGCCCCCTAGAAGAGCTATAAACCTTCATGGTCAGCACAACAGCTTTCACAAACACTAATTGCATGTTATTTTTATCTTAGTTTCAATATCCTGTACTCTCACTTTTTACTTTTCACTTCTTAATTACAGAGAGCCTGTCGCTCTCATGCAGTGAGTAGATTTATTATTCTACAACTATGGTATTCAAATTATTTTACCGAATAATACTTGTAAATTCCTAATATTTATGAACAAGAAAGTGGTACTGCAGTAAACAAAAACAAATGTAACACAGTAATGTAACACTTGAAGTGCTATAGCATGCTAAACAGAATGAAGGAGTCTAAGAAAATCTGCTTAAGCTGCATTCAGTCCCATTTGCTTTATTCCTAGCAAAGATTACTCATGTTTTACAAGGGAATTTTCTGTACAGGGGCACATCATGATGAAAAGATAGACTAATTCAACTCCATAATGGCAAAAAATGGATATTTTTGATACTATACATCTGTGACAAGAAAAAAATCTAAATCTCCTCTGAAATGTTTTATGAATTGTTTACAACCTAAAAATTTATTCTGATATCAGCCTTTCTACAATTCCCTTTTGATATTTCATGTTTTTTCCCACTGTTGGTAAAAGACTAAGTTTTCTAAGAACTTTATTTGGGTTTTACTTAGAACAAGAACAACTGTCTCACAATAAAAAATGGGTCCACTTCTAAAAGAACAGATCATGTAACTATATGCCTCATGTACAGTATTACACTACACTATCCTGCAACATTCTGAACTTTGTGGTGTCCTTTTGGTCTCTCTGAACCCAGACATGAGTTCAGCACAGCAGAAAGACCAGACCATTATCTGAGCTTTCAGGAACAGATTCCCCTGTTACTCACTTACACATATAAATGCAGAAATACCAGCTAGCTTGTAAAGCTGGTGTGCTTTACCAAGAACAAAAAATACCTCCTTCCCAACAAATTTTCCTTTTGCACTTTTTTTCTTGTTCACATCTCAGCCAGTTACACACTAAAAATTTGAAAGGGTAGCGACAATGCAAAGGAGAGGTATGAAATACCAGAAGGAGAGGCCCCAGACTACGAGAAAGTAAATGAACTTTAAAAAGTGGGTTTAGGGTCACTTTATTACAAAATAATCGGCAAATTTCCTTCCCTTCATGTTTGCATACAACATATGCTCCTCAGCAATGATTTTTCATGTCCTTCCTTTGTGATGCCAAATCATCTCCCCACTCTGCTGTGTCCAGGAGTCCCATTCTACGCTCAGTCTCATCCTTCCCATAAATGACTGAGCAAATGACTGCAGAACTATCATCACCTCCCATCTGTAAAACACTCCTACAGCTCACTGCCCCAGGACTCTGATTATACAGCTTACACCTCAGTTACTTTCAGCCACGTGATCCTTCAGGCTGACCATCAGAACATGGATTATAAGGGTGCAAGGCTTTGAATTGGTTACCACTACAAAGATACTGCAAAACTTCCATCCATTGTAAGTCCAGTGAGCATCTTTCCAGAGAGAGTAATCAGGCATTGGAATGGGCTGCCCAGAGAGGGGGTGGATTCCCCATCCCTGGAGGTTTTTAACCTGAGCTTGGCCGTGGCACTGAGTGCCATGATCTGGTAAAGGGACTGGAGTTGGACCAAGGGTTGGACTTGATGATCTTGGAGGTCTTTTCCAACCCAGTCCATTCTATGATTCTGTGATTCTCACTTTCCACATGGCAAAAAACATATTAGGCTTTCTTTAAGGAAAAGACAGAGCAGAGAGGCCAAGAGACAACAGTGGCCCTGGCCCTGAAATCCATGGAAATCTTTGTCAGGACAGAACAAGACATCAGTTGGGGTGGGCTGGCAGGGACAGTCTGAGTGGAAATCTTGCTCTGCTCTCATGCCCAGGGCAAGGACTTTCTTCCCTAGAGCGGCTACATCAGGTTGTTTCAGAAGCACAAAATTTGCAAGTGTAAAATCAACATCCCAGGTGACATATAAGTTATACATAATCACACAAAACACTCAGGGTTCCCTGAAAATACAATGCAAAGAATCTCATTGGTCAGAATGAAGTTATATTCTAATGGTAAATCCAATCTCTCATTGCTAACTGAAGGATGAGATACAACAATACAGAAAGCAAAAATGAAACGTGTTATAAATTTTTAGCTATTGTGAAAAATAATAATTTTCAGCTTCTCTTGTATTAGCAGTTATTGGTGAGTTCTATCATCACATAAATTTTTATTAAAATATTTTGACAATATTGACATTGCATTTTTTAAAAAATATTCCAGCAGCAGCATGACAAACAATTTAACTATTATTACCTTTAGTTTAACTCTGCATGATGTTTTAAATGAGCATGGTAGGAAAACTGACATACTGAAATCTCAGAGATCTGAAATAATTGGTTATTTTCCCCATTTTATGGAGACCACATAAGAGATGATATTTAAGCACATACTGAACAGGAAGTATCAGGGAAAGTTTACCATAAAATGAAAACATCAACCTTATTGAAGCTTTTAAAAGGCCGTTCAAAACATTAAGATAAAGAACTATCTTTGGGTGATGATACTGGATCATCCCTGATGCCATTCAGCTGATAAACAGGCTGTGTACTGTTTAGACATGAAATGGAATCTAAAGGAAATATCAATTAGGCAAAAATAAAGATGAAATGTTGTAAGTGCCTTTTCAAAAGAAAATAAAAACATTCAAAGAAAAAGATAATTTCCTTTTATTTATTTTATACAAAGAAACTTCAATTTGCCATTCTAAACTGATGAACAGCATAATCTAATATCCTATACTAAAATGGCCTCTGGGAACATTAATTATTAATACTAGCCTCCGAATGACCACAGTTAAACAACAACCTTCTTTTCTGCTTGTATGAATAGATGCCTTATAATTTAATATTTTAAAAGAAGTGGTACAGATAATTGGTGCTGGAAATTCCAAATGGCAAAACACAATCTGCCCTAAAAGCAGTTGAATAAAGTACCATGTTATTCTTAAAGGAAAAAAAAAAAAGAAAAAAAACTAAAAGGCACCAGAACTTCCAGTTCTATCATTAATATACCAGTTGTTAGTGTAATAATATGTGTAGTCCACTGCTTGTTTATCTAACACAGCAACAGGAGAAAGCCACAATTCAAATATGTATTTCCTGCATACTGCGGCCTCTGACTCCTGTGGTAACACAACTGCCTCAAGCATAATGCAGGAATATATGAAAGACAGCATGGTCTTACTGAGACAGCACGACATGCTGAGAATTGCAGTGAACAAAAATGTGTTCAGATCTTTCTTATATCACACTCTGACCGTCCAAATCCATGCATCTATTACTCCAATTACAAGCCTTCTGCAGCTTACAGTAAAGCTAAATCTGTGATGGCTGATTTTCTTTTTAACAGAGCTTGGGGTGAATTTCAAATAAAGTGCACAAGGGGAAGCAGAATCAACCAGTACAACAAACAAACAGAATCCACATGGAAAAAACTGTACTTCTCTTTCTTTCAAATTATTTTGTTATCAGCCATGTCAGAATTCAGTAACTTTGAGAAACAGATAAGAAGGTAGCTCAATTTTTATCCAAAATCAACTCTTCACCACAGTTCACATTTTATAGAATACTTAGAATTCGATAATTGCTCTAATGCATTATAATGACCTTAAAGTATACAATATTCCTCATATTTAATTTCATGGTTTGGGATACTTATGTTTCCCATTTTATTTCTATACTTCCAGATCAGAAGCACATGAGCTCAGTAAAGAAAAAAATAATCACTTTGCTCAAATAAGATTTCCTACAACCAGAAGTATTGATTCAGAATTGACTCAACTTTAACTGTAAACTTCTCCAGGATCAAACCACATTGACCAATGTGACAGCAGGAAAAAAAATAAGGGGGGTAAATCACTTGAAAATCTGTTCTTAAAAGCTGAAACCTGTTATACAATGTATAGATAAATGCTTATATATTATATATACATATATACCTGGTATATATACACACACATGAAATGCAGCATTCACCCACCTCTCCCAAGTGCCAGCAGCTGAAGTGCCCTGTTTAGTTAATAAAAGCTCAGCACATGGTACTGTAATGTGCCAGTCAAATTCCTAGTTTGACTAAAAATTATTTTATAGATGTGGCAGAGTAAATTTTGGTGGCTTTTTTAACACTAACAACATATCTACATAAAGTTGCCTATCGAAAGCAATAGTTTTTTGAAGTTCCCATTTGTGGCTTTAACTTTAAACAGAATGGAAATATTTCTAATTGAAAAAAATGCTTTGAAACATTTTATATAAAGCAGAGACATCATCTTATAAATAAAGACTGAAACTATGATTATTCACTACATTTATGGGGCATTTGTTACTGACAGTAATTATCTCAAAGATTTATTAATTGAAGCATAATCAACAGATATTATTAACACAATAGTACAGATTTTTTCATTCAGTAACAAGTAAATATTTTCTGTGAAAGGAAGCTATAGAGATGGAATCCCTTTATAGAATCACAGAATCACAGACTAGTCTGAGTTGGAAGGGACCCACAAGGGTCATCGAGTCCAACTCTGAAGTCATTGGCCCACACAGGGGATTGAACCCATGACCTTGGCATTATTACAACCAAGTTTTAACCAACTGAGCTAATCTCAGGGTGTGATATATACATGTAGTTCTGAATGAATAAAAAAGAGAGAACTAAAAATGGCAAACAAATCCGTGCACTAAACCTTGAAGAGTTCATGTAGTTTATAGAAAGACAAACTCTTTCCAACACAATGTAGTCTTTCTTCATAAGTCATCACTAGCAGAGAAAAGTACAGAAACTACTCTAAGTTCTCAGGTACTGCAGATGGCAGGAGGAAACACTGTATTTTTTTATTCAGAGAAACATCCCATGCTGACAGAGACTGAGCTACTGCAGAACGGAACTGAAGCAGCCACTCTGCTGGGCACTGGAGTGCCTGGAGCCAGCCAAAAGCAGGCACAAAGGAGTATCCAGCGTCTGTCTGCCACTGCATTTAGGCAGAGAAATCAAGCAGACTGGGTGCTCCCTCTTAGCAAAAGGAGACCTGCTCAGTTTTGGAGGAAAACCATTACTGTCCTGCTCCCAGGAGACCTGAATCGCTCCTGAAATACACTAAGTGAGCAGCACTTGTGCTAAATTGAATGGGATTGCTTTTCATTCTTTTTGTGATATCTGAATTACTGATCCAAGGAAAAATGGGAGATTCCCTGGAAAGACTAACTTGACTATTTAGTCTAGTTCTTACGTTCATGGTTATGAAAGGGTCATGACACTTTTCCAAAATTCTGTACATTAGCAGTTACCAGGTTTGAGAGGAAAAACACTGTGGAAGCACAGCAGACCAGGTAAACTAGATTAGTAACAGGGAAGAAAGGACTTTCCTAGCAATTTCAATGTAATTGAATTAAATTATACATAAGTAATGAAAACTGTAGAAATCCTGAACTAATATCTACAGAGTCAGGATTTCGTAACATGAAGGTAAACCAGCTGCTTTTAATTCAATGCAAGGTTTTTAACAGTACAAAATTAAGGCAAAAAAGAAGCAATAGGAATATGACTGAAAATGGAATGGCTGAACACAGATCATGATCATCTTACCAAGCAACACATCTTTAATTCAGAATATGAGAGACTTCCAGAACACAAATTCACTGACTGAAAGGAAAACTTCAGCTTGAATGCAGTTAATCCCTGTCTTCTCACACATATAGTGCAGATATTGCAAATAAGTCAACCTGATCTTGTGAAAGATGTCCTTGCACATTCAGTTGAGTTAGGGTAGTTGCCGTTTCTCTCCTGTACTCCCATGGGATAGGTTTGAAAACTAAACATAAATTATGGACAAATGAATTCATCACATGCAAATAAAAAACTGGAAAAGGAGGCCACTCACAAATGGTTATTAAACCAACTGAAATTATCACATCTCCATGCTTATCTTCTGTTTCTAATTAACACGAAAATGGAATACCTAAACAATAGCATATGGTAAAAATGAAAAGCAAGAAACAATTCTTCAACCTCATGTTAATTAAATGGAGATGAAATTACTATATTCATCTGTGCATGTTCAACCACTCTTTATTTTTTGATGACATCTTTTCATGTAGCTTTTTTTCTTTTCTTTTAAGCTCAGTTATTTCTGTTTTTTAAACAGAAACAGAGAGCAAAGAACAAGGGGTATCTGGACAATGGAGGAGATGAAAACATAGATCAAATAATCACTCAATAATCACTTACATATATTAAGCACTTATAAAAGCTGATAAATTTTAACTTATTTGCCCCTTAAGAAACAGCACAACACACAACAATAGAAAACAAAAAGCACATTAGTTGTTGCACTGTCTCAACTACTGAAGGGCTAAGTCAAAGTATAACTCAAACAGAAATTCCAGAAATCCAGTAAAAATTTGGGTAGAATTTTAAAATATAAACTTCAAGCATAACTAGTGCAGTTATAACTAAAAAGTGCCATTAGAAATAATTTTAATAGGCTGATGAGTAGCCTTCAGTTTCACATTAACAGGGAGTCAGAGGAGCATGGTACTAAATTATGGTCATCTAAACTACTAAAACATATGTGGGGATTCTGAATGAATCCTTAAATCAACAAATTGAATACTCCAGGATAAAACAGCACGAAGCAAAACAATTTTGTTTTGCCATAATCTAAAAAATAGAAACCATTTCTAAGTATATGTCTTTAAGGAATACTAATCAAAGCCTATCAACCTTTGAATAAACTAAAAATCTTTGGGTTTTTTAACCACTGCTTAGCCCATTTTCTCTCTATCACATTCAGAAGAATCAGTTCATAAATAAAATAAGCACATCCTATGCCTCACAACATAAAATCAGTAAGAATCTTGAATACTGCAGAAAATAAGACTGGTAAACATGTACTGGAAAGGCATATTTTGATTTACTAACCTGTGTGTTTCACCAGAGTAAGCAGTTTTCTTGGACACACTTTTTGCCTGCTTGGTTTCACTCTAAAACTCCTTAGATTTACTCAGAATAGGTTTACTGAAAATTTTAGGGTTGCCTTTAAGGTGATAATCTCCTGTGATGACTTGTGATAATAAAAAAAAAAGTATTTTGAAAGCCAAAAGGTAAGTTCCCTCCTTATACCACTGTATGTGTAATCCACACTGTGTGCGTTGGCAGGTCTATGGCACCAACAGAACAGGTCAGAGCTCAACCCCTTTTTTTCTGACTTGAGAACTATATGACACCATATTCAGCTTTCCAACTGAAAACAATGAAATCTTGATATGGCAAGGCAATGCTGCACATATTTTCTCTCTGAAATACATTCTCTGAACCACTATGAGCTTTGTAAGCACATCTCAAGAATAGCTGCTCCTGTTCCCTGCTAACCAACTGCCAAAGAATATTTCAGAGATACACCAAAGCCACATTGTCATCTACAGCATTTAGAACAGTCCTGTTCCACAGAGATGTGTAAAAATACCATTTTTCCAGATCTAAAATAAAAAAACAAACTAATTTTTTCTAAAACCAATAATATTTTGCAGGCAGCATGCTATCATTTAATGAATAAATATTGAATTTTTTTTCAGTAATTGCAGTTACGAACTTTACTTACCCAGCTACTCTTTTTACCTTTGCTTTTCTTGTCTAAGAACACAGGAGTTCTGAACAGGCACTTCAGATTTAACACTGATCTGACAGTTTCAGAAACTATTAGGCAATGAAGCATTTATGAGGTAGTGTAAATCACTAATGCTGTTACTTGCTCTGATTTTTATTCCATTATTTACTGGACATATAGACCCAGGCTGAAACACATTCTACCATGACAGAATGCTTACAACAGTTACTCTGGAATTTCCCTAAGGGAATATTCCATGAGTTCAGATTGTGAACCAGTTTTTATTCTCTCAGTTTTTCTTACACACCATGACCTTTAAGGATTGTTTAAATTAACTTGCCCTGCGTGATTGCAACTGACCAATTCAGTGTTGATAAAAATCTAAGAGCAATGCCACTCAGATCCCCAGTCACAGATTTCATGAGAAGGGTGTTACACATGCAATGGACTGATGTGTCAGTGAGGTGGTCGCAGTTCACAACAAACATTCTACCCTGAGAGAAAAAATAGATGGAAACGAAATACCTTCCCTTTGATACAGAGTATCAGCAAAGCAATGGCAGAGTCAAATGGCAGAAGAAACAATAAAAAGGAATGTTAGGGACAGAAATAAGACTCTCCAAGAGCATAAAGACTGACATTCTTCTGTATTTCAGAGAAAGCAGTCCAGGCAATTAATACTTTAATATATAGAATTTTAGGTCTTCTCTACTATCTGAGAAACCAGTGGATTTTTCTGAAACACACTTCAAACATAACAACTTCTTTGCTGGCCAGGCAAGTGTCTGTAAATTTCAGACAAGATATAAGCCTCAAAGATTGCTTCTTGCCATGATTTATAGTCACTGTATGAATTATGCTCCTTATAATGCAAATCAGGATGAAAAGTAATTTTGAACTTATATTAATAGCAACGAACTATAGAGATCAAACAATGCAGTACTCATTTTTACCCAAATGAACAGAAAGAAGAGTTTTGAATTAGACAAGCAGTAATGATCTATTTTCAGAAAACGTGCACAGGGCTCACTCCTGTGATAATAAGCACCACACACACAAACAGCTTGATTTTCCAATGGGCAAAGGTAAAATGGGGAGAGAAAAAGGGATCTTCCTTACCTGTGTATACAATTTTTGGACTCAAGATAAGCCATACCAGAGGCAGCATCTAATGAAAATTTCACCAGCTGTTTGGTTTTTAGCTCATCCTTCTTTTTTCTTAAAAATGACAGGAAATCACCTCCTAGAAAAACAGACAGATGGACAGTGAGACAGGACCAATGGGACACTCACAATTATCTCTCACTGGGGGTGGACCAAGCAAAATGTAACCATCAGCTGTTCTCCTGCTCCTCATCCTGTCTATTTGAGTCTGGCCCAAGGGTAAGGAAGGAACAAACCTTTCAAAATGAATTTTTCCTTAAATATTTGATGCATAAAAGTGAAATCTGCACAGAGTGCTTTTGATACATCCAAAGTCTTCACCAGTGTACATTCAATATAGACTGACACAAAAACTGTTGACAAAAACAATTGGTAATTCAATATAGACTGACACAAAAACTGTTGACAAAAACAATTGGTAATTCATAATACATCTAATTCTCCTATCACAAAATGATTGCTGTAGTGGTTTATAAAAACGGTGAATAAAGAGATTGGGTCCTACATGAGAGCAATTTTCAGCTGATCATTAGAAGTGATGCTTCTCAAATTCTACACTGGCATGTTTAGAGGGTAACAAAGTGTTTTACTTCCTGGGCAATGTTAACTGAACATCTGACACAGGCAGTGGAAGGTGAACAGCTATTACTGACTTCACAGTCTCCTGCCTTGAAGAACAAACTTGTTATCCTCTTGTCAGAGCAGTGGGAGGGATCAGCACGGAGGATTCCCAAAAAGAAAACTGTGTTAGGAAATAAGCTGGAGAGATATTATACAAACACTGCAAAGACATGTTTGGATCGATATAACTGTATTAAAGATCTTTATAAAATGCATTTTATTGTTCCAGGAAAATAAAATGTATTTCATTGGTCCACTGTAAGGCAAGCCATTGCTGCAATATTTGTTTCTTTTCACTCAGGACTGAATTCGCTATAGTGATTATCTCTTGCAATCATGCACTGTTACCCCAGTTTATACACTCCCTGTCTTTGCAATGTGAAATCACAGTATATATTAAAAGTTTCATATGGGATTCTCTTTTTAGGAGGCAATTTCTGTTTTTATTTGATATTGTCAGAAATAAAATAAGAGAATATTGAAGAAAGTCTGATGCTATGAAGAGTCACTGCAATGCACTTCAGACATTAAGTTGGAGTTGCCCTTCACTCCCAGACTGGGTAACAGAGACAGGAAATCAAGAGGTGATGGGATGACCTTTACTCTAAAGCCAATTTGAAATACTCTGTTTTGCAAAACATGGTTACACACAACACATTTCCGGAGTGTGACAAGAGTGAATCTTGGGAAAGTCAATTTTAAACTAATGAAAACTTAAAAGTACAAATGACTATCACAAACTGAACTGGGTAATAATCACCTTTTCTTTAATCTGAAAGGTTAATGACATAGTCTGATAACTGGCAAAAAGTAGGTATTGTCAGAGAGAAGTAAGATAAACACTCCAATTAAATATGTGCCCTTTCTTACACATGTAAACAGAATTATTCTGTTAAAAATAATTTTTCGGTTAAAAATAATTTTTATGCACTTTCCCCTCTAACACATACCATAAGCTGATAAAAATTATTTTATTTATATACTGAGAACTCCCTGTTCTGTATATAGGAATCATCTTTTAATTAGTAACTATGATTACATGCCTTTATGAAGTCTTGCAATCTTGACAAACTGGGGTGTTACTTAAATGAGAGCAGTAAATCAAGGAAGCTTACAAAAAAAAAACCCCAAACATTTAAGAGCATCTTAAAAAAGCCCTACTCTCAATCAACCAATGTTTCAATATTGAAGACTGAGAATTTCTAACAACTTACTACAGGAAGAACTGAAAAGAAAGATAAAGTTCCAGGTAGTATTTTGGAAAAAACCAAACCAAACCCATAACAACAAACCTTTCTCAATTTACAGGAACTAAAAACTTCTGTAACAACATCAGTGTAAATCTAAATGCATATTCCTCACAATTCATATAAATTTTTTGTACAAGTTACTGCTCTCCACAATCAACAGCAAAGCAATCTGTTCTCCAGTAACAAGCTACCAAGGTATCAAAAGAAAATCTAAACATAAACATTAAAAATTTCAAAATAATACATTACAACTTTGTTCCTGATATGCTCAGGCAATCAGACTAAGATCCTAATTTTCATCACTTTTTCTGAGTAAGTTAAAAGTTTCTCAGCTCTTTACATCAGAACATGTCACAAACTGGCAGAGCACAAGCCTGTAACTTCCCAATGCAATCCAATGCCATCACGAAGGGATCTGGACTTGCTATTTTTCCTGTGTGACATGCACTATATGACATTCCAGAGTTTTAAGCAAAACCAGCACAATATAATCTGAGCTGTATACAATGTAGTTGATGCCTATCACCAAAACGTATTAATAAAACAATTTTAATCTGTCTCAATGTTTTTTCAGTAGCTGTTCTGTTTTCTTGCATCTGTCCTTGCACAGAGATAACAAAAACATCTTTAGAATATTCTGTCCAATATCCATTTGAAAGCACTGTTAGTTGCAGCCAAAACAAAAGAGCCAAGTGATATGCATCTCATTCTGTACAAGATATGTCATCTTAGGCTAAGTCTGATTATCCTCAACCTTGTGATATTAGCATAGGTTTAAATGTCTGTCCTTTAAGTAACAGAATTATTCTTAAGTAAACTCTGAATTTTACTTTGGTCAGTGTTCCAGCTATTCATCTTTACAGCAAAGCATCCACATGAATACCTACCAAGTTTAATAAGAAGGACTTCACTACAAACTCTTCACTGTAGAACTGTGACTTTGTAATATGTGCTTATTAAAATAAGTTTAAATATAAAATGCTCTAATTCACTATTTGCAACACATAGTGTTATTTCCAGTATAACAGCTACTGATAAAAATGAAATAAATAAACCAATTAGATTATGAAACAACTGATACAAAACTAGATGACTACATCATAGTAAGCAATGCTTTCTCTTTATGTGGGATTTCCATTGTATTCTGCACAGCTACCTGTTCATTCAGTTAATGGCCCACAACACTACCAGGAAATGAGCTTTGCTCCAACAGCTACAAAATACCACAGAGATGAGACCATTCTATATATTCTCACCAAGCAGAAACTACCTACCTGTTTTAGGTTTGCAGGAGGATAAATAACAGTAATGGAGTGCCTGCCTAATACAACAGAATTATTTCATTAAGTAGATGACAAAATGGAGCTCATAAGCTGCAGCTCCCTGAGAGCAGACTGCTATAACCTGATTCCTGAAAACAGCTCTTCATGTATTTTGCTGTGAATGGGAACTATTTCTCATTATATGCAGAAATTCTGAGAGTGTGAAAATAACACATATCAGCAACTCCTGATTTTGGCTGTACTTCACAGCACAAACTGGATGTTGTGCATTACACAGCCTTTCATGGCAATAAAACAGTTCACTCACTGGTGCACAGAAAAGTAAGGCAATGCTTCGCAAGAGAAAAAAAACCTATTTGTGATCTATGAGAAGAAATCCAAATACAAGAACCAGCAACGAAGTATGTTAAATACTTTCACAAAACATTTAGTTATGGCAATCTCTGACTTAAATGGCATTTTAATCACCTATGACTACATACTTCAGTGTTCTCCTGAGCTGGTGCCAACACTGGCACCCACCTACTTGGTCCAGGTACTGTTGACATCATTTTGATAACCAATATTGACACTGAGCATAATTGAAGTATGTTTTAAAATTATGATGGGATATATCTCACTTAATTGATATGTGGATACATAGACATATTGCTTATATATTGTATCTCCATATAGTATCACATAATTTTAATAATGTTATAAATAATTAAACAAATGTGTTAATACAATAGCAATTATTAAGAATTATATGAAATTATATGTAACATTACTCACACACAGGTTTTAGTAAAGCAAGATAATTGCCTTTGTTAAAGTCTTCTTAATTAGTAGTTTGTTTAAAGGGGTCACTTAATTCTTCTTACATTTATGCACACACTCGTCATGCAGACACAGCATATGCTTCTCACCACACCTCCCAATGATCACCTAACCCAGAATTCAATATTCGTAATTGTTTTATAGGCTAGTGCAATATTATTGACACAACTTTTATCTGTACCTGTAAATATTAATAAATTTTGAGGATTTATATGGTTAGTCTTTTAACTAAGCTTAAGGCAATTTAGAGTTTGTTTATTGTCCAGTAACCTAATCCCATATACATTATCAAAAAACCTCATACCCAAACACAGCTATTTAAAACTATGAATTTAAAATAGTATAAATGCATCCCTAGCAGTTCTAGAAGACAGTCTTTTAACAAAGTAAGCAGCTAGTTGACAAACAATTGAAATTGTAAGGGTTTAGAAATGCTGAGGCACTTATTTTGTTTATAATAGTGTGCCTTCACTTTTCAACTAATGGATCATTTGTGTGCAATGCAGTGCTTCCATCTTTTTTTTTTTAATTCTTTTATTTTACACAGGTAGTCACTGAAACTGTAAATAAACCCAAGGTTTCTTACCTGCCTACAGATTACTGTTGTGAAATCAGTTAAAACTTCATTCTTCCTTTTGAGAAAAGCAAATAAAAGTTGTTGTAATCACGCAAAGTGTTGCCATTGCAGTATTAACAATATTAGTAATGAAGGATGAGTTGAAATGTATGTATATGAAAACAAAAGATGAAGAAATAAAAAAGAAGAGAAGAACGGTGTGCACTGAGACCAAGGACACAGAGAGAAAATGTGGGGTGCACCAGAACTGTGTTGTGGATGACGTTTTAGAAGACAACCTGTGATGAGACCACAAAGGAGATGTCTCACTAGCACAAAGTAACTGCCCTATGATGAAATGAAGATGAGAAGGTTCCACCACATTCCATGTGCTATTTCACTTCCTTGGAACAGGATGACAGGCTATAGACATATAAACAAAAAAGGAAAATATTGAGAATTGTCAGCAGCCTTGTTTCACATTCCAGGTGGATCAAATAAGCCAGAGAGTGAGGCAGTGTCCCAGGTGGCACAGATGCCTGTCCAAACCAAGCCATCATTGGTCAAGAGGAAAACAGGAATCACAGCAAGGCATCAGTAACTTGCCTTGTCTTCTGTGCTAAAATACTCTGAAGCCCCATGTGGCTCTAAGGATATGGGACTATGAGTGGGTAGATAAAACCTACTTCAGAAACTAACTAAAGGCAAAATCGTCTTTTCCTAGAAGGTTTTCCATTTCTTTGACAGTGAATTCCCATAACTGCACTATGCTTAAAAATCAATAATCAAAGGCCTTGAAAAGGACTCCACAGTAGAGTCATGATAGCTGATGTGAAACAGAACATACATGACGAACAGGGTTTTTTAATCTAAAGAAAAACAATGAGCATTTTTTTAAATGAAGACTAATTAAATGGCTGCAGTTACATAAAAGCTGCTCTAGGCAAAGCAAAAATAATATTGTGAATATCAATGAATAAAAATAAATAAGATGCATGTAGAGGTTTTTGAAGCTACCAAAACACTAATTTTTTATTTGGTTCTTTTTATTCAGTTTTCCATCAGATATTTTAATCGACTTGCCAATTTTCCTTTATGTACAGTATTGATACAAAATATATCATCATCAAAGCCTAAAACATTTGAAGAGATGAAAGTCAAACTCTAGACTGAAATGTTAAAATAAAAAAAGACTGTAGAGCAGAGCTTTGTTCCTGTTTTATGAAACAGAGAAGCTCTGAGCTGAAACGAATTTTTAATCACCACCTCCTACACCTCAGCAAAGGAATCTGACTGTTCCTCCTCTTGGTATTCTTGGAGCTGGAACCCATGCAGCAAAGAGGGATGCAGAGACCCATGTGAATATACAGGACTAAGAACAAGAGAAAGGAGGATGAAATGGGGTTTGTGTATCCATGTGTGTGTGTGCTGCAAGAGGGCCCGGAGGAGCGGGTGAGGTTGGACACAGGGAGAAAAGGAATCCATGGGAGGGTGCCTGGCTCATTGGGTGATGTGCCCAACAAGACAGGAGACAGCAGAGGGAAGCAGAAGCACAGCAAATTGCAGAGACACAGAAGAAAAATTGAAGGTGGAAGCTTAGCTGAGTTCAAGAGGATAAACTGAGAGAGAGCCAAAACCAACGAACAGACAGGGATCTCTGTGGAAAGAAACTATAGGGTAGAAAGGAGGTGGCTATGCCAATAGGTAATAAAGAGAAGATAATTTATTTGACCAGACAAAAAAGAATTGAATAGAAAACAAAGCCAGACAAACACTATCACTGCACCTTACCCCTAATTGAAATTTGACAAGAATTTGATAGAATTTTTTTCTTTTCTGTATTGATTTTTGACAGTATGCAGTAAAAATTCAGGATATGACTGCAAGACAGGACAGTGATCTGAAATCTGCTGAAAAAAGACAGTTACTGAGCATGCACGATATAGCTAATGGGGCAGATCATACAAAACTTTAATAAAATTTTAAGGGCTGAAAGAGGAGGAATTGGAAAAAATCCTGAATTATCTCTATAGATATCTCGGTGCCTCCAGAAATAGAGGAAATAGAAAAAAAACTAAAACACCAAAGCTGAAAATACAGCAGCTGAATCACACAATGTAAAACTAGAAGTTCAGATTTTTTTCCAGCATCAATCAGCATTCAGGCCTGTGTATGAAATCAGCATCACCTCTGAGACAGTGGGGCTAATTTTAGGCTCAGGTAAGCCACAGTGTACATTTACTCCAGCTGGTCTTGGCATTCACTCTCCTTTACTCCAGACAATAATTCATTTAGCATAAAAGCTCAGTAGTATGGATATGGTACATTACGTCAATGAAAAATAACCCAGACCTCAGTTTCAGCACTGAGACTTCAGCTGAAAGTGGGTTTGTTGGCTTCAGTGCAAGTAACAGAAGAAACAAAGTCAGTTGTGATTTGGTGTTACATCCTAAAGAATCATTACATACAGAACATAGCAATTCTATAACTTAATATTTAGCAAGTTGTACCAGCTCTACCTTAGCACCACCTATAATGGATCTGTAGAATTTCCACACTTTATACCATGTACCCCCTTTTTCCAATGAAGACCAAAAGCAGAGCCTGATAGGTCTGGCAGAACACTGGGCTTTATTTGCAAATGCTTCTGACCTAACAACCTATGGAGGTAAAAAGTGCTGTAACATACGGAAAGTAGCAATGGGGTCACCTTTCAGAAGAGAGAGGGAGTGAGTGAGCCAGGCCAGACCAAAGTCAGTGGCAGGTAGGACAACATGAACAGGATAGAGACGCAACCCCAGAGCTTGGATTAAGAACCAGAGAAACCCTAAGGCTGGAAAAGGCCTCCAAGATCATCAGGTTCAACCTTCCACCAAATACCACCACAGTGGTTACAAGCACTACAGAAATGGCTCTGCTCTTCCTGAACGTGCCTGGGAGTAGTGCAGTTTTGACATCGAGCAGTGCTGCACCTGAGGTAATAAAACCTGTCACCTCTGATTTGTTTCTGCATCAACAGCACAGGCAATTTGCATCCCAAATGATTCAGAACAAATCTGAACAGGCTACCTTATCCTGTAGCAAAGATGGAAAATATGACCTTGCTGAACTCCACCTTGGAAGTTGGATAGGTATGTCTGGACAGTTGAACCCTAATTCCAACAACCCGCACACAGTATTAGATTAATAAGATATTTCCACAGTTGTTTACAGGTACAAGCATAGCTCTGTCTGTTTCCATCTGCCAGAGTTCAGAACATCCACAAATGTCAGCATGAGTCTAAATAAAACAAGTTGCTCATAAATGAGGAGATGCTTTTTTACTACTAAGTATTCATTATCAGTAGGAAGTCTGTGGTGGCATCAGGAATATGCAGGAGTACTCCAGGGAAACATCTACAGTGCATTCAGTATCAGAATGAAAAGTGTCCATAAATGCCCACTGAGGGCAGGGAATCACATTCAGAGTAGATCCCTGACAGAACAGACTAAACACAGTCTACAGGCTCAGAAGGAATGAGGAGAAAAGAAAAGGCTCCTGGAAGACTTTAGAACTGTATGAGGCAAGTATCTGGTACAGAAATGAGATCTAGTTTTCATAATAAAGAATATACTTACAATGCATTATATTACCATAATGTATATTCTAGAAGAAGCTGAATTAAGATTCAATAGACAAGGCAGACTCTTGAATTGCCTAATTTTTGAAAGCCTGATTTAACAAAAGGAAAATGCATTCAAAATATTTCTGGGGTTATAATTTTTGCTATTAATGGCTACTAAATATTTGAATATATAGAAACCTGAAACAGAAGGTAGGCTATCAACTTGTGATTAAGCAATCCAACAGCTAAAAGGAGCAGGTCACAAAAAGTGACTTAAGGCTTCATTCAACCACCTTGAATCAAGAACTGGAACTATAAAGGTGTTTCTATCTGCTCCTAATCAGACAAATCCTGCCAGAGAGAGCTGGTGCAGGCAGGATGATGGTGCTTATCCGGACTGCCCATGCAGCCTTTGCTGGAGGGACAGAGGCACTGTGCAAGATTCTACGGGATAAACTGTTGAAACAGTTGCATTGTAAGTAGTAATTGCACCACAGGACTCCACATCAATCTTCAAAATGCTCCATTCTAGAACATACATTGCACAGACATGCCAAGTCCTTAACATCTAAATTAAATTCTTCTTTCAGGACAAGCTTAAGTTCAAGTAAATTTAAATTAACATAAAGAAGAAGAAGAAGAAAGATTGCTGTGGCTTAGAAGTGCTTTTTCCATCTTACAAATTACATTTGATTTTGATTTGGTTTTCCCCTAAAGAAAGATTAAAAAATATTCAAAAATTTAAAGGGACTCCTGTAGTTTCTTTTTGATTACACGGGAGATTGCATGATAGATGGTGAGCATGTGAAAATGCAGTTAAGTGATCCTGAGTATTTCAATGAATTAAAACTCAGTTTGTGATCCATGATTACTAAGAGAAAAGTTGGGACCAGGAAGATAACAGGGAAAAAGGGTAAAGAGAAGGGTATCCTAGTTCCTTCTTTTCCATGAAAAGATGCTGAACTGGCTTTGAAAAGAAAAGAATGGGAAGCAGGCTCTATCAACCCCTTCAGCATTTTCCTGGCAATTTTCACCAAAAAAATTCAGCATCCCTTTGTCTCAGGCTGTCAGTCTGTACTCTGGCAGTTGTCCAGGCAGTCTTTTTGATCACTGGCTAAATTTGCTAAAAATGAGCTGTTATGAAAACTCCTTATGCCCCATGTGGCCTTAAGAGACAATGGCAAATAGTTCTTTTGCTGTTCTGAATACCAAAGCAGCTCTTCATAATTATTTTTCTTTTTTTCTGTTTTAAGGTCAACAATGCCAGATAAAGTACAAAAATCTCACTGGGAAAATAGAAACAAAGAAAAATGAATAAATTAACACAGATAATATGAGTAAAATGCTCAGTTTTCCAGACTGAGTTGGCATGATGGAAAAGTTACACACTTTCTGACATGAACCACACTTTGACACAAAGTTCTGCTGTTCCTCTGTTTGTAAACCATCTCTGACAGAGGCTTATCTACACTAGAAAATTCCAGTGGTTGCAAATATGCAGCAACCCTCATGGAACAACTTTAAGACTAGAATCCCACATTTACTACACTGCTTTTCAGTCAGATTAGTCAAGTCCATAAGACAATATTAACTCATGGCATTTATCTGGCAAATCTCAGGATATAGGATTTCTCTTTCCAAAATTCATTAGCAGCTCTCATTTTAACTTCTTCTGTCTTTCTTAGGACAAACGAAGTAAATAAAGTGTATTACAATAGATTATTAGAAAGTTACTGTACTGAGTTATGAAATAATGCAGTATTCATATTTTCAGATCCAAAGAGACCAGAAAAACACCCCAACAAATATCACCTTTGCAACAAACCTTATGAAACCATTTTAGCCCACATTTCTTAATGAGGTAGTAAAAAGAAAGAAAATTGCAAAGAAAATGACTAACAGCAACCTATATAATTACCTGAGTTGTTCACAATACTAACATGTTGCAAGAGTCTAATTTTTGCGAGCAGAAGTTTTGAAAGCTACGAAAATGCTGGGTGAGAAACAAACACTTGAGAATCTGTACTGGGTTGAAACAGCAAGGTTTTGGAGTCCTAGGGGGCCACAGGGGTGTCTTCTGTGAGCAGCTGTCAGAAGCGTCCCCCATGTCCAACAGAGCCAGTGCCAGCCAGCTCCAGGATGGACCACTGCTGGCCAAGGCTGAGCCCACCAGAGAATGTAGCACCTCCTTCGTGAGAATGTACTTGAGAAGGCTAAAAAGTTATTGTGCAGAAGTGATTGCAGCCAGAGAAGAGACGAGAGAGAACATGTGAGAGGAACAGCCCTGCAGGCACCAAAATCAGTGCAGAAGGAAGGGGAGGACGTGCTGCAGGTTCTGGAGCAGACATTGTCCTGTAGTCTGTGGTGCAGCCCATGGTGAGGCGGCTGTGCCACTGCGGCCCACGGAGCTCCACAGGGATGCAGGGATCCACCTGCACCCCATGGAGCACCACAGGGATGCAGGGATCCACCTGCAGCCCATGGAGCACCAACCACAGGGATGCAGGGATCCACCTGCACCCCATGGAGCACCAACCACAGGGATGCAGAGATCCACCTGCAGTCCGTGGAGCACCACAGGGATGCAGAGATCCACCTGCACCCCATGGAGCACCAACCACAGGGATGCAGAGATCCACCTGCACCCCATGAAGCACCAACCACAGGGATGCAGGGATCCACCTGCAGCCCATGGAGCACCAACCACAGGGATGCAGAGATCCACCTGCAGCCTGTGGAGCCCCAGAGGGATTCAGCCTGTGGGAAGGACTCATGTTGGAGAAGTAAATGGAAGATATTTCCTGTGGGAGGAACCCCAAGCTGGAGCTGGACAAGAGTGTGAGGAGGCCCTGAGGATATGAAATGCACAGGTGGTTGCGCTCATCAAATTTTCTTTTAACAGTATTTGTATTTTCAAACTAGCAACAACAGTTGCCACAGAGAAAGTACCATACAAGTAGAGGAAATTTCTATGATAAGTTCTCTGTTAACAAAATGTTTTAATACAAAGATGATTTTTGAATTGTTTTCTCAGTTCTTATTCTGCTAAAAATACCACAGAAATTACCCTACACACTGTAAGATTGGGTTATTTTTTTGTTACATGGCAGTTGGGAAGCCCTTATAAGGATCTGGGGGCAGTATATCCTTTCAGTTAACATTTCAGTATCATTAGGGTACAAAGAATAAAATTAATTATTTGCAAGAGTGCTTTAAAGGTTGTTGCAAATTTATGCATTACACAATCACTAATCAACATTTTAAACCCATCTGCTTTGCTGCATTACTTTTTCACAGCAGCAACCATAACAAGTCTGCAAATCAGATTTGTGTATAGATATCAACTTTAAAAATATATCAAACTTTTATAAGAAAAATAGTAAGGGTTTATTAATTCCACTTCAATGGTTCTCTTGGAAATTTTGGGAAGGAAAGGGAGGACAATTTGCTTAGGATTTTTTAAAAAAAATTAGGTTTATTTTTCAGTAAGTCTCATTGCAAATTCCTGAATGGCTGTTTTATGTCATATTTCTTGTATACATGTAACTTTCCATGTGGACATGAAGGAAATTGGTCCTACAGGCAGTTCAGCTTCTATTCATATATGACGAGGAATATTTCAATTACAGTTTGTTTCTTTTTATCAATTAGAAGAACAGCTCTTAGAAAGCAATAATAAATCTAAATTATGCAATAAATAAACAGTGCAGTGCACAAAACAGAAGCACATACCTTTGAAATAATGCTCTTAGGAATACTGATTGAGAGTTATTTATTAGTAGGTAGCCACCACAACTTATAGAGATTGTTACTTGCGGTATGTGTGTCACAAAGAATAAAAAACAGCTGACAGAAAATGCTTTTCTGTATTGAAGAAACTATTTATTACACATCTTTACTTGGGCAACAGTACCAGCTGCTTACCCGAAAAACAGGAGAACTCAGCTCTTTAAAAAATATCCCAGCAGCTTTTTTCCTATATTAAAAAACATGTTTCCCAATATACATTCTTTAAAATGTGAGAAAGAAGCTTATCTTGTGATGCTCATTGGGCATATTTTATAAGACAACTATAAAATACATCTTTGTTTCAAAAGTTATTCTGAACTCCCAGTCCTCAGAAGAAATTATCTTTCACCACATTACTGGACTCCCTTAACTCAATAGAAGACTCCTGCAGCTTCTCTTATTCCTGTGTTGTCAAGGCAGTGGAAAAACCTTCCTAAGTCCATGTCATCATCAATGGTATCATCAAAAAATATGGTTACAAATACAGAAAATGCCCAAGATCTATCTTTTCAGGCCTTCTCTTTTTTCAGTTTGAAGTACTGTTTTTTTCATTAGATGTTGACTGAGAATTGACGAGGTCTAGAGTTATTCCAAACAACTCCAGAAAAAGATACCACATTCCGCTTACAGGAGATTCCTTCCCACTTGTAATCTCTGGAAAGACCTTCAGGACAAGGCCAAGGAGGGACAGACCTGGCCCCTAAGAAGCCAGGCAATGGCAGGGAGATTGGATGTATTTTTCTACATGTCATCCCTTAAAAGAAGATTTTTCTAATTTCTTGACAGTTGATGGATTGCAAAAAGGATAACCAAGTCTTTCCTTCTGTACTGAAATAATCTGTGATGGATTGACTCTGGGTGGACACCAGCATGACCAACAGCAAGTGAATAGTAAGTAAATGATGATTCTTCACTAACATACCTAATTTCTCATCTTTACTTTCACCTTGGCTAAGGATCCACAATATGATCTGCTACATTATTTATTGTTCCAGTTAAACCTTGCCACATCACCCACCTTGACAGCTTTTTATCCACGTGACTCTTACTCCAGGACATGTGTCACATCAACACACACCTCCCCATCACCACAAGAAAAAGGGTCTTTTTCTACCTGTAAAGGGTAATTATCTTTGACAACTTGCTTTATTTCTCTGTCATTTTTTGGCAACATCTGGACTATTTTTGCATGGTACAATGGACAGACACAGGATTAAATATGTATCTGCAACCATTCTCTATTTTCTTCACTGATGACTTTATCCATATGTATAGTTTTTAACCCTATTTATGTCTGCAACAAAGGAAGAAGATTTCTCTGCAGAGACAGTTTATGACAGAATCACTAACAGAGTAGCAGCTCTCTACACAAAGCAGTAAGTTGCAAAATACATTTTTAATATCTGAATAAATTAGGACTCTGAATTGAAATCAGAATCTGGAATGCAAAGCAGAATTAGCTGCTATGGAACCACACCACAGCAGTCTCAAAAGACACAACAACTGCACAGCCTACATTTATTTAGGATATAAAAACAGCAGAAAAGTTGCAAATATTAAACAGAACTCAGAAAAAAAACCAGGAGAAATCCCTCATTTTACGGAGATGCTTCTAATTTTTTTCCTCAAGGAAAGAACTGTCAGACATTTATTAACTACATGCCTTCTCATCCATACATTCACAGAATACAATTCTAAGCTAAAACATGACATTTTTAGTTATTAAACAGAACATCAGAGTTAAACTGCCTAAACACCTTCAAGCATAAACAAACTTAAGACAAAACACAGACAATAAAGACACTGAGAAAGGTAAATGTCAAGTGCAAGACAAGTTTACCACTATTCCGTTCTTCAAGGGCCAGTATTAAATACCAATTTGGAGCACTGTGAACTATCTTTTTTCTGTAATCTCATTAAAAGTGTCATTAGAAGACAGAAAAGGAGTAACACCAGAATCATTGCTTCTCTGAACTGATCTAAGTGGTTTGTCTTTCCTTTGCCAGCCTCTCCAAAGCTGGCCTCCCTATAGATCCCTGATCACAGAATCAATTGGGTTGGAAAAGACCTCTGAGATCATCAAGCCCAACCCTTGGTCCAACTCCAGTCCCTTTACCAGATCATGGCACTCAGTGCCACGGCCAATCTCAGGTTACAAACCTCCAGGGATGGGGAATCCACCCTCTCTCTGGGCAGGCCATTCCAATGACTGATTACTCTCTCTGGAAAGAATTTTTTTCTGCTCTCCAACTTCAATTTCCCCTGGCAGAGCTTGAGCCCGTGCCCCCTTGTCCTGTTGCTGAGTGCCTGGTCTGAGAAGAGATGCTTCGGTCCCTCTCCTGGTGTGCTCGCCAAGGCCTCAGAGCCCATGGGAAGTGATGGATCAAACACAGAACAGAGTTTATCGGGCAGGCTGGCAGAGAACACATCAAAGTAAGGCAACACTTTTCTCTGTATGAATTTTCTTGCAAATTCAGAGCCAAGAGACCAAAGAATGTTTGGTTAGACTTAGACTGTAAAATAGGTATGAGAAGAAGAGAAAAGTTGTCACTAATCCCTCCTCAATTTTATTAGTACATTTCAACTCCTTGTCCTGAAAAACCTGAACCAGAATGATAAAGGTGTTAAAAGATCAAGATTTACTTTTATCTTCAGAGGTATCTGGAGAAGCTGATTGACAAAGTACACCTTAAAACTGAGGACATTGATTTTAGTCTTCATTTTAATAAAGTTAATCATTCATACAAATCTAATAGTCAAATATAATCTAATTGAATAAAGGCAGAAAACTCCACAAGGTCAAATATTTCATCAGTGCTCTTGTAGTAAGGCCAGTATTCAAGAATTATAAACAATATAAGTATTTTTGAATAAAATCATTCTCAAAGCTTCTTCTTGCTGTAGTTTTGAAGATAAATCCAGTGATATATAAAGCAAATACAGTGTTGCATATTAAGCAGTACTAGAGGCTACCAAACAAACATCTTCCAGCTGCTGAGAAAATCAACAGAGAGGTAAAATTGCCCAAAAGCTGTTATCATTCCAACAATCTGAAATTCTCTCCAGCCATTGCCGAATAAAATGAACTCCAGAGTCCAAAAATAAATCAAAATCAACCCCTAAACTAAACAATACATTTTGGTAAAGAAGAAAAATTAAAATCAGAACATTACACAGATGTGAAGTTTCTTTAAAGACATCTTAACATTCACTACCTAATTCCACTGTTACAGGAAATACCATTCAGTATCTTGTCAGGAGAAAAAAATGAAGCTTCTGTTGTCTTGAAATGCCAAAGTAAAACTCACTATGGATTTGTGGAGGTCACTTCACTCCGAGCTAATAGAACACAGTATTTAAAAGGATTTGCAACACAGCTACTCTTGAGGTGAGTGACAACAATGCAGAAAAAGACAAACAGAAAACAATACATTTACATTATTGAAACAATACCTGTGAAAATATGCTGCAAAAAAAGAGAAAAAAATTACCTGGAACAAGCTCCATAACGATATAAATAGGTTGTCGTTGTGTGCAAACTCCAATAAGTTTTACAATATTAGGATGATCATATTGTTTGAGTATTCTGCAAAACATACAGCAAGTTAATTAAATTAATACACTTTATTGTAAAAACTGATTAAAAGTTACAGGAAACTACCTTAAACCCTTAATGCTATGTTAATGGAATATATCATTATTGTTGTAATAAAGAAAAAAAACCCAATGCAACAGATCAATCATCTCTGTGTTTGAAATGGAGAGCATACTGATTCACTCATAAATCAAAACTCAACATTGTATTATTCTCATTGTAATTTTACATTTGTCTACATAACATTTATCCATATAACTGAAAACCAGACTGACAGGCTTGCAGTTTCCCAGAACACTTGTAATTAAACAGCATTTTTGCGGTGGACCAGATGCAGAGTTACATCAAAAAAATATGCACAGCATGCTCTGCACTTCCCTGCTGCACTTCTCAAAAGCACACTCATTCCAATTTTACTTTGGGAGATTAATTAATACTATAAGTTTTCAAAGACTGTAAGCACTGCAATTTTAATTTTGAGAATTAAATGAAAACATGTACATCTTAGACAATGCTTTAATAAGAACATTTGCAGACTAAAACAGCATGCTATGATTTATAACTGAAATGAAAAGCAAGAAAGAATTCTACAGAGATCTTGTAATATAAATGTTCCTTCTGCTATTTGCTGACTGAGAGCATCTCCTCTTCTTCCCTTTTTTCTACAAGAGTAGTAAAATACTAACCCACTTGGTACATACATACTTAGTGAAAAATAAGACTTTTTTTTCTTTCAGACCATTTTTTGAGCATTGTCAAGCTGCTTAATAAATGAAACATCTCTGCAGGTGCCAAGTTACAGGCTTTTTATAATAGTTCAATAGCAAGAGTGGCTGATCTTAATTTTATAAATGCAGTTAGCATCTTTTACTTTTCCCTATTGATCATACTAGTTGGAGAGCAAAAATTAAAACATATGAAGTTTCACAGCAAGAAGAAGCAAGTTAATTTAAACATGATGAAATTATCTCACACCTCTACACTGATGATGAGTAACACCATCTTTCAGTCTCATTTCAATCCTCATGGCACATCCTAAAGTTCACATGAAAGAACTTAAAACAACAACATTGTATTTTATAGTTTGATTTGCCACAGAAATGGTTTCAGCAAGTGCAGATGCTACTGCATTCACATGATAAAAATGCCTACGTTTAGTTACCAGGGTGACAGGTGTGGAATGCACTGAGGAAGAAAAGGACACAAAAAAGTTTGACTCTTGCTTTGAATTTTCCTGAAGGTCACATTTTGTAAATCCATCTGGCAATAAAACCTGAAAAAAAACCACAATAAATACATGTTTCTAGTAAATTTAGAGAACCTACCTGGCCTCTGACAAAAATTTTATTTTCAGTTCCTGAGGAAGATCTTCTTTGCAAGTTTTTACAGCAACAGGAGTTTTATCCTTTAATGTTCCTTTGTACACCTCACCAAAATTACCCTGAAATCAAGGGGAAAATAATCATTCTAAGTAAACAAAATCTTCACAAATCTCTAGAAAAAATTAATACAGACAGCTAATGTAACTGGTACAGAACTTTGAAATATGTTTAAGGAGCCAAATCAAGTTTTCTTCCAGTGGCTGCCCCTAACAAAAGCAGTTCACACAACACAGTACATTCATTATATGGGCACAGTGTATGACTTGCTGTTTGACCACACTGGAAAGAGACAAAAAAACCCATTAACTGAGTAATTAAAACTTTTCTCATAAAATGTCTTATTAACTTATCAAGTCTAGTGATAGTAGTACTTTATTTTATTATTCTTATTCCTCCCTCCCTTCATTTTCTCACTATTGTATTTTGTTTTTAACTTGCAGTCTGCAGAAGACCAGAAGTCATCCATGAAACTAGGACAAAACACATCAAAATAACATAAACATTCTCACATACAAGAAAGAAGAAAACACAAAGTGAGAAGGAAAACACTGAATATTAATTTTGATCATTTAAGCCCACTGCAAAATGTACTGTTGTATCTGCCTGAAGAATTTCAGTGATCCACAACTTCTTTAAAGCCTAAGCTCATCCCAGCTCTACAAAGGCAAATATATGTCTTACATACTACTCGGACTGGACTGTAGGGAGCAGCTCCTCTTACAATCAGACTTTTTAGGTAGTCAAAAACATACCCTCAGGGCAAGTTGTTTATTTTTTTTAGCTTTCAAAGAAAACTGAAATAATAAAGACCTCAAAATAATCTCCATCTTTTGTACTTTTTACTCAAATAAAAACAAAAGGAAAATTAGTCACAACACAAACTGAATGAAGAAGGAAATTGCGGGGTATAAAACAAAACAATGGTATGATAAAAAAAAACAAGTGAGGAAAACAAAAAGAAAACTGAAGATCTCATACTTCTAGTTAAGGTTTACATTTCCCAAAGAATAAGGACAACTCAATTTTAAACCTGTGTCTGATTAATTTTTGCATGAATTACCCTTCTGAGCCCTGGTTTTCCTTTCTTTCTTGAGTGATGAGGACACCATTCCATCATGCACCTGAACATGGTATTGCCAAGAAAAGACAACAGAAAAGCGAAAAAGAAACTCACAGATGGAAAACAGAAATGTGCTTTGAGTAATGAGGGAAGAAATGGAGCTGAAATTGTTTCCAGTATTACTTTCTATACCCCAGGACAAGGAAGTTGCAGCTGGCAAGCAAGGCACAGGAAGTGTGAAAGCCCTTCTAGAACAGCATTCCCAGAGGCCACTGCACTCACTACCTCTCACATCTGAAATGGAATGAGGTGCCCAAAGGTAAGAAGCTGAGTCGCTCCCAACACACTTTTCCTCCGTCCTTCTGGTCAGAGGAATTTAACAGTGGAACTTGAATTTTAAGCATTGCTTAAGTCTTGAAAATGCTTTATTTCTTTACTTAAAATATTGAATTATTATATTTATATTTATATATATAAAGAAAAAAAATAAAATATATATATGTATATATGTGCATATCTAAATCTATATCGAGATATATATAGATATAGATATATATACACATAATTTTTAATATAACATGTTCCTGTTATGCAACTTTCATTTTGTCGGGTATTATAGAAAAACACTGAGTAAATAAACTGACCATTCACTCCTGAGGTAAAGGCAAAACTTTGTCTTTTCTGAAGTTTGTATTGTACATGCACTAAACTTTTCATGATTTCTTCCTCATCTTTTCCAGGCCCCCCAAGATTTTATGGACTCTCAGATTTCTCATTCCATGGTGAACGGCTGTAGCTTATTTAAAATTTTGTCATACGGATGCTGATGATTCTGTGATTCTTAACTTTTTCATCTTGACTACATCTTTTTAGATACAGATCCATAAGAGATTTGTGCTATGTTCCAAGCAAGTTTTTATCCTGTTCTGCATTTTAAAAGATCAAATCCTTTTAAGCTTTGAGTTGCCTTTATTGAAGGTTAAAAATGCTTTGTGCCAAAAACAAGAAATATACATGTAAATTCATTCACCAAAATGATTTTCAGAGCGCTTGTCTTTACTCATCAAGATTAATTCATATTTATTTTTTAGCAAGTAAAAGTTTTTTTTATGCCTGAAACGTCTTTATTTTTCTCCCTTGATACTATTCTGTTTAAGAACATGAAGCTGTTACAGTATCTGCTTTTTATGCAGGCACAGCCCTGTCTTTCAGTAGATAATACATTTTGTCATCTTACACTACCAAGAGATTCTATCCTGGGTAACAGGATTTTCTGACGGTATTTAATTTCCCCATTTCTTGATATTCTTACCAAGTTTTTAGTGTGTATCACAGTAAGAAGCCACCTACTGCTTTGTTTTGTCTCTTCCTCATCTAATCTTATTTATCAGTTTTTGGGGAATCTTTTGGAACATTGTGTCTAGAGTGGCACTCAATGGTCTGTGCAGGTGCAAAGGTGCCAAAAATGTAAGTGAAGGGCTTACCTGACTTTAAAGACTTACAGCTCCTAAGCAGGATTTGTGAACTACAAATTTACAACCTGCACTATATAAGAATTAATTTAATACAAATAAAATTGTGAAATTACCTAACATTCACCAGTGAATGAATGAAAGCAATCATATGTAAGAAATGTCCATTTGCTTTAGGAAATATTTAGTCATCTGATCATATCACCTTTTATACAGAAATACATAAATCCCTGTTTTTAACATGTTTTTATTTATAGTTTGCAACAAAATTTTTTTAAGACTAAAAAAAGCAAAACAGCCACATCATGCTGTACAGAAATCTAGTCAGCTTAAAACTCCTCCAGAAAAGAAAAATATCTATGTTAGTTAAATACTTTCAGCAAACACATTATAACATTTACAAGTAAGTGTCATTTACATTTGTTTAATGTAATGCTGTTTTGTGTTTTAAGGTAAAGAATTGATATAAAAATCACATACCACAGTAATTTAAAAGATAAGGTATACAGGAATGGCTTAATGATTACTATATACTTATTCCAATGTTATATAGCTCACTTTAATACTTACTTTGCCCAGTAATTCCCCCAGTGTGACATCTTCATGATTGAGAACCCATTTCTTATCCTATGAAAAGAAAAGAAGAATTTTCAGTCTGTGCAAACACGTAAGATACATTTTTTCTGCTTCCCTCAGTAGAAATGGAGATGAAGAAGTTATTATATTCAGACCACTCAACCACTAGCATGCCAAGAAATTTTAAAGCTAAGCATTTATGATTCAAGAGTTTATAAAACTTGATATAAAATCAAATAGTGAGTTATACCATATAGCAAATTGACAGTATGTCTGTAGATAAGCACTATGCAAATTTTCACACAAGTGCTGGAAATTGGTATCTAGCACCCTGTTTTTAACAATTCTCCAAGAGGAAATGAGATAAGAAAACTTCATTTTGGTATATGAAACAATTTAATGTTAAAACAAAATAACTCCCACATTTTCTTCCTCAGTGTATGTGAAAATGAAGTGATTTTTCCACTTATTAGCAAGACACATATTTGCATCTCTGGCATCTTTTCTGGTAGTTTGAAACATTACAGGGAACCACTTGAAAAGGCAACAAACATCAGTTACAGTACTTTGGCCAGCAGGACACAGGCAGGGATCACTCCCCTGTGCCCGACACTGGTGGGGCTGCACTTCCAAAAGGATGTTGAGGGGCTGGAGCATGTCCAGAGAAGCGCAGCAGAGCTAGGGAAGGATCTGGAGCACAAGTCTGATGGGGATCAGGGAGTTGGGTGTTTAGCCTGGAAAAAAGGAGGCTCTTGGGGGACCTCACTGTGAGAGGAGTCTGCAGAAAGGTGGGGGTCAGTCTCTTCTACCAAGTAACCAGTGAGAGGATGAGAGGAAATGGCCTCAAGGTGTGCCAGGGGGGGCTCAGATTAGACATTAGAAAAAGCATTTTCACTGACAGAATGGTTAGGAAGTGGAACTGGAATAAGTGGCCTGGGAAGGTGGTAGAGTCACCACCTCTGGAAGAGTTCAAGAGGTGTCTGGATGTGGCACTTGCGGATATGGTTTAGTGGTAACAATAGTTGCTGGGTTGATGGTTGGATTTAAGATAGTTTTGAAGGTCTCTTACAGCACTGGTGATTCTGTACCATAACGCTTGAAATCATCTTAAGGAAAAGTGTTTTGCTTGGGTCTTTTTTTTAAACTGTGAAAATTATCCTCTCCCTTCAGAGAGGGGGGAATTGCATTAAGAAAAAATTCCCCAAGGGCAGCACTGTGAATTAGCATTACTTCTTTTGGTCTACACAACACATGAAGTCTGCAGTCAGCTCCTATGAAAGACAGAGGCTTGTAGTAATTAATGTCTTCCTCCTTTTGCATTGAAAAAAAACATCCAGCAAGTAATCCAGAGGATTTTCTGGGTAACTAAAAGAGCAAAAGGAGTATAGAAGAACTACATTGCACAGAGCACCTTGTAGGAAAGGTGATTATTCATTACAAAACTCCACATTTCTTGCTGAGCACTAATTCAGCAAATTTAAAAATGGGTGAGGATTGCCATTTCAATGCTCTTTTTTCTTCAGCATAATTTCACAAAACAACACTGATCATTGCTCTTCTAAGCTGAGCAGTGTACATTCTAGAAACCCCACAAATGCCTCTATTCCCCCAAACTTCCAGCACACAAACCCTGTCAGTTCCATCACATGAATTCCTGTACCACACCACCGTGCTGTGCGATGGGATCCAACCTTTGCCATTCCTCACCCTCGGGTGGGATACTGAGGACTTGCGAGGAAGTTCTCAATAACCATCAATTTATTTTTCTTCTATAGGCAAGATTATTGATTAAAACTACTGCCTCACTGATCAGACACCATAAGAAATGTATTTCCTTCATCTTCTCCTTTTGATAGGTATTTTTTGCTGACTGGATGTCTCATTTAGAAGCTGTTACACTACAAACAGATCAGAAGTACCATTAAACGGCACATTTTCCTTGAACAATGAAACTCAAGCCCAAGAAAATAATTTGCAAAGAAAGCTGTAAAAAAAAACAACCCACAAAAACTACTACTTGATGTTTTTTAAGATTGAAAGAAGTACATTAAAAGCTAAAAAGTTACAGAATTAAAATGTAATGGATTTTTTTACTGCTTAACTCCAAGGATTCAGTACGTCAGTGCACAACTTTTTGAATACATTGACAATATGGCATTTCAAAAACTTGTTTATGAAGAAATCTGATGAGAATCCTTCAGAGGACTAATCAACAAAAATGGCATCATAAACTGGAATCAAATAATCTGTTGAAGGACTTTTTATCAGTGTATCAGTACATTAATCACTACCTGTACTTTTTATGAAAACCTTCAGCCATTTACTTTACCACTTTAACCCATGCATTATGTTATCATGGCTCTGCCACTTTTCACAATCAAACAATTATTCAAAGTTTGATCAGCTTTGTTTGATATAAGCCCTGTTAAACTGCACCAAAGCAGTTTCTACAGCAGATAGTAAGATAAAAATCTAAGAGAAGAAACACTGTCATCCACATCATACCAGTGTATAATTCTGGCATTATTAAAGAAACAAACACAATTTTCTAATTTGCAATTTGTTAGGTATTCATTTAAATACTGGTTCCAAACAATTGTAAGTGGTTCAGGTAGTTGCCTTTAATTAATAAACTATAAAATGAACGGCATAATCAGGTGGACAGTAACAAGGATAAGACTTTCTACTGTAAGTATGTTGTCTCACTAAACCTATTTGAATGGCACTGGGTTGAATATCAAATCACTCAGTAATTTTAGACAGCTATCAATAATTACTAATTAATAAGGCACACAACTCGATGGATACATATTAGCATATCATGAACAAAAGTTAGAAATACAGTGAAGTCTGATCATAAATTCATAACATTCTGTAAGTGCTCAATTCTGTGAACAGAATGTAAGTATATCTCCAGTTGTCAAATGCCATTTCTCTACAGATTAATCATGTGTATGAAAGATACAGAAAGTTACAAAAGAAATGTGACAGTAAAATGGGACATAAAAATATTCCTGAATATAGGTATAGATCAACAGACACTTTAATGCACATCAGTCCAAGTCACAGAAATTTTCATTTCAAAAGAGTTGCTTCTAAATCAAATTGAGCAAATCCCTCACATTTTGTACCTAATCAGAGTAATCTGAATGACAGCAGACAGAACTCCTGAGACTATTAATGCCCATTACAGTTCCGTCCAGAAGAAGACTGTTTATGATGAAGCCCTCTTGTGACACTGCTATAAATCTCTCTTTACATTGTAACTGTTCAGAGTTTTCTATTGTCAATTTTGGACCACAGAATATAAAATCACTTTACAGAGAAATTCAGTTACAAAAACTAGCACTGGAGCATACTTGTTTGTAATCTTAATGATGTGCCTTATTTCCAAATGGAATTACTTAAGAAATCCACAAACTTTACCACATTCTACTTTATTTCTGTGCTGTGGTTTTCCTCCAGGAGAAACTAGATTACATAAATGCCACAGCACAGGAACTGACCTGGCTCAGCTCAGACTGAGTTTCAGCTCTGCTTGGTAGATAACCCTTTATCAGACATGAGGAACTCCTAGCAGAGCAGGGGTTTGAGATTCATTATGGAACAGTATCAGGGATGTGAAAAGATACCTAAAGGACAGGAAGGAGCTGCCTCAAGGCCGACACTTCTTTGGAGGGAAATGAAAGATGAGCAAGAACCCTACTGAGACTGCTCTAGTTAGTACACATTTCCATTGCAGGCAAAGGAGTTCCCTCTTCCCTGGCTGGGAAAGGCATTATGGCCTCCTGGAGCCACATCTTCCCACCTGCTCATTCAGTGGTGCCAAAGTTCACTGATTGTTCCTCCCTGTTAACTACTGAGCAGCAGAGCAACAGTGTGTATGTAGTGAGCACTGGCTGCTCGCTGGCCTTCAGAAGCTGCAGGGGACTCTCTGGCCACCAGGACACCAGCCAGGACACCGTGGGCAAGACACCAGACAGGACACTGGGCTGGACACCAGCTGGGACACCGGGCAGGAGACCGGGCAGGACACTGGCTCATCCCCAACAGTCAGGCACTTGCTAATACTCATCATACTGAAGGCTTACTTAAGTAACAGCTTGTCACTGACTACTTTTCCACGCTTTCTGAGACTATCCAGTTGTCCTGATACAGCAACCAAGACCACTGTATGGGCGTGAGCAAAGCTGTGTATTCCACAGCCTCTATGTAATCTCACGAGCTGTTAAAAATGGACCATTTGCAGCAGCTGCCCAGGGCACACCTGACCATTCAGCCTGGGAGCTGAAGGTTAATGAAGCCTGTGAGACAGGAGCTGTGCTAAGTCCCCTCCAGGGAGTCGTTGGCACCTCCACACCCACCTGAGGGGTCATGTCTGCTAATGGGCCATCAATGAGTCCAAAAGTACCCCCTGACTCACAAAGTCAGATCACCCATTGTGGAACTCCCTGCCCTGGGGGAGGTACTGGGCATTCCCATCTGAACCTGAGGAGATATAATCTTGGGGTTTGGGAACTCCTAGGACCGATCCAGAGGAGGACCAGAACCTCAACAGGACTGCACCCACCACTCTCGACCAGACTGCAACCATCATCTGCACCAACAGGTTTTTCACTTCCTTTTACTTTGGACTCAGAGGAACCACGTGGGGCTCAGCACAGGGGCCAACAAACACTATTCTGTTTGTGCCCTGGGGTGCTGGGTTATACTTCTGGCTTTCGTGGGTTAAAATCACTTTCTCTTTGTGCCAAGGCATTTATTGTAATATTTTTATTAAATTTTAACTCTGACATAATCTCCTTCATGTTGGGTTCACTTCTCCTGGTGGTTTGCCTTTAAACCAGCACACCAGTATACACTTGTTTGACTTCCACAAAGATAAGCATTTTCAAAGAGGAGAGTTATTTCAAAGATTAACTGTAATGCACAAAAGACAATCCCCCAACAATGTAATAATTAAAGAAATAAAATCTTCAACTGTGAAAAATAATAATCAGAAATTTCACCTTTTATTTGTAGAATAAAGTATTCTGGACATGTAGTATTCCTTTTCTGGATATGCAGGATTATTCTTAGAATGTCATTAAGTTCATGGCTCGCTGGACCATGCTAAGTTTCAAACCTTAAACAATCAGCAGGGACTTCATTGTGCATCAATACTTTCTTTAGTGAGGATGCAGGTACTAGAGCTGTATGCAAGCCACTGAGGCCACAGTATGAACAGCAGACAGTTGCTGTACAACATGAAATCTCATTTTTCCTTTCCTGAGCTATGAAACTGAAATGTTATCACTATTAACCTAAATGCCTTCAAAATATGTAAGCTCAAGTCCTTAGTGCAGTTTTCCTCCTGCCTATCTCCCTTCGTTAGGAGAAACCACATCAAAGAAATCACAAATTACCATGCCAAGAAGGCAGCTTACAAATTAGTTGAAGCTAAATTATAACAGCGTTCAATAAAATGGAAAACATAACCAAACAAAACTTAAGTGTTCAAATTCCCTTAGCATTATTTTTCTATAATTCTCAGTAACAATTTCAATCATTAAGAACTCTAAAATGGTACTTTTTCCAATTAACAACCAGCAGTAAGGCTGGTTAAACTTTTTAAAACACACACACTGAGAATTGGATATGAATTGGAGAGCCTCAGCTTAAACACTTCATTCTAAAAATCTTAGCATTTCTAACAGAAGAGAGAAAAGAGGATGAAAAGAAAATCCCACCTGTGCTCTATTCAGCAAAACCAAGATTCTTACCCAAATTACAAAGCAAAATTTGTAAAAGAAGAAGAGTTAGAAAATCCTGATCAGGCTCCAAGACTGTGTGAATAAATTAAAGATTCCTAGGTTATCACCCTCATTATTTACTTATCTCATTACTCTTCTTAATTCAAAAGGCAGAATCTCTAGCAAATTCTGTCACTGTTTTTCATCTTAATAGTAGTTGTAACAAAATGAAAAAAGGCTAAAAAACCTTAGTTGATTTAGGGAGCCTCACAATGAATCAACCAAACTCAAAACATATTGTTCTAGAGAAATAAAAACATAAGACTTTCCAGCCTCAGAATCTATGTGGAACACAGCATGGGAAATTTACCAAAAACCTAAATATCCCTCTGCTGTCTCTCAGCCAAATACATCAAACCTTAACAATCCTCTAAAATAACCCCAAAAATGGAGGGATACTGTTAACATCTAATGAGTCTGGAGCATAAACATGCATGATGCCCATTTCCTCATGCTGCAAGCAGAAAAAATGGATCAGAAAACTACTTTGGAAAGTAGTATTTACTCTCCTTCTTCCAAGCTAAATAGAAAATATCAGTCATATGAATTACTGCAGCTAAGAGCTATTTTCCCACAACAACAAAAATGGAAAGCTAATCTTTCATTTTCAGTATTAAGAATAATTACAGTAAAATTCTTTTTATGGCTAAGAAAACCAGAATCACAGACATTGATGAACTTGATGAACCAGAGCAAAAAAAGAAAGTGAGTAACAGCTGTGTAGATGTAGATAGAGCCTATCAATGTGGGAATGAGAAATGATCTTTTTACAGAAGTACTATTTTGACATCACCTATGCCAGTAGATCTAATGTTCATATCAATTTCATGAATCATAAACTATGTGTTTCAAGTCCTTCAGATTAAGTACAGAAATAAAAGTAGCTGGTGGAGAAGATTTTTCATATGAACAAGTGAGTTTTACAGGAGGGGTTTTGAAAAACCTCACTGGCAACTTCTTTAAAACTGTTTCAGAATAAAGATTCATGAGCTGTAAAAATTATTATAGAAGCTGCTTTGCGTATTAAGCCACACTGATGAAACTCAATGTGAGCTGTAAAACAGAGTAATAGTGCAGACAGGTTTAGCTCCTTGGAAAAAGTACTGTTTTATCTGACTCCTTACTGTTACATAAAAAAACTGTGAAGTTCAACCTTTCTGCTAAAGCAAATTCTAAATGGCCATAAACTAAGAGGGTAGAACTGAGATTCACAAAAGCTATTACGCAAGGTACAAACTGCAGAAGTGACCTCAGATTAACTGCACAGCTGTTCTTCGAGCAGCCCTTCTTGAAGATCAGCAGACAAAATGACTGTAGAAGTCAATATACAATACCAGTCTTCCTTATTTTTTTTTTAAGTATGTGCAGTATTTCCCTAAGTTTATATTCCCTTATTCATGAAAGATGAATAGAAAGATGCTGAGGATATTTCAGGAAAAATTCAGGAAACAGAGAAAAATAGAGAAATAAAAGAAATCTGAGAAAGAACAAGACACAGAATGTGAAATCTTCAAGGGCAGGCAAATGAAACTCAAGTTTCTGTCAAAAGCATAATATTTCATACACATTAAAACACACAGTATTCCCCATACTTAATATAGTAAATTCACCTCTGAAACCAAAGTACTCTGAAAAAGCTGTTAATAAACAATAAATACATGCAAGTAGAGAAGTTATCTGCCCTGGATCAGATATGCCCTCCGAAACAGTGACAGCCTCAGACAAACAAAACCGTGTGAAAACATGGTTTTTCATTTAAACACTTCACGTGATCTAAATAGAGAGGAATGGAAAAGCAGAATCATCTTATGTGTGCACAAAAAACCAATACACTCAAAATGATTAAAATAGACTAAAGTTGTTACACGTAAGCACAAACACATTTTTACTTCCACCCACACACAAAGAGGTGTGTCACATGGGGGGACTACAGATGTGTGTAAAAATGTCCAAGAGAGTCTCCTTAAACTATGCAAGCTACTTAGCCACATACTTAGTTCCCTCCTGGCTTAACTTCAAAATATCCAGTTGTTTTCAGTTCGATGGTTTCTTTTCCCTGTCAGGAAAACCACTTAACTCATCCTTTTGGCAACATCCACACACTCAGGTACACTCTGTGCCAGAATGTTCCTTCATATACCCAAAAGTCCTTCAAAAATAATTTCTAAGTTACAGTGGCCAGCATACAGTACCTTCCAAAGTGCTGCAGTCCCACAAGGAAGCTTTCACCAAATTATAATTTGTTCAAAACAGTACCCTAAGGTCCTTTGTCCTATCCTTTCCCAGCCACAACTGCTCATCCTGCTCTCACAATCTTCAGATAATATGTTAAAACCACTGGAATGGAATAGAAGTAACCTGTCAAAATTTCAAATAAACTGCTATATCAGCTAATTTGTGACTGGGGATGAGCAGGAAAACAGCAAAGCCACACAGAAAGGAAACTGTAGCCTTAATTGATGAGATTTCAGCATGAGTACCAGTAAGTTCTGCTGCACTCCAAGCAAGACAGATGATGGCACTGAATCAGAAATCATATAGCCCTACATAGATGCCAACAGTTTAAAAGAAGCATGCTGCATCAAGTCTTTTATATCAGAGGCACACAGTTCTTCAACAAGACATTGCAAGCTCCTCACACAGCACTAACTTATTACTTAGAATAGCAAAAAAGCTGGAAAATCTCTCGGTGGCAGAAAAAAAAGCCAGTCAATGAAGGACACATAAAGGGAGGCAGTACAGAAATGGCTCTGCTAAATATCAGCAGATTCTATTATTACTTGTGTGATCTTCTGAATGCTGCATTCAGCAAATTTTTTCTGCTTTATTAATGACTTTAGCTTGACAAAATTTTCCTCTGTGGTCTATGGCACTCTAATCTTTGTTGCTGTTGTGGTTTTGGCTGGGAAATTTCTTTCACAGTAGCTACTGTGGAGTTGTATTTTGGTTTTACATGTCAAATTAGTCTCTTGACAAGGAAGATTAACACATGAAACAATCTTTACAGCATGCATGTGTGCCCAATCTCCTCTAAAATGAAAAGATTCCAGTGAACGTGAATGTTTTGAAGCTTTCATCACAAGCTCCAGCAGGTTGTACAAGACACTGGGAGGGGACAGAGCCAGGACAGCTGACCCCATGGATATGAAGCTGGGGGACATAAAGCAAGGGGAAGACATTCAGAGTGATGGTGTTTGTCTTCCCGAGTCACCATTACATGTGATGGAGCTCTGCTCTCCTAGACATGGCTGGACACTGCCTGCCCATGGGAAGCAGGGAGTCAGTTCCTTGTTTTGCTTTGCTTGCATGTGAAGCTTATGCTTGTCCTATTAAACTGTCTTTATCTCAACCCAAGAGTTTTCCAGCTTTTACCCTTTTGATTCTCTCCACCATCCCACCGTGGGGGAAGTGAATGATCCTCTGTGTTCTGTCCTTAGCTGCCAGTTGGGGTCAAGCCACAACAGTCACCTTTTACTGAACCTTTTGTATCTTTTTCTAAAACTCAAAAGTCTAAGCATTAATTATACAGTGTCCTCCTAGACGTGCCAGAACTCTTTTTGAATAAACTGGCCTATAACTAAGCAAACAAATCTGTTATTCATACTCCTGAATTCCTCCCAAACAGATCTTGAGAATTCAGACACTATTACATATCTGATGCACACACCTGATTCAAGAAAGCTATTACCTTCCTAGCCTGTGTAGTTTGTGTATCCTTTGCTACTCCACAGCCAAAATCTTACTTCACTTTTCCACATTTTTTTCCACTTAACTGATGGAGGCTAAAATACCTGGAAGCAATCACAAGCTACTTCACTGTACCTGACTGTGCATAACCACAATTCTAAAGGAAACTTAAGAGCTCAGACACTCATTTTTACTCATAATCTACACTGTGTTTTTAACCTGTGAGAGTCTAACGTTCAATGAAACTCCACGTTCTTGTAGCCACATCCTATGAAAGAAAATACTGCAAACTCAAAGTATCATTGCTATTAAAGTCATCCTGACTGCACTAGTAAAAACAGGAAGAAGAATATAATGAGAGACCCAAAAGAAGTTTGTAACTCACAACTTTACAAAAAATTATTATTATAGAATATTTGAATTCCAAATCAAGGGAAGCAGTCAGAATCCATAAAAAAGCAGGATGTTACTTTAGCAGAAAAGCTGCTGCAATCATACATTTATAATATACAATTATAATACAATTTTATTATTGTGCTGTATTAACTTTTGGTTATAAAGCTTCTGATAAAGACACTGAAAAGCCACAGTTCAAAGCTCCAGTTTTCACCAGGGTTCCATAAGTCATGACTTACAGCCAGAATATTACAGGACACAGTCAGTCCTTAGATTTTCACATGTATATACAAAATATCAGCAATAAAATCTAGTAAATAATCTTTGACAAATTATGCTATAATTGAAGTAATTGAAGTAGCTTATTCTCCTAGTTATCAGTTATCAAAAAAGCCTTCCTCTGAAATTTTTAATTTAATAATTGTCCTCTTCCTAAAACATACCTATTTTTCTTTTTAAGGGAGCATGCATGGCTTACTGCCATCTCCTGCTACACAAATTTCAGTTATTTTCCCTACTTCCTACTGTTCCAGTTGTGTTTGAGATAACTCCTTTTGTTCATTTGCACTCCACATAGCAATGGCATTCTATAACTTTTTACATGAAAGTAGTACAGAAACCAGGACTGCACACTAGTTAAAGTGCCCATTTTTCTTTAGGAGACTGGTCAAAAATGACATTGTGTTTGCTAAAATGGAATTCATATACTTGATAACACATATTTTTTCTAGGTTTGAGTGTAATGCTTACACCCTTTAAGAGTGTTATCCTCCAATTTTAATCAAAACCTTATCGAGAAAAGAAATACCACACAGACAAGACTGAACCAGAAACATTCATTAGAGCAGATGTTTACTGACTGCCATGGCCTTTAGAAAAAGAAGCTACAGAAACCTTTGATCACTGAATATAAAACAATCTTTGTTACCCTTTTTTTCAGGTAGCCTTATGTGCCTCCATTATGACAACGCATTTTAATGAGATTTTTTTGAGAAAAGAAATCCTTTCAATTTTGAAAGTAGTCAATATATCTGAAATTATACATGAATTTGGTTTAGTACTTTGCTATCACGAAGAGCAAATTACTCTCCTTTTTCCCTCTTCTCAACAGGATGACAGGCCTTGACAAGAATAGGCCTCCATTAAGGACTATGCATTCCTTTTGTTATCTGACAGAAACATTGCAATCATCTCTGCCAAAAAAACTGAAAAGCAAATCCTGTAACATTTCTATGAGTTCTGAGGAAACAGGAACACAACTGAAATGGAAGTGTTAAGAAAAGAAACTGTTATCAAATGTCAGTAGCTGCAGGCTATTGAACCATTTCATGCATATTCAATAAATACATCCATTTTCTGTAAGTACATCTTTTACATACTATGAACACTCACTTCCCATTGTGACTTCAGTTTCCTTAAAGAAAATTAAAGATATATTTCAATATTAAAAAATGCATGTATTAGACTTTAATTAAAACCATGAGAATTACAGCTTGGGGCCAAAAATCAAAAGAGAGAAACCACAACCACCAGGTTCTTCTCAGCATTCCTACAGAATGGCTGGCAAAGGCGTGGGAATCATGGAGGTAACTCTGCTGCCCTGGGATAACCCCTCTGGAGAATGGTTCTAGCCAAGGCACAGTCACTTTGGCAAAATAAAGCAAACCCAAATGAACACCAGCAAACCCAACCAACACTAAGGGGAGTCAAAAGCCAGGAAAACAACTTTTGGTTACCTTTGCATGGATAAGTGTATGTTAACTAATTGTAAAGGAGACAGTGTTAGTTCTGGGATACTACTAAGAAGCTGAAACATGGAGCTATAGATTGCCTCTGCTTTCCATATTCAAACTCTTCAGTAACTGAAAAATTAGGGTCATCTCAGATTTTTATGAATGCATTTTCCTGAAAAGAATCCCTCTAACTTAAATTAATAATTCTTCATAATTTCTTTCCATGTCTAACTCATTAGCACGCTCATATCTTGCAAGACAGCATCAGATCTGCTTAAAATTCTCATGTCATTTGCAAGCTTATTTATCTGTATTGGAACCACTGCTAAGAACTATGGGTTTTGTTTTCTTTTAAGACTTTTCATTCTTCTCAACATTTATAATCCATCATTTTTCCATATAATGAGGCCATATCACAGGCACTATTGCCTGACATGGCATTCTTTGTCATGTAAAAATAGATCCAGAATTATTAACTGAAAGGTGCTAACAATGAATACATAGCCTTAACTCACCTGACAAAACAACAGTTTGTTTTTTCGTAAGCTCACATTCTGAATTCTCTACAGAGGATACAAATACTAGGCCTACATTAGCATCAGTGAAATAGTAACAGATCTCCAGCAGTGCTCAAGATCTGACACATATATGTGGGGGAAAAGCATTATTTCAGCCTAGATATTTCCTGGTTCTGAAAACTGGGATCCCTCCCCTGAGAGTTGTGCAACTTCCTATTCTGTTTCAGCTGAAAGGAGTAAAGTGAGATCTCAGAGATTCCTCAGTAGTTAAGGCACAGCATCCTAATGGCACTGGGCAGACTTGCTTCAAAAGGTGTATTTCTGATCCAACTGAAAACATGAATCCAGATACACCTAAATAGAAATGGTATTCCTTATTTTCTTAATGATTCTTTTTCCTACTAGTGAAAATGAAGCATATTCACAGCTTAATACAGTCTTCTTAGGCATAAGAAACATATTTCAAAAGATTTAAAAGCCACCACAACATGAGGTGAAAGATGTTAAAAAGTTAAAATACATCTAATATGCTCAACATAGCATTTCAACTAATAAAGTCCTTGGGCATGAAGTGAGATTAGTCAGGAGCTTGACATACCTGTCAATCCATCAATAATAAACTGAGAACATTATGTACACTTTTTCTAAAGATTATAAATAAATATGAGAGACTTTTCCATTAAAGAAGTCCCTTGAATTACCTTTTTAAATGCCCTCGGTTTTTCTGATTTAAATTCTATTATTACAGTATCATTAAAATTCCAAGCAGGCAGACTTGGTCTACATGAAATGGGACATGGGACAGGCCTTTTGTGACACAATTAAGACTGTTCCTTTCAAGGGCAACGTCACAGAAGGTGAACACTAATTTTACTAATATGGTAAAGGAGGATGAATGACTGTGGGAAGGAAGGAAAGCAAAAAATAAACTAAAGAACATTAACTTTTCTTTTCTGTGAAGTTCTCTGTCATATTTAACTTTCAATTTCTAAATAGGTTATTACAGGGACAGCAATTTGCATAAAAAGATTAAAGATTGCACGAAATTACAAAGACTGCTCTGCAGTTATAATGCGAGCAAAGAAAAAACAGCCTTTGCAGATGTCAAATGAATTGTAAGGAAATGATCAAAGACATTTTGGTAATAGCACATGATGCAAAAATTACCCCTAACACGAGGTGCCAGAGTGCACAGGCTACTTTGAAAACAACTTAAAATATCTCCACTTTCCCATATGAAAGTCAGAGCTCCATGCAAATTAAGAAGGAAAGCTCACAACAGTCTTTTTCTTCATTCTGAAATACTTTTTCAGAGCACAACAACTAGTTTTTATCAGATGGGAGAACTAAAATCACCATAAAATCATAGCTCAGACCAAAAGCTACAACAAACCACAACAATTTAAATATTTTTGAGAACAGCTGCTCTAAAGAAATTCAAATCATGTAGCTAACATCAAAATTTGGTTGAATGCAGGCTTGCAAACAGCCTTAAAAAATAAATCAGGAATCAAAGACTTACCTATAGTTAAGATGGAAAGATACAAGTGGCATTGGCATACAAATGAAATATCAACTAAGTAGAAACTACTGGCAGAACCACTGGAAGAAGTCAATGAGGCTCTTAAAACACTGGTATAGTTTAACACTTATTCCTTTTCATTCCCTTCTGAAAGACTTTCTGCAATAGCTTACTGATTAAAAAGGGACTTTTTATTTTAAGTTTTCAATTATGCTGGAGTGTCAGTACCTTTTTCTGTGTCTGCAGAATGTATTTTTGAGATATAAAACAGAGACAAAATGGAGTTGTCATAAATATTCAAAATTTCATGAGACCTTCACCACTTATAGAACACCATTATATGAAAGAAATTTCTTCCTTTACAGAGGGAAGAGCAATGAACTACTACTTTGAATTACTTAGTAGTGAAATCCAATTGGGAAACCAAAAGAAAAGTAGGAAGATATTTTGTAAGATGTTGAATGTCACTCTTTCAAGATAGCAAAAACTTACTGTAAGAATCAGAATATAGTGGGATTGTAAATGAATGTACTTCCCAAGAAAAGAAGGTTTAAAAAGCTCAGAAACAGAGTCACAAAATGAGCAAAAATGAAAAATCTTCTCAAAAGTTGCTTAGGACCATATTTTAAATAACAACAGAAACAACCTCAAATTATTTTAAGTAAAATAAAGTTTTTGGAGGGTATGCATTACCTTAACAACAGGATTCAGCAGAACAACACCTGATTTCTTTGTAATAACTTGCTTTGTTGTGTAATGATGTTCTATGAGCTGAGGAATAGTCGGAAACCCAGTTCCTTCAAAACGATATTGATTCTGTAAAGATGTAAAAGAGTAATTATTTCTCTACAAGCAATATTTCTAAAAAGAAACTGAAAAAGTGCATCACCAGATTTCCTTAACTAGTAAGAAAACAAATAGATATTCACTCTTACAGAACTAGATTATTTTTTGATCTATTAAATAGCATTTCTACTAACTTAAATGGAATAATAGATAGGAAGATGATAAAGCAATAAATGCAAAATTACTGCATCATTCATTTAAGGCAACATGATAAAATGACTGTTCAAACTCTCACTTTAAATAGATTGGACAGATTGAAATAAAAATACTCTCAACCAGAAAAAACAGGAACTTCTGAATTGCTTCAAATTCTAAGAACTATGAAATTCAAACCAAAAACTCTGACAATAAAATAAACAGGAGATAAATAATACTGTCATAGTCTGATCCTACTGCATGTATAACATTTGATAAAATTAACCAACCCCTGGCACAGAGTACACAACACATGACTCTTCAATAAGGAGCATAAACCAGAAGGCAGGTCATGCATATCATTCAAAGAGGGGTTGGGCAAGACCCTGCAGCTGATTGTGAAACAGGATAAGGTCTTGTGCTTTCTCAAGACGAAGCATCTACATCTGAGAGTTCTTCCCACAAGTGGCTGCCATAGGCCACCCTGGCAAGGAACAAGCACTGCAATTATAAGACCTCAGAAGCACAGATGGTGATTCAAGTTCATTTACACAACTGGACAATGAAAACCTCCACCACTGGCATGCAGACTGTTTTCTTTCTAGCCCCAGGGTTAAATTCCTTTCACAGTGCACTGTAAGTTTATTGTGCTCCTTGAGGGTTAAAGCCTCAACTTCCTGAAGTTAACTTATTGCTGTTAGTACAGGCAGCTTGACTTGTCACCTGTTTTTAACATTCATGGATATCTATCACAAAAATGCTTCCATAGTCTGAATACTTTGTGTTGGTATTCTGCAGCTTATTAAATACTGATTCAACTTTGACTGATCGCTAACACGAGCCCCCATTCCTTTCAAATGAGCTCCTTCAGACTCCTGTGCTGATGATCAAAAACACCTGATGTCCTAAGAGTGACCTTAGCACAACAACCACTGCTGCCTATTATTCCCTGGTCCCAGGCCCAGTCACAGGCCCATCTGCTGCCATTTATGCCAAACCTTCAGGGCAGGCAGAGTCCTTCGATTCTGTGTGTTTACACTGCAACCTGACCATTATTAAGATCACTAACAAGCAACAATTTTTAAATGGCACAGCCTCAAATAAGCAGAAAACAGTAGCCTTGAATCACAGCAGTGAATTAATTCAGCTTAAAGCTGAATGATGAACTAATTTATCACACACATAGTTATGTTAAGATTAGCCTTTAAAATAATGGTAAAACCAGAGAGACAACACTTAGGCAATTAAAGAATAACTGCTAAAACAAATGTCCCGCTCTGATCTTCAGTACTTGATTCAGAAGAAAATATGGGGACCTGTCAGTGATCCAAGGGTGTGTTTGAGCAGTCACAGAGACCCAATTCCACATTGTTCATACCTGTATTAACAAACAAATCCCTTGCACTAAACTCTCCTTGAACTTCCCTAACAAAATGCTGATGGATAAATCCCTTGCTGTATGATAACACTCCCAATGCTTACTAGCTCCTTTCTACAGCTTAATAAGCTTTCTCTCATTCTCAGAAAATTCATCCCACAGGAGTGCATAAGGAGTTCTGAATATGTCTATGAAAAATATTTTTAATTTTGGTGATTGAAAGAAAGAAGAAAATCTGCCACAAATGAACCTCAAGAGCAGATGAACACACCGGTCTAAATGGAAATGTACAGGCAGGTAGATCCATTGGCCTGATGATGTTTGGACTGTCCAAGCTGTGCAATATTAAACAATAGCAGTCTTACATTTTAAATGTAGTTCCTAAGTGAAATTATGGAGATAAACACAGCTTTTTTGTTTTATTTTGTTTTGATGGAAAAAGCACAAACACAGCACACAAAAAGAGTCAGCTTACAGATAAGCCTCCAAGTAATACTTGGCACTGGGACTTGAAAGTCCAATTCGTCTTTTCAGAAGCTCTATCTATTTGCCACATACAATGATTTGCAAAAGATTATTTCAGTCACATCAGGTATACAATTTATTTCTGCTGGGTCAGATCAGAGGAGGGCACCAAGCATCTTGTAAGACTCTGTGTGTCTATGTACAGGTTATTTTATTGCTTTTATTTTCTCATTCAGCTCTCTGACACATCAAAATACTTTAAGGTTCTAAAATCAAAATAATCCAAATAAAAACACTGACTATGTGCAAATGTTCACTTCCACAAAGCAGACACTGGACGAGAACTAATGAACACTCCAGCCATGACAAGTGTCCACCATCACTGATCCTTTAGAAGCCTTTCAACCTCTCTGAAGTTTGAAAAACATTATGGCCTCTCACTAAAGGGAAATAAAGCAGGTACACAACATTGAGTTCCCCCAGGGATACTGCATCAGCTGGGGACTTAGACAAGGAAATTCCCTCAGTCTAAATATCATTATGTGATTAATCTTCAGAATTTTTCTGTATGTGGGAGACTTTATTACAAGAGACTGGAGAGACAGCATTACTGAATCATAACTGAGAATGATTTGCTGCAATGACATCCTTTAAAGAAGAATTTCTAGTAATGTTATGGTAAGAGTCACATTTTGAATAAGTTTAAAATTCTGAAAGGAAAAAATAAAACTACATACAATAAAAAACAAGTAATGCATTAAGAAGAATAAAAAGAAATACAGAGGATAAAGGCATTTTACAACACACTGTTAATTCAGTCAGCAATTCTTCCTAAGTTAGAGCAATAAGGGGGTCAGTTCTGGTCCCCGGAAGCACAGACTGCAACAGCCCATGAGTGTTTGTGTTATACTGAATAAAACAGTAATGACAGTGCTAAAAAGAGCATGAGCACCTCTAGTGCAGCAGGGACTTCAATTCCCAACTGTATAAAAACCAACACAGATTATTTTCTCCCCCAGGAATGCTTCCATTTTTCAGGAAGATTCAGTAGAATCTTTACAGTCCGAATTAAGAGTAGCCTAATTGGTACCAACTACAAAAACGGATTTAAAAATAATCTACATGCATAAATTAACAGTAACAAGTTCTGGACTTCAAAACATTTACAGAAATATTTATGTTTTTCAATAATAAATAAATAAATCAATAATATAAAAGAAATGAAATAACCTCATACTTCATATTTTTCCTTTGTTTTCCAAAAGGACCTTTTCCCTTGATTTCAGCATTGATGGAAATACTTCCAATATTTTTCATATTTTCATATAAAGGCTAAATCCATTTGCTACAGTAAACTATGTATGTCCTAAATTGAATATTCAGTACGATATCAGAGACGTACATCAGCATATTGTATGATAAAGTGTCTCCGTTGTCCATCTGAAAACACAGAAAGGACATATTCACCAGGTTTCCCGTGGCTCTCTCGCACCAAGAAGTCTCCTTGCTGTTTTAACAGCTCCTGGGCCTCTATTCTCGGAATGGCACCGTGATACCAGTCCTGCTCAGACAATGGTTTCTCAGTGGTTGAGATTACATCAAAGAACTTGGGGAAAAAATGAAGAAAAATGTTACTATAAGAGCACATTTTTAGAGTTTACTTCTACATGAAACGCACCATGAACAACAGTAATTTCTATTTATGTACATAAATTCTATATTTCTATTAACAAACAAAATAAAGGCTCCTACATTTACACAAAAGGCATACTGATCTTTTCTATTACCTGAAAAATTAATATATCAAAAGCAGAAGTTTATGGATATATCCAGAAAACCATGTAATATTTTTCACTTTGCCTGCTGTTTTTCCTAAGCTATCCTGACCAACTCTTTCTTGTACATTCTGACATGCTATCAACAATTGAAAATTATTAATTTCTTTATCCAGACAGAAACTTCTCAAACATAAAACCACGATAAATTGATTTATACAAAGCATTTGCATTGAAAAAACTATTTTCACAGAATTTATCACTTCCATCCCCAAGCAATTAATGAGACATTTTTCCTGACATGTACACTGTGGTGCAGAACATACACCTGGGTGCACTGTCCTTATGAACTCTATGACAGTTTCTGAAGACACAAGATTTTAGGAAATTATTTTCATTATATGGAAATGCCTATAAGTGAAGCTGAATAGTTTTAACCTTTGATCTCATACATTCATTTTTACATGCTTACATTGCTTAAGAAAACACTGGAGGAAAACTTTGTCAATGACTATTTCAGATGTGTTTGTTATGAGTGGGAAGACAAGCCCTTACTTAAGCTGTGTGTCTTTCAAAACCATTGCCAGAGCTCACAGAACTTCCCACAGCCAGGGGTGGTAAAGCTCTGAACAATATAGTTGTGCTGTGAGTTGAACAGGTATGTGATTGTCTCCTGACCCGCATCCAGGTAACAGCATGAAGATCCACACCTCAGTGAAGGACAATCATACAGATACAAACAAAGCAAACCACTCTGAATTAGCCTCCTACTGCTACGCCCTTATTAAAACCCAGGGGTTTTATCATAACGTCAAGGATAATACAGTAATTCCCCTCTGGGGATGGGTAAAGAAAATGGAAATTCTCCACAGGTTCATGCAACAGGAAAGTGTGACCTGGTGCAGCCATGGGCATGTTGGAGCCCATCTGCACATCTAAGCTCCTCCTTGGGAGATACTGAGGTTACGATGCCTTACCCAGCCCAAAACACACTAGGAATGATCTCAGATTCTCAGACTGGGAATGAGTAGACACAGGAAACGGAATCCCCTCAGAAATTCTTGCTTTCAAATATCTGTAATTCTTTAGCACTTGCCTGAAGTTTCTGCTGTAAAAAATGTCTTTGTAGGTTCCTGGCTGCCTAAGTTATACCTCAAAAGAACGAGTTTTCAGTCCAGGATTTGGACGGAAAACTGAAGAACATATTTAAGAACCTGATAGAGCCTTCTCAGACACCAACACATCACCAGACACCAAAAATCTTCACTAATGAAATTCTCATCCAGGAGAACTTCAGACAGGAGATCTGACATCAGCACTGTAACTCACAGACTCATCACCAGAAGGAGTAAGTATGGTCTCCTACAGATCCACAGATAGGAAGGAATGTGTAAGAAATAACAAAAGCATTCAGAGTCCTTTGGAGCAAAAGCTGTACTCCAAGGCTCTGTGTTTATCAGCACAGTGAAATGCTAAAAAGCAGAGATATTGACTGGCCAAAAGGGTAGTTATGTATTTCTATGTCATAAACAGTTAAATAAGTCTCAGACGAGAGCTGTCTGCCAGCATTAATATTTTCTTTCCGAAATTCCTAAAAGAAAAAAATAAGCTTTCAAAATGTTAGCCAACATTACTTCCTTGAACATTTATTGTTCAAAGATGCCGAGTTTGACTTGAGAGAAAACAGACATCTGCTACATTCAGGGGTTCAAAAAGCAGCAAACTCTTTACCACAGAAACACATTTCAACTCGAGAGGAAATGTTTCTAAGGATAAAAGGACCGTTCAGGGTCACTAAAATACTTCATGGTCTTCACAAAGGACGGTTAAAATAAAAATGAATCTGACATGCAATTCATTTATAGCTTACTAAAAAGGAAGGTACAGATAGTAACACCTGCTTATGTACAAACTGGGCTCAGGCTGAGGGACTGTGCACACAATCAGGGTCACATCCCAGAACAACAGACCTTAGAAGCCTTTGTTGCCTATTCTTGTGAAAATAGAAACTTGGAAACAGTTTTAATGGAGAAAGACTTATAGGTTACCTTTATTAGAAGCTTCTAAGGTGCACAATCAGAAAGTCTGCACCCCTGTGACCAGGAAGGTCACAATTTTGCAACTTCTCTAGTAATTTACATATGAGATATTAACAACCAACCATGATTCTCATTTCCCTCTCTGCCCCACCCATGGGGGTCTTCAGGACTGCCCCTTGGAGATCTCCCAGGACCTCTAGGCCTTCTTCTTATGTTTTGTCTTCTTGCTATCTACAGGTGGCTCCTCACAAACACCATGGCCTTGGCCCGGCATGGGAAAGCTCACAACTTGTGAGAAAGAGCTTTCGTAACTGACTTTAGGATGTGAGTAACCTAGAAGAATCTATGCAACTTCTATAACTCTAAAAATCCACAAAAACACACTGAAATCCTTAGGCATCACCCTCAAGACAGAGAAAGACCTAATGAAAGAAAACGAACTTCTGATGAAGTAAGCTGTAATTATTCATGTTTTGAGTGTTATTAAAATTGCATTATTTTTACGAACAAGTGTTCTGACTCTTAACAGATTGTCCGTATGATACAATATCCAACCTGACTGGCTACAGAATCAAACATGGCTGGAACACTAGAAAAAACAGTACAAATGCAAGATATATAACCATTTTAATACTGATTTCAACTCAGTGTACACCACTGTAAGTGGTAACATTTCTACTGCATTTTATAGTTAGGATTAAATGAAAGGTTTTAAGGCCAGACTTCACAAACGCAGATTTGGGCAGGGCTCTCCCCACGTGCCCTTCCAGCCTGTGCAGTGGATGTTTTAGGTGAGGCTCAGTGTGCACAGAACTGGTCCCACCATTTCAGTCCTGAGGTCCATCTGCCACGGCCGAGCGAGCTTGGACAGTGACAGGGAAGTCCTCGGGACTGTCACAGCCCCCGGTACTGACCGGGGCTGACCCTGCTGAGCATTCCAGATCTGATGGGATGGGATGGCAGGGAGGGATTGAACTGCCAGGGGATGGTCCCACTGAGACTCGGATTCAGAGTCCAGAGTGCTCTCCTTTACACCACAGGACCACCCCAGTGAAAGGTTAGTCTTTAAGGAAAATACAAGGGGGGAAAAAGCCATTTGCACAAAATTAAATTGCCTCCTCTTTTTTTGAAACTATATCGATTTTAAATATCAGCAAGCAAGTTCATATTACTAATTAGACACCTGAAAAAACATTTTACAATTTTATTTGGGAGTTGGGATCTCTTGCACAAATGTACATACACTCACAGAAGCACTTGGTGAATTAACAGCCTAAATTAAGAACTATTTTGCTAGGATTTTTGTTGTTAATTTGTCAGGAAGCTAAAAATAAACAGTTAACAAAATCATACAGAAGGAAAGGAACTCACATTGTCAAAGTTTTACTCTTCCTGTCAACACCCCCCCGCCCTTTTTTTTTTTGCATTATCTTTTTCCTTCAATATTTCCATTTTTTGGATTTTACTCACAGTTTGTTGGGGGTGGGCATGTGTCCTTATATACTGATTCACACTTTCTCTTCTAAGAGCAGTAAAATGGCCTCATGCATCCCATCATGTTCCTCATGGATCTAGTACTGTCTTCTTTACCTATATTGAGCCCCCTTTTCTGTCCCTATTTAACAATTCATTTGAAAAAGCATGTTTTCTTCAACAGTAAAATTAAGTAGTCCCCATCTGCTGGCCTTACATCAAGAGAAAAACTGAGCAAACTCCAGTGTATTATTTTTAACTAAAAAAAAAATTTTAGCTATTATTCCATGCTTATAATGCCAAGGAAATAAAAATAATAATGGAGATGAGATTTTATTAAACAAATAGCATGCTCAATATTGTATATTTGTGTATATTCTGAATGCAAAGGTTCTGTACTTCCTTATTTTACATCTTCAGGCAAACAAAACATTTTCTCACGGTATTTTTCCCTCACTGTGTAAAAGAATGGTGAAGACACAAATAAGAATGTAAAGCAATAAATTTAGGTTGATAATTTGAGACAATTCCCTAAGGAACATCCTGCCTTTAGTCTCTGTGTACCTGGCTCATTCCCACATGCTGATATACCATATGAAACAGACATTAATTCCACCTATTATCCTATAAACAATAAAAATTATCCTGTAAACAATAACAGATGTTTGTGTCAAGCTCAAATGCCTCAGTACCATAAAAAAATATGCAGAAGGGCAGACACTGATGTTCATGATGCAATTTGTTCAGTCTCTTCATTTAGTTTATTTGTAGCACTTCATTTCCAGTAACAAGTAAATTGCCCCCTTTCTTGTGTTTTCTCTCCTTATTTGATTATTCTTACACCTCTTGCTATAACAGAAAACTGCTTGCATTTTGCCCAAGAGAAAACCCCCAGATACAAAGATTTCTTGTTTTCTCTTCCAACTATACTTCTTTCCTATCTTATTATCCTGTATCTTCTCATGCTGAGGATGTGCAAATCATGTCAGTGCCAACACGTAAGTAACAGTTAAACTCCTGACTGCTTTTGGAATTACATGGTTTTCCTATGACTTTTTTCAGGTGACACACAAAAAATCAGTTTTCTCTAACTGAAACAAACAAGATTCAACAAATCTCACCAATCAAATACAGGATGTCGCTTTTAGAATAGCAGGACATTTAAACCAAGATATTGCTCCACTTCTAAAGTTTCAATATAATTAAAACATTTAATTTGAAAACAGGCAGTTAACATCACACTTTAGACTATACTCTGTCAGAGGATCAGTATCAGTCCTTTTCCAAATGCTCTGGTCTATTTAAAAAAAGTAACAAATTCTTCAATGTATGTTATTATTACTTTTTAACACACCTTCGATAATCACTTTGTACACTTTGTTGATGGATAATAAGCTTTAAGTACCAGTTTATATATTTAGCAATTAAGCAGAGTTATGTAATTGTCAGCAGGAACAGATGAGCAGCTGAAACATTAACAGCGAAGTAATAACCCATGAAGTAAATTTTAGCTGCATGTGCATGGTTAGCTTTTCTAACACCCAAGAAATACCTAAATCAAAACACAGACCAAAACTGAAAACTGACTGGTTTATATATGCTGACTCTGAAGTCACTCAGGTGTCATTTCAGTGACAGGTAATCAAGGTAACACTTGTGACTCAGATTTTACTTTCTGTCTTAGATGACCCAATGCCCAGCTTGCTTCTTCCAGACACATTCCAAGGTTTCACCAACCCAACCGACCATCTGTGAACACCCATTACACCAATTTCCATGGAATTAACAGCAATATGGATTAAAATGAAAATCAAAATGTCGCACAAAGCCATTATGTAAAATGGCACTTTGAGTCAACTGAAATTTGGACAATGACTTTCTCAGATTTAACCTAAATTTTTTTATTCTTCTCTTAGGAATTTATTCGTCTTCCAATCTTTCTCTGAAGCAGTTTGTTTTGTCATCTGGGGGGGGGGGGTGTTTGTTTTTTTGGGGGGAGGGTTTAAGTTTTATAATACATAGAAGTAGACACAGTTGAAGGTTGTGTCTCACCTACACAGAGCTCACAGGACTATACTTTTTAGAAGGTTTTTATTATGAAATGCTGACATTTTACATCAATTAGAAGTTTTACAAAATGAAGATCTCAATAATGTGGAGAATTTCTTTAGCTCCAAGGATATTTTAATAATTTAGCAAGTTTTTTCCCGGTTTTTCAAATATGTCATGAAATTTTCACATTTTTCATAGCAATCCTGCAGCATAAAATAGAAGATCCATTGGTTCCAAAGTTTTCTCAAGAATGCTACTTTGAGTTACTATTTCAGGTGACATCACAATTAAAAGGCAGTTTTTTAAAACTGCCCAACTTTTTGGTTGAACATTTATCTTTTTTCTTTTGTTTGGGTTTTGATTTGGGTTGTTTTAATTTCGGTTTTTATGTTCTGATATGTTAGGAGGGCTGGGATGCACATGTTCCACTTCCAGAAAGAACAAGAAGAAGATTTTGAAGTCAAATCTGTCACACCACTGAGTAGGTGCTCAGCTATTCTAACCAGTCCTGCAAACTTCCTCATGTAACAGTGGAAATAGAAGAGCAAGAGAAACAAGGAGGTTTCTCCAACCATTACAGAACCTGAACAAAAGCCAACTATAACTAAGAGATACTCAACAACTATTTTAGTGGGGATTGAAGCAAGATCTGTAATATCTAGTTACTCAAGTAGCACCAGTAGTAGTAGTAGTAATGACAGTAATACACTTACACACTGGTGCCTTTACAACAAATATGGGGAATATAATTATTGCAACAACTTGTAAAATATGCATGACCACTTAACCCACTACATATTATCATAAGACAGAGCACTTCAAGAAAATCAGCCTCACTGGGAAGAGTACTCAAAGTACAGCATCAGTCTGAGAGCTGCAAAGCTGCAAAACTTCTTCCCCCTAAAGTGCAGCAATTTGTTCTGACATACCATTATGCCACGATATTATCACATATGCTGATCAGTCAGAACACTATTTTAGTGTGATTTTAATGGGACCTTTGCCCATTTTTGCCCATTTAGATGCAAATGCATGTTTCAAGAAAACCCAAAAAATTCTACTTAAGCTGTAAAAGTCAGAGAATGTATCACAATGCTACATTATTGATACTACTTACTGATGATGAGCCCAACATGGATTTTGGAGACCTTATAATTCCAGCTATGGAATGACGTATAGTATCAAATCTTGAGACTTTGTCCTTCTTGTCCTAGGACAGAAAGAAGAATTTCAAATGAAAACAAGCAAATATGTATGATAATTGATTTACTGAGAATGTGCAATACAGGCTCCTGAATTTAATTTAAAAATAAAAGAGAGGGACTCAGCATCTACTGAACCAAACCTGTAAGTGCCAACATCAGCTGGATTAAGATAACTCAGACTGATTTAACTGCTGACTAGGTCTCTTTTCTTAAATATTTTTTACAATTATTTTAAGTGTAAAACCAAAATTCTTTTACACCCTAAAAACATGGGACGTAATTGTCAGTTCTCTTGAAATAACTTTCACTTTAAAAGGACGATGATTTGAAAACATAAAATAAGAAAACCCCACATAATAAGACCCCCTGCTTATGTACATTAGCCTTATTTAATATATGTTTAGGCTTTTTTTTCCATTCATTAGCAAGTTCTTCTCTAACAACAGACTACTTGTTAATGTTAGTACCCATCAGTGCAGGCTCTGGGATCCATTTCTTTTCTGGCCCTACTGTAAACCATAAATGCAGCCACTGCCTGGATTCAAAATTCTGCAAGAAAAGGGCACTGACAGCAACAGTGAAACAGCCTTTAAGCATCTCTAGTTCAGATAAGTCAATGTAAATTCCAAGGTCTCATAACCTGACTTAGTCCAAAGACTGTGTATCTCTTAATCTCTTACTATGAGTTCTCAGAATTAATAACAATCTTAAGAAAAAGAATGCACTTTTAACACTGACAAACTGAGTTTATTGCCTGCAAATCTCCCTCAGAAACAGCAAAGATATTTTAATGAGCACTTGCAAAGTAAATAAGCCTGAAGCAGAGAAATCACACATTAACAACCTCATTCTAATTAGCTAAAGATTACCTAAACTGTAAGAAAGTGATAATGGAGACGACTACAACTGTTTGCTGGTGTTACAAAGAAAAGCTGCTTCCAAATTTACATTGGACAGAAAAAAAACCAAAAACATGATAATGTAGTAACTGCAGCTTCAGTTTATTCCAGGACTTCCAAACAAGTAACAAAATCTATTAATTCTGTACAATAATAGTGTTTGAAAATGATTCCCAAATACAATTCTGTTTACAGGTGGCGTGGGTCAACAGGATACGGGCTAATCATTGCCCTGGCAAAACTCTACAGTTTGCCTTAATTTTTATTCTGCTAAAAAATAGTGCAAATACCAGTCAAATTGTCGAACACTAATAGGGACTGTATCAGTCAAGGAAATATTCATTAACTATGTGCCCACTTACCCAACCATAACGTTTTTATTCCTTTCATCAAACTCAAGTAATATTGTATGCCAACTAATTTTACATTCATAAACCAACTTTGTTCTGAATCCTAATTTTTATTCTTTTATAATACTGCTGAATTACACTGGCTTTACAAAAAAATAAATCCCATTAAAAATTAGACACAGAGTCTATTTTTGGTTGCATGCTGGTTGTGGAATGATCCATTAGTTTCACACATCTCTTCATGCATGAGCCCTGAGATTTAACAGCAATTAAATGTATACTTCTTAATGACAGGAAAAAATAAGTTACCAAAAGATGCATGAATTCTACTACACTTCCACTAACCAACCTTGAGAGTTTTCTTTTCTGTCAACACGAACAGCCTGCTTATCTAATGACAATATCAAACTACAACTTCCACCAGTTTCTCCTTAAAAAAAGTATTTCTAACAAGAGGGATTTTTCTGACTCCAAGTCCCAGACTCATGGACTGGGCCAGCTGAGACCTCTGACAGGCTCCACTGAATACAGAGGCAAGTAGTTGCATTAGATAGTGTGAGTACCGAAATGTGGATTCAGGGGATAAACTTCGGCTTTGTTAAAAATGTAGCACATGTCCTGTTCAGACTGCAGTACATTTATGAACACTATTTAGCATTTCCTAGCACTGTCCCTCTGACATACTGAAACTACTCTCTATCTTACAACAATGAAGATTCAGAACTCATCTGCACAGCACACACTATCAAATACATGAAAAATACAACTGTAGCCTGTACTGAGCTTATTTATTCTATATTAAAATATTCTACATTTTTAGGGCAACCAGAATAAAACTGGAGCAGCAAAAGTGGCCTTGTAGAGAATTTTTTTTGCCCAGCTGCAGGTCCCTGGAGAGGGACCCATTAGATCTTGTAAGAAAACAATTTTCTCTGCAAACAGTACACTCACGAGTATGAAGAGATTTTTCTATGCACATTAATTTTTCTCCACTAAGCTAGTGTAAGACTACAACCCAGAATATCTCATCTATTTCCTTTCACACATATACACATGCCTTGTGTGTGTACAATCTTACCAGTTAAATCAGAGTGTTGTATTAAGCCTGATTTACAAAATAAAAGCAAATACACATCAGAGTTGTCTTTCAGAGATCTCCACCTTAATCACATTAAATTTTGAATGCCTCAGTCAAGGCCCTCTCAACTTAGCAAAGGATTTAGTAGATAAAATAACCATCTCAAGGTATTAGGTCATTTAAAATTTCTGGAGGAATCCAACAGAGGGCAGAGAGTCTGTGTCCTCAGGAAGAAAGTTCATTATTCCACACAATGCTCATTCCAACAGACATCACATGTCACCAGGCAGCACAACCACCATGGCTGTGCAGTCACAACACAAGCCTCAAATACTCTGAGATGAGCTCAGTTGGTTAAAACTTGGTTGTAATAATGCCAAGGTCATGGGTTCAATCCCCTGTGTGGGCCATTGACTTAAGAGTTGTATTCAATGATCCTTGAGGGTCCTTCCAACTCAGAATGGTCTGTGATTCTACAATCTAAGTAAGACGTGTAACTATCAGACCAACAAACTTGAGACAGACACTGGGAAGGAATTGGGATTCCTGCACCAGGGATGCTGTAGGGACCATTATGGAGCAGCAGTGCTTGCCGGCACACACAATGCAGGTGCCAAAACATGTCAGCTGATTCACCGTCATTTTGGCATAAATGAGATACTTTCACAGAAATTAACAAAATAGTACCACATTATGTTATACTACACCAGTTTCATTAAAAAAGGAAACTAATCTGTGGGCCATAATATCTTATGCAATGGCAGAATTACTGCAGAATAAACTGTAATTTACCATTTAGAAGCCAGTGCCATAGTTTGAAGCCCAGATGGAAATTAAGCACCATGCAGCCACCTGCTCAAACCTGCCCCTCCCTGTCCCCACCAAGTGGAATTGGGGAGGAGAAGCAAAGTAAAACTTGTCTATTGACATAAGAACAGTTTAATAATCAAAGTAAAACAGAGTAATAATGGTAAATGTTAATAATACTGATCATAAGAAGGGAAAAACAAGTGATGCACAATGCTGAAACCAGGACACTAAGTATATATGAAAACACACACTGGCATCACAGAACATCTTAAACCTATTTTTTAAACTTTCTTTAAACACACCTGGCATGAGAGGACATAATACAGGGAATTATGAAAAATGCATTGATATTTACTTTTTACCACTAGTCATATCTCTAACCACGCCCCACAATGAATTAAAATTAACTATGTCATAAACTAGATATAATGGGGGAGGGAGATACCATCAGATTTAACAGTGGTAAGTTGTGGGACGTGCCATCCCATTCATACCAGTGAGATGTCCAGAGCCTGGAGAGGGTACACAGGTCAGCAGGATAATACTGGAAAGAACACCAAGGAATTCCAGCCATTCCAGACCCTCAGCTTCCCCAGGAGCCCAGTTAAATTCCTCTATGCTAATGCACACAGTGGGAGAATAAACAGCAGAACTAGAGATGTGCTCACACCCACAGGGCTACAACCCCACTGGTACCACTGAAGCACGGTGGGGCAGCTCCTGTGGATACAGCCCCCTTAGGAGCAGTGTCAGTGACCAGCTCTGCCAGGAGATGGATGGGGAGCTGACTGAGATCTTATGGATCAGGATCCTGTGACCAGGAAGACCAAGCAGGTGAGTCGCTCCACAGACAGACAGGAGCACACTCATGTTGCCAAGCCCTGGTCCTCATGGGGGACTTCACCCACCCCAACATCTCTTGGAGGAGCAACACAGCAGGGAACAGCCAATCCAGGAATTTCCTGGAATGCACTGAATAGAGGAGCCAGCGAGGAGAGGTGCTGGAACAGACCTTGTTCTCACCAACAAGGAGGGGCTGGAGGAGAATGTGAAGCTCAAGGTCTGCCTGGGCTGCAGAGGCCATGAAATGGTGGAGTTTGAGGTCCTTGGGCAAACAAGGAAGGCAGCAAGAAGGAAGCTCACTGCCATGGACTTCAGGAGAAGACACTCTCGTCTCTCCAAGGATAACTTGTGGCAAACAAATTACAAGAGTCCTCTGACATATTTCACAGGCAACTGGTTTTGGACACAGCAGAACTTTTAAGTTTTCAGCCAAAAAACAAGGAATGCTGAAACCCCATTCCTAGCTGTATACACGTCAGCCAGCCTTTTCATTCCAGCTGCAATGAAGTAAGAGGCTGGAGAGAGATCTAAGACAAACATAAAACAAAATTAATGCTTCTGAGGGACAGGCAAATAGTGACCCTATCTCTACTGATCAAAAGGTGAAAGACTATCAGTAAGAGAGACAAAGGACAATGCAGCATATATTGAATATTCCTAAAACACTTGTCAGACATGTACATATAGTGATATAAATAAGACTATACTGTAACATCATTCCATTCAAAGAAAAAAATGCCTCATGAGTCAGATGCAAACCATCTGCATGGATACAGAAGTTGAATGTGGGCTTGCAAATTAAATCAGAGAACGTTCACGGGAAATTTAGAGGAAATAGAATGAGAACTCTCCAACTGAAAGAGAAAATGCTCTCAGAAAAAAGGGGATTTCAATTAGAAGAACATAATCAGTGATATCTAAAAGATGAGCATGACAGCACTGTTTCTGTGATCTGGCTGGGGAACTGGTCCTCAGAGGTTTTGATGAAAACGATTTTAGTGCAGTACAAGAGCTCTCAGATTAAACCAGAAGGGAGGAATTCCAGTAGCTACTACAAACAACTTGTATGTTCAATGGACATACAGATAAAAAAGGCATAGCAGACAGTATCTGCCAGTGCAATTAAGGTAGTTTTCATAAAGTGAATGCTCGCTTCATGCTGTGTTTGAAGATACAATTTCCCTTATGAAAAAGGAGCCAAAACAACACTCAGCTTAAGGCCTCAAGTTTAGACAATGGGGAGAACAAGGAACATTTTTGGGGTTTAGGAGGCTATAGATGTATGATGTGAGAATTAAGGTTTGTGACTTGCAAGCAGGAATTCTTCAAAATAGAGAAAATAATTTTCTGAAAATGATCCCCAGCATTAGTCACTTCAGTAGTGGAAATTAAAAGTTAGTTATAAAACGCCTCAAAAGCACATAATAAATGTAGACTATGATATGAACTCTGCTTTGTCTATTGATGAGTGGATATACCAACTAAAAAACCTTTGTGTGTGTGTTTTATAGACATTAGCACATACTAAAAAAGATGTAAATGCTGACACACTAAAACGTGAGCATACAGTATAACATGGACAATATCTCTGAAGTTTATTATTTGATTTCAGAAATAAAGTTAATATCATACCTCAAAAGGCCTTTTTTCTATCCATGACAGAACTGAATATCTCAGGAAGATCTCATGTAGAAAACCACATAAAGAGTCTGCTATCTTTACCAAAAACCCCTCCAGTGTACTTTCAACCATTAACATGGCACTCACACACAGAATGAGTTGCTGGCTGAATATGAGCTGATTGTTTGACTTGAACAGATCATCTGTCTCTGCAGCACCTTTCCAGTAATCACAATATTAATTTTCTTAGTTTCCTATTGTAGATAGCTGGAATGGAGAGCAGCACCGTGCAGTGCCATGTAGATAAAGCACAGAGTTATTAAAAAGTAAAGCATTCAAAGCTAATTAAAAATATCCCAAGTACACAGAGAAACCAATTAAACAACATACCTATTCAAAAACAATTTTTTGATAAGCAACATTTTCTGTTTTTAACACAAGTATTACTTTCCAAAGCAGCAGAAATTATGCATAATTGATGTACACATATTGAAAAACACTGCACTGGATGCAAATTAATGTTCCACACTCTGAATTGCAGAGGGTAGCCTGTAAAACAAAACTTACTAGTGTGAAATTTAAGAACAGTTATATTTTCTCAGACCAAAGGCATATCCCATACCATGCCAGTGGCCTAATAACCTGCAAGAAAAAGAGAACAACAATTCTTCAGAGCATGTCTTTGTCCTCCAAAGATCTGTGGTGTAAGATCTGCCTTACCAGTGCCAGATGTGAGGTGTCCACATGTAGCAGTCATGGGAGGACTCTCCTTTCACATTTTTCAGCTGCTTTCTCAATCTATATAAATTATTACAACTCACTGCTGTAGCAACCAGTTGCACAACCTAATTACATGTTTATGAAGAAGATGGTTGTGTGAATCATGTACCTACTGTGCCTATTTGCTGGTTCCTACTCCTTGCTTCTGCAGATGCAGGGAACAGTCATTATTCCCTATTCACTTTCCCAATGTCATCCCAGACCAAACACTGAACAAATCTTTACTACATTTCCCTATATCAAAAATAGCATGGCCAGCAGGCCCAGGGCAGTGACCCTTCCCCTGGACTCTGCCTTGGGGAGGCCACACCTTGAGTGTTGGGTTCAGTTCTGGGCCCCTCAGTTCAGGAAAGAGATTGCGGGGCTGGAGCGGGGCCAGAGAAGAGCAACGAGGCTGGTGAAGGGACTGGAACACAAGTGCTGTGGGGAGAGGCTGAGGGAGCTGGGGGTGTTTAGCTTGGAGAAGAGGAGGCTCAGAGGTGACCTCAGCACTGTCTAGAACTCCCTGAAGGGAAGTTCTGGCCAGGTGGGGGTTGGTCTCTTCTCCCAGGCACTCAGCAATAGGACAAGGGGGCACAATGGGCTCAAGCTCTGCCAGGGGAAATTGAAGTTGAAGAGCAGAAAAAAATTCTTTCCAGAGAGAGTGCTCAGGCATTGGAATGGGCTGCCCAGAGAGGGGGTGGATTCCCCATCCCTGGAGGTTTTTAACCTGAGATTGGCCGTGGCACTGAGTGCCATGATCTGGTAAAGGGACTGGAGTTGGACCAAGGGATGGACTGGATGATCTCAGACGTCTTTTCCAACCCAATCAAATCCATGATTCTATGATTCCTTTCAGTTTGCTTTTTCAAGTCTGTAGTGCCCAGCCTACTTATTCACTAATTCTACAGAAGCTCCCCCATGTATCTGAGCATGGTGTTGCCTTTCTGAATTCTCCTACATCAATTTGCTAATTTAGGGAGTTGACAATATGAGTGATTACATTAAGACAACCTCTTCTAGGTGGTACACAGTGAAAGATAATTTCTATTGAGAAAAACTCCACTTAGATACTACCAAAAAAAATCCCAATGAGGACAGTGATCAAACTGAAATAGGTTTCCCAGAGGGACTTCCAGCGTACAACATGAAGGTGACCCTGCTCTGAGTAAGAAGTGGGACCAGATGGCCTCCCTTAGATCTCCTCCAAAAAATATTCTGCAGTTCTATGGCATTTGGGAAACCCATGCCCAACAATTTATACAGTGATGTAATGTTTTCTGCTCTCTTCTCTCTTTCTTTCCTGAAAATTTCTGGCATGTTTTTTTCGTTGTGATCACCAAGCAAGAAAAGAGTGCCCTGGTATCTTCAGGAACATTTAGACCTTATCTTGAGGGGTACCTGAGAAGTCATTACTGGTGCATGTGAAATAAAGCACTGCTACTACAAGCTGGTCTGCAGGAATGCAATTGCACAATATGAAGCCAATATTAAAAAGTTTTAAAAGGCTGTTAGAAATAATATGTGTAATTTTTTAAAAGTCAAGGAATTTACCTAACTTACCATCAAAAAATATTTGCTTTCTTTCCAAATAAAGTTTTCTGCTCTTATGATTACTGGTATGTATGACTCCTTCTATACCTAAATCTTGTACTTTCAATACAGACTACAAAGTTGGTTTGCTTTGATTTGTTTTGGTTTGAGATTTTTTTCTTTGTCTGTTTTATGTTGTGTTTTTTCCAGGAAAACAGCAATAAGAAAAAGTATTAAACAAAAGATTGGTGAATTATTGGCAGACAAAAACCTGAAAGCCTTTGACAGATTTTACTTTAAAAAAGGATCATATGTCAGCAAATACTCTGTGTAAATAAATTATTTTTTTTTAAAAGAATCATGACTACTATATTATGATTGCCCCTTTGCTTTCTTTTTTGAAACACTATCTATCATAACAGAAAATAAAGTTAAGTTTTTTGCTCTACATTTTCTGTTTTAATTAAGAGTTTCAGAGGACTAATTTTTCAAGCTACATATGAAATGTCAGGGAAATGTCACCTTCATCTTTGAAATAATTAGTAAATCTTCCAAACACACAAATATGGATTAAAGGTCTTTAAGGAAGTAGAGCCCCTCTTAAATGAGGCTGGCAACAAAGCTTCCAGAAATGCAGTACATTTTATAACTACATTCCTAACAGCTTTTTTTATTTTTTTAAAAAAGATTATATTTTTATTTCACCAAATTATCATCAAAAATGTCAACAGTTCTCTCGAGAATAAGATTACTAAATGTACAGCACGTAAGATGAGGCACCGAGACCTTGCACAAAAACTGTTCCTGTGGAAGGCAAAAGCAGCCAGACAAAAGGCTTTTGCAATACAGAGAGGTCCCTGAAATTCAGTAAACTCTTTGCTTAACAAATGTTTCTCTTTGCCTAATAATGTATCTCTACATCACTAAATCCTAAGGCACATCCATTCACTGATCACATAATGATGCCAAATAAAAGGACATTTGATTTCAATAAAGGCAATTTAGGAAACCAATTCAGACTTCTGAAGGCTCAAAGACAAATTTAGAATGAATAGAAGCTTTTGAAAAATTAAGTTTAAATGCCATTACTTTATGTAACTGTGGAAACACGTAACAGGGAAAATGAAGACTTCCATCCTACAAAACCTCAGGCCAGCATGTACATTAATTGTTTCACTGATTTCAAGACCACTGTTATTAATCAACACTGCTATTATTTACTGAATGTACAAAATTTTTATTAATACTTACACTATCACACACTATCACTTCTCTAGTGTCAAGGAATAAAAAATTGCCAAATATCAGTCTGTACAGCACTTGCTACATGTGAAAGAGAAGAAGCTTTTCATGGCATGATCCCTCTTCTTCTTGGCTGCCATTGCCACATCACAACAGACTCCAGATATACACAGAATTCTCTCCTGCTACACTTCTGTGTCAGCTCATGAAGTTGCAACAGGAAAACATAAAACATTGCACAGAGTGCTCCCAGTTGCACAAAAGCAAGAAAGGTTGCACAGAATCATAGAATCATAAAATTATAGAATCATAGAATGGATTGGGTTGGAAAAGACCTCCGAGATCATCAAGCCCAACCCTTGGTCCAACTCTAGTCCCTTTACCAGATCATGGCACTCAGTGCCACGGCCAATCTCAGCTTAAAAACGTCCAGGGATGGGGAATCCACCCCCTCCCTCTCTGGGCAGGCCATTCCAGTGCCTGATTACTCTCACTGGAAAGAATTTTTTTCTGATGTCCAACTTAAATTTCCCCTGGCAGAGCTTGAGCCCATGCCCCTTGTCCTATTGCTGAGTGCCTGGGAGAAGAGACCAACCCCCACCTGGCCAGAACTTCCCTTCAGGTAGTTCTAGACAGTGCTGAGGTCACCTCTGAGCCTCCTCTTCTCCAGGCTGAACACCCCCAGCTCCCTCAGCCTCTCCCCAAAGGACTTAATTGGCATCTCACACCCTCTGGCAGGTCCCCATCCAAAAAACAACGGGAGTATGAATTAATTGCTGGTCACGATCAGCATCTGCCAGGACATCTTGTTCAACATCCAGACTGTGCTGCTGTTCACGAAAGTCAGCAATCACAACAAGTCAAAAACCTGTGAATGAACCTCTGTTCCAGGCCAGAACAAACAATCTGAACCAAAGACAACAACAGATACGAGGCAGGAGTACACAAATTGGATGGGAATGTACTACCTTTCTTCAAACACATTCCTGTTTCCAGACTTTTTCATACTCGTAATCTAGATATAATTCTTAGCCTAAAAACAAGCATTTATGGCAGTTACCCACACTAACAACATCACTGAATTAATGAGATTTCATGAAAGTGACTCGAAATTTCAAGAATAGAACCAGATTTAAAAAAGAAAAACAACAACATAAAGCTCATAATACCTTAGAGAAAAAATGTTAAGGGATCATAAAACATGCAAAGCAAACCATGTGAAAGGAAATTGTGTATTTTCATCAGCTAAACTTTACAGTTTGTCAGGTGGCTACGAAAAGCACGTTTTATTAGCTAGATAAAACATGCATCCACAAATCATTTCAATTTAACAATTCTTAGGAGCATTTTGGAAGCAAAGAGGTTCATTTTATTGTGTGCTTTGACACTGTATACAGCCAGCTGAAGTAGTTTCAGGTGTGTATGACCCAAATTCTCAGAAAACAGAGAAATACAGTAAGACCAGAACTGATGCCCCAAAGCTGTAACCAAGATCAAAATTACAGCTGCCATTTGAAGTGATAAGAGTCATCAATGTGAAATATGTTTTCAAACTAGTTACATACGTGCATAACACACACAGATTGATCATGTCATCTTTGGATCATATGTTACAAGAGAGAAGTTAAAAGGTAACTTTTAAAGTTAAAAAGGGGAAAAAACCCAAAACCCAACAAAACCTGAGCTAGAAAGAAAATTCTTGATAAGGTAATGGAAGAGATGGATTTTTTTCCACATTCACAAGTGTTATGATTTGTTACTCATATTTAAAAAACTTCATCTCTATTTGGCTGAACATCAACTGAAAATATCAGTTTTTCTCATCAATTTTTCTCCACTAATGAGGGACATCAGTGTAGTGAATAAATTATATGTCCTGAATTTTCATACACTCTTTTTTCCATAAAGGTAGAGAGTGGTTTAGGCACCTTAACAAATGACAGTATTCGGTCTTGGCACTTCCTCACTGCACAGGGAAGTTTTAGGTGGCCAGTAGCGAGCTGAACTTTTACAAAAAGTTTACAGCAAACTTTTCAAATGGATAAATATAATTTAAGAACTTACTTAAGAACCAAGCTACACACACAGAATTTCACACAATGAACTCAGCAGATGACACATATATAAACACAACTTCAGGACATTTTTACATAAGGATCCAGACCAGTGAACATCAGAAGTCTCGCAAAAAATGGCCAAAAGACCTCAATTCCTAATGTTCTCTGCAAGAGTCAGCTACTGAAATAGGCAGTGATTAAGATCACCCACAGCTACCACAAGCATGTTGGTGAATTCCTGAAAAGCAGTGCACATGCCAAAGAATGACATTTGGAATGGAAATTACTAACCACAAACGTAAAATAACAGTAATAGGCTTGGTAGAAATCCTTATATTTACACACTCTGCAGAGTGAGAAACACAAACCATTCTCCTTTTGTCATTACTAGGAAAACCTGTGTTTGTTTTTTTTAAACCTCCAGAACTCCTAGACAGGAAGCCAAGCCACGTTTCAGCAGAGCACAACACAAAATCTGTTTTCAATCCTTTGCTCCTGACCTGCACAGGCAAAGGCCCTCTGGTCCCACTGAGTGAAGTGGCTCTGGTATCTTTACAAAAGATGGTCTCATAAAGCAAATCTTTATGTCAGTTTGTAGGTGGGGGATGAGAAGGCAGCAGAGAGGAAAATGACAGATCAGAGCCACAAGCAGCTGAGTTACTGCTGCCATAGAGGGTAGTCCAAAGATGTTCCAGGAATGTACAGGGAATACAGACCTAAGGCAAGGGGTCAATGAGAAGGATGGTTTGAAGGTTTCTTCCTAGAGATACTAAAACCAAAATTTTGCCTGACCTCCACCTAAGCAAAGGTTTCATTCGAATCAAGATTTTCTAGGGAGGACTGCATTTTAGAGTTCAGCATTTTGTATCCAGAGAAGACCTGGATCCAGTAACTGGATGCTGTATCAGCTGCATAAAGGGAAAACTAAAGCTACAGGTGCAAGTACTCTGTGCATCAGCCAAGGTAGCAGAGCAGAGTGCCAGCTGGGGGTTATGCAGCCCAAAGACATCTAAATGCAGTATTCACAAACATAACATGAACTGAATATAACATCTGTTAGTGACTGCACTTAGTACACAGGTCAACCACTTCAATTAGAAGGCACTACACTGAAACAGGAGGAATGACACAGTTTTTCCATATCTCACTAAATGTATTTAAAAGCTGTTGAGTTTGGTTGCTTTTTAGTCACAGATACAGACAGTAATGCCTACTAAAGATAAGTGCCTGACAAATCTAGTGGTGGAGTCCAGATTTTAGGCATTTAAGTCCAAGAAACTCTGATCAGATCCCTGGAAGGGATGAGAGGCACTAAAGCAGCTACACCCTGAAGTGCCAAGAGCTTTTAGGGGAACAGCAGACAGAGTGAACATGTAAGGGAGGAAGAGGAAACAAGAACAGCATCATGCATATTGCATGACCTGCAAATCTGTAAGGAACCATAAATCCTTCTATGGTTCACAAGATGCCAAGAACTAAACACTCAGCAGCTGTGGACTCCCAGGCTGTAGGCAGGGACTGGCAACCCAACCTTTGCGGAGATCTGTGCCAACCTACAGAAAACAGTGTTCTCTCAGGGGATGGGGTGGGGAAAACCCCGAGTCTTCCCCTAACTTGTTTGTAGAGTCTCTCCAGCCAATCAACACACGACTGCATCAGAGGTGCAATGATTTGTTATTATACATTTCTGACTAATAGAAACATAACATTTCTTGGATTCTGCACTCTAGGTGCTGGCACCTACCAATCAGAACCTCTCTCATATTTCATTGACTGGCTCCAGCTGACTCACTGACTGGCTTTACTGAATCCACCTGTCCAGCTACGTCAAGCAGAAAGAAACAGCATCACATGTTATTTTATCTGGCAGGATACAAAGCTAATTCTTCTTTCAATAAACAGTGTTATTAAATACGGACTGGTGATTGCATCCTTTTTCAAAAATCATATTGTGAGAGGATGCATTTGTATTATCACCACAAAACAAAGTTTCATGCAGTTAATCTCAAAGAGTTTCAGTCCAATGGACACAACAGGTCCTAAGCCAGATCCACATTGACATCAGCTGTATTAGAGAATAAAACTGAATCTGTCCTAACTGGAAAGAGCTTGTAGTATGCCAAGATTCAAATTTGATCAGGTACTTCTGTTTGATAGCTAGCACAGTCAGAATGACACGTTTGCTTTTGGTTTTCACAAATCCCTGTTTATCCACAAAATCAGCTTACATGTTAGTAGATAAAATGATAGAGTGACTTTGTGACAGCTGCAACACACAACTTGAGCAGCGTATCTGAGGTAGGCTTAACGAGTAATCTCTGTAGAGTGCCAAAACCACAACTATCTGCCAATTTCACAGATTTCACAGAATATTCTGAGTTGGAAGGGACCCACAAGGATCACTGAGTCCAACTCTTAAGTGAATGGCCCACAATTTAAGCAACAGAACAGTAAAAATGCAAACCCTAGAAACAGGCAGTGTTCAAATTCTACTCTGAGTAAAGCCTGTGGTCCACTGAACTCATGTATAGATCACAGCTATAAATCATAAACACAAACAAAACTATTCTGAAAATACAGACATCAAGGAAGAAGGACTCAGTGTGCAAGTCTCACTAATGGGATGAATGAATAACAGATTTCAACCCTATCCAAGCTGAAGTTCATAAATTTTATCTAGCACAATGAGCCAAAATAAACAAGCAGCTTTTTTCTGCACAAATACAGAAAGACTTTGAGTTATGCTCAGTCAACAGATGGAGCCTTTCACATGTTTCAGTCATTACAAAAAAGGTCTGTCCAACAAGCAGTCTCTCCTCGAAGGTCACAGTACTTATTAAGCATCCTCAAGCTGTTTTTCAAATCGAAGGCCAGTCTCCCCTGTTACTGAAAAAACTCCTGTTGCATGTCCCAAAAAAAGGAATAATTTCTACAGTTTATGAGTATAGTTACATATGACTCAATGCATCAACTTCTCAAAACATATGTTGAAAAAAAACCCTGAGAAAATACTTCTCACCGTGGTAGAAAATCCTTTTTTCCTCACTTATCACATGTTATAAAGCTACATTTCATTATCACAGTGTTCCCAAGACAGTTCAAAGCCAGCATCAAAATGTAGATACAACTATCCCTATAAACAGAGTTAATTTACTAGTTATATCTATAAATCTGTATCTATATTTATATCTCTCTATATATCTATTTATATCTATATTTATATATGTATATATTTATATATGTATATCTATATTTATATCTATATATCTATATTTATATATGTGTATATTTATATATTATATATTTATTTATATATTTATATATCTATATTTATATAGATAGAGATTTATAGATATAACTAGTAAATTAACTCTGTTTATAGGGATAGTTGTATCTACATTTTGATGCTGGCATTGAACTGCCTTGGGAACACTGTGATAATAGCTATATGATATATGATAGATATAAATATATCTATATCTATATAAATATGTATCTTTATAAATCCTTACAGACTAAACAGATCAACCACACAAAAGCAGCAAGACCTGAAGTGGACCAAACCCTTCCAATACACAACCAGAGCTTTGGGTACCACCACAGAAGAGCTCGAGAAGAAAAAAGTTGCATTTTTTTCAAGGAAGTCATTCAAAACATCTACATGGGACTGGCAGACATGAGTCACAGCTTGATGTCAGGCAGGATCCCTCAGGCTAATCTAAACTTACACACAGTGGTCTGAAAATTGGATTGCCATTCTGGTTTCCTGGACAGTAGCTGGCAAGAACTTCCCCACATGGCTGAAAGTAAGTAGAAGCCACAAAGCAAATCATACACTTAAATCTGGCAATAAACTACCAGTGGCACTATATGAAAACCATAAATCATAATTTCAAGAATTATTTTAGGACTTTTAGAAGCATAATAATTACTTTTAAGGACAAGAGGGTATTTTTAATCAGCCACTTAATAAGAACTAGACAAAAGCAGAGAGGTGATTCGAAGCAGCCCAATTCTATCACATTGCTTTCTGTGTGTTCCCTAGAGCCCATGAGAAGTTAATAACCCCATTAAATTGGTCCCATCACTATGAAAAAGATGCAAGAAGCCAAGGGTGATGACTCTGGCAGAGAGTTAATGCTTTCCTCCCAACACACAAACATTCCCACACATACTGAAACATCTGCTGGACACCAGTATGCAATTTCTGTTCAAAGGGAAACTTCTGAGAGAAGCTTCCCTAATCCACAGAGATTTTGACTGAAATAACAAATCCCCAGTGGGTATGCAGTGCTGCAACAGTACCGTGGTGAAACCTTCTTCCTCCAGGCAAAAATACTGGTCTTGCAACATTTTTGGCAGTTCAAGAGAGATATATATATACTTATCTCAAGTGCTTATTTCTCACTTTCACACAGAGAGCAATAAACTAATTCTGCACTTCAAATATTCTAAGAGTTTTGTTTCTGTGAATGAGCCACCTCCCTCAGTTCCTCACAAAGTTTGCATACTCTCCTAATTTTGCCTTTCCCCAAGACTAGGCTATTGCCCAACACTTCTTGCTAACCTTAAGAAGTATTTAATTTCTGAGCCTTAGTGTGAATTTAATCTTTTACTTCAGAAGGTTTTAGGTACATTCACTGGGAAGAGGTTTGACAGCTCCACTGACCTCTCCTCTTGTAAATTCTGGACCAGTCAGTAATACCCACATGGGACAAAGTATGACTGGTTTTATCTATTACCTGCAGGTCTCTGTTTTGTCCTTCCTCTGATGTATTCCCATCAGGCAAGTCAGACTTACAAAAAGAAGCAGCAGACACTAGAACATGCTCACTATGAGAGAAAGAGGAATAAAATTCATTGTCCACACTTCCTAGAAGCATCTGACATTTGGGGCATTTTGGCTCTATCTTAAATTCTGGCTGTAAGCCAGAAACACAGGTCCCAGCCAGCAAGCTTGGGAAGTGGCTCAAAACAAAGGTCACTGTCCAGGCCTCCAACAAATACAACTGTTTATTGCCAAGTCTTCTAAGAACTAATCGACAAAATTTCTACAACATGACTGGACTGACAGCATTTCCTCTGGTGAGCCTAAAATAAAAAAAAAACTGATTAAGGATACCAATGCTGCACAGATTAAATTTCACCCTCTTTGTATTGACAAATAAGTTAAAATCTTGAAACAGCATAGTGGAAGTGTATAAGGTTTACAAATATATAAACCAACTAACTGTGAAGGGCTCCCCTACCATGCCCTGTTATAATCTCAGTTTTATATAAATGTCATGAGCCTCAAATCACTACAGAATTACTTACAAGGACAGATAAGGGAGATGTCTGGCAATGCATTACAAAGCGTAAGAATGCCTCAATTCTTCTGAATCAAAAAGAAAAATGACAAATTTATCTCTACTGTTGAGCTTTCTGCTATTGCTGCAATGGGCTGCCACAGAAGGCAGTCATTTTCCTGCACTTATGTGAAAATAAAGTTTCTGTATAACGTGAGACAGCACGGGAAAAGGAGACCCCCTTTTAGGGGGGCAGGTGCATCTCTCAGCTGATTATGCTTCAGGACTTTATGATCCATCATCTAGAATGTATGTAATGCAGCATCTTTAGTCACACAGCCAACTCCTGTAAATGCCCTTTCATATCTATGTAACTGACTGCGAAAAATTCAAAACATACAAATGGATTACATTTGTCAATTTCAATTTTAGTGAGAGCCCTGAAAATATTCACTGCAAACCCAAACCTGCAGAGGAAGACTCTGACTATTGGTTTGCTGATCACACTATAAGCAGCACCAAGTCAAGGGTTCTAAAAAGCAGGGATGGAAAGACAAAACATTCACTTTTGGTAGAATGATTTACAAACAATAAAAGTAGCACTTCAGCTCTGTTTCATCCATTTAATATTTTTCTTCTGTAACAACTAAGAATTAATTTTTAATTATCACAGTCTTCACCAAAAGCTGGCTTATCTTACTTTTACAGCAATCATAAGATCTCTGAAGCCTTTTAAAAAGGAATGACAAATAGTAAAAGCAATTATGTATGAGGTGAACTTTTACATTTTTTCCTTTTGAGTAATTCTGCTACAATATTTGGATTATTCCGTCATTAGCAGTCTTTTGGCACTGAGCTCCACCTGCTGACAAGTCTTTCAAGTACTGCAGAGCTCCCAAACCAAGTCTCAGTTTTATCACTGTTCCAGTATAATGCTGCAGTGCACAAAATAAATCCATATGAAATACTTCTACGGTGAGAACATCGTATTATTTTAAATACATATTCTTAAAAATAATGGATTTGTGCCTTTATAAAATCTGTTTGTACCATGTAAGGAAAAAGGTGAAGACACATTAGAGTGGCACACAGACTTCACTATATTATTGGTAAACAAGATTAATTACTATTTTATATTAACTAAATCCATTGCCTGGCTTAAGCACTCCCTGAAGATTTCCTATGCTGCAACAATTTCCAAGGCAATACTGATGCTGTAAATGTAAAGCCTTACCATGAAATACAAATTTGCATAATTGAACTTAATTACCTGAGTAAATGTTTAGCTGGCACTGCAATATTCAAAAAATTAATTATATTTTTATTTCTAATCTGATCATTACACGTACAAAGTTTTGCTGCTGTTGTTTTCTTCATTTGAATTATCACAGACCACTGCCATGCTTTGTTGATCATATTAACAGCAAAAATGCCACATGTATCTAGGACAAATGACAGGCCACACATCCACTGACTGAGCACCTAGAAATTGAAAAGTTAGCTCAAGTAGCTTCCAGTTACTGGCTAATGATATGTAACAGTTTGGCTATTACTCCATTTTTGGCAAAATATATCTGTTTACAAGGAATAACCAGCTTTTCCTTAGTATCTGCCTCCAAACTTGTTAACGTAAGTACAGAAGAAAATGTAAATTCTCATTCTCCCATCAACACAGTGTATAGTATAACTGTGTAAGATTTTGTCTGCAATGGATAGTTCAGTAGAAAAATATAACTGCTAGAAACAATAAAATATGTTTCATTTTGCCACACACCATGACATAATTGCTAAATGCCATGTTCAGGAAAAAGCAAAAATAGATTTTTTTTCAATTCCTTGCTATGATAACATGATTGAACAAAATAGAATCATTCAGCAATTTTCTTTTTTTCTAAAATATGTACATGAATAACAATACACAGTTAACATTCCACAAAAAAAAATGAAATATATTGACTAAACCAAAACCCAGTGAAGACACTAGCAGAGTATGAGACTTCCTGCAGCCAAGAGGCAAAAAAAGAACACAGGAATGAAGTTCTAAGATGCATGTAACATGACATTGTCTATAAAAACACATCTAACAGCATTTCAAAGTTTCACTCCTTGTTAGTGTTCTATTATGGAATTACATAATGTAAGAGATGGAAAACAAAAAAATTTGAGCACTATTACACCATGAGATTGGCTGTATTTATAATATAAATACTTAGATATGAAACTTTACAAAACTGCTTTGCACATCCTGTTTTTCATTTTAATTTACAAAAAAAAATCACTTGTGACTGAGGACATGAAAATTTACTTCACATGGATGCTGACAACACAAGTCAATTATGATTTTGTAATTCTTTGGAATTACAAAAGAATTTGTAAAGAATTTGCAAAACAAGTGTTTATGATTAGTTTCTGAAAAGAAATAAATAACCACATTCAAAAGTGCAGTATCAGAGTAACATTCAGAAGACCTTCTCTCATATAAGGAGAAGAAACCTAAACGAATTTATAGCTGGAGAAACAATGATCCTCTTGAATGATACAAGGATGAGCCACCAGCAGCAAGAACATTTCATTTCTGATCATTTAGCAGCTCTCTAATATTGAAGTGTTTTAGTAAACAAAACAAAAAAATCCCATTATAAAAACCTCCAGGATGTTTATTTATACAAACAGCCCAACAGGGTATTATTTTTCTATCTTGAGATACTGACAAGACAGCTCTCTCAGGGCACAGCAATTTAAAAAAATATAGTTTATTTTACACTGTGGTTGTATCTACCTCTGTTTAGTCACTTCTATTCATACATGGTATCAGCTCAAGAGTTAAAGAAAACTTACTCAAGGGAAATCACCCATCACTTAAGTTGGTCATATTCCCACAGTTCAGTCATAGTAAGGGCAAATCATGCCTGGCAATCTGGTGCCTACCACGACGGGCTGACTGCAGCAGCAAACAAGGGAAGAATGACTCCCAACTAATGTCATCCACCCAGACTCTGTAAGGCCTTCCACACAGTCCCATAAGAAATCCTTATCCCAGGCTGGAAAGATGCGGGATTGAAGGGTGGACCACTCTGTGGAATAGGGAATTTGCTGGATGGACTTAGAGCCAGAGAGTTGTGTCAATGGCTCTGTGTCCAGGCAGGGCTGGTGATGAGTCATGTCCCTCAGGACTCTGCCTTGGGACTGTGACCCCTTAGTATTTTCATCAGTGACACAGATAGTGAGATCCAATGTGTCCTCAGCAAGTCTGCAGATGGCACGAGGCTGAGGGGCACAGGTGACACAACAGAGGGATATAATGCCAGCCAGAGTGCCCTGGATAAACTTGGGAAGTGGGCCCATGGGAACCTCATGAAGTTCAGCAAGTCCAAGTGCAGTGTGCTGCAGCTGGGTTGGCACAATCCTAGACATGAGCAAAGACTGGGAGAAGAACTCGGAGAGAGCAGCTCTGCTGAGAAGGACTTTTGCTGGCAGACAAAAAGATGAATGTGAGCCACCAGTGCAGGCTTGCAGTCCAAAGGGCCAACCATGTCCTGGGCTACATCCAAAGCAGTGTGGGCAGCAGGTCAAGGAAGGTGATTCTCCTCCTCTACTCTGCCCTTGCGAGACTCCACCTGGAGTGCTGTGTCCAGGTCTGAGGTTCTCCACACAAGGAAGACATGGAACAAATCTAAAGGAGAGCCACTGGGTTGATCACAGGGCTTGAGCACCCCTCCTACAATAACAGGCTGAGATACTTGGGGTTGTTCAGGCTGGAGAAGAGAAGGCTCCAGGAATATCTCACTGCAGCCCTTCAGCACTTAAAGGGAGGTTATAAAAGAGATGGAGAGTGACTTTTTGCAGTGCCAAAACATGACAAGGGTAAACATCATTAAACCAAAAGAGGAGAGGTTCCAGCACCTGAGCAGAGTCTCGCTTTTCCGGGAATACAGCTCTGGCTGGGGCTGTGAGAGAGGCAGCCACCCAACACCACCTTAATCCTCTCTCTTGTGTTGCAGGGTGTCAGTGGTGCTCCTCTCATGTGCAGAGACATGACTGCTGATTATTTATGGCTTACTGGAGTGACTGGCTGGGGAAAAGGCTGTGCAAGGGCCAAACGCCCCAGAGCCTACACCTCCTCTCAGCACTTCTACCGTGTGCTGAGTAGATGGGCCATCACCCAGAGGTAAGGGTTTCTCCAACATCATGGGCATGCCATCATTTTATATAACACCTCAACCACCCACACAGAAGGCAATGCCAATACCAACACCATCAGGCAGGTTAAACTGCCTATTTCCAATCTGAAAGTTGGTGGAATTCTTCACTGGGGTGCAGGAGCTCCTGTAAGTCCTAAGCAGGAAAACCAGCTTTAGCAGTAGGATGTACAGCATCCAGTACAGGCTGCATGAACCACAACCATTTCCTTCTGGGGCAATGCCTGCTCATCCAAAGAAAGCCTCAGTGCTAATGGCCGGCTCTGACCCATGCACGTAAATGCTGAACTTGACTTAGCTTTGGAAATAAAGTTGTCTGTTTTCACAGTTAAACGTGTCCTCAGTCCCATTCAGACTTATGTGGAAGGAAAGGACTTCCCCACCTGGCACCTGCAAAATAAGTCTGCACGTTCAAGAGGGGCTTAGCTCTTCCTGCAAGCTTTGCCTTGAAGAAGAAAGGGAAGTGGTAATTCTGCACAATTCAAAGTCTTCAGATCAAACTTTAGAAGTCATGCTTCATGATGAGTCTTCTCTGCAAGGGTAGCTTGGATGATCAGCATTATTCATAAAAGGTGAAGGCACTCTGAACTCTCAATAATATAGGCCATCTGAATTACATAAACTAGAGCAAGTTACTTAACAAAGTACTAAATCCACAGTAAAAATGAATGTTAAAATTGTCCCTGACATATGAATACATCCCTGGCTCACTTTCACAAGCTACCCTAACTGTAAATTTACTGGTTAAAAAAGTAAACCAACAAAACCCCACCTTATCTTCTATTTCAGCTTACCTAACATCACTTTGCCTGTTAAATATTTCTGGCTGTGCTTATGCCTGCTTTTATACCAACTTCCTGTTCTCTTATTTTACCTTCTTCCTTATACCAGACTGAGCCTCTCATCATTAGAACCTTTCTTAATGCCTCTCAGTTGCTCTCAATGTCTCCTCTCTGCAACCTTTGCCTTGGGTTTAAGTGCAGCAGGGCAGAAAGGCAGGGTGGCTTCTGAAAGAAAGACACCAGGAGACAGACACTGGTCTCTCCCCTCCAGGGAGCTTGCCCTGCTCAGCAAATGCAGCACAAGTAGCTGGCTCCTGCTTTTCAGCCCATGAGTGCCCTGAACTGCAGGGCATGAGCAAGGTTCCACCTTAGAACTGTAGTAGGCAGACTGACAAGATGAGCTGGTACAGGATTTACCAAATTCATGGAGAATGGGATGTGATGCTGAGAGCAGGAGCAACCTTCTCAGTCTACAGCATCAAACTGCACATCCTTAGCCATGAATCTCAGGTGCCACAACCATCCTTGGGCCCAGAACACAACAAAACTTGTATACAGCCAGGACAGGGAGCCTGCCAGAGGTGCTGCTGTGGCTGACATGGCCAGTATAGACTGTGCTGCATCAGTGTTTTGCTGTGCTTTGTGCAGGAAGGTTGACACTGGCCCCTCAATACCCAAACACATCCTGGTGGTAAACTGCTGCAGAGAGCAGGGTAGCAGTGAGCTTCCCAAAGAGACTGTGATGCCACACAGGGTGTTTCTCTGCAAGCTGCTAGCAGGCAATGCTGGGAGCCAGGCTCTGCTGCCTGGTCAGGACCTGCACAACCTCCTCCTGACAGCAGAGCACTCAACGGGGCTCTGTCAGCAGTGCCCAGTCCTGGCTTCTGCCTCCCCTCTTGCTTGGAACCCACCACAGGTACTAAGGCATTGGCACAGGTTGTCCAGAGAAGGCGTGGCTTCTCTGTCACTGAAAGAATCCTGCTCTAGGGAGAGCTGTCCCTGCCCGTGGCAGTGAGGTTGGAAGCAGACACATCTTTAACATCCCTTCGAATTCAAACCACCCTATGGCTCTATGACTCTCCACTGCCTCGTTCCCCTGCCCTCCCCCCAGAGGCCAGTGTGCCCTGGACACAGAACCAGCCATGCTGTGCCACCAGCCCTGAGCCGAGGGCACAGCCGGCAGCTGCACAGGCAGTGACGAGCCCTTGCTTTGGACACCTCACATGTGCCGCTGCCAGCGAGGAAACTCCTGTGCCTCTGCCCTGCGGCTGGCCATGTGCAAGCCTGTGCTCAGCACAGGGGATTATTCCCTTCCACCCACTGAAACAGAGATTTGGATACCAGAAAGCAGACTTTAGTAATCTTGAACTCAAGTGGAAGAGCACCATTCTCATGATTAGACACATCATCTCAATTAACCCTCATAGGCAATATTCACTAGCACTACTACAGGATATTATATTAAATAACTAACAAGTTAGCCTACCCCAAAAAGATTCCAAGTGTCCTAATCTTTTGCAATCATTATCCTGATTCTTCTTTTCTTTCTTCATTCTGCATTTTGTAAACTCCTTCTGGGCCGTGAAAAGCATACAAGCTTTCTAAAATAATGTTTTGTACCATTGTAAATGACAATGATCTGATAGTGCCTTGTAAATATTCAACAGTAGTGGAAGGGAGAGAATGCTGACAATTAAGTATAACCGTAGAATTTGAATCAAACCTGGTTCCACAAATAGATGAAGGGAAAAAAGCATTCCTCTCAGAAACAACCATTTCATTATCATTTCACTGAGCTATTGCCCCATGGGCCACAAGCAATGTCAGGCTAAATCTCAGGGAAGTCCCAAGTATCTCAGAGATGTCAAACCTAATCCATGAAGGCAAACACTACTGTTTGTCTCTTTAGTAAACAGGCAGTGTTCGTTTGCTTTCTTATGCGACCTACTGATTCTGCACAAAGCTGCATGCTATGGAGAAAAGAAGTCTCAAAATATTAGCAAAGTAAGGTACTTGTTTAAATAACTCAGGGTCTCATCAGAGAACAAGAACTTCCTTTTGATTATTAAGGGCATGCAAACATATAAAAGTAAGTTGCAAAGAAACCAATGTTCAGTTCTATTTAAAAAAGAGTAATTACAGTACATAAAATTATATTTTCAATTACAGAATGTGTGCAGTGATTCCATGAGCTTTTACTGTTAATTTTATACCTATAACAGTGAATGTATTTCTTCAACAGTCAAGGAAATCACCAATAGCTACTCAGTCACATTTACTAAATCTATTTAAGGGTTAACACTTTTATAGAACAGCCTAATGAGAATCTAAGCATCAGCTGTACAGAAGACCAATCCAAGTGCACAGACATGGATTGTTATGAGTTACTGCAACTTCAAAAAAAATATAAACTCACACAACTGAACTGTTTGTCCAAACAAGTTTCCACAAAAGCAAAGTGAAGTTCTATCCCTTTAGTCACCCCACTGGGTATCCTGATCCTCTGATCCCAGGACTGAAGTATAATAGCAAAGCTATACAATTTAGTAAAACAGATGTAAACTCACCATAGAAGTCACTGATCTGGCATCTTCTTCATAATTCACTACAGGTGGTGGCTCTTTCCCATCATTCTCTTGAACCTTTTGTTCCAGTAGTTCTTTCTGGGCTGCAAATTTTGCCTCAGAGCATCTTAATTGTTGAACTGTTTGCTTAAGCTCTTCAAGTGCTTGCTTTTGGCTCAGCAAGAGCACAATACTGCAAAGAAAGATAACAATTTAAAAATACATATGATTTAAAATACATTATTTTGTTTCATAAAAGCTGGGAGGGGAGAGCATGACAATTTCTCAATACAATTACTTATTCCAAGGACGATGGAGCAATTCTAGAAAATTTTCAAGACAATGCCAGCAAACATCCATTCTCTTTTCTCTATCACAAACATCACATTGTAATAAATGTAGATAAAACTATTGTTTTCCTTCACTTTTGACTGAATTTATAAACACAAGGATCACTGTCCTTTGGAGAATAAATCTTTAGATAATAATTTCCAGTGATGAGAAATTCACTGCAATATACCTAGTTGTTGTAATGATAACTTGAACTATTAAACTTAACTCATATCCAGTATAAATTCATCTGGCATCAAGTCAGAGATATCTGTTGTTTCCTCTACTCTGTAAGTATTTCTAGATTGCATGATAACAGTCTTCTAATGAAGCCAATTAAATTGATCTCTGTGAGAAGCTAAAAGTAACTTTTTGTTGCCTTGTTTTTTATGGATCTCCTCTGAACACCTCTCATACCTCTGAATAACCGAGATAGATGTGATTCAACCATTTCTGAAGGACAAGCACTTAGAACACCTGCAGGTACCTAGATGACTATTATTCCAAAGAACTGCCAAAACCAAAGATTGACAGAAGTTGCCTCTAAGACAGAATCTTCCACAGTGTAACACCAACGTCCTTAAAAGCACTGAACTGGGGCCCAGTGACATGGTCTGTAAGAGATGCAGATTTCTCATAGTCTACAAGAACAGATGAAGAAGGCAAAGGGACCAGAACTGTGAAGAATGAGGAAAATAGAAAGAAAAAGCAAAGTATTTTGTCAGTCTGTATCTTCAGGATAATCCCTGGAAGGTGGACCCTCCTGCAAACTCTGGCCTTAAAGAAAAAAAGGAAAGGCAAAAAGTATTCATATTGAGATTGTTTTTTCACAAACTGATGCTGAGAAAAATGACTATTCAAACAGGTTTGAAAGTGATAAAGGCACCACTTGTCATAAAATCCTCATTGGCAGGAAAAGGTAAAAATCATATCCCTACAGATGAGCATTATACTAAGTCACTAATGAGCGAAACTCCTCGCTATCAGCAGGAGGATCATTCATGCAAAAAGGATAAATGTGATGTATGGGGACACGATTACAGGATCCAAAACTGAGATGTGTCATCAGGCTGCACACATTTAAAAGCATCACGCAAGAAAATAAACAATTTTCCTGACATTATCCTCAAGATAATGTTCTTTCAACTGATCCTTATAATGAGAGAAAAAGGACATCGCCCTGTGAAAATAATGGTCTTCCACCACCAGCACAGCTTTGGTGAATACACATTGTCCATAATGACATCCCCAGCACAGAAAGGTTTCTACCTATCATGACACAGTGATAACAAAACATCCTCTGCAAGTGAAAAGTCACAAACTAGTCTCTTTCTTAAACTGAGGTAAGATGGATTACCACCTAATTGGTTTTCCCAGGTTCAGCTCTGAATGCTTCCCACTCCAGCCATGCATGAGGAATTGGAATCTATAAAATTATTTGTCTATGGCTTACATGAGTGCAAACTTTACAGTCCTTGCTGCTAGCAAAGTGCTACCAGCAACCTCACAGAGTGAGGCATGAAGAACCCCTGCATGTCAGGGCAACACATCAGAAACTGGTAAAAAGGTAAACAATCAAAATCCAAATTTTCAATATGCCATCTTGTCAGGAGGGCAGATGGTCTGACACTTGACAGATACATATATAATCAAAATATAATTAAAATATTCTCTGCGTTGAAGGCAATATCATCATTTGAAGACAAAAAGGGTTATTAAGTGACAGGATAACAGTACCAAAATAATGCCATATGGTACAACAGCAGTCCTAATGAAGCTCAGTGCAGCAGTTGGATGAGAACTTCAAGGGACAGCAAGTACATGTCAGAACACCCTGATCACTCTGCACTGCAGTTACAAGAGCAGGGTCTGTTGGAGGAAGGCATGATCCATGGCCAAACACAACAAGGATAGGTTTCAGGGAAAATGTAACCTTACAACTAGGGATCTAAGAAAAGATTCCATGCCTTTTAATAAGACATACAGGTACTGGGCCAACTTGAACTGAAATAATCTCCTCAGCACTGCAAACATCTGCTAAAGGGTCAGTCAGAGAGCCTACCCACAGCAAGGAACACAGTGTTGGTCTGAACTATTTTCAGAGTGCGCTCACAGAATCACAGACTATTCTGAGTTGGAAGGACCCACAAGGATCATCAAGTCCAACTCTTAAGTCAATGGCCCACACAGGAGATTGAACCCATGACCTTGGCATCATTACAACCAAGTTTTAACCAACTGAGCTAATCTGACTGGTAAGAAAACAATACTGAAGGTAAAAAAAACAAACACTCCAGCAAACTCACACAGTTTAAATACAGTTTATCCTTTAAGTAATGTGCAGCAAGGAAGGCAGGTCAAGAACCAAAAATTGGAAAATACACTGTGATTACATGTGAACTTCACCATAGAAAGAAAGTATCTAATTAAAACACTCATACCATATATATAAAGTTTTAGATCAGAATTAAATGCTATACAATGTATCATGTGACACGATTCCTTCAACTAAGAGCTTTCAAAATGCCTTCAGTGACTGAAGGATTACATGAGGGCCTTGAACTCCAATTCACTACTGGTACTGGAAACTAAGATTTATGCCTAAGTTAGTAAGGTTATGAATGGAACAAGAATCAGAAAAATATAATTATAGACAAGGTTTCATTATCTGTTGTACTAACTTCAGTTTAGACAAGGATGTGTTTTTTCTAATCATAGGTAGATGAAAAACCTAAAGATGTTGCCCAAGAATGATTCTTTATACTAATGTTTTATTTATGGTGCTGTAAAACACCCATTATCCCTCACCTTTGTTATTTTACTATGCAGTGCTACAGAGCATCAAATTTACACCCTTTACATTTACTGTTTTGCAAAGAAAATGCAATGAAGAATTAACTTGTCAGGTTAAGTTCCAAACGTATTACTGCACAAGAAAGAGTATATGTCTTGCACACAACTCTGTCTTTCACAAAATAACTCCACAAGGAATTCTGTCATAGAGACAATGTGAACTTAGTCACCTTCTTCCATCAAGCTGAAGTTACAAAACTAACCAAAGGTCCACCTCGTGAGCCGTTACAAAACTATGATAATTATATTAAACTCATGGAGCTGCTCAGTTCTTCAACGATTTAGGGTCTGCAGTGGATAAGGGTTATATTTTAGAGATGAGAAATTAACTGATCGTTGCTTTTCATTGTAATTGGTACTCACAAAAGCAGAACGAGATTAGTGGAGGTTATTTCTTATTTAAGTCTTAGGAATTGCATTATAGACATTTTTCCCTCAAATTATTATATTTAAAAATTTCATCTCAACTTACTCAGACTTCTTTTCACAAGTTTTAGAGGACTCCTCTATTTTTTTCTCTAGTTCCAACACAAGTTCCTCTTTGCTTAAAAGGGTTTGCTGTGTCTGCATCAGTTCTTCTATCACTGTTTTTAACCTGGAAGACAGAATTCAGAAACCCATGTTGTGAATACACAAGCTGTACACATTTGAGAACATTGTAATTTTTTTTCCCTGCAGATGTAAAGGAGCATTACTTTTTACATTATCTGACTCAGTGCTTGGTGGTTTTGATTGAGTTATTTTTTGTGGATATAACTTTACACTGTTAATCCATATTATTACACATTACTCTGTATTTATACAAAGTTACAGAATGAGTTGCTGCCCGCACTTCTCTCTCCTATAAAGATTTTCTTCTTCCAGAATGCGTGATGAGTTCTATGAATTAATGCCTTCCTAACATATTGCTAATTTATGAGATGCTTTATGAAAGATGAAAGTCTTCCAACTTCTCAAGTACATGTAAATAAATACACAGAATCGGTAGCTGGGCTCTATTTACATCTAGAAATAATGAAAATACAAATTAACACTTTCTGTTATAAGACTGAGTGATTTTTTCTCCACAACTATCCTTTTCAGGTTACAATCTCTGGCAACGGTTAATTCAAAGGAAAGACAAAACTGTGCAAGAACACTCAGTAGTGAGGGGTTATTACACTTTAAAACCATTACTGACACTTTATAATTATACCGGGAACCTTATCAATAACAAAAAAATTCAATGAATGTACAGCAACATTTGCATTCCAAACAACGCAGGTAAGCAGTTTACATAATGATGACTTCTAAAATGCATACCAATATCTATGTATTTATCTATCTATCTATCTATCTATCTATCTATCTATCTATCTATCTATCTATCTATCTAATCTATCCATCTATCTATGTTGACTTCAAGAAATTGCTAAGTCAGAGCAATTTTTTAAAAACAAATGAAGATGTACACCTTGTTTCCTTCTAAGCATTCATCTATGCCTCCTTAACTATCTTACTCTGGTTCTCCTCTATTTTCAAGCCCAGTTTCTATAAAATTACTAAGTAAAGAGTGGAACAAAAGCAAAATACATATAGTAATTGCCACTGCAGAGAACTATGGACCAAAACCACTCCCAACTGGGGAGTGGCACAGGAGCTCAACTCTCCAAATATCCAGAAGCACATCCCACATGTCCATCTGTACCAAACTGAATTAATTGACTCTAAACAATGAATTAGTCTCTACTCACAATATATTTTTGTGATGGGTTTGAGCTAGGCTTCCTTAGTAACTAGTTGTAACTAGGGAAGCGGGCATTACATAGGTACTCCACACGTGTTTTCCACGTAACAGGAAGGAGGAGTTTAGTTTTAGGTTTGCTGCTTTCGGGGGAGGCTTGGGGAAGCAGAAACGGTCCAGACAGAGATCTCCTGTTTCGCTGGTTTTGTCCCTCGGAGGGGTGAGACTGCATCCTTGCCAGTTTCCTTTTTTTTTCAAAGTTTTGATTGTATTCTGTTTGTTGTGTGTTTGTTTTTGTCCCTTCTTGTTCCCATTCCCCTTTTCCCTTTCTCCCCTCTTCCCTCAGTAGCAGAGGATGGTTTCAATCCATCGACCTCTGGGTTATGGGCCCAGAACAATCCCACATACAGACTTCACTCAGATGGTCCAGTATCTTGGAAGACTTAAATTATTAAAAAAAGCAATAGAGTGAATGACAGTTTATTTTCCAAATGCCCAAGGTGCTACATGTTTTGAGATAAGAGAAACACTTAAAGCATTTCCCTGACAGTAACATCCTCACAGGTGCCGCTTTCACAGACATTTTTATTGGTTTCAGGCTACCAAAATCTGTGTGCTGAACTTCTCAGAAATTACTGCCTTCTTACACTGGGTCACCAATTTAATATCAAATAACTTTTTTATTTTAGCACCTTGTTAAAAAAGTAATTACCAATTTTGTAAACTGCTTTTTGATGAGCTTTCTAATCAAAATTTTAATCAACATTGTATTGGTCTAGCAGGTTGATTTACAGGAAGCAGATGTTACATCGAATGATCAAGCACCAAAGTAAAAAAATTAAAAACAAATTAGTAAGATTGTTCATCACTGGAAGGTACAAGTATATACATTCAAAAACAGTATCTTAAATTTTTCACCATTTCAAAAATACCAGCTTTTATAATGTAGCATCAGATAGAAATAGAAAGTTGATGTAGTTTTCCTGAAATTTCTGAGATACTTTAGGACATTTGTATTTATCTTAGTGAAAACAAAACAAAGCAACCATGTAAACACTAAACTAAATTGCCTCATTGTATTCAACATCTATTTTTTGGTTTAAACAACAACTTTCATTCAAACTGGCTAGAACAGACAACTCTGCATCTGTCTTGTATCATCTTGGTTGTGGTTTGCCAAAGGAATTTTCTTGTGGCCTTGTCTTTGCCTTCTGGATACAATCAGTTTACAAAAGGGTTTCTACTACTAACCAGTTAATCACTGTAACCCTTATGAGCTTTAACAACTGCATGAGTGCCCTACCTGGAAACCCTTCTTTCATATTTCTTTAGTTATTAGCATCATTCTGCCTCAAATAGCAATAAAAATAAATGCTTGAGCTTACAGAACTTGTATTTCAAAAGATTTTTTAAACTAATTTGGATATTAATATGCTCACTGATTAACATTTACCTCATTCTGGTTGTCTCCTCTCAGTTCTTGACAGATGCATCTTCAAAGCATAAAGTTTTATTCTCAAATAGTATTCAGTGACAGTCATGAATATTTATGAGGGGGCACTATAATTCTCTCATTCCTTAGAAAGGTTAGCTAGTCTTTCAACTACCTTCCTCTCTCAAAATTTTATTCATAAGCTTATCTAAAAATATTAAATCCAGTTTTCTACACATTTCCTTAAAATATGTTTTATTAAAACCTTTAAACAGTATGTAAAACTAACATTTTTCCATTACATACTCAATGAACCAAATGATTCAACCAAATATTATTGATTACAAATCAGTTTGCATCTCTGAATCTTTTAAATGTTTGTGAAATAAATCCACCATGTGTACTTATTATATTTGGTAGATACTGAAGGCAGTTCTCCCCTGCAGAAAGATAGCAATGTAGTATTTTGAAGATCCAAGGCTGTGATCTCAATAGGAAAGATCAACAGTCAAATTTCTATTGTTTCATCACATACAGAGTTGACTTGTGGGGCTTTTTTGGCTGCAGTGGCTTTAGTGCAAGACTGTAAGAACATATATCTAAAACACAGTTAATCTGGTATATGAGTAAAGACAGCTACAGAGAACTAAGCACTTCAGAAAACAAAAGGTTCTCATCTGCATTAAAAAGCAAAAGGACAAAGAGGGTAAGAATAAACAGTTTTTACAGTGCCAGAAGCCAGTGGAGCTTCATAAACAATCTGCACTGCTTAATATGTTCACAATAATTCAAGTAAAGGACAGTTTAAAAAGAAGCAAAGAATGGTGATTGCATAATGTTATGTGAGCTGCAAGGAAGGGTCTGAATGTGAAGAATACAAAAGGATTTTCTGGACCTTATGATAATAGCTGGACTGTCACTTCAATATATACTGAAATAGGCAAATACTCAGTGGGGAAAAAACAATCCAAAGTTTCATTTATGTAGAGAATGGTTCTAAAATGACCATTACCACTCAGCAATGAGGTCTTGTAGGTACAGCAGATGATTCCCTGAAAACCTCGGCTTGATACACTGCTGGGGTCGGAAAATCAAACAGAATGATTCTCCAGGGTTTGTTAAAACAAAGCAGAGCTCAAATACAGGAAACCGCAGAAGGCCTCCCTCTAAATGTGTACCTGGACTACCTATTCAGTTCTGGTCACTCACCTCAAATCAACAGAGCAACCTTGAAAATATTCAAATAAAGACCATAAGCTTGATAAAGGATAAATAAGTGCTGTGAAAGGACAGACTAAAGTGCAAGAGGGCTCTGAAAAAGAGGTCCCAAAGTAGAAGTTGGAAGAAATCTACAATATCATAGACAGAAAGGAACAGATTTTTCCTATTCTCTCCCAAAACAAGAGCTTAAGAGCCATAAAATGAAACTAAGAAGTAGTAGGTTCACAAAACACAAAGTTAATATCTGGAATACCTGGACCAGAAATTCTGTGGACAACAGGAACTTGTACATACGGAAACTGACTAGGCAAGTTCATAAAGGAAAAGACCTCTAAGGCTATTAAAGACAAATCCTACTTCTGTCTCAAAATACTCCTCAGATGAAAATTATGGGAGGCTGAGGAAACTGAATTGCACAATCACCCTGGGTTTGTTTTCAAGACTTTTACCTGTTGGCCAACGTAACAGAGAAGAAAGTTGGTTAGAGCAATCTTTGGTCTTACCTAACACAGTTAAAGTGTTTTTCTCCAAATCCTAAATCCACACCAGAAAGTGAACACCTTACAGACAGCAACACTTAAAACAGGTATCTGATTCCTGTTCCAAAAATGAAATCACACCACAAAACCTCTCCCTCAAATTCACAAAACAATTTCAAGTGGATGAATGTAAGATTTGCAACAGTGAATTGCTGGAAATTGCATTGAAATTGTGTAGCTGTGAAGTGCTGAGGCCTGAACAGGTCCTGAGTCACAGCTGACCTCTGGGTGAACCTTCCAACCTAATGTTATATATATCTGTCTTAATCAGTACAGACACTCGCTGTAGTAATGACTGGGTGCATTGCTAAGCTTATCCTTTCATAATTCTCTGCTTCTTTTGCAATTCTTTGCTAGTTTGCACTGTAGTAAATTTATACACTTATTCTTTAATGTTGGTGTCCGTGTATTTTGTGCTGACCCTCAGCCCCTGACAAAACAATATGTAAGCAAATGTACAGACTTACATTTGTAAACACTAATATGCATTTCATCAGAACCATTTATTAGAAAAGCAACATTTCATCTCTTTTATTTAGATGTGCTGGTGTCTTATTTCTAAACAATGGGATGGAAAAGGCAAGCCAAACAAGAAATTCTTTCTCTTTTTGAGCTGGGAAAGACAAAATCTTACAAAGAGATTAATATTTTATTGAAAAGGGAGACTCAGTATTTTTCTTGTCACTATACTGAAGTACATTGAGATGTACATTTTATTAAGCAGGAATAATCTCAATTTAGTAACCATGCAGAATATATTAAAAAGAGACACACATTTAAAAGGACTGGTGGGTTTTAATTATCAAGAGATCTTTAATAAGAAAGACGAAGCTGCTTCATGACTGAGGCAGCAGATGCTTCATATTCAAACAGTTATCTCGATACCTATCAAATGAATAAATTTAGAAAAGTAATCAGATTACACTGAAAGAAAGAGAGGATGATCAAAAACATTGAAAAAGAATTAATAAAATCCAGAGTTTCTATCATGTTGAGAAAACACCGTGATTAGAGTAATATATTTGTTTACATTTGAAATGCCTCACTCTTATTAAACTTTACTCTGAATCTGATTTTCAGAAAAACCTACAAGAAATAGGAATGAAAGCATGATTACACAAAAGAAATTTGAAAAAAAAAAGAATTTAAAACCCCACAATACATCATTGCTGTCTTATTTGCATCAGTTACAGTTCCTAAAGGGACAAAGTAATTCAAGTAAGTCAAACATCAACTGCAATACAGTAGAGGCAACAAAAAATCATCAACCAAATAAATTCTGAATTTCCCATTTTTAATGCATGATTAATAGTTGCAATCTCACAAGTGATCACATAGGACCATTTTATGTCAAAAGTTGAGGCTGGTAATATAAGAAAATAATAATCTCAGCAGGAGATTTGTTACCCATAACAAATGATTAAAGGTGAAGTTGGTCAAAGTAATGAAAATATTTAACTAGGCAATATATTAAGAAAACACACAGAGAGGTAGTTCATCACCCAAACAGCTAAAAGTTCTGTGAAATGCAATAGAACAGCTACATCTGCATTAGTAAGTAACTGTATTTTAAAGTTTATAATAATGAATAGGAATCTCCTTTGGAAAACAAAAGCAAAACTTAAAAAACAAGTGAAACAAATTTATTCATTAAAATTTTCTACATGGCATTTTAAATCACTGATACATCACTCTACTCAGCGGTTCAACCAAAATATTTCAGCATTTTTCCCAGAGTAGTGACCATGGAAACACATTTGGGAAGGGGAACCAGGATGTTCCCAAGGAGGACTCACGTTAGACTTGGGGCACTGTATGTATTACCCAGCAAGGAGAGGAACGTACATCACGAAATGCTTTTAGGGGAGACTGGGGAAGATTCTGTGCAGAGGAACAATAAAACCAGCATGGAACACTATGTTTAGTGGTTTTTTCAAATGGGGACACAGCTATGCAATGATCTGAGGCAGCTTAGATATAACACACTACAGCATTTCTAGAGGATGAAAGATTTGTAAAGACTTACATGGCTTGTAAACTTTCTGCTGTCAAATTATTCCACATGATCTCATTAGCTTGAAGGTTTTCATTTTCTTCAAGTAAAGACGTATCAAACTCTATTTCTTGTTCAACAACTTCTGATGACCTATTCGGTAAATGATTGTTATCTTTTCAAAATTAACATGTATCTCTGAGAACATCATAAAGCAAATTGTTAGGCTCCAAAGTATTTTATTAACTTCTACATAATTGAAATTACATTTGAAATAAAAGGATTGTTGGAAGTGAATGCATATCCTTTCTCCTTTGAATAAAGGAAATTGTCCTCAAATCTTACAAGATAATAAAATGCAATATAATTCTTTGAATCCAGATCACGGCACAGCCAAGGTGCTCAGGGGCTGTCAATGTCTCAGCTGCTTCTGTTATAAACCCACTGATGACAATTACCAATACACATGCAGCAACTAAAAGATAATGCAAGAAGTCTTAGGACTATTTCTGCATATACTAATACACAGTAATAATTCAAAAAATGGGAAATACACTTTGCTTTTAAAGTAAAAACTTCCTTGCATTATCTGCATGCTCTGTATTCTCAGGCTCAACCTGCAATAACTGCAGAGTACATGGAGGTACTCACAGCTGCTTTAAACCAGAACAAGTTTAGCCCAGAATGGAAACTGTGTAAAACAAACACTAAATTAGCTCTTGGTGAGTCTAGACTGTCATTTATAATCTTCTGTCAGTACCAGAGTAGTAGACCTTTTTCTCATGTAACTGGAAACTTCTTTTTAATAGAGCCAGAAAATTAAATGGTTCAGCCACCTTTCCGTACATGCAAGTAGCAAAATTTTCAAATTAGGATGAAGGTTTACAAGTAACAATGTAAAAGAAACCAAACAGAAGCAAACTCAACTCTGATCACTTAGGCAGATTTGCAGTTTAATGCTGGGTTTTCTCAGGAAGAAACATGAGATGAAAATTGTACCTGTGAGTATCTATGAAGTCGTTGTACTCAGAGTTCGGGTCTATCTGTTCAACTGAGGTCTGGATCTCCTTATGGACATTCACAATCTCCTCTGTCACAAGGCTGGTGATCTCGCTGTACTCATCCAAGATCCCTTTTCTAGAGAGGAAAAAAAATTCTGGGTATAACATGGCACTATAGGCATAGATGGCATTGAAGATGCTTCAAACTGTCAATGCGCTGTTTCTACAAACTTGCTGCCGCTGGCTAAGAAGGGAAAAATAAGACAATATATTATTCAAAGAAATAACAGAGCAACTGAGGCCTTTTCCTTACAGGCTTAGGCTGGCTCTAAGACCATGCTTCTTGTATCAATTTCAGTGCACAGCTAAACTAAAAACTGTAGAAATTACAAGGAAAAGGAATGCACAGAGTTCACTGATGATAGTCTTCTTCACACAGAACTTACCATGCTCATTATTAAAGATTTTCACGTTCCAACTGATAATTATAAGATAATTATATTCATGAGGCAAAAGAAGTCACAGAATAGTGTGCATTTCCTTTAAAAGGCTGTTCTCTTTATTGTTTTAACTCTTTTTTTCATAAATTTAAACTGTGATTTGTCATTCAGACAAAAATGGGCATAAATCACAAGTTAGTATTTATTTATAAGAAGAGAAAAAATCCACCAAGAAGTTTCTGTAAGAAAGTACAAGCCACCCAATCTTGTCTTTACCTGCTTCCAAGAGTGGGAACAACCAAGTGGTGAAAGAAGAGGTGACATTGTGCCAGTACTCCTGATAGCATCCAGTAAAATATTCTCAAAACACCCTCCTATTCTCCTTAACTTTTGGCTTTCCTTCATCATGTGCCTTTATAATTACTCCTTATTTCATTTTATATCTGACAAATTTGATAGCTTGCCAGAACCTGCAGCAAGGTGAGGTCTCAAGAAACACTGATGAATTTTGGCTAGCCCAGAGGAACACGTAGAGAAAAAAGTATCAATTCCTTTTTCATGGATAAGATCTCAAGTCACATCTACTTTGTAAAAAAATTCCGCGATAGGATTTTTTCAATATTTTGTTGTGAAGAGAAAACAGACTAAGGAAGGCATTAAATCCTGCCTTGCCTGTGAACATCATGTGTGAAAAGGTTAGGGAAAATAGTTCATGAAGTGTGATGAAAAGATAGTCAAATATAAACCACAGCAGTGACACATCGAAGAGAAGAGGAATCTGTAGTAAGTATGACAACATTAAAAAAAAGGAAAAAAATTATTAACAATATTAATCTATACTTTTTCAAGTGTAATAAACTAATTCACCTGTAAAATTAGGATTATGAAGGAAGTATGTTTCACACAGATGGCTATGCCAAGCTCTACACCTGAAATCAGCACCTCTTTTGTAGACTACATAAAGGAGTAAGTTTACAACACATTTAGAACTAACAAAAATGTCTATGCAGTGTGAGAAATACTTTTTACATGTTTTAATTCCAGACACAGCAAAGGTGAGTGGGTTCAGCAAGTTCTTGTTCCACCATAGAATTCTTCAGTTACTATCATATCTCACAATTTTAAGAAATCACCTTAATTACAGCACACACATTTAACTGTAGTCTTTTGCTGTGATCTTACATACAAACCTAAGACTAAAAGGACTGTACAGAGGCTACTAAGAATATTTATTTCATTGTGATAACTGCACCAGAATGAAAGAAATTATTACAGTACTGGATATGTAAGCTAATGGTGCCTGTAAGCATGTTAGGTGTGGAATTCTCAACCCTCTCTCACTTTCTGTGCTCTGGAGTCAAGATGAACAGACTCCAAAAAGAGTGTCCCACACCTAAATGAACAATAACACCTACAAAAAACACAACCATTTTTCTTTTAGGCCAACTGATTTAAAAAGAACCCACAAAACAGACTCTCTAAACACCTCCCATTCTTCAGAAAAGACAAAGAGGCAACGTGGTTGATACAAACCAGAAAGGAAGGCTTAAAGTCCTCAATGCCTGTTCTCAGAGATCATCCCCCTGAACTTCTCCCATACTGATGGGAAAAAAATGATCTTTTAGGAAAAGGGTAATTGTAATTTCAAGCCTGGATTCCTTACAGTGAGATCAATTTTACACGATCCTGTTAACTGTCCCACACATATGATTAACCATTCATCTGCCTGGCCCTTCTCCACAATCACTCTCAAGGCAGCTGGGCAGCTGCTGCTGGTGGAATTTCGTAATACTGACTACCAGAGAGGCAGCAAATTTGCCTTAGCGTATCAGCTGAAGGACAAGGGAAGAGCTCAGACTCAAACACTGCAGTCAATCCATAAGAATTTTAAATTTTATAAGATGGTCACTCGCTGGTATGCTCAAGTAAGCACCCAGAACTACTGACTGCATAGAATCACAGAATGGATTGGGTTGGAAAAGACCTCCAAGATTACCCAGTCCAACCCTTGGTCCAACTCCAGTCCCTTTACCAGATCATGGCACTCAGTGCCACGGCCAATCTCAGGTTAAAAACCTCCAGGGATGGGGAATCCACCCCTTCTCTGGGCAGCCTATTCCAATGCCTGAGCACTCTCTCTGCAAAGAATTTTTTTCTGATCTCCAACTTCAATTTCCCCTGGCAGAGCTTGAGCCCGTGCCCCCTTGTCCTATTGCTGAGTGCCTGGGAGAAGAGACCAACCCCCACCTGGCCAGAACTTCTCTTCATCATTTGGACAGACCTGTCAACTCTCACCCCTTGATGCACAATTCTGTACATTCCATAAATTCATTAGAATACTGCATATATAAAATTATACAAGCTAAAGATAAATAAGAATACAACTCACAGAGCTTTAATCATTTCTTCTTGCATCTTCTGTAGTGAATCAAGTAACAGAGGAAGAGTAGTATCGTAATACTGGTGCTGATGTAGCTGTGCTCCTTTCAGTGCCAACACATACTGATTATGCAACATATGAAGCTTCATAGTGGCTTTTTCACAGCGATCTTTGGCCTTCTCTGTCTCCTTTCCTAAGAGAAAACAACACAAAAATTCACACGTTAATTTAAAAGTATATACACCTGTAAATGGCATACACCTAGCAGATTTGTGGCAAGATTGCACCTTTTCTATAACAATTGTTTAACATATTTCTCTGAAGAAGGTAAAATCCGACCATTATCAGATAATTAGTAGGATCAGATGTCTAGGTTTTCTAATTAATAAACTAAATAAGTAAAAAATCTACTTTCATTGAGCATCTTTATCTAAAGACATATGAAAACCACTATTTACACAAGTATAAAAATAATATAACTATGAAGAATACACATACATATGACTGTCATACACAACTATCTCAAAGCTATTCTTCTACTTGAAAATAAATATTTTTAATAAAGAGATACCTCCCACTATGCCACAATGTTTCATTAAAAACCTATACTGTGAGCAAACATTCTGATTGCTACATATCACAGAATCACAGACTATTCTGAGTTGGAAGGGACCCACAAGGATCATCAAGTCCAACTCTTAAGTCAATAGCCCACATAGGGGATCAAACCTAAGACCTTGGCATTCTTACAAACTAGTTTTAACCAACTCAGCTAATCTCAGGGTATGATTCTAATAAAGCAACAATGGAGTCTACCCTTGACTGGTTGAACACACACTTTACTCCTATCCAAAATGGGCAGCTTTTCTCTTACAACTTAACATTTCCTTGCCACATCAATACCCTGAGTAGGAGACTAGCTCTAGTCTCAGGTCTATGCTGTGAGAGATGGGCTGATTCCAATGGGATGAGTTTTAACAAGGCCAAGTGCAGGTCCTGCACTTTGGCCACACCAACCCCCTGCAGCGCTCCAGGCTGGGCACAGAGTGGCTGGAGAGCAGCCAGGCAGAGGGACCTGGGGGGACTGAGTGACAGGAAGCTCAACAGGAGCCAACAGTGTGCCCAGGTGGCCAAGAAGGCCAATGGGATCCTGGCCTGGATCAAAAACAGTGTGGCCAGCAGGACCAGGGCAGTGACCCTTCCCCTGGACTCTGCCTTGGGGAGGCCACACCTTGAGTGTTGGGTTCAGTTCTGGGCCCCTCAGTTCAGGAAAGAGATTGAGGGGCTGGAGTGAGTCCAGAGAAGAGCAACGAGGCTGGTGAAGGGACTGGAGCACAAGTGCTGTGGGGAGAGGCTGAGGGAGCTGGGCCTGTTCAGCCTGGAGAAGAGGAGGCTCAGAGGTGACCTCAGCACTGTCTAGAACTGCCTCAAGGGAAGTTCTGGCCAGGTGGGGGTTGGTCTCTTCTCCCAGGCACTCAGCAATAGGACAAGGGGGCACGGGCTCAAGCTCTGCCAGAGGAAATTGAAGTTGGGGATCAGAAGAAAATTCTTTCCAGAGAGAGTGCTCAGGCATTGGAATGGGCTGCCCAGAGAGGGGGTGGATTCCCCATCCCTGGAGGTTTTTAACCTGAGATTGGCCGTGGCTCTGAGTGCCATGATCTGGTAAAGGGACTGGAGTTGGACCAAGGGTTGGACTTGATGATCTTGGAGGTCTTTTCCAACCCAATCCATTCTATGATTCTATTACAGAGACCAGAAGTTGTCAAGTTCATGCTGACAGGACCAGTTCAGTGCCGAACTGAGGAACTCCAAGAGGTCACCTCTTCCATCCTTTGCCACAGTAACTGCACAGCTCTGTGGGATCAGCATTTCCTCCAGCACAAATCCAACACACAGCCCTGTGTTAGCTACTGTGAGCAAAATCAACTCTATCCTAGCCATAACAGAAAAAAACACGTAAGTTTTTACTGCCATCCTTGCTGTCTTCTTGATATTTATAAAATATCTCATTACTTTTTCAGGAACTAAAATCATTTTAAATGAATCCTGTACCTGCAAATATCAAGTGCAGAGTCACAACTACCTGCACTTCTAAACATATGCTAACTAAACCAATCTCATTCAGACTACTAAAATTCTTATAAACTTAAAATATTTTTTCTAATAAAACCATGTCTACTACTTATCACAAATCAGGAGAGAAAAAAGAAAACAGAAACTAAATGGCAGCACAGAGGTTTGAAAGTAGACCTTGAAGAGCTGTGTCATATAAGGAATACACAAAGGACTGTGAACTCCAACAAATCAAAATAAGACACACATTAAAGGCACATTAAAAAAAAGTTGAGCAAAAAACTTGAAAAGCAGTAACAAATCCTCTTTCATATACACTGGAGTCAGCAGCTTGTCAAAAAAAGTAAACGACAGTCACTATATAAAAGAAGTTGATAGGAAAAATATTTATTTTTTCTTCTGTGTTCACTAGGAAAGACCTTCAGAGATTTCCAGGCTGAAACATTACTTTATGAAAGAGTCAATGAATCTCTTTCTTCTGAGGTGTCAAAAGGAGAGGTTAAAGAATAAATGGAACAGTAAGAAATTATGAGGACTGGATTTTGCTTAGCTTTGGAACTTCAAAGGAACTTGAGAAAGTTTTAGCTGGAATACTATGAATAGTTTTTACAGGAAAAAGTAGGCTCTCAGTGGAGGGCCCTGGGAATATCATTTGGGTTCTAACAGATGAGGTGATAAAGATGATGATGAAAGATGCCTGAAGGCAGCACATTGGGGAACCAAACGGTGAAGAACAGGAAAAGAAAACTTGAGAGGTACTGATTAAAACTCAACATTGTAAATTACAGCATGAATATTCAGAGAGTTGCATATAGGGGAAAAAACTATTCAAGCTTTGTAATCTGTTGTAAGATTACACATAGAAATGAGATCTTGGGGTTAATACAAAAAGATTAATGGCAATGTTAACTAAGTCCTCAGCTGCTGTTGACATGATGTTATTTAACAAAGGAATATTATTATGGCACTGATTAAATGCACTTTCTTCAACCAGCATGTAGCTATGCAATCTTTTGGTAAAACTTATTGTAAGCATGAAAAACTTACTGTGGTTTAATAGTGTACGCCAAAAAAAGAAAAATACTGAAGGGCTACTGAGAACTAGGACAGCACTTCTGACTCAGGAACTCCCCAGGTAAGACATTACCATGAAGCTGGGGCAGGTTTCTACCTCTCTGAATCCTTGTATGTCTCTCTAGAAATTGGCTACCTCGGCCCTGTCAGCTACACCTCAAACATGGATTTAAAAAATCACTTTAAAAGGATATTATACTTGTCATTTAATATAAAGCAATCTAACTGCTGGCCTAATTTTTGTATGTGGAAGAAACAGTTTTCTTATATCTAAGTTACTCTGTACAACAAAGGCAAAACACATCTCTAGACCTGTCACCAAAGAATTATTTTTCATTTTGGTATGAATGAAACTACCCACTTCCAAAATTTCTGTAGAACTGTTTTGGAGAGATAACATCTTCAAGTCTCTCTCAGACTTTAGTGAGACATAACAGGTTTCGTCTTCCGCAAACAAACAGAACTCACGTTTTATGAGGAGATTAATTTTTCATTTCCTCAAAACAAAACCCAAACAAACAAAAAAATCACACCATTTATTTCTAGATTAAATGTATATAGTTTGGAGAGGGGAAAAAAATAAACCAACAACCAGAATAACATCTCAGGAGTCAGATATCCCCAAACATGCATGTCTGACAGCAGCACAGCAATGCAACGGGACAGGATGCAAACTCCTTTTTGCATCTGCCTTGAGGAATAAATTCCTCCTCTATATACATGATCCCTGAGCAGAACACCTTAAATAATTTCAGAATATCATACAGAAGTATCATACACAGTCATTTCTAAATACAGTAGGCTGCAGTGCCAACCTGGTCATCTTCAGAGTAAAACAAACACACTTGAAAGGGTTTCCTGGAGAAGGAGTGGAATGTAGAACATGGGGAAGTAATGGAGGTGATTGAAGAGGGTTTGGAGGGGAAAAGGTCATGAAGCAGTTACAGTATTGGGACTGGATGAAAGAGGAGAGGATGAGGCAATTCAAAGCCAGTACTGAAAGCAGCTAAGTTTTGCTTCCATCCCACTGGGAGACACAGTGTCCAGGGAAACCAGGAGAGGGAAAAGTGTTGCATTATTGCCTGGGGTTTACTCTGTATTTGGCCATTCCTGCTCAAGCAAGCCCCAGATTAAATATGCAAAATTACCTCCGAATCTCATAGTTCAAGAGCTTAAAACCTTCAACGTGTATGTGCATGTGTTTAAAACAGATCTCTATCAGCTTTTAGCTTACCAAAAATCGGCATTTGTGAAATTATATCCTGTGCCATTAGTATAGGCTTCTGACCCATGAACTGCAACAAAGCACTTTCAACAGTTAAACTAAACTGAAAATTTACACTCATTAACACAACCACATAACTAGAGAGTTCACAATACTGTATCTCTGTCAGAAACCTCATTAACAGCTAAACTATCCCATTTTACCATCTGTTTGAGGACTAAATTCCTTTGCTATACATTATTTCTTAGCAGAACACCTCGACTAATTGCAAAATAAATCAAATTATCATATTCACTCAACTTTAAAACAGAGCCTTGGACCTATATTTAATACAGTGAACACAGTTACAGTATTATTTCCATATTGTAATTTATTTTTTGAAGTAGCAAAATGCAGTGAGGCAGACTACACAGTTGTTCTACATGTCAATTAGCAGTGAGGAAAACATCCAATTTCCTTTATCTGTATAATGAATTTCATAAATAGATCTAATTACAATTCCACTGCCATCAGCTGTTGACAAAACTGTTTAATGTTAATAGAAACTGTGTATACAATATGTCATGCCATAAACAGCACTGTGAAGCTTGCAAAATTCAATTATGAAAGTGTTACATTTACAAAGAAAAGGTTGGCATTCTTTTTAAATTATTCTAGACTCTAGTATATCAAGTTCTAATAAAAACTCCTCTAAAGATTTGATTACATAAAGTACAACACGGTCATCCACAAAAAAACTATTTTATGCTATTTTCAATTAAAAACTCAGATTTGCTAAGTCCATCCTAAGTATTGTTCTTGCCATCCTAAGTATTAGGCTATCGTGGCTTCATAATCACCTAGAATGGAAGAGCAAAACCTGGATGGAACAATCAAGATCAACTGAGAAGAATTTCAGCTCATAATGTTCACTTCATCTTTTTTTCAGAAAAGCATTAATGTGCAGTGCAAATACCTGAAAGAAACTCACCTGCAGAAAATAAATATTGCAAATAGAGAAAGTTTTCACACATTATGTTGGATTTAAAAGAAATAATTATGCTGAAGAGGTCAGGTTTTTACCCCCTTAAAATTCTTTCTGGTTGGACCTTTAGCCATTCAGAAGTGATGACAACATGTCCATAAAAGTTTCAATGGAGATCATTACAGAGGCTTAGCTCACAACAGATGAACAGAATTTGTGGATTTATAGGTCCTGGCACTAAAATATGACCTTCGAGCACAGCAAATGCCATCCAATAACATACACCTGGCAAAGAATACCATTTTATTATGCAACTCCATTTTTTGACAATTTTACTTTATGTTCAAGAGGAGCCAAAGACACACCTGACATGACAATAGAGGGTTATAACCCTCCAAGAGAAACACAGCTTGAATAAGCTAGAACTGTGGAATCAGAGAAACTACGAAAACTGGAAGGACAAGCCAAAGATCCACACACCAGTAACAGGAAGAACAGCTTTAAACATAAATAAAACTATGACTAACACTTCCAGACAAACTCTGAGGACTAGAGCATACAACAAGAATTCACATAACTCTCCCTGTAGTTGTAGAGGTACAAAAAGCAAATGCACACAGATTTCTGGGTACGGTTAGAGGGAAAAACAGCAGAGGTAGTGACATGATAAAAGGCTCTGCAGAGAGATCTGGACAGACTTGAGAGATGGGCTGATTCCAATGGGATGAAGTTCAACAAGGCCAAGTGCCGGGTCCTGCACTTTGGCCACACCAACCCCCTGCAGCGCTCCAGGCTGGGCACAGAGTGGCTGGAGAGCAGCCAGGCAGAAAGGGACCTGGGGGGACTGAGTGACAGGAAGCTCAACAGGAGCCAACAGTGTGCCCAGGTGGCCAAGAAGGCCAATGGGATCCTGGCCTGGATCAAAACTAGCGCAGCCAGCAGGACCAGGGAAGTGACCCTTCCCCTGGACTCTGCCTTGGGGAGGCCACACCTTGAGTACTGGGTTCAGTTCTGGGCCCCTCAGTTCAGGAAAGAGATTGAGGGGCTGGAGCAGGGCCAGAGAAGAGCAACGAGGCTGGAGAAGGGACTGGAGCACAAGTGCTGTGGGGAGAGGCTGAGGGAGCTTGCGGTGTTCAGCCTGGAGAAGAGGAGGCTCAGAGGTGACCTCAGCACTGTCTAGAACTGCCTGAAGGGAAGTTCTGGCCAGGTGGGGGTTGGTCTCTTCTCCCAGGCACTCAGCAATAGGACAAGGGGCATGGGCTCAAGCTCTGCCAGGGAAAATTTAAGTTGGGGATCAGAAAAACATTCTTTCCAGTGAGAGTAATCAGGCACTGGAATGGCCTGCCCAGAGAGGGAGGGGGTGGATTCCCCATCCCTGGATGTTTTTAAGCTGAGATTGGCCGTGGCACTGAGTGCCATGATCTGGTAAAGGGACTGGAGCTGGACCACGGGTTGGACTTGATGATCTCGGAGGTCTTTTCCAACCCAATCCATTCTATGATTCTATGATTGGATATAGCTGTGTAATGTTAGATAGTTTGCTTGGTATGTGTAGATTTTAAGATTGTGTGTAACTGTGTTAAAAACTAGTTCTGAATATAGTTTCTCCTGAAACTTAAATATCCTTGCACAAGAACAGTTTATATATTGTTAATGTAAACATAGCTGTCCCTTCTTCCCTTCTTCTGCTTCTCTTCCCTTCTTTCCACAACTACCTGTTAACTGTAACCCATAACGAAGAGGACCAAAAAATAAACTACCAGAAAAAACCATAAAATTAGATACAGTCAAGTGATTCATTTAACAATAGAGGTTGGAGCCTCTGAAAGCTCCTAAAAAGGCTCATGAGAACTGTGTCTGTAGAGCTCACGCGTCGTGACAAACCTTCAGCACGTGCAGGTGGGCAAAGAGGTTCCTAAAGGGCACCACTATGGAAGAAGTCTCCAGATCCTCTGCAGGACTCAGCATGCTGGGGTGACATGCTCAGGTGTCTGTGCATCAGAGCAGAGTGGTGAACACACATGGTGGGGCAGATATCTGTGCAGGCACAGGGCTGGGATATTGTTGGGATCACAGGGGCAGCACTGGAGCTTTGCAAGGGACAGTGACAAACTCCTGGGAAAGGCAGACCAGGAAGACAAGGAGACAGAGATGCCCTTTACATGAGGGAGCAGCTGGAGTGGATGGAGTTCTGCCTGGGGATGGATAAGAGGCAACAGGGAACTTATGGGTTAGGATTAATGAGAGGACAGGAAGATTCCATGGAAAGCTCAAAAGCTTGGTTTCATAGTTCACAAAATCATAGAATGGATTGGGTTGGAAAAGATCTCCGAGATCAAGTCCAACCCTTGGTCCAACTCCAGTCCCTTTACCAGATCATGGCACTCAGTGCCACGGCCAGTCTCACCTTAAAAACCTCCAGGGATGGGGAATCCACCCTCTCTCTGGGCAGGCCATTCCAATGCCTCATTACTCTCTCTGGAAAGAAGTTTTTCTGATATCCAACTTAAATTTAAGTTCTTGTAATTTTCTGTATTATAAACTCACCAGAGTAACACAGTATTTGATTTCAGAAAATTTAAAAACAGAATGAAGAGGGGAGATTCAGGGCTTTTGCCTTTATTTCCTTTTTTTTGTCAAATGAAGCAACAATCCTCCCCTGATAAAATACACAAATCTTCAGCATAATGTTTCAGACAGAAAAAAACTTCTTTTTTCATTTGCTTCAGAATCTTTTGCTTTGGTAAATATCAATACTAAATTATGAAACTTTCAATGCATATAGTAATCTACCCATTTCCCAATGTTCAGGATTGTAGTTCTTCAAATAATTTCCCAGAACTGCATTTATCTTTTTATCTGCATATTTCTCAACACTTTCAAAACCAGAAGTAATTTCTCAGTATGTTGCTGTCTCCACATTTGTTTATCAATAGATACAGTCACTTCCTTATTTATTTCAACTTTGAAGACATGCATTTTCACAGAGCATTATTTAATTGTGCCTGGAAAAGAATACTCCATTACATTATTTGTTTACATTGTGGTACTCAACACATTCTTTATACTTATGAATGAGATTGGCCATGGCTTTCAAATAGGTTTTCTCTAACAACACAATTTTTAAAAACAATAAAATATGTTTACATTAAGGAACCATAAAGCTTGACTCAACTGATATCACAGACTGAAAGCACAGCAAATACTAGTGGGACCCCAACATGATCTTTCTCTTAAGTGAATTTAAGTAACAACTAAGCACTTAAATCACAGCAAATAGATTTAAAAACTAGATATGAATAAAAAAAGGCCTGTCCTTGTATATCAAGACAGTGAATCAATTTATATTCATGTTAATTGATTCCCAACACTGAAGAATATGTTGCACAACTTACAGCGAGTTCTTTAAAAAGAAAACTGTTGCCCCCTGCTTTTGCAGGCAACCTTCTAATTTCTCCATTTCTTTTATAGAGCATTTCTTTGTAGTTTCTTCAGTTTCTCACGTCTTCATTTCTCAATAGGAAAAACACAGTTTGTAGAATTTCTTTGTTATTATTATTCTGTATTACTCATTGAACTGATCTTGGCACCTCTCTGACCAAGTTCTTTCTTTAAACTCAGTATTTTATCCTACAATGCTAGAGACATCTAAATATCACAGGTGATTGTGAAAATTACTTCCTTACATGATAGTTCTTATAGATCCCCTGAAAAACACCAGTGACAAGACTTTTACCCAGTGACTGACTTTTAAACATTCGGATTCCCATACTGAGCTCAGCTTCACTTCCCTAAGGACAAGACAGGAAGGACAGGATAGGACATTTCAGTTGGAAGGGACCTACAGCAACCATCTAATCCAACTGCCTGATCAATTCAGGGATGACCAAAAACCAAAGCATGTTTGGAGGCCACTGCATGAGTGCCTGTTAAACACAGACAGGCCTGGGACATTGGCCACCTTTCACAATGCCCAGGGTTCAAGCACTCTCTCAATAAAGAAAAGTTTCCTAATGTCAAGTCTGAACGTCCCCTGGCACAGCTTTAAGCCATTCCCATGTACTCTGTCAGTGCATCACAGGGAGAAGAGATCAGCACTTCCTGCTCCATTCCCCTCCTCAGGAAGCTGCAGAGAGCAATGAGGTCACCCCTCAGCCTCCTTTCCTCCAAACTGGACAAACCCAGAGGCCTCAGCTGCTCCTCCCAGGACATGCCTTCCAGACCTTCCACCGGCTGGGCTGTCCTGCTCTGGGGGCATTCAGGAACTGTCACATCCTCCTGAAACTGTGGGGCCCAGAACTGCTCTCAGTGCTCCAGGTGAGCAACACAAACCACAGTGGGATTATCCCTCTGCTGACCATGTGGCTGTGCTGTGGCTGATGCACCCCAGGGTAGGGTTTGCCCTCCTGCTGCCTGGTGTGGAGCCTGCTGGTGCTCAGCACCCAGATCCCTGTCCTGCAGGGCTGCTCTCCAGCCACTCTGCTCCCAGTTTAAGACTTATGGCCAGAACGTTTACATTTCATGCAAACTTCTACTGGGATGGCTTTGTCTGTTAGTTCTGTCTCAGGAAGCAAACTCAGAAATTCAGTGGGTGATCAGCCTTATCAGCACTGAGTAAACCAAGAGATGCAAATGCAGTGCTTTCAATTAACACAGGTTTCACAAGACCAGAGTCACAGAGATGGAAAGAAGATATGGACTTCATGTTCAGTCTCTAAGGTCTTTTTTCCCTTTATGTCTTGCAAAGGGATTACATGAGGATGTTTCTTCAAAAAATAAAATCACCTACTCCCTCCTCCATTCAACTTCTTTCTGAGAAGAGAATGAGAAGGTTTTTTCTGACTTAACAAATTCATGACTTCAAACAACAAATAGTTTTCTGATGGGGAAAAAACTATTTGTGTATACTTATGAGTCGGTAAGACAACCTTACATGAGTAATTCTCTGGTGACTGGGCTGCTTACACGTTTGGGCTTAGTGCTTTAGTCTCCCTCCTTCTCTCTCCCTTCTTTTTGGGTTCCTGATACTCGGTCACTCCTATTCATAAAGATACTGTTTTCTGAACTCTCTACAGTGTTCAGCCTCACTTTTCCAGCAACTGCAGAACCCACCCTATTACAACTTAGCTCAAATTTACAGAATACCAGATCTAAACTTCCGAAGTTAAGAATTAGTTTAGCAAATGTATCTGCTCAATGTTAGGATAAATAGCATCCAAATAGCAAACATGAATGTGCAATCTTTTGAACTGTTTTCAGATGTTTGAGCTATTAAGCACCTCTAGTAAAATTCTCTCAGAACTATGAGTGCTGGTCTGTGAGGACTGAGGAGAGCACATGCTGGGGCTGCATGTCTGTGTTCAGTGAAAACAACATGCCCAAGCTGGCCCCACACGCCACAAGAAGTCACCAAGATCTCTCTTTGCTTCCCAGGGTTTCCTGCTCTAGGAGCTTTATTTTACACAGAAGAAACAACCCAATCCCTTCCAAGCATTGGTAGCCTATATGAGTTGAAACATTTACAGCAGAGCATTAATTTGAAATCCATGCAGACTGCTGACTTCTGTGAGTGACAGACCAGTTCAGCCAGTGTCACTTGTTTTGCCTTAACAATGTAAGAGTTTCAGTCAAAACTAAGCTCAAAAAATACCCCACTAGGAGTTTCCCTCATCGTACCAACAACTAGAGGCAACACATGCCACCAGGAAATGTAGCTGTGTAATAACAAATTTACAGTCATCTCAGAATGAATGCACCAGCCACCAAGTATTATCTCACCACTTGGCTATTACAAAGAATAGTAGGACAGTAATTTGATTTAATGAAAGCTTTTTTAACAGCTCCCTTATTTATAATAGCTGTAGCTTATGCTGTTGTGCAACTTCAATATGGACCACAGAAGTCACACCAATTCTGAAATATTAAATCACAGGAATTGCACAGACTGGAAAATATTCTTCCAGCAGATGCAATGCTGTATAATGTGCTTAGTGCACAGTTAATATTTCTAGTCTCCTCTAAATCACAGTGTTGTCAGAGAACACAAGCCTAGGGAAATCTAGTATAGTATTTTTATGCTGCTGTAGCAGAATAAAATGAAATTATGATATTAAATACACTAGAATGAATATATTTTTCCTTTACTATTTACTTCAGATACATTATGTCATAGAAGAATGTTGCAACATAGTTTCTACATTCAACCAGTAATGAACTAGTGATAAGAATACAATCAACACCTGTAACAAATATATTTACATTAAAAATGCATTTTTTTCTAAAGATTATGCTGTATTAAAATTCAGTATGAACCTCCCAAAGCTGCCCTGGCTCTGTACCAACTTGCAATATTAATTGCTATAACAGCAACTGTTTCAGATTTAAACATCTAACACCAAATCAACTAGAAAAATACATGCCAAATTTGAAGACTTAATGATTCTCAATTTTTTTAAATATGTAAGAAGGGTAAATTATTGTTTATTACTTCGTGTAATAATCATTTCCTCCTTTATATAGTAGTCAGTAGTGCTTAATCAAAAAAATAAAGGAGGAAAGCTTTTGAAAGCCTCACAGACACACTCCCAGCTGTACTGAATAGATGCACAGTTCTGCAGAAACAAAAATAAGTGAACAAACAATAACTGAAAGCAACTCATCCAATGAAATGAGGTTCAAACTGTAATGAAATAACACAGTTGATATTAGCAGTTTTCCTACAGTTTCCATTTTGTACTTTCAACACGTTACTTATGAAACTATTTCAGAAGCCTTATGACTTCTTTAGCCAAACAATGCCTTTTCTACTTGGCACAAATTCTGGCTCGATGTGTTTTCTGCAGCAGAAACATCAACATGCCTCATTCTGATTACCTTGTTGCTCACCACCACTGATTAGCACAGCATTCTAAACTCAGACTTGTATACACTCTGAGAGTGTTATTTTGGACTCAGCATTGTATGATGTTTACATCATTTTTTCTTAATGTCACAGACCCGGAAGATTTCACAAGACTGTCCATTTCATTACAGAAAAACAGTAAGTTTTCATCTTACATTTTATCTTACATTTCTCTCCAGTGACCCCTGCATGCCCTATGACTTCAACATGCCCTAATGCCCCAGTTCTGCAAAGGAATATATTGTCGATTCCCAGTACATACTTTGTGGAGCTTTTTAAACAAAGCTTCCTAGTCCAGAAGAGACTACTGTAATCCCTTTGTCCACAGCATCCCAAAAACTGCCATATGCCTGGACTAGTTCAGCTTGTTGACTTCATCCCCTCTCAGCCTGTTCTCTCTTACCATACATTAAAAAAATGTAAGAATGAAGGACTGAAAAAAAAACCAAAACACCATCAACTAAATAAGCAACACCAGGCACATTGCCTGACACCCGGAGTCTCCATGCCCAAGAAAAACCAACCAGACTGCATTTGTGATTGCCATGGTAGTCAGTGGTCCAGAAAGGAGCAGCTACACGTGACTAAATGGGGTAAGGGCTGGAACAAACAGGATAATCAGTCACTCCTGACTGAGACAGCACAAACTGGTGCCCGTATCCAGGCAGTGCATTCCAGACCAAGGTGCAGTGGCAGCCAAGGCTCAGTGGTGCACTCTCTGAAACACATTGCAGGGGGTCCCCCAACAGTTCTGAGCCAGAAGATCAGAGACTTTCACCTTTTTCCACAAGTAGTGAGCAAAAAGGTTTCCAAAGTGAAGCTCCTGCATCCTTCAAAAAGCAGTTCCCTTTTCCTCACTAAAAAACTGTCCAAAAACTCACACCAGCTGCCTTTACCCATTGCCTTAACACAAATAAAATCTCTAACTAACCAGTATCATTACTCAGTCTCTAACACTTATTATTCTTTCCAGTGGTTCTCTTAAGTGCTTTCAGTAAAAAGTGAAAACACCTCTAACTCTGCTTTAGGGTGTCAACACATTAATTCCAAGTGATTGTCCACTTAGCTGGTGCAAAGTATAACACACAGAAATTCAAGTTTACCTGAGAACACTTTCTGACTGCACAAAATCACATCACTTCCACTGTATAAACGTTGCCAGTCTTTACCCTTTTTAGTTAATATCCTCTACCATGTGTGTTTAACTCAGAATTCAATTTCACTTCTAACAACTCAGCTAGAAAAAGGAATCCAATTCTCTTCACAAGCTGAAAAGCCACTTGTAGCTCTTCCACTAGAAGCTCTAGTAAACTTACTCTTTCACTAGGAAGTGGCTTTGCTATTCAAAACAAAACAGAAAAAGTCACTAAATTTCAAAATCACTACACTTGCAAAACGGAGACATTTCTCAGTCATTACTTTGTGTGACTTTCATTCTTTTCCTGTGGAGCAGCTGGTACAGTTGCTGCCTGAATTTGCAGGTAATTCAGCATACACAAAGATAAACCTGTGTGTCCTGAGGAGTAGTTCCGCCTTTGGCTACAGAGAGCCAAGACCAGTCACTGTCTTCAGGAACAGACTGTTAAGAACAGCATTTTACACAAGTGGAACTGGGCTGGTTATTTTAACACATTTCTTGTAGAAGCTGGTGTCCAAAGAACTTAATTTTTTTCTGTTTAACAAAATGTTTTTCAGCTTATTCTCCATATTTGGTTCTGCCCTCACACTGTTCTGGTAAGCACTGTTCCTTCCCTTGTTTCCAGTAATTCTTGAAATCCGGAAAAATGGAACCAGTTCGTATATTAACAGAGTAGTATTTCTTAATAACACATAATTTGAATAATCACTCCTTACTGAATAAAGGATAGCCAGGAATAACAAAGTATTACAATTTTAAGACTTCCTTAACTTTTCACTTCCCAGACCAGTTTGACAACTTAAGGCTCAGAAACGCCATGAAAACACCATGACTTGAAAAAAAATTCAAGTAGCTCAGCTGGCTTGCAGCTGATACACAACTGCAGTAGCTCATCAACTAGGTAAGTATTTGTAAACAGGAACACAGCCTGGGATGCAACAGGAGAGAACCAACTCTGCAACTTTTGGGAGAAAAACCTGCAACATTTTTATGGATGTGGGTGTTTGTCAAAATAGATTTACACTAAGATTTTAGAGGAAGTGAAATTAGGTATGAATTAAACATTAAATGGAAGCCTGAAAGAGAAGGTCAAAGAAAACCATAGGAGGTAAGTGTCTTAAAAATAGTTTGTGTTTGCTGTCTATCTAAAGAAACATTAATTCAGTTAAATCAAAACCAACAAAACATCACAGCTGCTGACAGCCAAAACACTCCTATTCCAATGGGAAAGTTTGGTGCTTCAGGAATGACCAGACTTGTAACAGGAAGACAGGATAAGACAGGATAAAAATAGCACACTAAGATCAGAGCACCCTACTATATTTTCCTTATTACATACTGTTTGTTTCCATGTTAAGTAGTTACCTGGGGATGAACGAAGTAACAAAATTAAAAGGTACATGTAGAAGACAGAGAACTGGATGAAAAGAACAGCCGAGCATGCATTTACATTTTTAAGTGAATATGAACATCAGCAAAAGAAAAGAAAAAAAAATGAGGCTGAGCAGTGCTTAAAATAACTTCTCTTATCTCCTGCTGTTTTGTCATCACATTCACATATCAGCTACCACTCCAAATTTTAGACAAATTTGGAAAGAAACAATCTTGCTCTCGGTACTGATAGCTACTATAATTATACTACATCAGAACAGAGACATTAACTGTTATTTAGACAGTCATATACAAACTTAAAGATGGATCTTGGAAAAACACTGCCATTCAATTAAATTTTCACTAAAGAAAGGAAAAAAATCTTAAGAGGGCACATAGGAACAGTTATTAGCAAGATATTCTAATACACAATAGAACAAAGGCTCTCCTTTATTTACTTATTCAAGCACAATTCAACTAGAATCAAAATCCATGCAGATTGAACACATCATTCCCTAAAAAAACCAAGTCATTGTGTAAATGACTTATTTTCCTCTTTTACTTGAGTTTGGCACAAGTCTGATGTGTTATACTAACAACAATTGATTGTAATTGAGTCATTCAAAATAAAAAAAATCGTCCTGTTTCATTGCATGAGTTTTAACAGGTTTGAAAAAGACACTAATAAATAGACAAAATTAACTCAAGTCAGTCATACCTTTAGCCACAGCTTCTTTATACTTTTCTTTGGCAGAATTCACTTCCTTTATTAGTTGTCTATAGCTAGATTTTAGTTTCTCTAGTTCTGTCTTTGTGACCTTTAAGAAAACAGAAATATAAAAAGCATTAAAAATACTTATTGTCAACATATAAAAAAAATCCTAACATTAGTGAAAGAGAATTAAGAGGATTTATTTTCTGAAATAAGGATATTGGCTTGAGATAATCTTAACAGGATACTACATGGTGCAATTACATGGTGCAAATTACATGTTACAAATTACATGGTGCAAAATCAAAATCAAAAATGCATAAAGGCCTGAAACAGAGATCTCCATTCACATCAGAGTAATTAAGAATATGTTTTGGAAAAAAGCTAATAATAAACAGTATTCCATTTCAATTACAATAAAACATTAAAAATATGCTATAAATCATACTAGGTTAAAATCTTCTACACATAGGAAGGAAATCCCTTAGCACCTAAAAAAAAGAAAAAAGGAAAGAAAAAAAGCAAGATAAAGAATTTTTAGATGTTACACTTCATACAAAAGACTAAGGAACAGCAACTGTGCATAAACCAATCAATCAACTGTAAAACTTAAATCCTTAAAAAGGAAAACAAAACCAAGGATACAAGTCCTATTACATGTGTGTAAAAGACATGGTATTTTACTGTCCTTAAGAACTTTCAAAGATTCCTCACTGCAGAGATGTCTAGACCAAGAAAGGATGACACGTATGAATGTCACCTCACCACCTTTTTTGTCAGCATATATTAAACACAGGAACTGTGCAGACACTGATGTTCACAAAGTTGGGATTCTGTCCTGGGAAACAGTTAAGAATTTTACCTCTATGCATTAACAAAAGCAGAAATAAGAACACGGAACATGTGAGGTATTCTGAATTTCAGGGAATCATTCTGTGAGTGTTCAAGGTACACAAAACCCTTAAACAAACAATGTGAGTGAACAATGAGAGAACGTATCCAACCAGAATGCTATTCAAATGTTTCTTTGGAAATCAGGAAGGGGGAAAAAAAACAAACCCAAAAAAACACAAACCAAAAAACAACACAAGCTTATTCATCAACATTCAAAACATTTCCACAGCTATGCAGCCCATAATAAAATAAAGTCAATATGGTTTGTCATTAATGATTTGGTGAGTGTTCAATATGCATTATTTTTTATTTTAAAAGGCAGTTTTATTACAGACTTTATTAGAATTTAACCTATTAATAAAAAAACCCCACATTTTGCATAGTCTCTTTTAAAAGTATACCTGAGTTTCCACCAGTCTTACTCCATTCAGCCTCTCCTTATCTTTTTTTCTTTTCCCATTTTTGCAATTCTCTGTAACTTCTATTATTTCTAATGTGCACTACCAGTTTTCCTCTTCTTCCATCCTGACTATTTTCAGCTCCACCAATCCAGAAGTAACAATGAGGATTATTTGGTTTGGAACCCTTATGAGATAATGGCAGGTTACTGACCATACATGAAAAGAGTGTGGTCCCCACACTCAGTACCTTGGGAAGATGTCATAATTCTAGCACATTATGGAAGCAATATTTAACTTAATGTATGTTTAGTTCAAGCATAGAATAGATTTAAGTTCTTCTCATAAATGGCCCAGGAATCTTTTACTCATCAGTCCATGAGAGTTGTGCTGCCACTACTCAGATGTTACAGTTTAATTATGCTACTCCAAAGACCAAATTCTCTGCTGGAAGAATGAAGAAACTGCTTTTCCTTCTCTATGAAGACCTTTCAGACCAGCAATCTGATTTTTGACATTTGCAGCTAAACTTCCCCCAGAGCTCCCGAATGGAACTGTGATTTCTTGTCAGCTTCACCGAGGAGACACAGCGCTCCCAACACAAGCAGGACGGCTGACATGCCATGGAAAAGGCCCTGAAGAGCTTTATCTGCAGCCTCGATGTTTGGCTTACCCTTGATTTATATTTTAGAATAGGGACAACAATCCTGTCCCCACCCAAAACAGTCTGGACCGTCAAGAGCACTCATTAACCAAAGTTTACAGTGCCCTGGTCCCAGGAATGTCTGGAGCAGAACGAGAAAGAGAAGAGAGATGGAACAGAGAAGTGTCACACAGAAGTATCCTTTCTGCAACAACAGCATTTCCAGTGCTATCTGTCCACAGAAATTCATACAGAAGAAAGTTTTCCATTTCTGCCTTGTCAGGTAGCAAGAGAGAAAAACTGTTTAGGACATCACTAAAATTTAAACTGAGCATTCTACAGATCACACATTACAACTTTTACCTCAGCAAAACAAAACAAAACTAAAAAATTCACCCTCAATTTATTACTTTTCTAAACTTACATAAATCAATTTATAAAGCACAGCTGAAAAAAATTACCTTGTACATCTCTGCTTCAATTTGTTGGTGAACACCTACGAAACTCTTCTTAACTTGCTGCTTATCTTTGATCATCATGGTGAGCCTATGCAAAGGCCCAGAATTAAGATCCTCTGCGTGTGTCTTCATTATTTTGCTCAGCTGTTCTGTTTGCTGTACCACGAGCAACCAAGACTATTAAAAAAAGTCAGAACAGAAAAAGCACTTACTTATTTCAGCTTACAAATAACCAAACAATTAATATGAACTGTGGGAAAAGATGCATCACTGTTTAAAACAATCTGGTAAAAAAAATCATTTTAAACTTACCCAAATGCATTTGAGATGCTCCTGCAACAGTAAAATCACACCTCAAACTTACTCATAAAAAAAGCAGCAGAGACAAAAATACAATACTGTATGTTCACCCTTCAGTCCTAGCACTTCTGAACACTAAAGGAAGCCTTAGAATCACAGAATCATAGAATGGATTGGGTTGGAAAAGACCTCCGAGATCATCCGGTCCAACCCTTGGTCCAACTCCAGTCCATTTACCAGATCATGGCACTCAGTGCCACGACCAAGCTCAGGTTAAAAACCTCCAGGGATGGGGAATCCACCCTCTCTCTGGGCAGCCCATTCCAATGCCTGATTACTCTCTCTGGAAAGAATTTTTTTCTGATTACAGCCTTTTTATTTTAAATACATTGCCGACACCCCTGACAACCATGTTCCCGTGTCTTTGTTCCCGTTTCCCAGGCACAGTCACTCTGCCCAAGCTGATTCTCTGCCCTTGTCTGAACACCCCACAGTAAATGTGCATTTGCGTGGTCAAGGTTTAAGAGGAGACCATTCCATCAGTTTCTTCTCGTTGCTGACAGCATCAGTCAGGCTGCCATGATCACACACAAGGTGCTACAGAGACTCATCTGTCACAGAGATCCAACATCTTTCTGTATCCTCACTTTAATAACTTCCCTGGACACTCTGTCACTCAGTTTTTAGGACAGATTAATGTGTTGTGTGTGACTTTTGAGTACAGACACAAGTCTACAGATAACACAGCTGCAAACATGAAATTAAACTTCAGCTCAAATAAAAGCCTGCTATACTGGTTTTACTGGCATTTATCTTACTCTTGTTGAAACAGAAATCAACCTTAGATAAAAACCTTAGAAAATTAGCTTTGGGGTTTCCTTACATCCCATATACAAACATATATACATAATATTTCCACCTCTCCATGACAATGCTGCAACTCAAACTGGATTGTGGAGAACAAAACAAAAGACAATTAACTCCCTCTCATTTTGAACCATCTTTAGCATTTCCTGTAGCTTGTAAATACCCCACAGACAGGCACGGAGCTATCTCGACTGCCAGAGGTGCGGTGTTGTAACAGGTCACAGCCTAAACCTTCCTGGTATGGCTGAAAACCATCTCACCTCTCCCTTACAGAACACTTTTCAAATGACAGAGAAGCCACACTGCAAAGCTGCACAGGATAAAAACATCATTAAACACCTCTCTGAGAGGATCGGCCCTTATGGTTACAGAAGAGTTCATAAAAGTGCTCTCAGAGGTCAAAATGTAGTCAGAATCCTCCATTTTTTAAGGGTGATTTATTACTCACAAGTATTGTTTTAACTACCCTGAAAAATCACAACAGAAGGATTTGTCAACAATACTCAGTCTACAATTCACCAAAAGAGCCTGAAAAAGTGAGAAGCACAGCAAAAATTTCCATTTCCACTGAAAAAAAAGAAAAAATATTGCATATTTTCTTGTTCTTTACATTCCTCTTTCCATCAAGAAAAGATGAAACTGATGTTTCCATGAGGAAGTATCAGTTAAGTTGGACTTCTGTGCTTTGTATGATGACATTTTGATATTTTAAATTAGGAAAAGCTGAAAAGAAAATGCTTCAAAAATTGAGATTTTCATAGGACAGAAAAGCAGCTGGGTGGGGGCAGCAGCAAAGGCAAAGCATTTTCTTCCACAAGAAAATAACCATAAGCCATCAAATGCAATAAGCTACAATATTGTTGGGTTTAACTGTATTTTTTGACATAATCAAAGACAAAAGAGCTGTTGGGACAGATTGGTATTTGGTTTTGATGACACATAATACCAAAACAGACATTTTACATTTTAGGGGATGTAAGACACTAGATTTATGTTCCATAAGTTTTGCATCATACTTTGACTTTGTAAAATGTCAGCAAGAGAAAAAAAAAGCATCATGAAATAGTAAAATAAATTGAATTAGAATGCAATGAGCAAAATAATCAATAATTTAGACATTTTAAGTGGCAAATGTGTCACTACATAAGGCTGAACTCTTAGCTGTCAGAGAAATTTTAAGGCAAGCCCATACAGAAGATCTGTCAGTAGCACACAAACACTTTTGCTGTTTTATAAAGATGTAGAAATAAAGGACATGACTTAAGTGAAAAATGGCACCAATTTACGAGTTTAAAAAAAAGTAAAAAGGAAGAAAAATAATGCTGAACAACAACTTGAATGTCTATGTCCAAAACACAGTTTCAAAATGTGGCACACAGGCCTCTCTTCAAGCCAAAAAGAAGATGGTCAAAGTCAAACCTTTGGCTTTCCTGAAGTTATTTGCTCACAGAAGTGCCCATGTCTGTAACATGATCCATCTCAGACTGAGCTACCTGCACAAAGGCTAAGGGTTTTTATACCTTATAATGCTAAATACTCTGATGACAATGCCTCTTTACTCTTCTAGCCATAATCTGCACTGTTTCATTGCCTGAAAGAATTGCAAGATAGTTCAGGCAGCATTAAGGGCACTAAGAGCAATTCAGCTGGGGCAGCAACAGCAGGAGTCACATCACCAATAATTCCATACAAAACTTTGGTATTTAACAGGAGAAAGCTTGAAAAGAACACATGACATCTCTCAATCATTCATCCTTATCGCTCTCTACAACTCCCTGAAAGGATATTGTAGCCAGGTGGGGGTTGGTCTCTTCTCTCCGGCAACCAGCAGTAGGACAAGGGAGCACGGGCTTAAGCTCTGCCAGGGGAGGTTTAGGTTGGATATCAAGGAGAAGTTCTTTCCAGAGAGAGTAATCAGGCATTGGGATGGCCTGCCCAGAGAGGTGGTGCATTCACCATCCCTGGAGGTTTTTAAGGTGAGACTGGACATGGCACTGAGTGCCATGAGCTGGTAATCAAAGTGGGGTTGGATCAAGGGTTGGACTTGATGATCTCAGAGGACTCTTCCAACCCAACTGATTCCACAATTCTGTGATCTTGGGCTAATGAAAATGCTTCAGCATTGATTGACTGAAACAATCACAACTTTAACAGCAACATCAGTAACAAACTGTAAGAAACATAACTGGGTGACAAGCATTTCAGATACACCACCAAAACACACAGACAGGGAAAAAGGGCAGTATTTCAATTGACAAGGCAGGAATTTCTGTCGGGGAGGGAAGCAACAACAGAATGTTACAGATAAACACTGAGCAGTGCTACTCTTGGGGCAGCTGAAGCTACTCCAGCACAGCTCCCAAGCCACACACACTGTCACTGTAATCCAGAATAAATCTGTGCTGCTGCACAAGGAGCACTCCTGTTCCTAAAGCTACGCCAGTGATAGGATTCAAGCAGCCACCACATAAGCCCAAGACATAAAAACTGCTTTGTCTAAAATCTAACTTGATGCAAAAAGGGTGTTTTCCTGCAGAGAGAAGATCAGGATTCAGGCCAGACTGAAGGGACTGTGCAACCACTGCTAAAGCACACGGACCAAGAACTGAATATGCCATTAAAACAAGTAGTTTTCTCTTGCTGGGGGTAGTCCAAGCCAGGAGTAAAACTTTCAAATAGGAGATAAAGGAATTCTGCTTCATCAGAGCATTTACTGGACTTGCAGTAATCTGAAAAATTAGTTATTTGTAGGAAGCACAGCCTTACCTTCACAAAAAGTCAACACAGTTATTTCAAATTGGACACAAAATAACTTCACAATTATGAGAAACATCCTAAATTAATGGTTTGTTTTTACAACACATGCTGCAGTGTGAATAACAGTTGGAATGCTGGGCTTTGACTTGGTTTCCTGGCATTTTTCTATTTCTGTCACAAATTCTATACAACGTAAACAATAGTTCCTATTTAACTGTCTTGAAAGAAAAGCTTACTATGGCACACTCAATTTTCAAAACTCTAAACAAAGTAGCAGGCTCAACCTAGGTATGTAAAATAATGAATTTTAAAAATCAGGATGGAGTCTAGCTCAGTCATTATTTTCAAAGCAAGACTAGAGCTCAACCTCTGTATATTTCACTGAGGAACTAAAAGGAACCCACAATAAACCCCAAAATCAAACCCAGCTTCACTACATCCAAGAATATTCCAAATTCAAAATACTTCAGACTTACCTTGGACACATTGCTGATATAATCCAATTGACAGGTGCTCTCTTTATCTACTTGATTACAAAGGTTCTGCAAAGTGGAGGCATACTCCTTGTCACTTTTCACTCGCATTACCATGAATTTCTTCACCGTTTCCAGCAGTCGCAGTTCCCAGTCTTGCAGTTTCAATAAAGCATCATGAGAATACTTCAGGTCACCTCCAAACCCCATTTTTTAAGGCACTATATACCACGCAGGGGAAAACACAGGCTCTTCACCACATCTGAAAAGAGAACAAGGTTGATGAGACAATTACCAAAAGAAAAATGTCCAGTGAGACAAAGAGCAACTATTAATGCCTAAACCCTGAAATAACTTCATCATGAGTTAAACGCACACATAAACCTCCAGAATATGGACTGAATGGAGCCTAAGAGCACTGTTTCAAAAACCCATACAAGACTGGAAGAGATTTCAGGCTTAGATTTGTTCTCCAGTTTCCAATTCTGAAAAAACATACCTTCCTAATTTAAACTACATTATGAGGGAAGACATAATAGTATCTAAGATAATAACGTCCAATCAACATATTTAATCAAATAAGCACAGCTGACAGTATCTCCAGACAAGAGCTGCCAACAGCTCTTTTCCACTTCTGGTGACCTGAAACATTTGTTTAAGAATCACAGAATCATAGACTGGATTGGGTTGGAAAAGATCTCCAAGATCATCAAGTTCAACCCTTGGTCCAACTCCAGTCCCTTTACCAGATCATGGCACTCAGTGCCATGGCCAATCTCAGGTTAGAAACATTCAGTGATGGGGAATCCACCCTCTCTCTGGGCAGCCCATTCCAATGCCTGATTTCTCTCTCTGGAAAGAAGTTCTTTCTGATCTCCAACTTCAATTTCCCCTGGCAGAGCTTGAGCCCATGGCCCCTTGTCCTATTGCTGAGTGCCTGGGAGAAGAGACCAACCCTGGTTTCCGGTGTTTACTCTGCTAAGACCACAGAAAAATCCAAATAAAACACCAGCTCTCAAGGAATTGCATCTGTGGGAAATGGATAACTAGTTAACTAGAAGCTGTTTTTCTCCTAAACCCTGTGTTAGCAGACCACTAATCTTGCAGATTCAACCTTCCAAGAATCAGAAAATATCCCAAACCAGGTTTCCCATGGTACCCTAATACTGCTCCCCCAGGTCAGAGTTCCCTAAATTGATATACAAATAAGACATGCAGCACAACTGGAGGTCAGAGACACTTGTCAGCTCTGAAACACCTGCATCTGGTGCTGATAAACACGTAGTCACAACACGGAAGACCTGAAACCACACATATGAGTAATTTCCATACTGCAACTCTGGACTGTAGTGCAGCCACAACCTGTGTGCTGCTTATTCAAAAATTATTTTTCTTCTTGTGGAATATAAAAGAGACATAGATACATATTGCTAAAAAATTACTGGATGTGCAAATTAGTCAAAAAACATTTGCTAAACTCACAGTCAGTTCCAGGAATGTAAGACTTACTTTCTTTACAGTCACTCTCAAAAGAATGAACTCATCACTCACAGGAAGCAAATACTCAATGTACATTTAATACCATAGTGTGAAAGAGCAACCACATCTCAAACAGTTCTAAACAGTTCCAAACTAGACCCTGAGATTAGCTCAGTTGGTTAAAACTTAGTTGTAATAATGCCAAGGACGTGGGTTCAATCCCCTGTGTGGGCCATTGACTTAAGAGTTGAACTTCATGATCCTTGTGGGTCCCTTACAACTCAGAATAGTCTGTGATTACCTAGAAATTTAAGCAGAGTTACTGCAGAGAGTGTACAACTTGTCTCAGGCACTGCCATGGCAGTGCAGTCAGATTCCAAACAAGGTACAGTTAAATTCTGTCAGCGTAACAGTGTGAAACTTCAGTGCCACTCACGTAATCCTTCAACAGTGCAACACTCCCCTCAGCAAATAAAGACAATATTCCAGCATTAGCAGTCTTCCTAGAACCCAGCAATAACTCTGAAGAAAGCAGTTTGCATAACCAATCAACTTGTAAAGTGCTGTGGGGAGAGGCTGAGGGAGCTTGGGGTGTTCAGCCTGGAGAAGAGGAGGCTCAGAGGTGACCTCAGCACTGTCTAGAACTGCCTGAAGGGAAGTTCTGGCCAGGTGGGGGTTGGTCTCTTCTCCCAGGCACTCAGCAATAGCACAAGGGGGCACAGGCTCAAGCTCTGTCAGGGGAAATAGAAGTTGGATATCAGAAAAAAATTCTTTCCAGAGAGAGTAATCAGGCATTGGAATGGGCTGCCCAGAGAGGGGGTGGATTCACCATCCCTGGAGGTTTTTAACCTGAGCTTGGCCATGGCACTGAGTGCCATGCTCTGGTAAAGGGACCGGAATTAGACCAAGGGTTAGACTTGATCATCTCAGAGGTGTTTTCCAACCCAATCCATTCTATGATTCTCTGACTGCAACCTGTCTGTGACAGGAGAGTGGCCATGCCATGCCAGATCAGTGGCCCTGTGTGTCTGACACTGAAATCACATGAGCAAAGAAGAGAGCACGTGCAAAACAATGCTCTCACAGGATGCTCTCCTGCCTTTATAATGTCTTCTGTTATGTATTGTCATCAACTATACCCAAGATGTTAATCTTAAACTAATTATGGCTCTACATGCAATAGTTGGAGCTTGTAGTTTCGCACTATCAGTAACAACATAGGAAACTGTAATGACAAACCCAGGAAGGAGACCTGGCCCACACTCAAATTCAGAACAGGAATGCACACCAGAGATCTGGCTTCACCATAAGGAGGGATATGGAATGAGCACAGTATCACACTCACTCCTGACATGCTGTCAACTCCCCTGCTCCTAAATCTGCATGGTCTCCAAATCATACAGAATGCCTTACATGAGATTAGCTCAGTTGGTTAAAACTTGACTATAATAATGCCAAGGTCATGGGTTCAATCCCCTGTGTGGGCCATTGACTTAAGAGTTGGACTCGATGACCCTTGTGGGCCCCTTTCAACTCAGAATAGTCTGTGATTCTGTGATTTTGCAAACACTATTGATAAACATTAAGAATACTTCAAAATCAGAAAAGAAAGAGGATTTGGATTCAGGAGACAAATCCTCAAATTCAAGGCTTCTGTACTAATTCATAAGCAATTTTGTTACCAATTTGTTAGACAGCCCATCTCAATTTCTGAGTGTGAGGCTTGTAGTAGATACATTGCACTGAAATAATGACATCAATCATTCTTAGCTCTCCATCCACACCTTAAATAAAAATCAGACTGCTAAACAATTGACATTTCTGTCAGTGTAGGATCTACCTCTGGAATGTACAAGACCATAAAACACAAAACATGTGTTTTACATACCATTTGTTTATGCTAAGCACCTATTCAGGAGATTATCCACCCATGCATTTGATATGAAATGTAAGCAATATGAACCAGCAAAACTCCTGCTTCCATGGAGCTATTGCCAACAATAAACATCCAAAGTGGTAACTTAAGTTCATCTGTTTATTTCATAACTGACTTTAAAATACAGGTCCACTCAGAGTAAAACAGACAGCTCATTTTCAGAAAGTCTCTTCTGCAAAGCACAACATCAGCTCACATACCTTAAAAATTTTTCTCAAAAAATGTTCCTTGGTACAGTTTTCTTGTGTCAGCAGTTACTTCCTCTGATTTTCACTTTCTGAAATACACTTCTCTCTTCTTTTCTGGGGACTCTGTGAAAGAAAAACATATCAAAATTTTATTAGTATTTCATCATTTTAAAATACATTACAAAACTTACACTTAGGTAAGTTGCTCTGCATTGTCAGATTACTACCAGAAGACAGATTTCTTTTAAAAAGAGACAGAGTTTAAGAAAAAGTGTAAGAGCAGACTTCTCAAATGGCTGCAAGGAATAGTATGCCATCATTTCACACACAAAATTTGAGTGAGGAAATAATTTTATCTCTACACATATAGGAGAAGTTTGGTGTTTTTTAAGTTCTTGGAATTTCTTATGACATAGTGTATTGTAGTTGAAAAATTAGATAATTTAATTTATTTCCGAACCTCACCCTGATAAAACAAAAATAGAAACCCATTAAAAAGAAAATGAAAGCATGAAAGGCCACAGTTTGCTATCTGAAAGACAAAGTTAGCAGTGGTATTTTCACAAGTGAAAGAAAACAAGTGGCCACATGAGAAAGGGCCCAATCAAGACACAGAGATTTCTTACATGGCTCTAATTACTCCAATATCCAGAACAGTAAGAGGTCAGGAAGAATGACCACAGCACTACAATTACAAGATGTAACTCTGGACTGCAATCCAGGTGAAGGAAACTGACACAGAGGTCTTTGAGGATTTATGTTAAGAGAAAGGTACATAAAATATAAAAAATAATAAGAAACAGTCACTGCATACAGCTTACAAGTGCAAGGTACACTGTATAATCCACATCTGATCCCATGTTACACATTCACTCACAATCTCAGGCCAGAATGTCCAGCTTTAGATGAGACATTCCATAATAGTTTAGCAATGCCCTTGCAAGAAAAGGCACATGAAGCAAAACTGAAAGACAAACACAGCGCATAAAAGTCCAGAAAAGAGAACTATTTTCTATATTCATTATTTAAAACAAAGCTCTGATCACAGACACATTTATAAAATCTTGTTAAGTGATAGTCTTACTTCATATTCAAGAAGGCATTATTTAGTATTCTTTTCTGGTTACTTAGTGACATTCTAGAAACAAAGAACTGCCTAATATAAATACAAAACTTCCATTCTCCGTGACCAAAAATAGAAAAGACTAAGTGATGCTTACACTCAGTCCCTGCAAAGGAACAGCAGCTATGCAAGCAGATACATAAGGAGAAAAAAACACAGGAGGCTGTAAGCATCACAAAATTCACCACAGTTTTTTTAAAACAGATTTAAAATCATTTGTCTCCAAGTCACAAAGCCCAAAGGAAAGTCTTCAACAGCCAAAAATTACAAGCAGGAGCAAGATATTAAGAGTACATTTGGCTCCAGTCTTCCCATCACAAATACAAAAGAGGTGGAAACACCAGAATATCACTGGACAGGAACATCAGTCTTAATCCTTGTTAAAATGGGACTCCTGAAAGAAGAACACACACTACACCACACCTGGGCACACTCAGCTCTCAAGCAGATGTTAAAGAATTGCATGTGCCAATATGAAGCCCTTATGAAAATTCCATTTATTGAATGAAAAAACAAATTGGAGCCACTTAAACATAGACAAGTTGTATCTTCTGCTCCCTGCACACAGACAAGGAGTGTAATTTTTTTTTTAATACTACTCTCTCAGATATAGATAGATATCACACAAAGTGGAGAATTTCATTTGTCAGTATAAAAATAAAATACAAACCCAACTTTTCTTCAGCATTCCCATTACTACTGACTTCCTACCTATGTGCATATTTTCACCAGGACATCAGTGGAATTTAAAACTGGTAATACAAGTCCAGCACCAGTCTAACTGATGGGCATACACTGCTGGTACACTGAGGGATAACAAAAGCTGTCCAGTGAACTGCACAGCCACCTGTCAGGGGGAAATAGATGAGCTCAGTTGGTTAAAACTTGGTTGTAATAATGCCAAGGTCATGGGTTCAATCCCCTGTGTGGGCCAATGACTTCAGAGTTGGACTCGATGACCCTTGTGGGTCCCTTCCAACTCAGAATAGTCTGAGATTCTGTGATTTTGTTACAAAATTCCCATTGCTATTTCTGAGCTGAAACATGGCAGAATCTGATAGTTACAGCCAGCCTGCTACCCCAATGCAATAATCCACTAGAAAATGAAGATATAGAAGACAGAATTATAAGAACATAAGGACAGAGCAGACAATCAGATGACCTGTTGTTTTCTGAAGTTAATACCAAGACAGTCAAAGCCATTCCCCACCAGATCCTCTTTAGACTGAGGATATATAAGGCATTTTCTCACAATGAAGCATCAGATGAGCATTTAAAAATACCAACAGTAAAAATTCACCAGTCAGATGTTACTGAGCCCAAGTGTTCAAGTACCAATTATTAAATTGCCAAACTATTAATTCTGAAAAAACTTAGGCTTAAGATAACCTAAATAAAGAGGAATGGACAGTGGAAAATTTATCCAATCTTTTCAAGCTGACAAGGCAATTGGCAGAAGCACAACAGTCTGGCTTCGATACTGGACAAGGCATCATATTTAAGAATCTGTAGACTAGAATAATATGGTGAAAAAAACAAACACAGTTTTGCAGAGTCAAGTCATACTTTGCAACTTGAAGAGTTCTTTGAAGGAGTCAAGGATCTTGTGGAAAAAGGTGTTGGAAGTGGTAGACAACAAAAGTCTTCTAAGTTGGAAGTTTCTGCTGATGTCTCTGACAGGAAACTGATAGAGAAGTGAAGACCTTGCAGAGTAAGATTTAAGAGACAAAGACTGGCAAGCAGGAGAGTCAGAAGCCTCACCAGGATCTGAGCCAGGGCCTGGGCTGCCCTTCAGAACAGTCACCTGCCTATCTGTCACTTCATAATCATCTGTGTCTTATACAAAATTATAAGATCAATCAAAACTGACAAATCATTAAAAAACTTGCAGAACCTCAGAACATGGAGCAACAAGTATAGAAAACAGCACATGAAGTCACATATCAATAAATGCAGCATAATACACTGGTACAAGTCATTTAATGCCATAACCTGAAAATGTTCTAGTAGTCTTTGAACATACACCTTCAAAAACATTTGTTCAGTGCTTTGAAGTGGTCAGGTTAGAAACCATCCAGAGAATTAGACTTTAATGCAGTGAAGAGAGAACATGTACATTCTCACACTGCTAATACATTCATATTCAAATTCTCCTGCCTCGTGAAAAACATAAAACACCCCAAAAATATAGGTAGTATTGATCATGGAGCAGCTCCGACACAAAGAAAGTAAAGAGAATTTTGTAGGTCACAAAGCAGGTTAAGTACAATGGGTGTAAGACCAAAGTACACAGAAAAACGAAAAAAATCATTATAGCACAAAGTGACATGGTATGTCAGATGCCTGAAGCATTTCCCAGAAGAACTTAAAAACATCAAATGAAATTTTACGAAGTTGCTCTTATGTATTTCTTTGCCTACTGAATAATTAAATGAGATAATTCAATGCCTAAGGACATTTCTCAAACCACAAAACAAATACATACAAAAATTATTATAAAAATTCATTAAAAAGCCAGACCTTTAGAACAGCAGAAGTTCCATCTCAACATGTCTCTAAACTGCAAAAGCAGAACAGAAACTATTACTCTACACTTGTGCCAATAGAACCTTCTTATCTGACAGCAGCAAGCACTGGATTTCACTTGGTTGGGTACAAACATCCTCGAACAGTGACCTCTCACTCTCCTAACCCTGCAGCTGTACAAAGACCACACTTTACCCAGCAGCTCCTGCAGCTGTATTCCTATTAAAAACACATGCAAATAAGAGGCAGTGAGATCCACCAAAGAACAGGACAGAAAACAGCTCATACACATGCAAATGGCAGTAATACACATGAGGGCAGTAAGTCATTAACAATCATGTGTGAGGCTTATTATAATCTAAAGACACCATCTAATTCTTTCACCTTTCACCAATAAAACACAAATATATATGTACCTATGGCAGAAAGATTTTTGTCAAGCCTCAGTCTTGTCAGACCATCTGATTCAGTATTCCTCTGCCATCAGGAGAAACCTTCTTCATGACCAAATCTCACCTTCCCAGTCCCATAACTGAAGGTAGAAGAGAGACCAGCCATTTCTCTACATCACAAATATGCTAATTTTTGACTAAATGATTCTAATTCTTTCAATCTTCTAATATTTTCCAGAGCACTGCTATCCTCCAGTTGGTCCCCATCTCATTTAGAGTTCAGAAGCTAAAGCAGTGGGGTATTGCAGGACCCAACAACTCTGAGAAGAGCAGAGGGATAACTTCAAATTACTTTTGACCTGCTTGCCCAAGTGCTTTAAGGTCTTCCCAACAACATGATACAGTATCCTTCTTTCTTTGTTAAGCAAAAATTCCAGGCCCTTTTCCACAGAACTGCACCCTTCCCTGTTTCCTCCCCCATCTCACAACCATGCAGTCCAGCCTACAGACAACCAGGGAACTTTCATGCTCACTTAACACCCGCCTTGTTCCAGATGACATCTCCCATTTGCCAAGATCATTCTAAACAGTGATCTAATTCTCCACCACACCTGCGGCTCTTTGTTGCCTCCCTGGTAACTTTCTCAGCACTCTTTATCATCTCAGGCCTCTTGTGAAGAAAATGTGCCAAGGGAGAGCAGACAATTGGTGGTGAACCATGCAGGAAGTGTTTTTTAGGTGCAGTTGCTCAACCAGTTTTTCTTCCACGATGTAGAAGTTTTCACCTCAGTCACAGGTAAACAGCAAGACTGAATCTCACCACACACAGGAATTACAAGCAGGAGAAGGCAGATTGTTCAGCCTGGAGAAGACGAGGCTCAAAGGTGACCTCAGCACTGTCTAGAACTACCTGAAGGGAAGTTCTGGCCAGGTGGGGGTTGGTCTCTTCTCCCAGGCACTCAGCAATAGGACAAAGGGGCACGGGCTCAAGCTCTGCCAGGGGAAATTGAAGTTGGGGATCAGAAAAAAATTCTTTGCAGAGAGAGTGCTCAGGCATTGGAATGGGCTGCCCAGAGAGGGGGTGGATTCCCCATCCCTGGAGGTTTTTAACCTGAGATTGGCCGTGGCACTGAGTGCCATGATCTGGTAAAGGGACTGGAGTTGGACCAAGGGTTGGACTTGATGATCTCGGAGGTCTTTTCCAGCCCAATCCATTCTATGATTCTCTGATACAGGTCAGGAACAGAAGCACCAGGATGGCTGCCAGAAGTCAGACCTTGCCACCTGACTCAGGGCCCAGTGCTATTGCCTTGTTACCTCTGAAAGCACACAAAGTCACACACATATTTTCCTTTCAAAGGGTAAATGCACCTAGTTTCTTGTTACCTTTCATGTGCTTAGAAGTACAAAACAGCTTTCTTTCCTCTATTTTTCCAAGAACTGAACTTTCCTTAAAGTAAGTTCCAGGATGCAAGGAAAGCCAAAGAAAAGCACAGCCTCAATAGAGAGTTCCTGACGAACAGATTTTCACTGAACTCTCAATTCCACAGGTTGCAACATTTATTCCCACACTACATCTTAACATATTCAACTGAGAAGAATAAGGCTGATAAAAATGATTCTCATTTGGCAGGTTCTGTGCATCAGTATTTGCATTTGTAAACAAAGCCTAGCAGCTAAAGAACCAGACCGTTCTAGAGTTACAAAGAAACATAAAATGCTAAAATGCTCAAAAGTTGGCACAAATTGAAAATAAAATAAAACCCACACACACCAGTCACTCAAGCTTGCTTCAAGTGTACATAACATAGTGTATTAAAGCAAAAGACAACTAAAATATTGCATATTCAATAGGTTTTCTGTCTCAGATGAACAAAGGTAGAAAGAACTTCTAGGACGAGTGGTGTCCAGAGTCAACAATTAAACTAAAAAGTACTTGTAGTAACCACTTTGAATTACTCTATGCACAGTTAACTTACTTATTTGAGGATTTCTTTAATTCAATTAGATGCCAACTTCTCTAGTTTGAAGGTAGGAAGCAATCTTCCTTATATGAAAAAAGCCCCATACCTCTGAAGGAAATGTTTCATATGTTGATATCCATCTGTCTTGAGACAAATACATGGTAAGTCAGAATGAACACACACACAAAACCCAAGTGCAAACCCTCAGGCCCAAGGCCTCCTTCACAAGTATCTCTTCTGGGAAAACAGGAGGGAAGAACACTCATATAATATGAGTGTCTCTCGTGACAAAGCAGCACGTAAAACTCCTCACTGGAAAGATTTCAGAACCCAAAACTCATCTAGCTGTTGCCACTGCACAGCTTAGAATTCAAGAATACTACTAGAAGCTTCTTTCAGAAGCACTGAGTTACCTCTCAATATTTAAGGACAGCCATAGAAAAAGATAAATCCACAGGATGTGAAGCACATAGGAGTCTAGAGGCAATTTAATTTCTTCTTATGGCCCAACATTAGCTAGAATTTCTCGCTTCAGACAAAACAATTAGATAACAAATCTGCCATTAGTTTGTAATATATGACAATACTGTCTCCTCAGAAGAAGCATAATATAGTTCCAAGTATTTATTGCTCTTCTAAAAGAAATTCAAAGAGCAATCAGAATGTTTCCTCTTCTTTCCTCCTTCATTAAACTAATTACATCCTTCTGGTTCATTAAACCCTCTACTTAGTTAACTCATTGTTCATTCAGTCTTCTCGAGGTCACTTATTTCCTTGGCAACACTGTATCACATTTAATGTAGTTTGATTACACGGCACTTTGTACAGAAAGCCTGGTCAGGAGGAACACAGGTCCATGAGAGTCCTGTCCCTTCCCAACAGCTGATATTCCAGGCTGTGACACTGCAGCAAATACAACAAGTCCTGTGGTTCAGTGAGAGGTGTTGCCTCAAGCCTTTGTTTGGTGTTCCTGAACTGAACGTTTCCTTGCCATGCTCCACATCCTAAAAGATACTGTGATAACCCTCTCTTTAAATGGGATACTCTCACTTTAGAGTCACCAGAAGGGCAGATGACTGAACTATGCATTTGTACCTTCTTAAACACTTCAAGTATGTAGTAACTTTTAATACACACATTCCACAAATATCTACAGTCCTAACTTTTTAAGACACATAAAGAAACCTACCCTATCATTTTTAGATCCATACAATTTTGTTTGGGTATCATCAGCTTTCCTTGTTATATATAAACACTCCTTCTGAAGGGTAGTATTCTCATTTGAAAATGTATAAATGAATCAAGCTTTAATTATTGGGTGCTGCAACAAAAGTTGTAACAGTTAAAAGTTGTGGATGTTTGATCTTCCAGGTGTCTAAACTAATGGTACTGAAGTGCACAGGTGCAGAAAAAATGCATGCTTGGACTCTTCAGATGGAAATTTATTTGTGTACACAAGATTGGCCTACCTGATATTCATTGAAATAGATTAGTATTTTATCCCTCAGTCTTTCATTCTGTACCTAAAAATTATTCCTTCCAGATATTATACTAAGCACCCAACATGTCCTTTAGAAGTACGATGTTGTTCATACCAAAGCACCACCCATGGATATTCTCCAGAAATAAAAATGTTAGGGATGATAATAATGTTTGTATTGTAGGCAAAGGTTATTTAGCTCCCTCAGAATTCACAGAATCATAGAATCAATTGGGTTGGAAAAGACCTCTGAGATCATCAAGTCCAACCCTTGGTCCAGCTCCAGTCCCTTTACCAGATCATGGCACTCAGTGCCACGGCCAATCTCACCTTAAAAACCTCCAGGGATGGGGAATCCACCCCCTCTCTGGGCAGCCCATTCCAATGCCTGAGCACTCTCTCTGCAAAGAATTTTCTTCTGATCTCCAACTTCAATTTCCCCTGGCAGAGCTTGAGCCCATGCCCCCTTGTCCTATTGCTGAGTGCCCTTCTATACTCTCAGACAGTTGAAGGGAATTCGCCTGCCTTTATCTTTAAAGCTGAAATGCCAAATCACCTGAGAAAAAATTCTGTAGAGGGACACAAGCCATACCACTGTAATAAACAAATATTAGCAACCATCTGCATAACCACTGCTTGGGAAATGGCAGCTCCCACCCCCTGGAAAGCAGAGTATCCACATCCACACTGCTAATCCCTACATCTCCACTGAAGGCTCCAGGTTTGGGGGAGTTTGGTGATGAAATACCAGAGCACAAGAAATTATCACATTATGGGCCTACCAGACTGGTTTTTAGCACAGGGCATGCACTGAGTGCTCCATGGAAACACAAAGCTTTAGGACAATAGGCACACAGGGATAGGATACCTCTGGAAGACTGCTGTGTAAAGGACACAAACCTGCTGCAGTGTGCTGAGGCACAGCCTGGAGAAAACCATTCATGAGCTGAGGGCAGGGTTCCTTTCAGAGGGTCCCAGCTGGCCCCAGAGAAGCAGAGCTGGAAAGCACATGGCATGGAAAACTGAGAGGCCATGGAGGAAGACAAGGACTGAATCCAACTGGGATTTGGCCTCAATAACAGTGGCATGTAATTACCTTCTCACATTAAAAAAAAAAATCATTTAGCTAAATCAGATAATCTAGATGCCAGTTGCACTCATTTAAATAGTGGCTTCAGATTTACTTAACACATTCACTGATAAAAGAGATTTTCCACTCCAATTTCAACATTCACCTACTGCAAAAGGCATAATTGGGTATTAAATGGACTTTATGTTACAGACACTTTACAATTCTTTGCTTTTTCAGACACACACTCCAACTGCAAACACTTTTTTTCTGTGTTTAGGAAATCTGGCATTTCCTTTTATCTGGTGAACTGCAATTATCACATCTGCTGAAATAGTAAACAACCATACTATGGAAATTACAGAGGTACTCTCCTTTGGAGGGAACACACCATTCACAGCACCAACATACAACAAATACACCAAGAATAAACAAGCATCTGTTTTTCTGATTCCATGTTTTCTCTCTTCTAATCAGTAAAAAGCTGCTGCAAAGTTGTACGATTTTCCTTAACATTGGCTACAAAACCAGTTCTCACGTATTGCTGATGGGATAGCATCTTTGATTTGAAAGTACCACTTTTTACAGTGCTGAAGCTGTCATATTTTTAAGCTTAACCACTTCACTTGCCTACACCCCTTATCTGTAATACCTGAAATCTACTTGGAATACAAACACAGTTGGGTATTATTTTACCCTCATGAACATTTCAAAGCAGAACCCACAAACAGGCAATCAGATGCCATCTGAAAGACACCCAAAACACTAAAGAAAGCTTTGGCATAATTCAAAAAGCTGAATTTTAACAAACACAGTGGCAGTACATTACACTGAACAGATCTGAACAAATTTATACAATTTAACAGCAGATAGAACAAGCTTTATGTATTCAAAGACCGTGGTTTATCCTACAATCCTACTCTTACTTGTTTGCAGGTTCACCAGGGGTGAATTTTGTGATTTACTGGCTGAGCAGCTGACAACCTCCACCAGCTGAGCCATTATTAATATGCTATTTTCCTGAGCATCACAGCACCAAATATTCAATAAAATTATTCCTGTCTTATTGAATAACCATTAAATTTATGCCCTTTCCAACTCTGTTCTGAACTGAGAAATAAAACTCAAAACTGCCATTCTCAATTCAAACAGCAGAGACTACAAATGTTTTGATGAACCATGAAAGTTACACTATGCTGCCCATAGAAAAGATTTTTCTAACTTTTCTAAAGCAAAAAGTTAGACACAAACAGAGCTGTCAAAAAGTAGCAAAGCTGACAAACCAAGCACTGAAATGAAGAGATTCACAAAATGACGATCAAAATGTAAATGCCACCCTCTCTGAAATAAGCATTATGTGCGTGAATATTTTCACAGTGCTTTTCTCCATAAATGCCCAATTCATTTATCAGAGAGGATGGAGTGCTCTGAGTGTGAGTTAGCACTGTCAGAGGGGCTCATCTTCACGACCCTGTCAGGCTCTTTGCTGTAATTATAAGTCTCCCAGTTATTAAACAGGCCATTTCAGGTAACAAAGAGCTTGTGATTAATGCACTTTATTCTGGATTTCACCTCTGCTTCTGGCAAAGAGTGCTTACATAATATGCAACAATCACAAACTTTTCAGTAAGTTTTAATGATGGTAATTTAGTTTTATGCTTAAGCTTAATTTCTTAATGTCTCAGCTTGTCATGAAGAAATAAATCACTTCCAAAACCATAGTATGAAGAGGTTGAGAGACTCTTAAGATCAAGTGGTGACTTGACCCAGACCCAGACTTGAACACCATATAGAAAAATGCCTAATACAGGAAAAACTGTTAAGTATTTATTAAGTATTTTCTTACTAGCACTTAATAAGACAGGGTTGCAAATGGACTAAAGAATTGTGCAAGCAATTTTGGACAGCACACCTACATACAGATTTAAAGCACACACATGGTGGGTTCACTTCTCCCTCAACACTTGAAAGTTTCATGTAATTGTCTTAATAGAAAGCAATGTCACAGAAACGTCTCCCAGGATGCAATTCCTGCTGTTGCTCCACCTTCACCTTGTCAACAACAAGGGACAGACTCAGTCTGAGCACTAACCCTCCCCTTAGCAGAAAATAACACCAATGGTATCAGAAAGCCTAACAAAACACCCTTTCTGCTCAAGGTGAGAGTCCACAGCATAAATAAGGTTCTAAAAAGCCAACTAATACATAGCAAAGATCAGAAACTCTGACAAGGCCATACAACTGGTCAGAAATCAGTCACTGAAGAACAGCAAAGGTACAAGTACAGAGAATTGTCTCTACAACCTGCTCTGTATTGTGAGCAGGTTAGTAAGGAACCTGTATGTGAAAAAGAAAGTTTTAAACTGTGTGTGTTTAAACCGTCTGGCACTTTCTTTCTAGTGCAGAAGGCAGCAATGCAAAGGAGGCTTGTTATGACAGAGCAAACAGCAATCTGAGATCCAAAGTAGAAAGATGTCATGAAGTCCAGTTCACTCAGATTAAAAACAGCACTAAGTCCTAATTTATTGGGAGTTTAGTTGTATCATCATCAGGGAAACACACACTGCTGATTGCACTCAAAACCAAACTTAACTCTGCATTTAAACTTGCAGTAGGAAATAGAAAATAATTAGTCATGCTCTTAAATATGATTTCATGGTACATGACAACAGCAATCAAAACCCTCCATCAAACATAGCTGTCCTACAAGATCAAAACAAAATCCCAAACAAGACACACACACACACAAAAGAAAGCCTTTTTAAAAGCACTATTGCTGCCTTTTCAGAATTCTCACCAAAACTTCCTATGCACTGTATGTGACCACACACAGAGCTTAAAAGAAGAGGTAACTGTCTTCTCTCAAACCCTGGAAACAAAGCTATCACTTCCACTGATTCACTACTAAGAAAGTTTCCAAAATAAACCTTTGCAAAGAAATGCTACAGTTACCTAATGCAAATGTTACACATCAGAATCTTTCTGCGTGTTTTCATGCACAGTATTTTGAACCCTTTAAATCCCTAATAAAATGGTGCATACTGAACAATACCAAGACTATCTCCACTGTATAACAAACCTCTTCTCCAAGTTTTCAAAATCCATTTTTATAAGGCAAATACATCAACACTACAATTAGGGCAGTACTAAGTGGACAGTTTTATCTTAGGGTAAGAGCATAAATGCAGTTTACTTCCTGCTGGAATGGATTTAGGCTTTCCTCTCTTCTGTTGCTGTTTCTCTTCTCCTACCCTTTCCCCCTCCCACCCCCAGCAAAAGAATCTTTTCCTTTTCCTAGACCCACTTCCCACACACTGCAAAAGAACTCCTCCCTGCGAAGTGATGACCTCATGCTCCGAGCCCATCTCCTTGTATGGAGCAACTCCGGGCTTGCCGCCAGCTCTCTCTGCCTTCAGCCTGACAAGGCAGCATACCTTCCTTCACCCTGCTGCTTCCAGGCTGTGGGAACATCCCACCGAGGAGGCAAACCGGGCAGGGAGAGGGGGTCTCCTCACGGACAAAGAAGAAGCCACCGATGCCTGCGCCGCACTCGTGTCTGGCACAAACCTACTTGGTGACACCAAAGCACCTCCGCTCTTCATCACAGGGGGAACCACACTGAACTAAGAACCTGAGTAAGTATGGAAACGTAACGGCCAGACTTGGCGAACACAGATTTGGGCAGGGCTCTCCCCATGTGCCCGTCCAGCCTGTGCAGTGGATGTTTTAGGTGAGGCTCAGCGTGCACAGAACTGGCACCACCATTTCAGTCCCAAGGTCCATCTGCCACGGCCGAGTGAGCTTGGACAGTGACAGCGAAGTCCTTGGGACTGTCACAGCCCCCAGTACTGACCAGGGCTGACCCTGCTGAGCATCCCAGATCTGATGGGATGGGATGGCAGGGAGGGATTGAACTGCCAGGGGACTGCCCCACTGAGACTCGAACTCAGGTACTTGGGATTGAGAGTCCAGAGTGCTCTCCTTTACACCACGGGACCGCCCTAAGTATGGAAATACATCCTATGTCACCCACCTGCAGTGTGACCCCACATAGTCAAACCTTGGTTCCCATTATTCTCTTGGTTAAATCTCTTTTAAGCCAGTGAGGTAAATGTCAACCCTCCTTCCCTCCTAATGAACACCCATCTTACCTTCCTTTGTATCACTCTACAGTTCCTCAGACCCTCTATGGTCTAGAGTCTTTACTTTAAAGTACCAGAATTATTTCTACATTATCATTCTATACATTGGTAATACAAACACCACCTGATGAGGCATCTCCCTTTGAAAGATTCAGTTGTGACATAAAGAAAATCAGGAAAGGTGATGGATAATTAATATTTTCCTCAGCTAAGTAACCTTGCACGTACAAGAACTGATATTCACCTTCAAAACAAATCTCCAAAGTCCAGCTCTTCTGGGGCTAACATTCCACATGTGTATATTTTAAAGCTGTAGCAGTACTGGCAATTTCTGTCAACACATTAAAAAGGAATTTATAAAAGGACACAACCTACATGGTGTCACCAACAATAGTCATTACTGTAACTCAACCTATAATGTGTCCATCATTTGCAATGAGCAGATTGTAAGTGTGAATGTCCCATCTCCCTGACTCTTCCAAAGAGTAGCACTTACACCTAGGAAACTGTATCACCAATTTCTTTCCTATATATTATTCAGCAGGTAAAACTAACTTAGAATAATACCCTGTAATTTTTTTTGGTCAAAAAGTTTCATGTGTTACCCAGATTTTTTTTCATATTGCAATTTCTCAAAAGAAGCTGCATTAGAATAAAGCAGAGCATCAAAGTCACTTTGGGTTTCAAAGCAGGGAAAAATAATGGCACCTAATTGAAAAGCAATGATGCTCTCCTGAAATCCAACAAAACCCCCAGGACCTCCCAAGGGCTGTGTCACTTCCAGAGGTGTATGTCCATGGAAAGTCAAACCAAACACACTTCAACATGGAAAGGGATGTTTAATGGCCTTCTCTGTACTTCATTATCAAACACTAAACGTGAGTATTTAGCACCCCCACAAACACCAAAAACATGAACACACAAAGCACCAAAACCCGAAGGAAAAGAGCCAGGCCAGTGGCACCGGGAAGGCCCCACTGTGAGGGCTCCAAACCCACTGTAAAAGTCAGGAACGTTGCTAACCTGTACAGCGCGGCCACAGGACAGCGAAGAAGGAAGGAAAAGGAGAAAACAACACGAAGAGCCCAAACCAAGCCCACAGGGCTGTCACACAGGACTGGGGCACCAAAGGACAGGGATGGGGCACTAAAGGACAGGCATGGGGCACTAAAGGACAGGGATGGGGCACCAAAGGACAGGGATCGGGCACCAAAGGACAGGGATCGGGCACCAAAGGGCAGGGATGGGGGCACCAAAGGACAGGGATGGGGGCACCAAAGGACGGGGATGGGGGCACCAAAGGACGGGGATGGGGGCACCAAAGGACGGGGATGGGGGCACCAAAGGGGCAGGACAGGGCACCAAAGGACAGGGATGGGGCACCAAAGGAGAGGGATGGAACACTAAAGGGGCGGGACAGGGCACTAAAGGAGCGGGATGGGGCACCAAAGCAGAGGGATGGGGCACCAAAGGGGCGGGACAGGGCACTAAAGGAGAGAGATGGAGCACCAAAGAGGCGGGACAAGGCACCAAAGCAGAGGGACGAGGCATCAACGGGGCGGGACCGAACCCGCCCTGCGTCCCCGGCCTGGACCCCGGCGGCGGACCCGGGGGGGCGGGATCGGCTCTGCCGGACCCGCCGGGGCGGAGCCGCCGCCGGGCCAGCGGCGCCCCGGACGGCGCGGAGGGACGCGGTCCGGATGTGGCAGCCGCCGCCCCGTCGGGGCAAAGGCGTGAGCGGCGCCGGTGCCGTGCCCGCCCCGCCCCGCTCGCAGGTAGAGCCGGCGTGGGGCCCGCCCTCCCGCCCTGGGCCCGGCAGTTGTCCCGGGTTGTCTCGCGTTATTCCGGGTTATCCAGGGCTGTCCCGGCGCTGGCGGGGCCGATGCGGACGGTCCGTACCTGCCAAGCCGAGCCCCCTCCGCCTCCGCCGCCGCCGCCGCCGCCGCCGCCGCCGCACCTCCTCCTCCTCCTCCTCCTCCTCCTCCTCCGCCGCCGCCGCCGCCGCCGCCGCCGCCGCGCGCGTCACGCGCCCCGCCCGCGCCGCGTGACCCGTCAGGCCAATCGCAGCGCGTCCCGCCCCACCGTGACGCGCGCGAGAGGGGAAGGCGCGCCACTGCAGGCCCCGCCCCCTGCGCGCGCCTCACACACACCCACCCCACCCCCCTTCCCGCCACGGTATCCCGGCAACGCCGATCCCGCATCCCGGGAACACTAAAGGGAATACCGCCGGGAATACCGCCGGGACACTCCTGGGACAACCCCGGGAACACTCCCGGGAACATGCTCGGGACACACCCGAGACACCCGCGGGAACAGCCCCAGGAACATGCTCAGGACACCCCCGGGACACCCCGGGAACAGCCCCGGGAACATGCTCGGGACACCCCCGGGACACACCCAGGAGACCCCGGGAACAGCCCTGGAACACCCCCGGGACACCACAAGGAGCACCCCCGGGAATACCGACGACAACCCCGAGAACACCGCCGGGACACCCCCGAGAACGTGCTCGGGACACCCCGGGGACACCTCCGGGAACAACTCCCGGGAATATCCCCGGGAACACCCCCCGGACACCGGCAGTGACGCGATTCCTGTTCATTGGGTGATGAGGGTGTTGGAGCTGCCAATGTGAGGGCTTAGGAGCTGGGAATGTTGAGGAAGGGATTCCTGGCGGATGGATAGACAAGGAGTACCCCCCACACCCAACGCCTGGAGTTTCGGCAGCTCAGAGTCAGGGAGAGGCGAAGAGAAGAAAATAAATTTTAAAAAATTTAAAAAAATGGAGAAGAAGAGGGGACAAAGGGAAAAAAGGAAGGGGTAAAAGAAAAAAGATTGGAAAAGAGAGTAAATGGGGTATGAAAAGGGAAAAAGGGGAGGAAGGGGAGAAAAGAAAAAGATGGGGAAAGAAGAAGTGGAAAGAGGAAAGGCTGGAAAAAAGAAGAGGGAAGAAAGGGAAAAAAGAAAGGAGAAAAAGAAAAATATGCAGGAAAGGAGGAAAAAGAATGGGGGAGAAGGGAAAAACTGACTGGGGGAACAAGGGAAGAAAAGAAAAAACTAGGTGGGGAAAGAAGAGGGAAAAAGAGAAAAGGCAGGAAAAAGGGGCAGAAAAGGAGGAAAGGGAAGGAGAGAAAAACGAAAGGAGAAAGAATTAAAAAAGTGGGGGGAAGAAGGAAAAAAGAGAAAAGAGGGAAAGAAGAAAGAGAAAAGGGGAAAGAAAGAAAGAAAAAAAAAAGGCTGGGGGAAGAAGAGGGAGGAAAAAATGTGGGGAAAGAAGAGGGGAAAATAGAAAAAGTAGAAAAAAAGGGGGAAAGGGGTTCAGGAAAGGAGAGAAAAAGAAAGGAGAAAAATAAAAAAGTGGGGGGAAGAGGAGAAAAAAGAGAAAAGGGGGAAGAAAAATGGAAAAAAGGAGGGAGAATAATCAGGAGAAGCCACCTTAAAAGAAAAAAAAAAAGAAAATAAAAAAGAAATTTGGGGAAAAGAAAAATGAAAAAAGAAAAAAGTAGAGGGGAGGGAACAAAAGCAGAGGAAAGAGTTAAAAAAAGGAAGACAAAAAAACCCTTAAGAATAAACTAAAATAGAAAAATAAGCTATTATTGAGACACTACCTTGATAGGTTTAGGGAAAAACTATGACTTTTTCAGTTTTTTACATTAACTTTTGTAATGATTTGCGTTCAAAGCAAATAAATCAAATCAATTTAATGAAGTAGTAATAGCAAAGTCTGGAATTATGATCCTTTTCATACATACATAAGAGCCCCTTAACAGGTTAGATGAGAGATAAAGACAAATATCCTTCTTGAGAGGTTGCCAGTCATTGGTATTTAGGAAGGAGTCTAAAAACCAGAATGTACACAGAGCAATCATATTCCTATCCATGGCTTCTTTTTAGATCAGAATGTTTAAAGAGCACTAGTGAAACTTTGCTTTTTTTTTTCCATGTGCAATTTTCCATCTCTGTTTAAGCCATTCATTCCTTTTTCTTCCAAAACAGCTTATAGGAATAACTTCATTTATTTACCTGTTTATCAAATGAGAAAAAATTACATTCCTTTGTATCTCATCTGTATGCACCTTGAGGCAAATTGAGACCTATATACAATTAGAAACAAGTTTGCATAATACAGAAAAAAACAGTGCTATTTAGTTGTAGTAGAAAATGAGGGTTTAAGTTGTAATCTACATTTGGATATTTCCAACCGTGTTAGATTTGGGGTAAAAATCTTGGATGAAAATGCTGGATTTAGTACAAAAAAGTCATCTATTACAGGGTTTTATGATAAATGCAGGTGACTCAGTCTTGCTTCAACTATACTCAAACATAAACTATTTTACTGGGCAAATATCTTGTCAGTCTCATGTACCTAAAGAAGTTGTTGTATTATTTTTGTCTGCAATGTGGTATTTATCTGCTCTTGAAACCCTTCAACTTGGTGAAAATTGGTAGACAGTGATATGAGGGTAGAAAAACCTCTCCTCAATAGATTTGAATTTTTTAAGCTTCATTGAAGAACCTTCTTGATTTTTGAGGAAGAAAGGATTCTATGTGCTTTGCTTTTTTTATCAAGGTATTTTTTCCCCAAAGCTTTTACTTTTTGTTAAATAAAGATGAAAAAGAGATAGGCCCATACTGTAGTCACTGCAGTGTAGTGTAGCCATACATAAAATATTCTGAAAATCAAACTGTTAATTTTATACATAAAATGCAATTCTTAATTGAAAACAAAAGCTTTAAAAGTATATCAAAGTCATACACACAGAATCACACACAGACTATTCTGAGTTGGAAGGGACCCACAGGGATCATCGAGTCCAACTCTGAAGTCATTGGCCCACACAGGGGATTGAACCCATGACCTTGGCATTATTACAAAAAAGTTTTAACGAACTGAGCTAATCTCAGGGTCAGTATTCCAATTAAAACCCAAATTAGCAACTTTGTTTCTAAAAGGAGGCAGACCTTCATCCTTTTCTCTCCTCCCTATCCCAGTCTTCTGGGTCTGCACACATTCCTTCACTCAGCCCAATACATGATTTCCTCTGCCCCTTTCCCTGACCCAAGGCCCACTGCCTGACACCAAAAACAGAGAGGTTGCATCCTCCAAGTACCCAGAGGAGACAAAAAGGGTTGGGGGAATGGATATGCTCTTGCTTCAGCACATTCTCTCAGTCCCTGAATGTATCTTCTTCCAGCCTTTTCCATTTGCTCCTGCAGCAGGATGCCCTGCCCAGGCAGGGGTGAAACAGTTTGAACTTGACCCTGTTTGCAAAAGGGATCAGTGGTGGGTGGAGGAGGGACTTCATGCTGCTTTTGGTGTTGAACAATGCAGAGACCAACCTGAGATCACCAATCTCAAAGTTAAACACTCTGGGGCTGTGAAGAATGGTATTTCCTGACAGAAACTGGCACAGGTGAGGATGTGGCCGACAAAGTTCCTGATAAAGGAACCAACAAGTGATAGTACTGGTAACTTATCTAGAGATGTTGAGCTGACACAGCCAGCCAGAGACATACCTGCCAGTCAATCACTTTATACTGTAAAAGCCCAGCCTTTCTCTTTAACACAGAGAATTCTTATACATCCTTTCTTGGAGTGTGTGTGGAGATTCCACCCTTGCATGAGAACATCCCTCAGAGTTACTCTCAGAGGCTGAGAACAAGAGATTTGCCCATAGTTGTTGGTATGGGTGAGTAACACCAATCTCTACTTAATAATTGTTTTCCTAGCTTTAATATCATCCCTTCAATATTGCTTAAATCAATCACATACTATAGTAGTAGTTAGAACCATCTACACTGTGTAGTAATGCATTCTGATTAAGGTCCCTTAGCCTAAGCATTATAATCAGTTTAAATAAATAATTTTCCTGTATTGGTTTGCAGCAGAACAAAGCTGTGTAAAGACTCAGTTACAGCTACACAAACCTCCAGACACAAACTGTTGACCAAGTCTGGGACTGGGATTGGATCCAACCACACCTAAGCTCCTGTCTGAGGAAGAGCATCCTTTCTGAACCTCATGACGCAGTAGGGAGTGTTTCCTGACACACCTGGTTTGAAAGCTTCCACTCTGCCCAAAACAGCTCTTACATGTCAAATCCTACTCACTGCACGTTCAGGCTAAACTCAAGAAGATCAACACCAGCACTTTAAACCTCCTGTTTTGGACAGGGGTGGAACCAAAGCATTGTTTCAGACCTTTATCGCAAAACTGCCTCCCAAGAAACTCAATGAGCACCTGGACACGTGCCGAGTTCTGTGGTGTAACACCTCAGCAGCTACCAGGTACAGAACTTCATGGCCCAACGAGATGAAACAATATCTGCTGTCCAGTAAAATCGCATTAAGAAGTGAGTTTAGTATCCTGGCTCTTTATTCACCTCTCACATGGTCCATCTTCTGTGAACTCATGCTTTGGTTTCTTCCACCTTCCCAACTACCACAGAATTTTCAGGCTTTCTGTTGTAATCTGTTCTCCCACCACTCTGACCCTGATTTACTTCTTAAATAGTAAAACTCCTGTCCTATGCAGTTAAGCTCTATGTTTCAAGAATCCTTGTTCTTCCCTGTAACTTCTCTGGTACATAGCAAGTTATAATTCAGTCAGCACTTTTTCACAATTTTTAATGCTTCTTTTCTACCTTTATCTAATTTCTTTGCTTATGGCTCTTTGCCTAAGGTTCTTGGTTGTGACACACAAGTTCTCTGCTCTATACTGCTGGTACTCATGTTGGAAAACCTTGAAGTTATTCTTAGGGGACTGATACTGTAGCATTATATTACTTCAAGAATGATAACAATATTAAGTTAAATTACATGCCTAGAAAGGAAATGCAGATGTAGAAAATAGAGAGATGGAAAGTTCCTCATTATCACTCCTTTAAAATGCTAAAGTAAAAAAGTAAGTCATTACAAAACTCAACATTAAAAGAATCTCCCGGAAATACTAAAGAATTCTATTACACACTAGTCAGTAATACAGAAAAGTTAATATAGATGTATACTCAGAAGAAAAGATTGCAAAGGGATGTCTGTGAAGGATAAAAATAATATTTTTTTTTTAAAACTCCCATGTTATCTCGGGCTTTTAACCAGCAGTATGTTTCCTTGATCCCCAAACACAGTCATATTAATATTTCTTCCTATTGAGTTGGACTTGCTGCAGTTCCTTTAGGAGTTAGGCATGAATGAGTATATTTTTCTAAACCATTGTGCATCTTTGAAAAAAAAATTGAAGTTTATTATTTCGCTCATTCTTTTCTTATTTTCTGTCACTATTATTGTAAAGAAATACAGAAAAAACCTTTAAATAACTACCTGTGTATTAAAGTACCAGAACTTTTGTGTCACAAACAGAGCAATGTTGCTACCACTATTGTGAAAATTACTCTGGTTCTTCTATTACATATCCAGATAATAACATCATAAAACTCAGGAACATTAAAGCAATGGAGCAAAGAGCATGTGAATACAGAGCTAGGCAAAAGCTGAGCTCTCATTTTACCTGTGCCATAGGTTTTCTACTTATACAAAGCTCTCTCTGCCTCAGTATTTCTGTCTGCAAATGACAACATCAACACTTTCCTTGAGAGTTATTAGAAGGTGTAGTTTGCTCATATTTATAAAGAATTTTCAAATTTTTGTATGGAAAAGTTAAAAATTTGCAAATAATAGTAAGCAAAATAAGGATATTATAGTTATTCTGATTATTTAAGCCTAATTTTCATATTCTCTTTAGAGATTTTTATTTTGACTTGCTGTTTTTCTCCTCTCTACCCGTCTTTTCCTTCCACCCCCATTTTATACTTCATATTTTGAATTTCAATGCCTGTTGCTATGACAACACCACGATCTGACTAGTGCTGCCTTCAGACCCCTTTCAAATCTTTGCTGTGCTATTTAAAACTATCCATTTTATGTTTAAGGGGCCTAGAGGTTTCCTTAGAATAACCCACTAGGATTTTCCCAATCATAAGCTGTGGGGCAGATAGACATTCTGAAATCCTAGTACCTGCCATTGCTTTCCAATCTCTATCCCTGTACATGCTAATTTGAATATTAGCCTCTCTAGGGCATGGTGGCTTAATAGACAGTGGTGGAATTATCAGAAATAAGCATATAACCATAAATATGTATATATAAACATATATGTGTATATACATATACAAATAGGCAGACACAATGTGCACATACACAATTTAGTTTTCATCTGTATAAACTGGAGTCTCCACAGAGCTTACCAGAGAAGCAGAAACCAGAATTTTATTTTTCTTTTCCCTTTTAAAACAATGAATTAAAACTCAGCAGACATTAGGAAAGGTTGCCAGTGGTGTGAAGGAATTCAAATCATGGGTTTATTCTTAATAGATGCTACTGATCCTTGCTAATGCCTGAATGCAAAAGAAAAAACAAGTGTGTAATGGAGGGTCGACTCATAATCCAAAGCTAAGGACAAGCATATAGTTTTCTGACTTCCTAAAACTGCTGAAATTCCAGATAAATGTATTACCATTAATTAAATGTATTACCAATGCTATTACCATTAATTACAGTCATAGGTTTCAACCTAATAGGTGGTCATGGACACACTGCTCAGGTGCTGGAACAGATCCACTGTACTCTAAGCATGGGATTTTGTTAGTGCCCTGTGTGAAAAGGGAGGGGTCAGAAGACCTACAGATAAGTTCCTGAGCACTTAGATAATTAAAAAAATAATTACAGAGCTTATGTAGAGTCATCATAAACAAAGGTTCCACATTACTTATATGACAAAGCCTGTACATCAAGTGGCTTTGCATGCCAATACCTCTACCTCTGGCTCTATGGAAGAAACATTGTTTATCCGTAACATGCTCCTGACCACTTGGGGAAAAAAAACCAAAACCCAAACGTTTTATCTACAATGATTTTTTTTTCCAAATTTGCCTTCATTTGCTGGCTGCAGAGCTGGTTGTTGCTCTTAAGTTTGAGGAATAATAATTTCTCAGCTAAATGTCTCTTCTTGCAGATCATGGCATTTAAATATTGGTCCTTACTTACCCAGAAGGGAAAATGCTGTGGATCTTTGCCATTCACACTGTATAGAGGTTGCCTTAAATATTTCAACAGTGTTAGGGCAAATTTGTTTCCCAGCTGCAAGAAACCATGACAGCTGTATGTTGACATGTCTGGCTAAAAGCACACTGAGATTGCTGCTGACATTTCCTTTCAGACTGCAGATTCATGATGTTAAACCTTTGGATACAATGCCTTAAGTCAAGATTGGTTCCTCTGCTACCCTTCTACCTTAGAGGTATTTTCCTCCTCGTCTTCAGTATTTTCCCTCACTTCTGCTTCCAGAAGTGTTTATACAACTGTTCTGCAAAAGAAATAAAGGAGATCATAGAATCATAGAATCAGTTGGGTTAGAAGAGAGCTCCAAGATCATCAAGTCCAACCCTTGATCCAACCCCAGTTTGCATACTAGATCATGGCACTCAGTGCCATGTCCCATCTCACCTTAAAAACCTCCAGGGTCAGAGAATCCACCACCTCCCTGGGCAGGCCATTCCAATGCCTGACCACACTCTCTGCAAAGAACTTCTTCCTGATATCCAACCTAAACGTCCCTTGGCAGAGCTTAAGTCCATGTCCTCTTGTTCTACTGTTGGCTGACTGAGAGAAGAGACCAACCCCCACCTGGCTACAACATCCTTTCAGGGAGTTGTAGGGAGTGATAAGGTCACCTCTGAGCCTCCTCTTCTCCAGCCCAAACACCCCCAGCTCCCTCAGCCTCTCTCCACAGCACTTGTGCTCCAGTCCCTTCTCCAGCCTCGTTGCTCTTCTCTGGCCCCGCTCCAGCCCCTCAATCTCTTTCCTGAACTGAGGGGCCCAGAACTGAACCCAATACTCAAGGTGTGGCCTCCCCAAGGCAGAGTCTAGGGGAAGGGTCACTGCCGTGGTCCTGCTGGCCACACTGTTTTTGATCCAGGCCAGGATCCCATTGGCCTTCTTGGCCACCTGGGCACACTGTTGGCTCCTGTTGAGCTTCCTGTCACTCAGTCCCCCCAGGTCCCTTTCTGCCTGGCTGCTCTCCAGCCACTCTGTGCCCAGCCTGGAGCGCTGCAGGGGGTTGGTGTGGCCAGAGGGCAGGACCAGCACTTGGCCTTGTTGAACTTCATCCCATTGGAATCAGCCCATCTCTCAAGTCTGTCCAGATCTCTCTGCAGAGCCTTTTATCATGTCACTGCCTCTGTTGTTTTTCCCTCTAACCGTACCCAGAAATCTGTGTGCATTTGCTTTTTGTACCTCTACAACTACAGGGAGAGTTATGTGAATTCTTGTTGTATGCTCTAGTCCTCAGAGTTTGTCTGGAAGTGTTAGTCATAGTTTTATTTATGTTTAAAGCTGTTCTTCCTGTTACTGGTGTGAGGATCTTTGGCTTGTCCTTCCAGTTTTCGTAGTTTCTCTGATTCCACAGTTCTAGCTTATTCAAGCTGTGTTTCTGTTTCTGTTTCTGGCCTGTTATTTTAAAATATACACAATTTCATTATGTAAGTCTTGTTATGCTTTTTAAAACCAGGTGTGTTCCCTATTTGCTTAACACTGCAGCCAGAAAACTAGTTGGGCCAGCACAGCTCAGGCACATAAAGGGCAGGTATGAGCAGTCAGGGAAGAGGGATGATGAGTGTGGCAATGCCTCAGTCTGCTGTTGCCACTGAAGCGTGCAGGTCCTGAAGGGACAGGCTGAAATTGCCTCTTTGGTGGCATCATACTGGCCCCTCCAACCTGGGATAGGAAAGCTTTTCTGCTCTGAGGAGGAGATAGTGGTGTAATGCACATTCTAAGCTGCTTTATATGACTAAATAAATCATGGTCTTCCCTATGAATATACATTTGTATAAAACAGTTGTCAGCATATTAAAATAAAAACAAAAGAAAGCAAAAAAACCCAATCAACCAAAAAAACCCCAAACACCACCTTAAAGGTAAATTCCAGCTTAAATATTCCTGCTTCTTTCCCACAATGCACATTCCTCCTCCCATGGTCCAGTATGCTACTGCTCTAAGTTGCGCTGACACAGCTGTTGGTAGGATTACATTGTGAACAAAACACATTAAATAAACCCCTGCAAGCAGAAAAAAAAATCCTTTAAAACAGGACTTGTTAATCAATGATCTAGAAGTTGCCTTGAGACATCAGCATGTTTTTCAGAACAGGTTAACCTACCTGAACAGGTTATGTTGATACCTGCTATGGTAAACAACAGGAGTCTTTCTAAAACATAAGCAGCAGCAGAATATAAAGGTAAACATTTTACTAGCCTGAAAATCCCCAAGAGGACGTACACAAAACAAAAGGTAGAGTTTATGAGATTACACATTTGTTTGGTGTTGTTCCTTTAAGGGAGACCTTTCAGGGTGAGAGTTTTGTATCAGTTTTTATTCACAGCACCACAGCTGGTTAAGTGACTTGACATCTTTATAGGAAAATGACTGAGAGTCAGTGTACCAAGAGATGTAACTCTTCCTCTAAACCTGTCCCTAGATATAACAAAGAAGCTGCACAAATTTGATTTGCGAAATTAGATTACTCTACTCTTATTTTAACCTTTGTCTGGTGCCAAGGGTAATTTCAATATTAAGACCTGTAAAACTATTTTCCTCACTTTTCCACTTCCATACGTTGGAGGGTTTTTTCCTTAGTGACATATAAATTGACCTGTATTTTATAATTTTGGGTTTGATACCTCGATAGACCTCAAGGAAAAAGCAAAAGTTTTAATGTTTTCCTGATGTCAGAAACATCTTATTAAAATCCTGTGTCTTCTTGTAATAGAACTGTCCTATCTGGTAATAGTTTTTCGGTATCTATTAGTAAGAGAGTACCATGTCATCACAAACTACAGAGCTTAAGAATTTAGGAAAAGACAACAGTGGAGTTCCCAAGGCAAAAAACCTGCCAATTTTGTCATTATTTACTTTGAAGCTTTTATGGAGAGACACAGACATCTCTTCAGAAGCTCTCCAAAATGGAATTTCTTCTTATCAGAAACTGCTTTAGATTTCTGTAGCTCAGTCCCCTGGGATACTTTACACATCATTACTTTTCTTGAAGTAGCATGAATTTCACAGCTGAAATTGTCTTTTAAGTATTACACAGCACAGCAATAATAACTGGGTACAAAGACCTACCTGCCACACAATTTTTAATGCTGAAAGAGTCCATCCCAAACTGCTTCTAACTATGTGAGAGCTCACACATCCTTGCCTGGAAAGACCAGCTCTTCAGGTCTGTGAATAATACATACATTAACAAATAGATTGTCTCAGAAAGTGAACTGGGGTGGAGGAGGACTTTAAAAATATATATTAAAAAATGAGAGAGAAAAAGAGGATCAACACTTTTCTCATATTTTAATACAAACTCTTCTACTACTACATTCCACTGGTAAAATTTTATCAAATTGATTAGTTGCTAGCCTGGTGCTTGCTGACATATCTAAAAGGTTGTGCCACTGGACATGGAGTAAGTATTTAGCAGATTGTGTCACATTTGTGCAGTTTGGGTAGCCCCTGGCAGACCTGAGCAGTCTTTTGAGGATAGCTGAGTACACACACACTATTCCACGAGGCCTTTGGCAAGTGAATTACACCCAAATCAACAGCAGGATTTGCAAACAAGTTTTGTGCAATGGAGACCATTATTCCACAAAGCAGGAAGCTTTCCCTGTAAGGGACAAATACCTTACATAGCAAAGCTGGTGAGTATCAACACTGATGGAGTGGGAGCACATCCAACAGCCAACACCATGAATTCCACAGCTTGCAGCAATACACACCAAAATGAAAAATAGGCAGCTATCCATCTTCCAGCCTTGAACACCTGCAGGTGAAGCTGAAACAAATTGCTTAGTTTGTTTTGTTGGGGTTTTTCTGCTCTTGTCTAATCAGCTGCAGTAAATCAGCTGGGCCCTCTACAATCCAAAGCAGGATAAGGCCAGTTTCTGACTTGATTTGATTTCATTATCTAGTTAAAAATCATCAAAAGGTATTTTAAATGAAACATTTATCAATATAATTTGCTTTGTTTCATGAATGTTGACATCATCTCTTCTTTATTGACATTACATGTGATTATGAATAGTGTTTTCTGTAAAACACTGGATTTTTCCCACTCTAATAGATATTCTAGGATTATCTTTATATCACTTTACTAGAAACTGCACTGTAATTGTTGATGTAAGTGCACAGAATATAATGTCTGTATCTTATCAGCTTACCTCACTTTAAACATCAAATTACAGAAATTGCTTGGCTAGTTTATATTAAATAACTGGAACAGTGTTCACGCTTTGCTAAAAAATAATCTTTTTCAACTGTAGAAAATATTGTTTTGTTCCAATTTATTATGATAGTTTTAGATAATGAGACTAGTGCATTTAAAGACACTTTCTCTGCATTTCATCTGAATCTTTTAATATAATTTGTAAATCAAACTACATGTCTAACCTTGAACAGAATGAATGTAGCAAGACTGGTTTTGCTGCATAAGTTCAAGATATCCATTGACACCTTTTCTTTGTATTATCCAAATAAACATCTATGTCAACGTCTCACATTGTTATTTTTTATTCAAGCAAGATATGGCAGAGTTATTACCTTGAACCGTGTACATGATAATTAGGAGAGCTGTGAGCCCCACAAATATTTGTCACAAGTGGCAAGGTGAGATGCCTTGTTTCCAGATTTTTATCTAAACATTTCAGTCGTGAGTGCTGAGAACCAGACAACTTAAAATGTAATAAGGACTGGCCAGGTGCCAGAGCACAGTGAGGATTGGGTGCTTCCTAAGGACCAGAATCTCCTCAGGCCCAGGGAGACAAGGGGAACCCCAGCCCTTGAAGGACACAGACCTCACCAGCAATCTCAGCACTCTGGGAAGGGAGCAGGGCAGGTACTCATGCAGGTGGGATGAAGGCAACAGCACTCCCAAGTTAGAGGCATCTCTGAAATCTGTCAGGACTGACCAGGTCCAAGATCAAGCCTGAAAATCAGGCTACAGATCAGCATATGGGCAAGTGTGGCGGGAGACCAGAACTCCTGAAATGGAGCCCCTGTGCCCAAGGGCCAGGGTGACAGTTCATCACATGCGTGAGGGTCCCATACGAGGCTGAGCACAGCTACTGAAGTCGATTAGTACCCTAACAGAAGATTACCAGGAAGGGATATTTGAGGGAAACTGACACTCTCTTGGTGACCACCTGCTTGATTTGCTTTAGTTTGTTGACACTTGTTTTACTGAATGTCCAAAACTGGATGTAGCAGTACTCTAGATGTGATCTAACAGGACAGTCACTTCCTTTAACTTGTGCTTACATTAGCATGGGCTGGGAATAGTAGATGGTGTTGGCCTTTGCTACAGGGCATGCAACTGACTCATTCATTGCTGTACACAGGGACCTTCAGGTCTTTTCCAGCAGAGCTGCTCCCCAGTTTCTTTCCCTGTTGTTGCATCCATAGCCTCCTAATCGAGATACAAGACTGTTGTACAAGAGGATGTTCAAAGCCTTACCAGACTCACAATATAGTCAATGAATGAAAGTAAAAATGCAAAGGTAAAAAGTAGTTCTAAAATTTCAGACAAATTAGTGTTGGCCACTTAGTTGTGCAGACTTTATATTGTGTTTGTATTAGTAGCTGTTCTGATAATCACAAACTTTATACTTCATAGAATCAAAGAATCATAGAATGGTTTGATTGGAAGAGACTTTTAAGGGTCATGTAGTGAAGCCTCCTAAAATAAGCAGGAGCATCTTCAAACAGACTTTATTGAGCAGAGCATTGTCCAACCTGACCTTGAATAATTGCAGGGATGAGGCATCTATATCATCTCTGAGAAACCTCTTCCAGTATTTCACCATCCTATGACAAAATATTTCTTCCTTATCCAGTCTTAATCTCCCCTCTCAAGGTTTAAAACCTCCTGTGCTAGTGCTACAGGCCCTATTAAAAGTCCCTCCCCATCTTTCTTATAAACCCTGTTTAAGTACTGAAAGGTCACAATAGAGTCTCTCCAGAGCCTTCTCTTCTCCACACTGACCAACTCCAGCTCTGGTAACTTGTGTGGATCTCCTCTGGACTCGGTCCAACAGGTCCAAGTCCTTCCTGCACTGGGACCCCAGAGCTGGAGGCAGCACTGCAGGGGGGTCTCACCAGAGCAGAGCAGAGGGGCAGAATCCCCTCCCTGTACCCACTGCCCACCCTGCCTTGGATGCAGCCCAGGACACACTTGGCTGTCTGGGCTGTGAGTGCCCATGGATGGCTCATGTCCAACCTCTCACCCACCAGCAACCCCAAGTTTTTCTCAGTGGGGCTGCTCTTGATCTGTTCATCCCCCAACCTGTATTCATACCAGCGGTTGCCCCAACCCACAAGCAACACCTTGTTCTTGGTGCTTTTAAACCTCATGAGATTCCCATGGGCCCACTTCTTAAGTTCATCCAGTTCCCAGTGTAATGCATCCCATCCCTCAGGTGTGTGAAAGTCATCTGCAAACTTGCTCCGGGTGCACTTGATCCTGCTGTCCATGTCATTGGTGAAGGTATTCAACAGTATTGACCCCTGCACTTGTTCCTTGACTTAGAGTGGTTGATGTGAACTCCATTAAGCTTATTTTAAGACAGATTTTCATAGGCAATTAAATAAAATTCATCTAAGTTCAATAAGTCCTCCTCTCAGCAGTTCTGTATTTCATGCAGTACAAAAGTAGTTTTATAACTTTAAGCAGTAAATGCTGTGTCTTTTCTCTTTTCTTCCCACTCTTCAGTTTTCTTAAATAACAGCCATATCTAAAAACTTTTCTCACGTTCATCTTCAAATGCCATATGAATACTCCAGTCTCAAATCTGCCTGTGGCCAGCTGTCACAGGATAGCACAACAAGGAATCTGGTATAACTGCAATGTAAACCATAGAGTCATATCCATTCCTAAATCTAAATTCACTCAATAGATTAGAGATTTATCTACAGCCAAATTTGGGAATAAATTCTTTGTTCCTTTCATCTTGTATTCCAGTGCTTGCTTGGTACAAACTTGTTCCTGTGGATAATGGGTGTTGAGTCTCACCAGCAGGCAAGCTGAAGTGTTAATTCACTGTTGTGAGAGTCTGCAACATTTCTTTAGAAGACCTGCAAAGGTTTGTGGTGTGTTCATGTGGTTTTTGTTTTAACTTTCTTATTCTATTTCTGGATGAATACAGTAGACATCTGCAACCAAAATTATTATCTGATGAACTGGACTAATAAAAACAAAACTCATGAGTGTTTGTTCTAACTGTAACTTGGCAATTGAGAGTGAGTATAGGATTAATGGAAAAGAAGATGGTGAAACTCTAAAATGGTCACAAATTTAGGCAACTATCGAAGTCCAGCTGCTTACTTACTAATTTGCTTCCTTTCATTTAATTGGTAGCCATTCATTCTTTTGATTTTCACATAAAGTCACCTGCACTTTTATCAAGAAAAGGATAACATTTAGCTTGGAATCCACCTAAGGATAAAAAGAAGGATAAAATGTTCCACAATCCATCTGTGTATTAAATTTTTAAACTTTCTTCTCAAGCTCCTAGGTGATAGCTATGGATTCTGGCATAAATCTCTTAAGACTGCATAAATCACGCAATCCTTTCCAGAGTACTTTAAAGATTGGAATACTAACTAATAAAGTCTCCAAAACTTATATAGTACTGATCATCCCCCAGAAACGAACAATGCTATAAAAATGAGCACTGTTCTGTTCCCGACAGTAATAGCAATGCAATCCAAGTCTGTGTATGAAGTCAGTTGTAACAAGCCACAAAAGTTACTTCCACAGATATTAAATCCAAATGCTACTAAACTCTTTGGATATGCCTGTCTTAGTATATTCCCTGGTATAATTTTGTCTACTGCCTAACATTAGCCAGAACTATCCTTGGGTGTGATTTGGGAGTCAGAATTTATGGGGGCCTTCCACCTCTGACAGGTAGTCTTTTTGCAGCTCCTGTTTTGCAGATTTACCTGTTGGCCTCCATTTTCACTAACACTTTCCTGGTACTTCTGAGTATTCTTGTCATGACCTGTAGGAGTCTTCCATGGTGCTGTCACGATGCCTCAACTCCACAGACACAGTTCTCAACTGAGGCTTTTTAGGGCCTTCAGAAACACGTGGTTTTATGGGTTTTCCTGATAGTTTATCTTTTGGTCCTCTTTGTCATGAGTTACACTTACCAGATAGTGTAGGAAAAAGGGAAGAAGAAGTAACTATGTTTACATTAACACATTTTTAACTCTTTCTGCACAGGAATATACAAGTTACTGGAGGGACTACATGCAGAACTAATTTTTCACAGAGATACACACAATCTTAAAACCTACACACACCATGCAAACTATTTAACATCACACAGCTATAGCTAATTATTAAGTAATATGTATTTCCCCAAAATTGCTAGATCTTAACAGTCTTTATGCAACTTATTTCAATTTTATATAAGAGCTCTATTGATGTTACTCCACAGAGTTTCCAGCTCCTGTGTGGGCCCAAGGTCTACAAACAGATTCCGTTCTTCTCTCAGAAGCTGGCACCTGCAAATTCGTCCTTGGTTCATTAGCTTGAAAATGCATGTGTTCCCCAACATTGCTTCAGGGGGCTTTCACATCTACAGGACAGGGGAAAGGGGATAGGGTTTCTCATTCAAAGGTTTTTTTTCTAAAGGGACACCTCTTTGTTCATGTTTCAGTGATGTAAAAAGTACCTCTCATCAGAATGATCTCTCCAGAGTAGTACAGAAGTATCTCCCAACTACTAATTCCTTAAATATATCCCAGGCTGCAAGGACTTCCTTACATTGCCCTCTGTCAATATTTCCTGACACTGCAGCAAGTGAAGAACCATGAGCATGTTGGCATCACTCAGATAGCAGAAATCCTCTTGTCCAGTGTTGACTTCATACTCAAACGTTAAACATTATGTAAAACGTTAGTCCTGCACAAACTGCGTGATGCTCAGGATCTCTGATGTGTTACAGAATTTCCAGTGAGGGCAGACAATGCCAGTTGTGGTGGCAGAGTTGAACATGATCTGTTTTGCTCGAACACAGCTGAATCAGCAGTGTTTACCCTCTATTCCTTTTCTGTTAATGAGACTTCAGGGTCACAATCCCAATGGACTGCTCCAGCAGCCAGCACATAAACATTCCTTTCCATGGCTACATACTGGGATTGTTAAGTGTCTTGGGTTGAGCTGGCAAAACCATAACAATAAGAAAGGTATCCAAGCACTGAGAGTATCTGCTAAGGGCAAATTTAATCTTTCTTTATGCAACTGGCTTAACCAAGGTTCTTTTAGCAGAGAAGAATCCAATTCAAGAGTTTTTATCATGTTACACCTGGGGAATGAAATCTGTGATTATGAATTATTTAGTCCGTTCTTGCATATGGCTCCTTTTAAACAAAAACGGTTGAGCTATGCATGGCAGTAATGATTCAGGAAATGAAGTGAAAAATTTGCATAGATTTATTCAAAATTGTAAAGACTATCTGCTTTTCAGAAGCACTCCAAACTGGAATCTTTTTGGAATAGATTTTAATAATGGATCTCTTGAAAAAGTGTCAGAGATCTTTCAATGACAGTAACCTGTCCAGCCAAATTGTTGGGCCCTGTTTCAAAAACTGTGCCCTTGAAACTGTATCTTCCTTTGAATTCTGCATGACAGCATATGGCCAGAAATGTATTAAGGGTTAAGCATCCCTTTCAAAATCTCTGATAACTTTCCTTTCATACTAATTTTATTCCTCTTATTTCTGAAGATCAGAAGAACCCTTTTTGTTTCACACACAGTTAATTTAGTAAAGAATATCATGTTCTAGCTCCAATTCTAATACAAAAGAGGAATATTTTAGGTCAAGTTGGAAAGGTAAGGAAGAGCAAAGAAATACTGAATGGCAGTTACAGAAGAGTATTTTTCTGCTGTGATTTATTTTCTGTTTGTCCATGCATGTTGATGGCATAACATACCCATAACTGTGCTGTTGTGCTTTGCTGATACAGCTTCTCCAGCCACTGACTACCATTTCATGGAAATCTTTTTTTCTGCTTCATTTTCTATGTATTGAATTTATTTTTCTACCTTTTGCTTCACTTTTTCTAAGCTTGGCATTTGTGATAAATTCCTACTGATTTTCTTTCACTTGCACTCTGATGATACCATTTGTTCACATTCTTACTATAATGAACAGTATTTTATGGTTGCTAGAGGATTTTTAGTTTTTCTGTCACTCATGGGTTGGGGTTCTTTTAAGAAAAGTACTTTTCATCCATAATTATCAGAATGTGTCCTGGTTTTGTAGATGTGTGTTTGCAAGACTTAGATTTCTCTGAGTGATAGATTCAGGACAGTATACCCCATGTTACACTCCAGAAATCAAATTATAAAATTGTTCCTTGGCTTCCACCTGTTATCTGACAGATTTAGACAGCTGCTATTGCTGATCTCTATGACGGGCTGCATCTTAATCCTACTGGAATAAATATATAATTTGAGTGCTGTTACCCAGAACCATCACATGAATGAGACATGTATCTTATGACAGCTCTTGTAAGCATTAGAAAAAACAGGAAGAAAATTTGCAATGAAACCTATTATGTATTTCACCAGTGTACAATACTTAATCTGTTACTTGCTGTACAAGAACCTCCCATTGTCCTAGTTCAGCAACCAGGACCAGTTTATCACTGTGTGGGTGTGACCAAAGCTGTGTATTCTCCACTCTGTATGTAATCTTACAAACTGTCAACAATGAACCATTTGCAGCAGCTGCCCAGGGCACACCTGACCCCTCAGCCTGTAAGCTGGGTGTGAAAGAAGCCTGTGAGATAAGAGCTGTGATAACTCCCCTCCAGGGAGTCGTTGGCCCCTCCACACCCACATGGGGGGGGGTCATGTCTGCTCATAGGCCATCAACGATTCCAAAAATACCCCACCACAGAGCCAGATCAGCCATTGTGGAACTCCCCACCCTGGGGTAGGTACCGGGCATTCCCACCTGGACCTGAGGGGATATAATGTTGGGGTTTGGGGACTTCTGGGACCATTTGTTGGATTCAGAGGAGGACCAGAACCTCGACAGGACTGTGACCACTACTCTTGACCAGATTACAAGCATCATCTGCACCAACAGGTTTTTCCTTCATTTTCTTTTGAACTCAGAGGAACATCATAGGGCCAATGAACACCACTGTGTTCGTGCCCCAGGATGCTGGGTTGTACTTATGGGTTTTGTGCATTAAACCCAATTTCTCTTTGTATCATTGCATTTATTGTAATATTTTTATTAAATTGTAACTCTGATTTATAATCTCTTTTGTGTTGGGTTTGTTTCTCCCGTAGGTTTACCTTTAAACCAGCACACCAGATAGGAATTCCAACCAAGTAATTTCCCATCTATCTCAAAGTAGCATATTTTGAAACAAAAAGTGGGTATAATAAATCAAAACTCTCACAAACTACAACTGACCAGGTTTTTGTATTAATTCATGAGACATAACACCTTTTGAAAATCTATATGCTACTGGGCTCCTGAAGCTACATAATATAATTGAAATCAGTGTCCTGGAGACTCTAGAAAATGCATCCTTTTTGAAATTTGTTTCTGTGGCTTTTAGTAAGTTGTTGCTTTATGAAGGAAGTGTCCAATCCTTGAATCCAAATTCCTGAAGACCTTCAGTAAAGCTGAGAATATCACTTTTCAGGAATGACCAAGGCACTCAAAAATCTCTATGGTCACAGAATCTTTGAAAAACAAGGACAAACAAGTGACCAAAAACATCCATTAAAATAACATGCTAGATCTGGTCACTTTTAGACCACTGACTCTCTGAAGGGAAATCATTGTGCAAAATTGCACACCACCAACATTCATACGTTCTGCTGCAGCACTGGATGGAAAGAGGATGCACTTCGGGGCAATTTCTTTATCATAACGACTTTCTTAAGAATTGCCTGATCTATGACTTTGTTATTCATAAACATTGTGATGCATTAGCAGCCTTCCAAATGGATTTCTTTGCATATCACCTGTGCATAAAATCTTTAATTATAAGCAAGTTTTTTAAAGTTAGTGCAGCCCCATCTTTATGGAATTATAGGACAAAGAAAGACTTGATACAGATAAATTAGGAGTCTCCCTTTAAGTTACTTGCAATAAATCTAATATATTAATTTGTTTGTACTGTCTTAGACCAAATTCTTCTGGTTTCAAAGAGCAAGTGCTATAAAGTTGAAGATTATAGTGTGGGTAACAGGCAATGTAAAAGACCAGATCTTCTTTTTATGTACAAAATGTAGACTCAGCCATAATAACACAGTTGTGCCATACCTCTTTTATGCCAAGTTTGTGAAAAACTCCATACAACTTTATTTAAAATATAATAAGATTTGGTTTGCTGCAATGTAGAATAGTGATTGCAGGGCATTAGTAACAGGAGCATAAAAAGGTATAGCTTTTCTATCCACCTTCAGACAACATTTAGAGAGGGAACTGAGAGGAAGGAGTGGAAAAACATGAACTTTTGTTTGTATGCTATTTATTTCAAAACTTTCATTAATGATTTCCCCGACTTACTAGTGGATGGAAGTACATGGAGTGTTTTTTATTTATCTTCAGTCCTGGAAAAAGAAGGGACTCTGAATTTTCCCTCTTCTCTGATTCTTTCGACCTGCCATTCTGATTTTCTGGGATAAGAGTAAATAGCCAGTGTTGTGCCTGTTTGGAGCCTTTTTGGCTGAGTAATGCAACCTCTACAAGCTCAGACTCAACAATCTAAGACTTCTTTTGTTCATGGTAGCTCTTTACTGATTGCTGAACAGGTGAGAATAACGACCAGATCACCAAGGTTTATAAATTCAGGGTACCTTTGAGTGTTTCTACTATTAACTATACTTGAAAGAGTTATTTTGATTAAAACTGTAACAAAACAGGAGTTAAAATCTGGATCATTGCATGGTGAGTTGCCTGTTTCTGAGACTCAGATGTGGATTCTACAGTTTTGAAGGAACACATGGTTTCAGCAAAACAAAATCTCCTCTTCTTTATAAAAACCTTAAGGTGGATATGAAAGAAAGTTGGGAATGCTGCATCATTGTGACTTTGATGAACAATTAATTTTCTAATACTCCATTCTTCTGTCTTGAAGCCTGTCCTACACCTCATCACAATCGCACTTTTTTTCAGCAAATGGTCTTGATGAGAAAGTCAACAGCAGTAATGTGAGATCGAGGTGCAAAAGAGATATTGACAGGATCTCTTTTAAGACTTCCTATTGATTGATTTCCAGGTATCAGAATATACAGAACTATTACTGTAAGTACAGAATGTATTCCTAATGCAACTTATGGCCTAAAACCTACAAACATTTGCATTACACTGCAGGTTAGGGTTTCCCCTGAGACCACTTGAACCTCCTCTTCCCCTTTGCTCAAGGTGAAAATTCATATCCAAATAGTTGTTATATTTAAAAGGATTATGCCTTCTGTTGCACTTAACCAAACCAGAGAGATATCTGTCATTCTTAGGGATACTGAAGCTCCCACATTATATGTGGCAACTCCTTGAAGCTTCTTAGCAAACATCTGCCAGGGGCTGTATTTTCAGTCTTCCTCTCCGAAGCATTTAAATTTTCCTGGAGCACAGAATTTCTAAAACTCATAGTAAACCTAAAACCTATTGTCAGGGTAATGAAGATAAAGTAGGAGAACTTCCAACTCCATTATGGTAATTGGCACCTTGAACACAAAATAACATGCTGTATAATGTCAAGTGGTCTTTTCTTGGACCCATCTGTTTGTACTTGGGCTGGATGATGAGTTCAGACAATTAATTGTCTGATTCCACACAGGCTCATTCTTCTCTCAGGCTCTATGATTATGGCTGGTCTTATGCCTGTCTCTTTCTACCCTTGCCTCTGAAAAGATGCCCAGTGGTTCAGGTGAGGTTAATACACTGCCCTGTATCAGGGATACTGCTTGATAACTTCCAAAAATGGAACATTTATCCAGCAAAGCGTGACTGACATACTCAACCTCACCATTATCTGTATTTCTGAGACATAAAATCTTACAGTTCTGACATCTATAATTTTGTTCTTCATAGGTCACATTCATATTTGGAGCTCACAGTGTGGGAAAAACATAAAAATGGAAAAGCCCTAAACCCAGCAATCACCAGGGGCCAACCACAGAAGGGTTTCTTATTCCTACTAAGTAACTACTCATATTCATGAACTCCAAGTAGTTTTCAAAGAGGATCAATAGCAGTCCTCTTTCCCTGCTATAATTTTTGCAAAATATTTCTAACTTTTAAACTTTAAACTCATATCCAACTAGAAAGGAAGCCTGAAAGACTTCAATACATAAATTAAAATAGACTTTATCCCGTTGAGTTTGATCTACTTTAAACCTTGTCAGTTCTCCTTCATTGTAAAATGAAGAAAGGTGCAAAAGTATAAAATTACTATAGAGGTACTTTTATCTAATAAATTAGTATATTAACCTTTTTTTCTTTTTCTTTCATATGTATGAGAAATTATAGAATATTAAGATTGCTCAGCGCTGTCTAGGAAAAGTGACATCCCAGGTTTTACATTATTGTTAAAAAAAACCCTAAAACACACCGCCCCCTGAAAAAACCCACCAAAAAAAACAAAAAAAAACAAACAAACAAACAAAAAACAAACCCCAAACCTGGTATTCTGAAAAACTGAGGATAAATTCTAAAATTTTAGAAAAACATATTTTAAAATACTTCCCTGTATCTCTTTGTTTTATAGACATAGTGAGAATAGCTCTTCCCTCTGCTAAATATTTTAAAAATAATTTTAAATAGGATATATTTATTGCTAAAAGAATTATTTCATATGTCTAAGGATCATTAGTCTATGTTTCATTCAACACTTCCTGTGAAGCTACTGGGACACTGTGAGACTTGCAGAGTTTGCTGATTGACTTATTAAGAGTGCAATCAGAGCAATGAAAAACAATCAGACAATCAGAGTACTGCCAACAGAATTAGAAAGGTGACTTTCTGAAAGCAAAACCAAACTATCCGTGTGAATTTTTAATGTAGTTTTTACACTTGAAAATGCTGTAAGCAGTCTTTCATTTGTTTAACTCTGGGCATTCAAATTGAAAAGGATACTACTGTAGTCAGGAATAATTTAAACTAAGGTGGGATTAACATTTTTCAAATATTTCAATGAGTAAATTTCAGGTTTCATTCAAATAACCCATATTGGATTGATACAATTAAGTTTTTCTTCAGATTCTTCAAACAACAGTTATTTTATGTAACTCTGCTGCTTTGAAAAATCAGTTGTCTCTGGTAGGATCCTGCACATTTCAAAGAAGGTATTACACTGACTTGAGGGAGGCAGGAGAGAGATTACAGCAAATGTGTTGAATTAGGAGATCATTTGTAACATTAGACAAAGCTTTGGCCACTGTAATGTCTCAGTGAAAGGAATTAAGGTAGTTAGAGGTCATTTAAGCTTTTCTCATATTAAACATATATTGGTAAAAATTGCCAGGTATTTATAGTCAAAACATCAGCTTTTGAAACTGGTGGAACTTGGGTTGTCCACAGGCCTTTATTTTCCCATCCTCTGGCATACATTATAAGCCTGGTGTTAATTAACTGATCACATACGTTCCTTCTCCCCACCCAGACTCGTTTCCCACTGTGCCCAATACACAGATAATGCTCCCTGAATGAGTGACTATTCATCATTTTGTTTCTTTGTTACTGTTCAGTGTATGGTCTCGTGTCACATTTTTAAGTTCTGCTCTGAAGGCAGAATTTTTAATTTCGTCTTGGGCTTTTCTGTGGTGCTCATCACTGCAGTGTCTGAGTGCTTTACAAATCTTAATGAATTTATCTTCACAGCACTTCTGTGCACTGAAGAGGAATTATTATTCTAATTTGACAGAGAGAGAACTGAGACAGAATAAATTAGAAAATACCCACTCTTTTTTGACACTCAACTTGAGGTGCTTACCAGCTGTTTTTTTCAGATGATTTAAATACAGGATACATTTTAGTTTAGACATGACACAGGATAAATCCAGTGTTTGTTTCCTAAGCTGCAGGTGTAGATGTGTAATGTTTTCAAAGCAGAGCAAGGGCCTGGAATCACAAGAAAGAGGACAACAGATCTAGTGACCACTTCGTAAAAGATCTGTTTAGGTGATGTGGCTGTGAGAGATCCGTGAGAGAGCAAAGGATATGGTTATTTAGGACACCACTCCATTTCCCTGACTTTTCAGACCATCCCTTCTTTTCATCTTGTTTCTTCCGCTGCATCCACTGCTGCATACCTTCCAACTTCTGCAAAGTTAATGTACAGATTACACAGCATCTTCTTTCTTATTCTGATTTGTCCCCAGAGCAAGCCTATCCAAAAACATTGGATGAGGAACAAACCTTGCGTAAAATAAATTTCCAAATTATAATGCAAAGACACATAACAGATTTATTAAGTTTGCACAGGAAACACCAGTAATACTTTAAGCTGTTTTTGCTTGTGACTCTCTGTTTTTGTAAAAAATAAACAAACAAAGGGAAGTTGTGAACCTTAGGTCACCGTACACTCACCTGGATCATGCTGAGTCTTTAGACAGCTCAGAGCTGAGCTGTGACAATACACTCTTAAAATTAACTGGTGGTAAAGAGGGTTTGTGAAGGATTTGCTGATAGTTCAGGAAGTCTGAGATTTGGGAACTTGAAGTTCTGATCAAACTTCCAAAGGAGATTGTGTAACTGTGAACTCATGTGCCTTTTGCAAATTTAGTCCTTTCTGGAACTTCTCCTCTGGTCTGTGACAGATCCAGCTTCATTCCTTTATTCCCATTCACATGCATCACAGTTCTTACTACTTTACTCACTCTTATCTCTTCTCTGGAGTCCTAATCAAACCTCAGGACACACAGAAAGACCTCATAAAGAATGGCTTTCACAGTCACCTTTTGTGCAGTATTTTCGTAGTGTTGCCTCTTCAGTGGTACCTGAATGCTCACCAGTCTATTTGTTGTACTCCTGTTTAATGCATTGCAATTCAAAGTACTACTGTTTCTCTGCTGGCTTAGCTTAAAATATTCCTTTTGTTGCCAAATAAGCTGCAAAAAATAAAGATCCATAAGAGTACTGACTATAAAATTTGTATCTGGCTGTGCCATGAAGTTCTGAGTGTCCTGGATAAATCATGTGAGTTTGCTGTCTCTTTCCACCCCACGGACAAAGCAGAGGCACCAATATTTCCATTCTTTAATCTATGTATTCCCCTGTCCATGTCTGGCCAGGACATGCTTGAGATTATTACTGAGCTTAATTCCACTGTTTTCACAGAGTCAGAGAGAGAAGTTCTTTCGCCCTTTGGCAGTGCTGTTGTAATAAGATCCTGATCTCAGTTAGGGCCTTAGAACTCCATTATAGTTCCAGCAAATAACAGCAAAGTGGCAGGAGTCATTACAAAACACATAAAACATACATGGTGCTGTGTGAAAGATCAGTTATAGCAAAATTACCTTTCTTTCCTACACAGGAAAAAAAAAGAGATTATTCATCTCATAGCCTGTTTGATAAGACAGTCATGATATAAGTGGATTTTAAGAATTTATTGCATTTATTTTAGAAGGAGACTATTGTCTCTATTTGAGAAGGAGAACATATCTGTTACTGCCTCTGACTATGTCATAGTGGCATCTACAGCAGCAGACATATGAAAAAATAGGACTGTTGAAGAACTCAAAAACTAAGAGTTTGTTTAAAGGAAGTGAATTGTTAGGGGGAAGGAAAGAAGACACAAGTTACAGAGGAAAATTGAACTCCTGGAATAATGTAAATAATAATTCCAGTTATATAAGGAAAAATAGAAGAGCATAGTAATTAAGACATATGTACATATACTGTCATTGTGTCCTGCAAGCATTCTTTGCTGATAGGTATTATTACTGAGTTCTTAAATAAAATTCCCTGAGAACCTGCACAATCATCATTGTAGTAACAGTTCATTCCAGTTTCAGAAAGTGAATGATTTTGCATGACAATGGGGGGCAGAACTACAGCAGCACACACGTAAAACACAACCAAACACTTGGAAGAGAAGGACATGAAGACATGTCAGGGCACTAATGCATACAGTTAAAAGGGCACCCAGGAGTGTTTCATTTTCACTACTTTCTCAGTGATATGTTTTTATTTTACTGGAGGATGGGAGCTGATTACACCTAACAAATAATCTGTGGAAGATATTTTTTGGTAGCCCCCCTGGCTGCAGCAATTCTATCTTGTTCACATTGGCTGTGTAGATATATTTTATTTTCCAACATAAGCAGTTAAGCTCAATAATCCTATTACTGCAGCAAAGGAAGATGCACGAATCCCCCAAAGAGGAAAAAAAGACAAAACTAAATTAAATACATTTTGAGACACCAAAATAGCCATCAAAAAATCTTATTTGGTGTTGAGATTTGTGCATTTATTTTTGTTATTAAATAAGGAAGTGAATAGTCATTAACTGATTTGTAGTTGTTGTAGCATGAAGGACACTTTATGGGATTGTGTCGTGGTTCTGCTTGATAGAAGTATCAGGCAATTGCAATTAGGGGAGTCTGTGAGGAAATCTTGTATCTGCAGCATCTTGCACAGATAGTGTGATCAAGCATCTCATTAAAAGCTCAGTAGAGACTGTGGAATGTCTGAGAGCAAATTGATTAAAGCTCAGCCTGAATAGCAATACTAAGAGGATGACTGCAGGGAAAGCAACCAGAGGATATGGAGAAGATGTCAGCCCTTTTGCTGAGCGTGTGCATCCTTCAGCTGTCACTTCAGCTGACTTCTGAATTAGAGGGCATCTTGCTAGATTTGCTACAGCTTTAACATCATCGTGTAGCCACATGAATCTGGGTGGCATTTTATTTATTTTTACCTCTGGATCAGGCCACAATACCACGGTGGACTCTCCAGTTTTGAAAGTGGTGAAGAATTAAGCTGCCTACGTGTAGAGCACAGCGTCATGCTATGAACAATGCCTACAAGGTTTTGCACTTGTCCTGTGCTAGTTCTGGATGCAGCACATGTGCTAATTTAAGCTGATGGTACAAAGCACTGGAGCTTTAATATCATGGGATCTGACAGCTATAAGACAAAAAGGGAGACTGGGAGGCACAGGTGATGTGCTGGACCTCCTACTTGGTAGTGATGCGGGACTTCTTTGGGGATGTACAGCTGGAGTGCAGACTTTGCTGCAGTGACACTTAGGAGAGGAAGGTGGGCAAAAAGAAAAATCACAACCCTGGATTCAGGAGTGAAGACTTTGGCCACTTTTACTGGCAGAATCCCACAGGATGAGGCCCTGGAGGGAAATGGAGCCCAAGAAAACTTCTTAATATTCAGTGATCACCTCCTCTAACCTCAAGAGAAGTTCACTCCAACAAGTAGGAAGTCAGACAAAAATGTCAGGAGGCCTGCATTTATGAATAAGGAGCTCCTGGGAAAACACAAACACAAAAATGAAGCCTGCAGAGGGTGGAAGGAGGGGCAGGTGGTAGGAATAAGAAAATACTGTTTGAACATCCAAGGAAAGGAGCTAGGAAAATCAAAGTCCAAATGGAATTGAATCTGTCAATGGATGACAACAGCAACAACAAGGAGACAGGTGATAAAAGCAATGCCAGGGCCTGCTGCTGAATGAGACAAGGGACCTGGTGACACAGAACAGGGAAAAGCTTGAGGCACTGAATGCCCTCCTTGCCTCAGGCTTTACTGGCAAGACCACCCTCCAGAAATCCCAGGGCTCATACAACAGAAAAGGGAAGAAAGGAAGAAGCAAGTAGAATGTGGAATGTTCACTTCCTTGAATTTGGTCAGGGAATGCTTCAGCAAAATGGACTCATCTAAGTCCATGGGCCCTGATGGGGTGCACCCATGAGTGCTGCATGACTTGCCTGATGTCACTGCAAGGCCACTCGCAATGATCTCTGATCAATCACAGTGATGGGGAGAAGAGGACCTGGGGATCACTGTGGATACCAAGTGCTGAACATGCACTAGCAACGTGCCCTGTGGCAGAGAAGGCCAGTGGTATCCTGAATTATGGGTGCGGTAGGAGTGCTATGTACGGTACTGGGCTCCCCAGTACAAGACAGCCTGGAGAGAGTCCTGCAAAGGGTCATGAATGTGGTGACCTGGAGCATCTCCCCTAGGAGGAAAGGCTGAGGAAGCTGGGACTGTCCATCCTGGATAAGGCTTGGGGGGATCTGCTCTTCAGGGAGGGTGCAGAGAGGACAGAGCCAGGTTCTTCTCAGTGGTGCCCAGTGAGAGGACAAGAGGCAGAGGGCACAGACTATGAGGGTGACTGAGCACTGACAGAGGATGTTGGGGGATGTGATGGAGTCTCCCTCCTTGGAGGGATAAAGAGTCTGTCTGGATATGTCCTGGGCAATCAGCTCCAGGTGGCCCTGCTTGAGCAGGGGAATTGGATCAGGCCCCTGCCAACCTCAGCCATTCTGATGAAGAATGATGATCAATAAATGGCATCATATTTTGAAAGACTTTTAATAACTTTTAATTATTTTATAATACATTATACTATACCTTGTACAAATAGTATTGCTGTAGTTTTTCCTCATGATGACAAGACACATTTTTCTTGTCTATATACTGAGGCAAACTAGTCCATGGCACTGGGTGTCATAAAAACTTTGCAGTTCTGAAAATGAACATTGCAGGCAGCTAATTTAGGAAGAAAAGTATGTCAGCAGCAAATCTTTTGGCTCTTAAACTTTTCCCTGTGAGTGGTAACAGGGTGGATGGGCGGATGGGACTGGCTAAATCAGATAACATGGAAGGTTCAGCTACATGTGAGGGGAAATCACTGGGATATGGTTATAAAGCTCAAGAAAAGAGCACTCTTGTAGAAGTCACGGTGGGAATGCTAGGACAGTTCAGTACAGGGGAATAAGGTTTACAGGTCAATGTATGTCTCCCTAAGCTCACAGAGGATGAGTCTGGAGTGACTGATGGGCTAATATTGACTGATTGAAACTGGCTACATTTCACATTTACTGCAAACAGTGACATTTCTAATGCAATATGACCAGTCTGGCAGCTTTCCATCCTTCAGAAAACAAAAAAAATCTTCTGAATGAAGAAGGAATACTTTGTTCTATTATGTAATCTTCTCATGTAGATTTTTTCCCCCCATTTAAGATGCTGTGTTCTGGCCATCTGGCTGCCTTGCACTTCCTTTGGATCTGTTATTGAAGCAAACAGGATAGACTGTATTATTTAGCTCATTATTTAGCACATTATTTAGCACATTATTGAATCTCAAAGACATTCATACTCAAATTTTTCACTCTTCTGATAAGCCTTGTTAGAAAGAAACAGGGATGGAAGTTATTGCATGTGAATTTATCAGTGTTTGTTTATTGTGAGTGGAACTTCCAAAATTTAACAGATGAGAGGCTGAGTATCTGAGTCTTTTTTCAAAAAATTATCTCTAAAGATAGAGATAGACACTAGCTCCTACTCTGAGAAAGATCTAGGTATAGTATGTACCTAAATTTATAATCACAAGTCTACTGAGGAAGAATGTTGGAATGATTCATATAAAAGGTGAAAATCTTGTCACAATCCATTTAGAAAAACCTGATTGCTCAGAAAGGGATAGGATGTGTCTTTATGTTAAAATTGACATCAACTTCTTCAAATAATTTACAACCTGGAAGCAAGTGATCTTGAACGCATATGGATTATTTTCTTATGGGTAAAGCAAATAACAGCATCTCTTACACATCACATAAATGCCACATATCACTAAATGTCACTAAAGTGTTGGGTGAGCAGCTCATTGCATAACAATATATAACATGTAGGGTGGAAAAACCCTTCTGAATTATCAATCTGAATGTCATGAAAGCAATGGGACTTTTATGCCTGTACTGCAACATGTTTGAAAATGTTAAGAATCCTAGAGGATAAAGCCTTGATCTTGTTCCAAGATGAAGGGAGAGGATTCTATATCAGACACTATTTTGTAATGAGACATGTTCATTTGTGATGAAATATGAGTTCGAAATTGAGTGATTGATTATTATATCTGTGCATGAAAACAGAACTCAGTCTCACAAGATACACTTGAGACTTCACAAATGGACTTGTAAATCTTAGTAGTTGCCATACCCAGCTACTTTGGCCTAAATTCCACGTGACCTGTAGTCTATCACAAGGGAAACTTAAGGCCAGTGATGGTGTCAGTTGCTGACAACAGCATGTCCTGGGTACCTAATATTGAATTCTGTATGTTCTCATATAGTTCAGATTTTTCAGTTCTGGTGAGTTCACTGCCTCTCAGCTGCCACAGCTCTCTCTGGATCCAAGTCCCATACCTTGCAGGGGTGGTGCTTGATCCAGTTATTTGCACACCAAACATAGCAACAACCTAAAGAAATGCAAATTTTGAGCACAGCAGAAAAACTGCTAAAACTGCCTTAATTTTGTGGTACAGTTTGATGACAAAACACATATGTTAAGAGGTAGATGCAGGTCTGGCTCTCCCTCAGAGAGAAAAGGCCCTCAATGCTATCTCAGACCAGGGAGTTTCCTGAAGGCTTTCAGAGAGAACACTCCTAATGAGGGAAGAGTAGGATGTTTTATGCCCTTAGATCGATAATAATGTGTCTATGAAAATAACTAATTAAAACTGTATTAGTGAATTGTAATCACAAGAGCTGTATTGCAAGTTAACTTTAAGAGTAAATTGAGTTAGTCTTTCTTACAATGCATCCTAACCTGAAAGTCAGTAAAGGTAAGAGGCACTGTCCAGTGGGAACTGACTGTCTTTAATATTAAAAAGTCTTAAACATAAATGGCGTTTGCAGCCCATAGTTTATGCTGTCCATCTTTCTGGAAAGCTACCCACACTGGCATTTTGCTCACTCAGGGCCAGTAAATTAGTCTCCAAAATGCTTTTACACTGGTTTAACAATGAATAAGAACTATTGATACATGAAAATTTTAGGTACCTTTTTATTCAATTACCTTAGAAGGAGAAAATCCTTTCTTACTAATTATTAAAGCAGTATTAAAGCAGCCTAGAGACACTGAGATTTCAGTCAGGTTCTGTCAAAAATTTTACACTTCTCACAAACAGATACCTGATAGAATTAGGAAAATAAATGGTGAGTGTTGTTTATTTTAAAAAAAAAAAGTCAATTTAAGTGATTGTAACCTCTAGGTTAAGTTCTGGCTGTGTATAACCATCTGAAATTCTTAAGTTTGTCTTAGATCTACAGTCCAGTATTAGCTTCTACTAAATGCTTGTCTTGTGAGCCATATGGGTCTGTCATCAGCATGTAACAATGACAAAGAAAATGGTTAGTCTTTTAAAAGCCGTTTAAAATAGGCCTCCTCTACACACATAGAGGGTTTTTTTCACATCTGTTAAATTATGTGGATTCCCCCTTCGCCAAGTTTTGTTTGGTGAAAGGAGCCGACTACAAAATGGTTGCTATGTCCTTTGTACCTTCTTGGAAAGCTGTATCATCACCTGTCCTATCATGTCAGTTAGTAAAAATTAAGAATGGCTTAAATTTGGGGCAATTAACATACTGTATTCACATGAAGGAACAGGGAACAAGTTTAAGTACAGAAAGGCCATCAAGTCTATTTAGAATCTTACATCTTTACTAGAGAGTTTCCAAGCAGATGCATATTCCTTCTCTGAGAGCATTTGAATTCAGGTATATCTGTATTTCTAGCTACAGACAGCAACAGAAGACAGGAGCAGTGAACATTTCAGAATTGGGAAGATCTCAGTATCACCTTTTGGTCAGTTGTTCTGAAAGCTGCTGAGATGATCAAGCTGGTCATAAATGAGAAATATTCTTCTGATTTTAGTCCAGTAGCAGAGTCAGAAAACAGAAGGAAGTTTTTGAGTTTCAGTTGCTGTGCACTGAACTTTTAACATTCAGTGTGGCCAACAAAGTTGAGCTGAATTATAGTCCTGACCTGTGTAGAACTGACTGTGAAGTATGTTGACTTTGCCATGTGTAAATAACTTCTACCAGAGATTCAGTGACTGGCAACTTCTAGTTGGTAAAGCCACAGATGGCCACAGCTCTTTGATTATGTGTTTCAGAGTTCTTGGTCTGTTTTTCATCTCAGGAATGCTCAGTTTATCATACATGAAAGAAATATCTTTATAGTGCAATTCCCACAATGAACAAAACTCTTTAATGTTGAAATTAAAGCCAACTGATACAATGGTTAAAAATGTCAACTGAGTTATGAATAAATTTGGTTATTGAGCTGCTCTTTTGTCTAAAATAGAGGAGAAATACACCCAGTCTGAGTAATTATGACTGCAGATATAACAGGAATAATTACTTTTCAACAATTTTTATTCTAGGACAATATGCTTATCAGAAAAACATCAGGTGTGTGTTTTTGACATATACAAGTTATCAAAAGAGCCTTCACCTCCCTGTTCTAAGCCAAGGCATCCACTCCCTTCAGTACATTAAGGGAAAGTTAGAGCAGGTACCCAAGGAGCTGTACCTATAGAGGCTCCATTTGAACTGATGAAGAGCTAATGAAGATGCTGAACTGTTTTCATATGCAAATTATGATGAGAACATGTCTCACACAAGACCACAACATTGGGAACACAGGCACAGTGAGGAATTTTCCTCTTCATGATGAATATTTTCAGTGCTTCGACCCAAGACAGAGGGATCAGGCAAGACCTAAAATTTTTCTCCTGGGAAGTCTAGATGAAAGGGATAAGTAGCATTATCTGTCTGCCCCTTCATTTTGTCTCAGAAGAGAGAGACCTGAAGACAAAAGATCCTGTCTACCTGAAACCTTCTTGACTGGACATTGTTTACATTTACTCTGCAATTTTAATTTGAAGAATGAAATGGAGGGAAGGGCCTTGATACATTTTGGGGCTTCTATTAATTCCTGCTGGAGTCATATGCACAGAAATTTTAAGACTTCTCAGAGAACATGTTCTTCTCAACAAATTAGATATTGAACTTGTTATACATAACTATTTAACGTGGTCTTTCTATGCACAATATAACCCCATCCCCAGAAATGTTACACTGGCAGCGCATTAGAACTTTGAAAAACAACTTTAGAACTTCACCATGCTAGAGAGTTTTGTTCATTATCTGTCACTTCCTGGAGCCAGTGAGTCCTCACAGACCATGGAAACTCTAAAAAAGGAGATCAGTCATGAATGCAATGGTCTTTGAATTCATTAAGATCATCACTGCTCTGCAGAGTGGCTTTCATTTCCAGCCAATCCTTTTCCATCTGCTTACTAATCTGATCCCCTGTAAACCTGGGCAACTTTCGAGATGTACATTATTTACAAACGTACAACATTTCTGAATGTTGTTATTCCACTGTGAAATGATCCAGTTGCCTGCAGAGCACAGCCCTCCAGTGTGGCTGGCATGAGAACACATGCACACTCTGGTGTGTTTACATGGCTTCTAGTGACAAACATTCCCAGCATTGGCTCTAAGGTAATAGAAAAACATGACACTATTGCTATTTTTCTAGGAACAGGGAGAGCCAGAGCACTTTAATTACAGCATGACTCTTTAGTCACTTCTGCCCTACGGGACAGTTACAGTATTTCAAAATTACTCCTTTTCTTCCACCTTTCATTATTTCCTTAAGGCTAATAGTGTTTACACCTTTCTAAGACATCTTAAAGCCACACAAAACAAAAACCTGTTAGAAGTTATAACCTACACTATATTTATCTTACATAAACCATGACTTCCTCCTTGCTAAATTACAACATCATCTTATTTGTGTCCTGCCTGATGGGAATTCCTTGAGTTCTTTACTGGGTAAGGATTAACCACTCCCTCTGCATTGCTTATTCGCATTTCTCAGCAGGTAAGGAGCACACTTTTTCATCATCCCCTGAGCTGTGTGTCTTAGTTTGGGCTGTTCTCTTTGGCCAAAACAGCAACCTCTTGTCTTTGGCCCTTGAGAAGTCCAGCTCTTCAGCCTCAGTCAGCACAGGACAAGCCTCCTTCCAAGTCATGCAAAGCTTTTACCAGGTACCAACTCCCTCCTCCTGTTTCCTTTGTCATCCCAGCTGCAGGTGAATCAGCCTGCAGAGGGAAGGAAGGTCTTTACTACCTCCATGGAGCAAAGTATTTTGCAGTGAGGGTCTAGAACAACTGGTCTCTTGGCAAATACCATCTTTCCTCTCCAATTCAACAGATAAAAAACTTTGGAATATCCAACAAAGTTTATTGAGTTTGTCAAAATAAAGCTATGACTGTTCTGCAGTGAGTGTTAACTTTTAAAAATGTTACTATATGTCTGTATTCTTCACCAGCTGCCTGGTTTTGGCTGCTCTTGCAGATAAATTCTTGAGCTGCTAGACTTTCAGCCTGACTGAGCAGACCTCTGGTGTGATTTCTATATCTACACAGGAAATACAAATATTGATAATTCAGAAAACACAAAAGAGCAAAACCCCACAAATATCTGAGGTGAGTCTTCCTTACATTGCTTTTTCTTTGAAAATTTAGCACATGACAAGATGCCCTAAAAATAAATTCATGTGCAGATGAACTCAGAGCAATTTTTATCTTTCCTGCCCTCCCCCACTTTTGCTCCCGCCCAAAGACAGTCTGGGGAACATCAGCACTATAGAAAACTAAGTGAAAAGTTAAAATGTTCATTTATTACTCAGGGGTACATTAACAGTGTGTGTTACTGTGAACTGCCTGTTTCCATGCTGCTCATTCCTTTGTCTCCCCTCTGTGTGGAGCCATCTGCTGTGTTAACAGAACTACCAGGGAAAGGAGGGCGACATGTACAATCACTAATCTGTATTCTGAAACTTCTATTTTTTTCAAGTGTTTTTTTTGTTTGTTTGTTTGTTTGTTTGCTTTTTGTCAGATTAGCTCAGGGGTTTGTTCACAGGATGTCCCTACAGGCAGTTGTGCTGGCAATAGCAAGGGTGGGAATGAGGGAGAATTCTGTGATGCAAAAGTAAGGCTGTGTTCAAAACTGTGTTGGCTTTGGCTGGGATGGAGTTCACAAATGAGGAGCAACTTAGGCAAAGGTAGAAGAGTATCAGTGCTGAGTGTAAACCTTTTTTCTCAGGAAAAAGACATTGCAGTGAAATATGTGCAGCCTATGGAATTTCAACCATACCTGGGGCTGTGAAGGTGAAATTGAGTTTATAGGATCTACTGACTTTTTTTTCCCTTCCTCATCTCAAACATCATTCAGGATAATAAAATGTTTAATTTTTCAAGACACCAGCAGTATTCTTTCACAATACACTCAATTTAAAAGCTCTGCTCATACATCTGCTGTGATAGGATATATCAATGCTGGCAAAAATATAAAAATGATGCCATCTGTTGTTGGATTGAATACAGACATCAATTTCTTTAACTGGGCAACCAATCTGAATTGTTCACAGCAGAGGCAAGCAGGGTATCCTAAACATTCATGGGATTGGCAATCCTTGTGATCCAGTAGTTACTCAAATATCATTCGATAACTTTAAACATCTGATAATCACAAGTTAGGCAAATTACTTTCATCCTTTTTGACATTCCAACCCCAAAATTAAATGTGAGTTTGCATCTGGCAACTGAAAATCAGCCTGAAGGCTTTATGATCAGAGAGAATAATACATGGCAATAATACAAGTGAACGAACTATTTTACATCTGCTCTATTCCTATATATCAAGTTATAATTTAGTTTTCCACATCTTCTTCCTGCTCTTGCTTTAAAGCAGTCCATTCCTGTGAAATAAAGGTGAAAGCCTAAATACCATGATGTAACTTCAATTGTTAAAGGATTAATAAAAATCATGTGAAATCCAAAAATAGTCCATGTTTTAACTCAATGACAATACCCCACATGTTTTGTACCATACCAGTTCAAAATTAACGAGAAATAATGATGTATTACATATAAAATATTACTGTAATTGTTATAATATTGACTGTGATGTTTATTTTGCATATATATTCAAATAATTTCAACTCTTTTGACCCAAGAAACTAGGCACTAGCCTGGAGTATTGCCAGTTGTTCCAATTAGGACAAAGAGTGCTTATGCCCATTTTGTAACTAATTTGTTTTATTCAAAAGTAGCCCTGCATTTTTCTTGCCTGTATTAACCCCTATTTTCCTGAACACTGGAAAAACTGAGTAAGAATATTTATCCCAAGCTCATTATCTTATGCTATGTCAGCTATGCCTGAGTCCAAAACTCATTCTCTTGACTATGCTTAGGGTAAAACCCTGATCTTCATGTAAGTCTTCAGCTTTACCTCAGACTGTCAAGTTTCACACCATGAACTCAAGGTGAGGCCACACCTTGAGTGTTGTGTTCAGTTCTGGGCCCCTCAGTTCAGGAAAGAGATTGAGGGGCTGGAGCGGGGCCAGAGAAGAGCAACGAGGCTGGAGAAGGGACTGGAGCACCAGTGCTGTGGGGAGAGGCTGAGGGAGCTGGGGATGTTTAGCCTGGAGAAGAGGAGGCTCAGAGGTGACCTCAGCACTGTCTGGAACTCCCTGAAGGGAAGTTCTGGCCAGGTGGGGGTTGGTCTCTTCTCCCAGGCACTCAGCAATAGGACAAGGGGGCACGGGCTCAAGCTCTGCCAGGGGATATTTACGCTGGATATCAGAAAAAACTTCTTTACAGAGACAGTAATCAGGCATTGGAATGGCCTGCCCAGGGAGGTGGTGGATTCTCCATCCCTCGAGGTTTTTAAGGTGAGACTGGACGTGACACTTAGTGCTATGATCTAGTAATCAAAGTGGGGTTGGATTAAGGGTTGGACTGGATGATCTCAGAGGTCCCTTCCAACCCAACTGATTCTATGATTCTATGAACAGAAGGTGCATTTGGCTTCTTACTCCCAGTCCCCATTAACAGCTTTGGCATCTCCTGCTTCTGCTGTGGCACCTCTCCCCACATCTGGTGTGTGCAAACCCGGAGCAGGAACACCTGTGGCTCTGTGCTGCAGCCACTGACAAGCACCTCAGTGCAGCCCAAGCTCAGATGTCCTGCTGCCTGTCCCCAAACACAGCTTTTACTGGGTTTCCTTGCTGGTGGAAAGGAGGTGACAGAGCATTGTTCGCTAGAAGAGATGGAGACTGAACTTCATACAGTGGCTGCTGAGCTGTGAAGTACATGATATCCTGGATTAATGTAAGGAATATAATGAAAAAGAGCACAGTTGTGTGATCACCACAACTTGAAGATCAGCCTGGACTGATCTTTGAACTTCTAGCACCAGAGAGAAAAGTACTGAAAGAGTTATAGTAGTGGAATAGAGAAAATATGCTACAAACCCTCCACAAAATGTTAAATTAACCTATGCAAATAACTTTGAGCGGACTCTGGAATGCTTTTGCTTCCATTTGTTTCTCAGTTAAATAGGATCAACTATAAGCAGCTGATCTATACTATGGAAGTAACTTGTATCTGTTACTTGCAAATTCATGCAAAACCATCTTCAAATTATACTTTGCATTTGTAACTTCTAAAGGAGAAACAAATGTTCCTCTGTCTTCTAAAGGGGAAGACATCCTTTCAAGCGCCTGTTCAGAATCTGGCAATTGGCATATTTGATCTCCTTGTAGCTCCCAGCCAAGATCAGCATCTGCCAATTGTGTGGAATATGCTGGGGTGGGTTTCCCGCTGTCTCATCTGTTGAGTCTTTCCAGCTGTACATGAAACACCTGCACCTGGGAACTCTTACAGCCTGAAAACTTCTATTTCAGTTAGCACTTTATAATTTTTTTAAGTCCATTAAACAGCTATAGCTGAAAAGGCCATAAAAGTGCCATAAAATGGTTAATCACAGCAGTGCAATTAATTGAGTCTGTCTGCCTAGTAACTGGTGAATCACATCTGGCCCACAGGCTGCTTGTACCCAGCCTCAAACCAAGGTCCTCAGAAAGATGAGAAAACGCTGCATTTGGGGTTGCTGTGGCAGAGGTGATGCCACTCAGGTGTCCCTCATCCTGCCTGGAGGAACATCAGCTGCACAACAAGGATGAGCAGAGCTCCAGCCTCCAGGTGCATCCCCTCAGGGATTGCATTTTGGGTGAAGACCCAGGGTAGCTGCATCTTTGCATCCCAAGTGTCTCCTTTGGAACAAGGAAAGGTGGGTTTAGGCAGCTCCCTCAAATAATCTGATTTTAAGTACATTCCTGGAACCCCAAAAATTCCAAACCTACCTTCCTATTTAAATTCTTAAAATAAATATTCGAGTCAGTGTTTTTTACTTGCTTTTAAATTCTGTCTGATGTTTTTCTTGAGTTAATGTACAGAAAAGAAAGGAGCTCCATATTTGGAGCTGAAAAGACAGTCACGCCTGTCACAGAATGTAATGCTGAAACACAAGGAGAATGGTCTGATTTCAATCAAAGACACTTCAATTATTTAGTCTGTTTAATCTATTATTGAAAAACTCTCACAATGCAGCTATAGAAAATGTTCCTATACTGTACAGATTTTTTATTTTTCTGGCATTGTATCAGAGGTTTCCAATGTTCTTAATTAATCATAGCTTGGTTATCTGTCCTATAAAATTAACAATATATGAAGCTTCAATATTTTATATCATCTTAGTAAGAATGGTCTACTAGAACCAGTGAGTTGTTCAAAATGGGTTAAGGTACAAACCCCAAATAGTTAAACACTGATCTATTTTTAAAAGCAGATGATCATTCTGAGATTTCTTCAGCACCTTTTACAATCAGAATTTTAGTATGCATATGCAAAACTTTATTTAGAACTTAATCCTCCCTAACACACTTCTCATGAAGAAAAAAAAAATCTATGTTTACTGATTGTGATTACTTAAAATTTTTTAAGGATTTGGAGGCCTATAACTCTGACAAGGTTATTGGAAAGGAAGGTGATCCTTTAAATTCCAGCAAGAATATCTTTTCATTCAGCCAAGGTCACTTATCAATCAAACGAGTGTCATTCCATAAACACCTCTGAACAACTGTGTTCTATTATCTAAATGGGAAGGAGAGGTGTTAATGGGTGTCTGAGGGACGAAATCAATTTAGCTTGGAGGCACTCAGCTGTTAGAACAGTTGTGAACACCTCTGGCTGCTAATATACGCTGATTAGTATTAATATCATTTGATGGCTGAAATGCGACTGGAATGGCATTTCTAAACCAATGAGTGGTGATTACCACTCTGTTTTCTTTATCCTCTTGTTTGAGTAATCGCTTGTGGCTGTGAGGACTATCAGGTTGGCAACACACAGTGCACTGAGTCTGAAGATTTGTACCCACAGGCAACTTCTCCTTGCAGTGATCCTGCTGGAAAAGGAGAAGAAAGAGCATTTCATCTGTTATTTACTGGCAGCAAAGGATCCTGCATAGCTCACTGAGAAAGTGAGAAGGACCTGCACTAAGAAATTAGAAACACAAGATTATCATAGTATACCTGATGCTTATGCTGACAAAATATGCTTGATAAGTTGATGCTGATAAATGGAAGTGGAGTTTCCAAGTGCTGAATTACAGAATAAACTTGCTTTCTCTCCATGATTTCCATTCCCCTTAAAATGAGGTCAAAATGATTGAAAAGTTTGTTGCCAGAGGGGAAACATCAATTGAAGTTATCAAAAAAACAAAGACAAAATGAATGTTCAGTTGATTTTGCAAATGAATAACTTCCCTGCTGTTCCACTTGAACAAAAGAATGTAGAGGGATCAGGAAAAATCAGGGGTGTCCAGACTCTCTGAACCATCCTGTATCATAGCACGCCTGTGAAGGCATCTTTGCAACAGAGTGAACTTCGTCTGCCTGTCTTACAAAAGGAATCTCTCCAAGAGATGATTAAGTCAGTTCCTAGAAAACTCCCCACTTTGATTTAAAACTATTCAGTGATTTATGGGAGAATACACAACAAAAAAATCAGCACTTGAAGGGCAGGAAAAGGAAAATATTAAGGAATTATCAAAACAGTTCTTTACTAAAACAAACAGAAAAACCCCCAACTTACAGGCAAAAGTGGAAACAGAAGTAAGATCCTGTGAAGAAGATGGGATCCTGACAGAAGATAGTTATTCAGATGTCTTTATCCAAGCTTGATAAGTAAGACAAGTGTTCTAAGTCTGCATCACAGGGTAACAAATAGTTGAACTGATGAATGTTACAAATAATGCTGTTATTATACATAAGGTCCTTACATATGAAAATAACTAAGTGTGCATACTTTGTTTGCAAGAGGAAACAATTCCAAAAATCTAAATTTTCATAAGAATTCTTTTAAAGCTTTGTAGTTTTATATAAACTGCACCATATAGCTTAATTTAAAATACACTCATTCTTACTATCAGACTTTATGCTTAAGGAAAAAAAAAGACCAACTGAAACAATTCAAAATTGCAGCGTTGTGGCATATTTTAAATGCAGCTCCAAGATTCATCTGGTATGTTGTGTCAGCCAAGGTCAAGCTGGAAAACATGACCAGATGCCTCAAAAAATAAATTGTGAAGCACCAGTTCCAAGCACATTTGTCCGTCCGTCCCCCCCCCATACATGAATGAGAAAAAGTAAATCTTTCTATGATGCTGGAATGCTACTGGGGAACATTTAGAGCAATACAATCCATCACATCTCCTTGGATGAAATATACTTCTTCTCCTGTCTACTTGTCACACAGGGAAGAACAGTCAATTTGGAGAGAAAAAATGACATGGGATATAAATAAAAAGAAAAAACACCTTCAGCATATCTGTGCAAACAAACAAGATCTCTGTTAATTGCTGGGAATAAATCCTTGAACTCTATAGAGGAACATCAGAAAAAACTGCAGTTGGGTTCTCATGGAGATAATCTTCCTTCTGTATTTTAACCTGTGTTTTTTCAGATTAAGGTAATTTGCACTTGGATTCATCCCACTCCAAACAACAACAAAGTCTTTGCATCTTAGAAGTCTTTTATCAATGCAGACACTTTGTATATGTGTTCATAACTACACAATGACAGGCTTGTTGCTGATACAAAACCATGGGTTAAACAAGACTGAAGCAAGTGGATTTAATTTGTAAATAATTGTAGCCACTGTTTAATTTTGCTTAATGTAACCCAGATGATATTAATACAGCAAATTAATTTAAACACAAAACTGTTAAGATACAAGTTTAAGGTAATAGTGTAGGTAATTCAGTTTTAGGTCTTATTCCAAAAAAAGTAATTATTCCTTCACTGTCATTGTTTTTACCATAAAACTATAGAGCTCGTGAAAGAAATAGAAACCAGAACAGAGATTTAAAACAAAACAAAAAAGAAAAAGAAAATGAAAGTAAATTAGAAGTGACATTTTAAAAAAAGGAGGGGATTCAATGCAGAAAAATTGACTTCCCACTCTTGCACCAGCAAAATAAGTTTTAGTAACCTGATTAATGCATTACAAGATTTAAAAATTAACATTTTTCAAAGATAATTAAGTAAATTGTAAAAGGGTGGAAAGAAAATTCACTTGTTTTAGAATTAATCTACTTTCACAACAGACTTTTGGAGTATACAGAAGATCAAGCTTATGTTATTAATGATGTCCAAAATAATTTTACAAATATGGATTGTGCTCTAGTATTTCTATTGAGACAACACAAACACTTTAAAAGTCTCTGTTGCATTTGTGACAATTTAATTCAAGAGTAGAACTGGACAGTTCTTTCTTTGAACCACTTCAGCTGTGCCTTAACTCATTTATGCATTGAAAAACAGGTAATACTGTTCATAACAGTATTTCTGAACAGAAAAAAATTCAAATAAGATTTCCAGTTGCTGAGCTTATAAAAATTGGAAGACACAAACTATTTAATGAAGTTACAGACCTTGTGTTTGTGGAGTTTTTCCCCGGTAATTTTGAAAACATTTTATTTTTTTTTCCATATTTCTATTTTCAAAGTTATAATTTAAAAAAAGAATCAGTTAAGCATCATCAGAAATGTTGCATTTTTTTGACCTGTATTTAAAATTAGCAGCTCATAAAAAATCCTTTAAAAAGAAAAAAGTTTTTAAAAGGATAGGCTGATTTTGTGTTTTTGAAGCAAACAGAAATAGCAAACCATTCAGCCAGAATGAACATATGCTGTAGGGAAGAACTTAGGATATACATTCTTAAAAAGTTTAGTTGCTTTACTTTAATTGTAATGTTTACAACAATATGTGTTTTTAATAATACAAAGTGGTGGGGTTTGTTGGAGAACAGGGATGGGTGAGAACCATCTGGACAAGGGGGTACCTTTTAGCACAGCAGGTGCCTGGAAGGAGGCAAACTTTCACTGTTATTTCTAAAACTCTCTGTATCTTCCCCAAGGAGACCAACACAGACAAAGAGCCATTTCTTTTCCTCTTGAGAAAAACGTTTTGTTCTTGTAATAAGTGATGAGCAGGGAAGGACATGCTTTTACTTTAAGTATTCCCAGCAGGGACAGGAATGGATGCCCTCCTTAAGGCTTGGTCCATGATGCTTCCTTTCTGTAGTTCTACTGAACTGGATTTCACTGCACTAATGTAGTTCTTGGCCCATTGTCCCAGTTCAGCAGGTGGGACCAGTTTATCACTGTGTGGGTGTGACCAAAACTGTGTATTCTAAACCCTCTCTACCATTTCCCAAGAACTGTTAACAATGGACCATTTCCAGCAGCTGCCCAGGCCACATCTGACCTCTCAGGCTGTGAGCAGGGTGGGAAAGAAGCCTGTGAGATAAGAGCTGTGATAACTCCCCTCCAGGGAGTCGTTGGCACCTCCACACCCACCTGAGGGGTCATGTCTGCTAATGAGCCATCAGTGATTCCAAAATACCCCCTGACTCACAGAGTCAGATCACCCATTGTGGAACTTCCCACCCTGGGGAAGGTATTGGGTGTTTTCACCTGAGCAAGAGGGAATATAATCTTGGGGTTTGGGGACCTCTGGGCCATTTGTTGGATTCAGAGAAGGACCAGAACCTTGACAGGACTGTGACTGTCATCTGCACCAACAGGTTTTTCCCTTCCTTTTATTTTGGACTCAAGGGAACCACGTGGGCTCAGCACAGGAGCTAATGAGCACCACTGTTTTTGTGCCCCCGGGTGCTGGGTTATACTTCTGGGTTTTGTGGGGCAAAACTAAATTCTCTTTGTGCCATTGCATTCATTATAATATTTTTATGAAATTGTAACTCTGGCTTATAATCCCTTTGTGTTGGGTTCACCACTCCTGCTGGTTTACCTTTAAACCAGCACACCCATCTTATCCTATCTTATGGCCCATAAGAAGTGTTTCTTTGAATTCATGTGTCCTACTCTGTTTTTTCAATAAAATTGCTGTCATACAAATGGCTCCACAAGAAACAGAGATGGATATGATATTAATGACATGAGAAAAAATAAAAACCAAAACAAACAGAAACATCTGGGAACCATTTTATCTCCAAGCTTGTTTCTCTGAAATGAAACAAGATTGCACTCTGCATGTACTTCGGTAGGAGACTTTAAAATAAAAATTTATTAAAAAGAGAAGCTAACTGGGCTTACCAAAATACTAAACTTTTTGTACTACTCTTTAGTGCTGCCTCTGCCATATGACATTGCCTGGAGTCTTGCCATTGTAGTTTCTCTATTGTCTAATGGGATGTTGGTATAATAAAACATGAGCAAATGAAATTTGAAAGGTTGAAGAGGTCAGATCAGATTCAACTTCTGAGAGTACTTCCCCTGTTTAGGCAGAATGATTTTGTACATAACAGTTCTTTCACAAAGGTCTTGTGTGTGGTGGTGGCTCCACCTATTCCAAGCATCAGAAATACCAACTAAGTGCAGGTTGTGACTGAAAGAGCTGAAGTGCCCACAGACACGAACACGATGAAGAAACAAAACACACAGAAATCAAAGTGGTGTTTTTCTGCCTGTCTGAGAGTGCTAACATTCAGCATAACATGGATCATGCTAACTGGATACCTGGGATGTATCAAGCCAGATATCCTTTTGTATCCTTATCACCTCAAAAAAGAATTGTTGCAGGGTCAAGAGACTGTTTAGGATTGTACTGTATAAAAGAGGCAATATAAAAATTAATATTTCACCTGAGTCTCATCACTCCCTTTTAGTGCCAAGAAAGGTTATCATTTCATAGACAAGTTACTGACTTCCTTCTTTATGTATTTTTTCAACTTTTTGTGATGAAAGGTTAATCTTCAGTACTTTACAAGAAATTACCAGAGCAAAATAGTTTCAAAAATTGATGCTTATTCTTCACTTTGTGTTTGTCCAAGCATAAGTGTATTAACAGGCTGGCAATGACTGAAACAAACCACATCAGTGTGAAACTTTCTGGACACAGACATCTGGATATTATCATTTTCACTGTGCCTAAAAATCGTCACATAGAAGAGTTCAATAGTGTTTCCATTTTGGCCTCAAGCAGAATATCACTGACAAAAGTTGGTCCAATTAGTTTATGCTGAGGAAGAGAATTCCACTATATTTTCTAAATGTGCAGAAGAAAAGATAATTTAAACCTGCCATAGGTCTCAAGCTGGTATCTCCTAAGGCTTCTAAGTTTGCAAGTAGCTAAAAACTGGCCTGTTGCGCTGTGCCCTAAAGCAACACAGACACACTGGAACTGTGTTTAATTAACCTCCTGCCAAAGCTGAAATGTCAGGAAAGGATATCACTAGACTTCAAATGCTTTTTAACTTGGTTGCTACGGGTAGTACCAGTTTCTCTAGGATTCAAACCAATTGTTCTCAAAATTGACTAGACAGTAATGGATAGTTACTTTTGGAAATAAATTGTAAACAGAAAGTACAATTTAAAAATTAGATATTACTTTTAAAAACCAAGATTTTTCCAAGGGGGATTTTAATTTTGTCTGTACCATCAGCCTAATGGTTTAGGCAGAATCTAATATGTGAAATTACTTTTTTGCTCTTCAGGAGTGAGAATTGTTTGTAAGTATTTGGTTTTTCCTACTGCAGAGCTTTCTTCTCCTGAACATGCACAAACAATTTTAATTGATACAAATGTGGTCAAGAAAAGAGATCATGTATAGTAATTTTAATCTGAAGATTTTCTTTATGTGCTTTTACATCCTAAAAAGTTGTATCTGGATATTATGTAATAATATTAATTAACAATTTTCTAGGCAGCTTAGAAAACCAGATAGGAGGAAAAAGTAAAGGTTAGAAATGAAAATGCCCTCTATGAATATCTGCCTGGCTAGGCATACATTAGTTGTCACATATTGATCTTGCCTGCATGCATCAGAAAATAGAGTATTAATTTCACTATTTTAATTACTTATTGTCAAATTTACACTCCCATAGGCAAGAAAATTGATTTTTGCATTCAAGTAAGATTTTTTCACTCAGATTCAGGAGCTCTGTGAAAAAAGGAGGCATATAAATTTTTCCCATGTTTGTCTTTTACTGTTGATGAATTATCTTGCTCATGTCCAAACAAATTTGTCATGGACACCTGAAGTTTAGCAAAATATCCTTCTCTTGGGATAGGTTTCACTGTAAGGACTAAGATTTAAGAAGCCTGGTTATGTCCCCCAGCTCCCAGTACCGGTCTTCCCTCCTTCCTCAAAAAAATCCCAAAACTCAGCTATGTTTTGCAAGCATTTTCCTCCATCCTAAAGGATAGAAATACACAGAGTTGTCTTCTGTAACTTTTCAAATCTGACTGCTGTGGTACTGAATGATCCATGGGTCAAGGTTATGGATAAGGAGGAAGTGTCTGAATCTAAGGAACTCGTGGAATTATGCATAACTCTTTGAATGCCCCAGTTCAGCAGGTGGGACCAGTTTATTACTGTGTAGGTGTGACCAAAGCTGGGTATTCTAAACCCTCTGTGCCATCTGTGATTTCCAATGAATTGTTAACAATGGACCATTTCCAGCAGCTGCCCAGGGCACACCTGACCTCTCAGGCTGGGAGCTGGGTGTGAAAGAAGCCTGTGAGATAAGAGCTGTGATAACTCCCCTCCAGGGAGTCATTAGCACCTCCACACCTACCTGAGGGGTCATGTCTGCTAATGGGCCATCAATGATTCCAAAAATCCCTCACCACAGAGTCAGATCAGCCATTGTGGAACTCCCTGCCCTGGGGGAGGTACTGGGTATTCCCACCTGAACCTGAGGCAATGTAATCTTGGGGGGTTTGGGGACTTCTGGGACCTCTCGTTGGATCTCGATGAGGACCAGAACCTTGACAGGACTGTGACCACCACTCTCGACCAGACTGTGACCATCATCTGCACCAACAGGTTTTTCACTTCCTCTTCCTTTGGACTCCAGGGAACCACGTGGGGCTCAGCACAGGGGCCTACAAACCCCATTGTGTTTGTGCCCCAGGGTGCTGGGTTAAACTTCTGGGGTTTGTGGGTTAAAACTGATTTCTCTTTGTGTCATTGCATTCACTGTAATATTTTTATTAAATTGTAACTCTGACTTATAATCTCTTTTGTGTTGGCTTAATTTCTCTTGCTGGTTTACCTTTAAACCAGCACAGTTATGGATGAGGAGGAAGTGTCTTCATCTAAGGAACTTGTGGAATTATGTATAACTCTTTGGGAAAGATGTATAAGACTTTGGAGTCTTCCAGGACATGTCAAGAACCCTCTGCCCATCAGCCACTACTTTGAAGCCTAAAATATAATAGGTAAGGATAGAGATTTAGTTTTGGACTAGTCTGGCAGTGCCTTTAGAGTCCTGTGTGCATGTTTATCACATCCCCCAGAGGTAATGCAGTGACACTGGACATAAGTCTGATGGTAACAGACCTTCAGTGTGTGTCATGTCTAATGTGGTAGGAATGAATTATTCCAAATCCACTGTCATCACAAAGCAGAGCACTACAGTTTAACAGGTATTTAAAACTTTGTTAAAAATGGTAATTCCTTGTCAAGTTTTATGGAATTTTGTTCATTTCACAGGTTTATTTGCAGGTAATCTTCTTTTGCCTCCTTGCCCCTCAAAAAAATAGTTTTGAAAAGAACTTTGAAATCTGAATTACTTTTCAGTCCTTAATACTGAAATTTACTGTTTTACCTTTAGAAAATCCTGCAGTGGAATTTATACTGAACATGAGTGATAAAAATAGGGGAAAACCCACTCAGGACATGTATGTTTATTCTGCAATGTAATAGCAAGGACTGTTGGTTTATGGGGACTTCTGAATTCCCAAGGTGAATACCCCACAATTCCAGACAGCAAGTAATATTTGGCAACTAGGGCAATTGTCTTAACACACCACACATCCTCAAAAGCATGCCTTTATATTAAACACTAAAGACAAATGCAACAGTTGGAGTACGTGACCCTAGACACCTCTTACAGGGTTCCAAAATGTCAGGGAATTAGAATTTGGTGGGATGAGTACAGACATAGGAGGCACACAGTGTCACTGTTTGCTCAGAGTCTTTTTTTGATTATTTTCAGTTACTTTCTAGAAATTTTTTGGCAACTTCTCTGCAAAATGGAAGGGCATTGTACCTTAGCTGAGGGTACAAACTGATGTAGAAATATGTCTCCTGTATTTCGTTCAGGGTTTGGAACAACTTTGTGTTATCTTCCATGGCAAAGAGATTGTGACTACGTGTTCTTTAATTCTAGAAGTCCCTATATTGTCTGCAAGCCTTTCTACTGACAACCTTACCCTTCTATTAGCTCCTCTTTTCTGTATCCTATTATGTGCATTTTCTTGGGTTACCCTCTGTCACCTAAAATATTCTCTTCATTTCATGGATAAGATTAATGGCATAAGCCCCCAGTCTTTCTCAGTTCCTTGAAGTCTGGTGATTGCTCAGGTAAAAATTATCTTGTTGATTACATAAATTTCAACAGCTCTTTTCTTTTAATTTCATCTTTACATTTTTATCTCCAGTATTTCTTCTTGCCCTATATACTCTGCCAAATTAAAAAAATGTAACAATATATGTTGTTTCAAGACTAGTACTAGCTCTACTGTGGTTTTTTTTTTTTCAAATAAGCCGTAAATATCTCAGGATGTGCAAGTGAATAGCAATTATCACTCACAAATAACTTCTAATAGTCAGAATATTATGGATACCTGCCTTTTTTTTTCACATCTCAGATAATAACTTCCTGAGACGATGAGTTAAACTGAAAGAATATTTAGAAAGCAAAAGTGAGATTTTAAGAATGCAGTCGTTCTGCATTTTACACTTTACTGGCCCACGTCTGTTCTGTCTCCCAGAAGTCAATGCAGATGAGCAGGGGAAAAAAATCCAAACCAACTCTCATGGGACACATTGCTTTGACTGGCTGAGTTAGAATTGCAGTGCCTAGTGAGATAAGTGGGTCTTGTGCTTAAAATGTCTCACTTACCACCTGTTTGATAGACAGTATCTTTGTTAAATTTGGCAGATTTGTGGAGCTCCCTTTCATTTTGTTGAGAGTTCAGGTTCTGGCTTTGAAATGTGAACTCGAGTCTTGCAGCCGCAGAGGCATTTGAGTCTGTCCTCTGAACATTTCCCCCACCCCATAACCAGGAGGAATGAGAAAGGGAGAACTGGTGGTTAGGTCTGACCTAAGGGCAGGAAGACCTTCCTTCCGTGCAGATAAGCAGCTTGCAGCCACTGCTTCCCGCTGAGAGCACATCTGAAAGTCACTTGCGTGCAAAGGCAGCTCCTCCAAGGAGCAGGATGACTAAAGAGGTTGCTACAAACAGGAGGGAAACTTAAAACCAGAGAAAACACAGCTAGAACATCTGCCTTAACCCTCTGGGACCTTTTGTTAGACACATGAACTGTGGGGGTCGACAGTGGGTCTGTGGATCCTCTGATGTGTGAGGTATTTGATGAGGAAATTGATCTCAAACAGTTCAAGGTGCATCCTTGAAAGAAGAGCAGTTTGGAGTGCACCCTTAAGGGGGAGAGAGGCAACTGAAAATGTAGCAGACCTTGTAGCCAGTAAAATGTTTCCATCTATGCTTAGAGAACTGACTAACCAAATATGTGATGACACGGTGTAGAAAAGGATAGATAAAATTTAAGCTGTAACTGAAAATAAAGTTCTTAGTTCTTTGTTCTGCTGCTGCTTGAACATGTCTTGATCTCTTCTGTCTGCCATAACTCATCCCTACCCTGAAAATGAACCATAAATTCTGAATAAGAAAGGGGCTCTCCAGTAGGAGGAAGGTGTTCTTAGAAGGATGGAAGCCCCTGGAGACCCCAGAAAGCACAGCCAGGAGGCACCTGGTGACATGAGAGCACAAACAGATCTGCTTCATGGCTTCAGCAGAGCTGCTGTGTGCAAGGCACCCCTTGCACCACCAGTTATCCACCAAACATACACTTTTCCTCTCATTTTGCTGTTGGGACAGGGCAGACAGTGAAAACAGATGTTCCCCTTGCCCAAGGTAAGTCCTCCTTTGGAAATCACAGTCTGGCTTCAGACTGTGTTGTTTGCATACTGGAGAGTACTCCAGCAGATAAGGGAAGCCAGGAACACAGTCAGCAACTGCTGTGCCAGCCAGGCCAGGCCCTGCCAGATTTTAAACACTTTTTGTGTTTAATTTTCTCTTTTCACCTTAAAATCAACTAAAAAAAAAAACAGTGGGTCTGCCTGTCTTTAAAAAAAGATAAAACACTACACCCAACCCCCTCCACTGGCTAGTAACCATCATTTTATTCAACACAGATCTTTCATTTCATATGTAACATAATGGAAAGTAACATGGCTGCAGGTGGAATCATGTTGCAAGACTTCGCATGTCTACACTAGATGATCCCCTGGGTTGCATACAAAGGCTGTAACATGTTCACTGTCAGTGGGTTTTGTGGGAGGATCTTTGTTTTCTGTGGGTTTTGATTCTTGTGTATTGTGCTTGTGAGACCTTCTTGGAACACATCTGCATTTTTAATAATCTGTGACACATCAGTGTTTGAAAATAACAGTCCACATTTTGCTGCGAGGTAACACTCACAGCTCAGTTTATGAAAAACATTCCCCTGTCAATTCTCTGTAACGCTGAGCTCAGTATGAGTGAAAGTTTCTTTTTGAGAACCTAACAGGTACTTGAGCAGTGAGGCTCATCTTTACTGGGTAAGCAGGCAAGCCCTCTAATTGGTTTAAAAAAGGATGCTGCTGCGCAGAGCTTTGAGAATGCAGACCAAATTACAGCTAAGTTTCAAGAGGTATTTGCAGTCACAGCTGAGCAGTGCTGAGGTGGGAGAGCATCGATCTTTCACTTCTGCACACGACGAAACAAGGTCGAGCTGAATTCCAGCGGCTCGTTTGGCTGCTCAAGATGACAGACCATCAATGCATTCACTGCAAACCCAAACCAGATATTAGCATTCATACTAAGCTGGAAAGAGACCTCTTACTAGGAATTACTCTTTTTTATACTGTACACGGAAAGCAAAAAAATCGAGGTTCAATTTACTGTACGGAGTGAATACAATAATGCTAAAATGCATCTTTATATTTAATATAATGAAGTTTTTTAGGAACTGAGAATGGGCTCCCCGAATTGGACTGTAGGGAGTCTGTGCCTCTGCTGACCCATAATGATGGGATTCCTCTCAGCCACCCCTTGTCTGTGTTCTGAGGGGTTCAAGGTCAGTGATTTGCATGATGTCACACTGTTATTATTCCTTTGCTAAAATGGAAACGTGCATCTCACTGTAATTTTGCCACTCTGACTGACTTTGAGCACAGTTTTAAAGTCTTCTGTTTATTTGTATCGTCATGGTGTTCCAGCTTTCCATAAAGTTAGGGAAACAAACACCTGCATGAAAATAAAGTGGTGGTTGAAAAGTTGAAGAATTTAAAGTTTTGATGAGAAAACACAGAGAGAAGGACTAAGTTTGAAAGCAACTGCTTTAATTACGCACTCCATTCTTTTTTTCATCCAATTCCCTTCATTCCAAATTCTGATTTTATGAGTGAGCACAGGTTTTCTCTGCAGTTTTCTTGTTTACTATTGTGCAACAAGAATCCCAGACTTGGTTCAAAATAATAATTCTCCTTAATAAACTATCTTTTATTTTTCTTTTCATATCTAATTCTGACAATTCCCTCACTAACACTAGTATATATTTGGTATTTTTTTTCCAAAACAGTACACTTGCATCAATATTAGAATCAACCCTGAAATGCATAGAATTAAGATTATTTCATATATTCATTACAGTCTAGACAGTGGATTTAAGACAGACACTGGAGAAGTTGTAGGGGAAATTTACTAGAATGAGCAGGAGGATGAAGGATCTCTGTTAGAAGAGGTGTCTGGAAGAGCATCACTGTTTTCAGCCTAGCAACAGTAAGGAGAGAAAGGGACACAATTTCTCTCTGTAAACACCTGACTGCCATAGTAGGAAAAATCCCGTAGATATTGCTGACAGAAGAACCAATGGTTATAAAGTGCTCAAAGGTGTGTCTCAGCTGTAAGTTAGAGGACAGTTTCTGATTGCTAAAAGTGTTCTGCTATACTTTTCCAGTAGGAAGTGCAAGGGTTTGGGCTTCTTAGTGGAAATGTTCTTGTCTAAAATAGATAAGAACTGGATATGGTGAAACCACCTGAAAAACGGGTATTTAAGCCTCAAACCTGAAAGAACTGCTAACAGAGAAAAGGAAACACTGAAAAACTTCTCTGTGGGTAGTGTGTTTTTAAACAAATTTCTCTCTTGTTGACAGAAAGTCAGTATCCAAGGGAAAAAAGCTAGCAGAGATCTGCCAAAGAGAGAACACCAAATTATGTTTATGTGTCTTCTGATATGCAGAAAGAAAAGTATATCTGAACAAAATTCATTTAACCACACAGTACAAATAGTTCTTGGAAACAGAAAGAAAACACTGCCTCATTAGCAGAACAGAAAAGGGGAGCACATTTTTTTCATATCAGGCAAATTCACAGAAATTAATATACTGATACAGGGATGCAGTATGAAAACAAGCATAATTCATGTGTTTAGTAATGATCTAGAGGATGATGTTAAGTGAACAATAATTTACTTTGCCAATGAGAAAAAGACAACAACACAACAATCATAAATTTTCAGTGTATACAAGGTCTTATTTTTCTTATCTGGTTCTGATCTCTATGCTAGATAAAGGTTAAATACTAACAACCTTGCTGTCCCTGTAATCAACTACTTTATCTGCAGCAAAATCAATATAAGCTATACCAAATGTCTGATGCCAGAGAAAAGGCTGCACAGGAGAAATTCCAGGAGGGTGATTTTTTGATTCAAAACTCTGGGCTTAAAATATTTTAAATTAATTTTCTGCATTTGTGACTTTATATAATTTAAATAATTCGATTTCTAGTACATTTTGCCACCTCAAGCCTATGAATGCTTCTTTTCTTATCCTTTTATCCTGGTTAAATGAAAAACAAAACCAAAAAGTATGAGCACCTATCAACCTATCAAAGCTGCTCTGGACAAAGACTCCTATAGAAATGGAATGGAAACTGGTTTTTGCTTAGCACTTATTTTGCTGAATAATTTTTCATCTTGAGTTTTACAACTGGGGAGGATATGCTAGATGGACTTCCCAACCTTTCTGCTTGGGACAGTTGCATGTAGCAATAACTTCAGAAAAAAATTTGGAAGAGATTTAACTGAAAATCAAAGCATAACACAATGAGAAAAAAGTTTTCTGGTTTAGCTATATGAAAAAAAAAATAAATTGGATAAGTCTTGCTGCCTGCTATTTTAAAGTTTAGCTTGAAAAGGGAAAACTGGACTAATAAATATAGTTGAACAATGTTCATGAAATCCACACAGACAACCTTCATGTGGCCTTACATTTGGAACAAGAATGAAAATAATTTTTAGGAAAAGATTTGAGTCAATTCCAAAGTTGACTGCAAATTAGATGCACTGAAATTATTTCATATTACAGAAAGGTAGTCTGGAGCCTCTGCTGGTGAAGATAGAACTCTCAGCATGTCCAAGGGCAGAAAGGAGTCCCTGCTCAAAACAGAGCTCATCAGTTATCTGATTATCCTCTCCATATATTCCACATACATGTCCAGCCTAACTCAACTGAATCCAACTCAGCTTCCAAAACCATCCTTATAATAGTAGTATATTCAAGATAAATTTCATTATAGCGTATCGTACATTAATGAGAAATTCTGGGCCTTCCTTACCTAGCTGAACTCAAATAAGTTTCTCAAATTGTCCTTTGATTGACTTTTGTACTGTCTTGCTTTAAGACCTATTGCTGCAGTATGTTCTGAAAACACAATAAGCTTCAAATCCAAACATTATCAGAAAAATCTGAAGTTCTTCCGTTTTCACTGATTCTTGTTTCAGTGGCAACTTAGGCACAGAATGGTACTTAAGCAACCCAAGTATAAGATGAAAACTACTGGACAGAGAAAAATCAAGTTTTTCACCTCTGCAAGGGAACACCCTTTAGGGGATAGAAAGGGAGTAGAATGTAAATAGTTTATTACTTGATGCTTCAGTCTAATGTAAAGGCACTGAGCTGACAAGTCAGCATGCAGCTGACATTGCCAAATGCCTTACTGTGGGGTAGCAATTTTTCAGTTTGGAGGAATTAACCATTAGATTTATTGATATGGAGAAAGAGAGGTCAGCATATAACCTGTTGTTTGCTAAAGGGAGGGTAGTAGAGTACTGTCTTCAGGATTTTTCATCTCTGGAAGAGAAAAAAAACAGCATTAAGTCCTGAATTTGAAGCAGATGAAAAAAATTTGGAAACACTTATGAAAAATCCTAACTCTGTTCATTGTCAGGTTAAAACTGTCCTTTCTCTTCACTTGAAAATAATTTTTTTAGCATATTTCCTGCTTTGTATCTACTGACACTTCTATGCTGATCTAAAATGCACTGATGCTTTTTGGAGGCAGAATCCAACGCAGTTTTTGGCAGCAGTGACTCAGTTGGTGCCCAATCCCATTATACTGAACTTCCACCCACTCCGTCCCCCCGACTGTAAGTTCTGACTTTTAGGCATGAGCAGAACCTAAATCTGAACCATGCTAAGCTTCCTGGTGCCCCAGCACACATATTCCAGTAGGATTTAAGTACCAGATGTTTGCTGCTGCTGCTCATTTGAGGCCCACTGTGATAAGTATATTCAAAACACACTGATTTCTGTAAATCCTGTTCTCCACATGCAATTCCTAATCCTCTACATGCAAGGAACAGGATAACTAAGACACTTACTTCTATATTATCAATTCCATTAGAAAAATCCCTAACATTTTAAAATAATTTTGTAAATCTGTCCCTTTCCTTTAACACTTTTAAGGCTATTAATTCAAGAAATACCTTTTTCTAGTTTTGTAAATATTTTATTAATATTATTTTGAAATTCAATACGTTGAAAACTTTATTATACTTCTTATACTCTCATTGCAAAGTGTCTGTGAATTTTGAATACCTGTTTTCTGCAGAGTTTTCATTTTTCAGGTACTAATCTTTGAATGAAGAATGCTTACTTTTCATATCTCTTATTAACATCTGATCCTGCCTGCTTATTTTTGTCTGCATCTAGGTTATTTACAAAGATTTATTTATAAAGATATCATATCTTTCTACTTAAAATTACTCTTAAACTTTTCATGCCTCCTTACAGCTGCAATCTCACATATTTCCATATGATGCTGAGTTTGTTCTTCAAGAATGTAACTTGTCGTACAATAAATATTAATTTTTAGTTTACTTTTTAGATTCAATCTCTAACTAAAAACAAAGATCTGGGATCTAAAAGAAAAGCAAGCACTGTCTACTGCCAGTTGATGGAGAGAGGGACACCTTATCAAAGGAGGGGGGGCAGTGTAATTTTTTTTTTTAACTTGTGGCATAACACAGATATTTTAAAAATATTTTTTAAAGTACTAACTAGTTAGAGCAGAGGGAAAGGTCACCGCTGCTATACTGAGTCAAGTACAGTTACTATCTTAATTGCTTTGCTCAAGTCAGTAGTGGCAGCTGGAATGCACTGGACATATGACCTGTGCTGTATCTTAGCCATTAATGAGAAATTCTTAGCAAACATCTTGCAATCTTTGTGAAATGCACATACTTCCCTTCTCCACATGTGCAGGGCACTGTGATTCCTTGGCTGCTGTGTGTTTTGGGCCAGGCCTTCATTGGTGGTGTAGCAGCAGCACTTGGTGCTGTCACCTCTTCCCTTGTGCTGCTGTGGAGCTGCAGCTCCACTCCAGGACATCCATGACCCCTGAGAGAGCTGACATGGCTCAATATTTAGGTTATACCTTCCCTGTTTCATTTAAGAAAGTCACTGTCACATCACTTCAAATATGTGATATCAGTTAAGTTCTGCTCTCTTTGGGGACAGTTATTTTCAAAGTATATTATGCTGGTTACAAAGCAGTTATGCTGCACATTTTCCTAATAAAATTTCCCATGGTAAGTGAAGTGGAAAATAGCATTACAGTTGCTTGAATACAAGTACTGGGCTTCTGTTCTTTCAGAAGGATAATGGCTGTATGAACAGAAAATGTGCCTTTTGCATTCATCTAAAATACTATTCTTTCCTTTCTGGAAGGAGGAAAAAGGAGACTTCCATGACTCCACATATCAATACTTCTGTCGCTTAGTTTTTGACAACTTGAGGTTGTTGGGTTACATAATGATACAGGTGGTACTCCTCTAAGGTAAATTATTATACAAGGAATTGGCTTAGATAAGGTCCTGCAATTCAAATTGCCTAAACCTTTCTACTGATACTGGGATTTTTTACCCATCATCAATTAAAGATGATCTTACTCAATAAGCAAACCCACTAAAATTTGTAGGGTATTATAACCTCCAGTATTGTTATAATCAGGGAATAAAATTCAGTATTACTATAACCTGGGCCTTGTATGTTTTATGTTCTCTCACACTTCCTTCAATTGCAAATGCCTCATCCAAATGTCTCATACTATACGATATGGCTTTAACCTTGAGCTCACCATTTCTAAAGTACTTGCTGTTATTGAATTTTAAGGGAGAATAGAATCTGTATCTATGGATAAGTTTATGGTGCAAATTGTTTTCTCTCTGAAATGAAAAGCAGCATTTGTTCAAGATGAATCCAATAGATTTCATTCAACAAACTCACAGAAAACAAATACATTTTTAAGTTAATTACTAACAAATCTCTGGTTCATTTCAGTGAGATCAAGATTTAGTCCCAGACAGAAGTCTCTCATATAGTTCAAAATTGACCATGGAAATGTCAGGCTTTTCCTAAGTATTCTCATGGAGACAGTCACAAAGCTGTTGCAGAGTTTCTAAATATAAAGGCTTTTTCTTTTTAAACACCAGAGTCCCTTGGTTTGCATGCAGTAACACCTACCAGATACAGGCAGAAATGCGGAGCTACGGCTAAAAATGAGTGGTTGCCTGTAGGGCAGAGGCAGCTGATCTGAACTGACCAAAGGGATTTTCCAGATTATATGGTGCCATGCTCAGCACACAAAGCTGTGGGACAGGAAGGAAGAGGAGGACATTCAGAGTGATGGTGGTTTTCTTCCCAAGTCAGTCACTTGTGTTGGATCTCTGCTTTTCTGGGCATGGCTGAAGGTCTGCTGCCCATGGGAAGGGCTGAATGAATTCCTTGTTTTGCTTTGCTTTCCCTGGTACACTGTCTGTATCTCAGCCCAGGAGCTCTTTTACCCTTCTGATTCTCCTTCCTGATCTCACTGGAGGGCAGTGGGGCTTAGTTGCTGGCTGGGGTTAAATCATGGCAGTCTTTATGAAAACTAGAAATTCTCTTGAAAGACACCTTACTTAATACCAAAAGCCATTATTCTATAAACAGGAATTAACACTCATTAAAGGCAGACATGGTGATAAAAGCATTTTTCATGCTGAATGGGCTTTAAAAAAGGATATGAATTGTGGAAATGAAATGTCAGTGAATATACACTTAAAATGTAAGTACAGGTTACATGTCAAAAACTACATGCCAATCAATAACCACTACAATAAGAAAACAATTAATATAGGACTCCTTAAGTCCTATGTTTAAACAATAATAGAAATCCTCATCAATTGATTGTGTGAATGTTTGGCTTTTGTAGTTTAATTGGTGGAAATATCAATGTAACTCACTGAACACTGCCTGCCATGCATGGACAATACATCTGTATTCAGTGCCAGCATCTCTGACAATACAGGGCACAAATGTGACCTTGCCCTTAAGCACTGGCTGCAGCACAGTACTGTGTCCCATGCAGGTGTCATGGGATATTACACCCACAGCTTTCAGAGTTGATGTCAAAGAGCAGAAGAGTTTCCTGTAATATTGTAAGATTTCCAAGTCTTACCTTTGAATTGCTCAGCACAATGGAAGGACCCCACAAAAACCAGTTCTGGGTAAACTATTGTACTATAGTACTAGTTCAGCAGCCAGGACCAGTTTATCACTGTGTGGGTGTGACCAAAGCTGTGCATTCCACGCGCTCTATGACATTTCCCATGAACTGTTAACAAAGGACCATTTGCAGCAGCTGCCCAGGGCACACCTGACCCCTCAGGCTACAAGCTGGGTGTGAAAGAAGCCTGTGAGATAAGAGCTGTGACAACTCCCCTCCAGGGAGTCATTTACACCTCCACACCCAGCCTGAGGTGTCATGTCTGCTAATGGACCATCAATGATTCCAAAAATACCCCATGAAATACCCTTACAGAGTCAGAGCACCCATTGTGGAACTCCCTGCCCTGGGGGAGGTACTGGGCATTCCCATCTGGACCTGAGAGAATATAATCTTGGAGTTTGGAAACTTCTGGGACCACTTATTGGATCCAGAGGACGAGCAGAACCTCGACAGAAGGAGACCACCACTCTTGACCAGACTGTGACATCATCTGCACCAACAGGTTCTTCACTTCCTTTTACTTTGGACTCAGAGGAACCACGTGGGGTTCAGCAGAGGGGCCAACAAACCTCAGTGTGTTTGTGCCCCAGGGTGCTGGGTTAAACTTCTGGGCTTTGTGGGTTAAACTCAATTTCTCTTTGTATCATTGCATTTATTGTAATATTTTTATTAAATTGTAACACTGACTGACAATCTCTTTTGTGTTGCTTTCATTTCTCCTGCTGGTTTACCTTTAAACCAGCACAACTATCTATGCATTGTGTGCTTGCAGCACCGTAACTGAGCTAATGACAGCATTGCTTTGATACAGATATCTGAGATGCAGACAGTGAAACTGCAAATGGCTGTCTAGAAAACGTTGAAGTTACTGGTTTGTATTTGGAATGCTGTTGGAGAATGTAGCTGTAAGCAATGACATTGCGGACAGATAGATCAATCCCATACATTTTTTGTTTTAAGAAAGACAGTAACAGATTTATTTGGAGATAATCAAAACAGTAATACTCCTTAAGAAGCGAAAAGGCAGTTAAATTTTGAATTGCACTTAGTCCTGAGATTGGCAACTTTGGCAGGTAGGACAGTATGACTGAAAAATGCACAGGAAGAGGCCAAGGTGCAAATAAATCTGATCAAGATAATTTCACTGTAAGATGGGACCTGTAGTTCTGTCAGAAACCCCATTTGTCCCACAGGTTTACAGTGTGCTGACTATTTTAGGCCTGAATTCCTGTGGACACTTTATATAGTATCATCTCATACTTCAAGTGCTTAGCACAATATATTATATCTGTCAATGATATTTCATAATTCCTTTATATAGGTCCCACTAATACTGCTAGCTACAAAAATATCCAATTGGATTAAAAATTCTTTCTAGCAGACCTTAAAATTATGTGAAATACATGAGGTTGCTGAATAGGGAACACATATTTCTCAGGAAACAGGTTTTGGCACAGGATTTTGATATTTTTCTCATTAACTCAGTGGAATCCAAATCTCTACTGATAAGCTTTGATGATAACTAATTAATTAAATGCTGAAAAGTTCTTCAGTTGAAATCACTTCCCTGACTAAATGTTTGCATCCCACATAAGCTACTTGCATTTCTGTTGTATCAAACTCAGGTACTGAGAGGAAACCAATCTCCAGATCTGTGGTCGAGATTTAATATTTCCTATTTGATAAAGAAAATTAAAAAGGCAACATTTTACACCTTCCTTTCATAGCCAGAGGCAGACCCTGATAGGGAAAACCCACACAAACACATCTTGTCTAGCTCTGTAGTTGCAAAGTTTGGGGCACTCCGTTTTGATCCCCATCTCCCATGTCATGTTCCCGGAGTCACTGTGACCCATCGGCAAAAACCAGTTTGCACAGCAGGAGGAATAGATTGCAGCTCACCCAAGCATCTCAGCTGGTTCACATCAGCAAGGAAGAAAATACTGTAAACTATAAAGCCAACTGTAGTGACATCTCAGAAGAAGGAAGACGAAAGAACTGTTCTTCTGTATGCGCTGGTCTGCAACAGACTGACCAAGCACCTCCAGTCAGTGAGGTGTGGATTTGGAGTGGCATCATGTTTTGGGTTCTTGCACTTCTTCCACATTTCTCCTATCTAGAGTGAGATTACCCTTTTTTAAATCTGTAATACAGTGTGAAAACTTAATGTGATAGTTGGGAGGGGGGCTGGGGAATTCACTGGGAGTTACTGCGTGTAGCAGAAAATAATTCAGCATTAGTTCCTGGCCCATAGTGTTAATTTCTATCATCTGTGAAGCAATAAATAAAATGAGATCATCCTATTCACTTATGTCCAGCTGGTATGTTCCCTAATGTTATCCCTATTGCTCGTAATGAGTCCTTGCAAAAAGTGCTTTACAAAAGAGACCACAAATAATAAATACACTTTAAGTAAAGAACATGATTGCCTTTTTTGAAAGCACTGTGACATCAGGAAGATAACAGAAGCAGTTAGTATACAATCTATACAAATACAAAGAAAAGGGCTTGATGGGAATTTTGGAGCGGCTTCAGCTGCACCACAAACTGGCTTTGAACACTTAAGATTGTCTTCCATTTGAACACAAACTAGAATAGAGCAAAGATTTTAGATAACACAGAGGAAATGGAGACACACTGAAACTCCATTCATACAGGAATCCCTCCTTGCCTTGTTCACTGCCCTGGCAAAGCATTTCTCTTATTTAGCCTCATCTTGAAAGCAAAAACTTTTAGTGGCCTCCTGACTTGCCACAGACTTTCAGGACTCTTCCCCAAACCTGTATGGAAAGTTGGTGTTTCAGTCTGTCCTCTGTCACCCCTCTTTGCCTGGCCTTGCTGCAGAGACCCTGATGGAGGGTACAATCTCTTCCCTCCAGATACAGAGCAGCCCTGGGCACAGCAAAGAGGCTTTCTTCTTCTTTGTGGCTCAGACACCCCACTGAACATGCCCAGAGCTGCCAAGATACAGCATATTTGGCATCTCTACAGCTACACAAAGTGCTTAAAAGAAAAGCTTGCCACCAGAGCAAGGAGCTGTAAGAACTGCAAGACAGTAAAGTACTCATCTACAACTGACTTGATTTGCAGATTGTCTCTCTGTCTTAAAGGACAGGAATACTAAAGACATTGGAGAAATATTCATAAGAGATTCCATACAGATCCTGCAGGACAGGGATCTGGGTGCTGAGCACCAGCAGGCTCCACACCAGGCAGCAGGAGGGCAAACCCCACCCTGGGGAGCATCAACCACAGCACAGCCACATGGTCAGCAGAGGGATAATCCCACTGTGGTTTGTGTTGGTGAGGCCTCACCTGGAGCACTGAGAGCAGTTCTGGGCCCCACAGTTTCAGGAGGATGTGACAGTTCCTGAATGCCCCCATGGCAGGACAGCCCAGCTGGTGGAAGGTCTGGAAGGCATGTCCTGGGAGGAGCAGCTGAGACCTCTGGGTTTGAACAGTTTGGAGGAAAGGAGGCTGAGGGGTGACCTCGTTGCTCTCTGCAGCTTCCTGAGGAGGGGAACGGAGAGGGAGGTGTTGACCTCTCTCGCTGGGATGCACTGACAGGATGCCTGGAAACAGCTCAAAGCTGCACTAGGGGACATTAAGACTTGACATTCGGAAGCAATTCTTTACTGAGAGGGTGTTTGAACCCCGGGACAGGCTTCCTCAAGAGGAGGTCAATGTCTCAAGCCTGTCAGTGTTTAACAGGCATTCATGCCATACTCTTTGAACAGGATTTACCTCTGGATGAACCCTAAAGTGGTGAAGCATTTGGATTGTATGTACGTGTCTTCCACCTGAAAGATTATATTGTATTTTTTTCTGCTCTGGTCTGTTCTGTTCTGTTCTACTCTATTCTAAATGGGTATTTATTTACACAAAACGCACAGAGCAACCCCTGACTTCTAACAGAGAAACAAAAAGGTCCTCCATCAAACAGACCATTACTGCACTGGATGTTCATGCCCAGGCACTGGTGTAATCAGTTTTGCCCATGATAGTCACTGCTAAATTATGTCCTTGACTTTAATCTTGTCTTATGAGCTTTGCCATCTTATTTTATCCCATGTTTAGTTGAGGAAGGAAGGAAGGAGAGAGCAGAGGTCATCTGGAAGCCAACCAAAGTCAACCCCCAAAATTACTGTCCCCAAGTCCAGATTAGAGCTATTTTTTGAGTAGTTTTTCTCCTATTAATGAGTTGCCTTCAACTTTTACTTGACCCTTGGGAAACTGTGGAGCAAGTAACATGATATGGCAATGCACTAACTGCACTTGAAGTCAGTGTGGGCTGCAAGGACAGATGATTAGTTTGTTCACAAGCGTTATTTTCAGATCTTGTGAGTAATATATTACTTGTGAATCAAAATCTGGGAAATACTGACATAGCACTGTAAAAGTGAAAAAAAAATCTAGTAATGACTTTAAAATGCTGTCAAATCAAATGCAGTGCAGATGAGAAAGGAGGATGGGTTTATAATTTTCCATCTACATATTAATTAAGACTCATTTTTTATAGTCTGAAACCTTTCATGCTGATAGATCACAAGTTGTGTCAAAAAGTAATATAAAATTGTCTCAAGTCTCAAAATAAATCTCTTCAAACTGGAAACTGTTCTCTTTTCATCTCCAAATTATTTCACACACTTTGCATCATGAAGTCTTCAGAACATTTAATCCTAATGAAGTTGAATCATCTCAGACACTTTAAGACACTCCAGCATTCCAGGATTTATCTCAGAGACAGTGTTATTCAGAGAAGCACAACAATCCTGAACACTTCACATCTCTACTCCCATGTGAGGTTCTAGCAATAAGATATGGAACTAAATTCGCTCCCAGCCCCCATTATGGGGGCAAGGAGGTAAGTAAGTAGATCATAGGAAATGACTGGCAAGCTTTGTATCCTGTTTCTTACTCTGCCACAGCTTTCCTATGTGACTATGTCTTACCCTGTCTGTGCCTCGTATTCCCCTTCCGTGCATGTAGATAACAGGTTTTTTCCTCTCTTCATGGCAATGTGAATCTGAATTCATTAATCTTTAGAAGTCCCCTCATCCTGTAAGAGTCACACTTACTGTGCGTAGCTCCCTCAGCAAACTGGGAAAAGGCTTTTCTTTCTTCTTCTCTGTACCTTTGAAACCACTGCTATTTCACTGTTGGCTAAGACTTCCTTTCCAAGGAAACAGAAAACCTCTCTGTTCTTCTCTCACTCATGGCTGTGAATGCCAGTGCCAACATTGAAACTTTTCCTTAAGCAAAGCTGTTTCAGCATTGAAGACTATGAGAAAGAGACGGAGAGGCTTATCTTTTCAATTAACTCCCAAAAGATAAGTATTAGGTAACTGCTACTGAGGAATCCCTTTCCCAGTTCATCTATTCACTCTAAATATGCTCCACTGATGCATATGAAAATATTTTATAATTAAATATGAAAAGTGTGTTATGCTAGGAACAGGTAAGTCAACCCATCAGCAAACACCAGAATGGAACATCTGATATGGGAAGAAACATTACAATGCTTTCATTGATAAGAAATCCAAGTTTCATGGCTTACTGGGCCCCTGGAGTGGTGTGCCTGTAAGAGGTGCACCAGGTTAAATGAGCAAGAGCAAACTGAAGTAATGGTATTTCACTGTTCTCTCACATACAGATCAAAGCTTTAATCTGCACCCACTGATTTTAATTATATTAAAATAACTTTAGATGAAATGCACCTTTTTTCTTTCTTTTTCTTTCTTTCTTTCTTTCTTTCTTTCTTTCTTTCTTTCTTTCTTTCTTTCTTTCTTTCTTTCTTTCTTTCAACTTGAAATACTTCTCCTCTTAGAAAAAATGCTTTGAATGTGAATCCCACATGCCTAAACAGAAACATAGGATTACTTTGTGCAGTCCTTACTACTTCATCTGAGGATTTGAAGAGTTGCAAGTAGGACTAATTTGCTTTTCACCAGTACAGGTTCCCATGGGAGTAGAACTTACCCAATAATCACCCCCAATTCATACAGTACCATGTAGCCCACCTCAGAATTGACAGTTCTATGTCAATAAGTGTCTAAACACTCAAAAGGCAGTGCAGAAAACAGTAAAATGCCACAGGCCAAGTGCATCTTTCCTTTGATCTTAACTCTATGTTACAGTTTTCTTCTTACTAAAACCCCAACTTTACCAAGCTGCTCCTGCTACTCTCTGTCATTTGTACCTCATTCAACATAACTACACTTAATGCAATTGATAACTGATTTCATACAGGTAATTTCCAATATCTACTGCCAGCCCTCGCACAGAAACTGTCCAGATACACCTACAGCACCTGCTAAAACAATAGGTTTTCTTTCCAAAGACTTGTCACTGCACAAAACATTCTGGTGAAGCATAAGGGTTAGAGTTAGGGTTAGGGTTAGAGCAAATTTAATTATTTATTATTAATGCTGAAAAGTGACTTTCGCTAATTTTAAACACACAGATTATGACCAGAGCATTTACTTGAGCAAAGAACTTCATTCTAAAAATTTAGCAGGAAACATAGTCATAACCAACTCAAATTTATGCCAGCATACAAAATGGAGAATAAGACACGGGAACACTCACAGGGAATATAGATTTTTAATTAACGAATATTAAGCACTACTGTCCAAATTAACTGCAGCTGAGAGAGTACTTCTCAAGCAGTAAAGGAATATTGCATGTGACAACTAATTTGTGCAATTACTTCTAAATAATCTCATTTTGCAACAAGGCAGTTTGTATGTTTCTGAGAAGAAGCTGAGTAAATATTACATTTCAGAAGCATTATTGTGTCATTCTGCACAATTAGTACCATAGGCTCTAGTTCTTGCAAAAAGTGACATGAAGTTGTTTTGCTACTGATTTCCTACAATAGTCTGACACTTCCTACATCCACCACAGCCATGCCACTCTGCTTTTTGCTTGTACTGCAAAATGGAACCCTCTCTCTCTGAATCCTCTGAATTATTTTTGCCTGCAGGCGAGACAGTTTCCTGCAACACACATTCAGGTAGAAGAGGAATGTACTACACTCTATGCATTGCAAGAGTATTAGATGTACACTTTGTCAAAGAAAAAAGCAGACACTGCACGGCAGGGTTCGTGTGGGCAAGAGAGCACATTTTCACCTATATGGCCAAAAGTACTGAATACATTCATACAGCAAAAGAACAGCTTTACTCTTTTTTTCCTGAGCTGCTTTGGTGGTCTGGGTTCATATGACTCAGACATACTTTCAGAATCTGAGTTATACATTTGTGTCTAAATTTTTCCCTCAGTTGATGAAGATATATAATGAGCACCAGTTTTCAAGATTCTTCTAAGGCACCTAAAGAAGTTTTCAAGGTGTCTGCAAAACCCTAAGCAGTTAGAGCAGGAATCACATTTTCTATGTAGCATTTTCAGATAGCTATTTTTGGTTTTTTGCTTTGAAGAAATCTGTATCAACTAAGATAAATTCTTCTGTTTAGCTACTTGGAGAAAAACTCCTGAAATGCTTTGTTATTTCTATCTCATTGTTCCTTTAGTCTATGGGAAGTCTCACAATCTTTTTTTTCCCTTCTCCTTACTTTTGTAGCCCTTGCATATTTAAACTTAAGTAGGCAAACCACATAAGAAGTCTCTGACAGAGAAGCTGAGTCCAAGTAGCAAAAAGAGCACATCTTTTACAGCATGTTTATGCACAGTTTGGAGAGAGCCTCCTTGCCCTGTTCAACTCCTTGAAAGCAGCATTGTGGACTTTCTCGCAGCCTGGGCTCCCGTTTGCCAGGCATGGCCACATGGCCACTCGACAGCTCAGGCCGGCTGGCTGTATCACAGGATCTTCTCACTCCATGCCCACATGCCAGGTACTTCCAGACAAATGCCTAGAGAAGGTGAATCATGTGCTGGTTTAAAGGTAAACCAGCAGGAGCAATGAACCCAGATCAAGAGAGATTATAAATCAGAGTTACAAAGTAATGAAAATGTTACAATAAATGCAATGACACAAAGAGAATTTCTTTTTAACCTACAAAACCCAGAAGTATAACCCAGCCCCCTGGGGCACAAACACAGTGAGGTTTCTTGGCCCCTGTGCTGAGCCCCACCTTGTTCCCTGGAGTCCAAAATAAGAGGAAGTGAAAAAACCCTGTTGGTGCAGATGACCGTCACAGTCTGGCCAAGAGTAGTGGTCACAGTCCTGTCAAGGTTCTGCTCCTCCTCTGGATCTGACAAATGGTCCCAGAGGTCTCCAAACCCCAAGATTATATACCCTCAGGTCCAGGTGGAAACACCCAGTCCCTCCCCCAGGGCAGGGAGTTCCACAATGGGTGCTCTGACTTTGTGAGGGTGTTTCATGGGGTATTTTTGGAATCGTTGTTGGCCCATTAGCCGACATGACTCCTCAGGCTGGGTGTGGAGGTGCTGACGACTCCCCAGAGGGGAGTTATCCCAGCTCTTATCTCACAGGCTTCTTTCACACCCAACTTATATTCTGAGGGGTCAGGTGTGCCCTGGGCAGCTGCTGCAAATGGTCCTTTGTTAACAGTTCATGGGAAATGTCATAGAGGATGTGGAATACACAACTTTGGTCACACCCACACAGTGATAAGATGGTCCTGCCTGCTGAACTAGGACAAATCATCAGCCAATCCTGTAAGTCTTGCACTGAATGCAGGAGATAACAGCTGTCCGCAGCTGTCTGTCAGTTCCTACACACTCAATGTGCTTTTGCAGCAAGACCCTGCATTTAAACTTGTAGTGCAGCAGAATTGTAGCAGGACATTATTCAGGACTTGACCTCCCAACCTAAATTCTCAGAGAGCTATGCCAGGCTTTGCACATGGATAAAATCTATCAGATCCATCTATCTAACATTCCACAATGCAAGTGCAGTGTTGCATACAGCAAGTGGGATAGTTTAAAGGTAAGTCAGAGCAAACATGGTTTGAAACAATCTCTGTCCCTCTTTGCAAACATACCGGTAGGAAAGATTAAAATGTGCACGAGTTGAACAAAGCATATTTTATGTGTTTTTTAATTCGACAAGCTTTGTTCCCCACCATCCTTCAGTCACAGGACATCATGGAACCCAAATAGCCTTGTGCACACAGAAAGGTATTTCTTTTTTCAGTGAGGCTGGTTGATATTATAATAATATCACTTACATATGCCTGCCATGATAACGTGGAAGATATGTGCATTTCACTCAGTATGAGTCAACCTCTTAGGAATGTGTCCCTTCTTACTAAAATATGCAAAAATGGCAGGAACAGAAACCATCCTAACAGCAGCATTCATATAACCTTTCAAGATGCCTCTCATCTTCCTAGATTTTTTATATTGCCTGTTAGATATTCCTTTCATTTTAGGGACATGCATTTTGCACAAGTACAAGTGTTTAATAGAGCTCCTCCTATGGGAGCAAGGTAGTGAAATTTTGAGAGATTTCTGAGAGACACAATTTCTCTGAAATGTGGTGCTGCAGCTGCTACTTCCAGATAAAGGGCAAGTTTGCCTGTAGGATTATGCCAGCAGTAGTTAACATGAATTCTGGCAGAGACCCCAATTTCTTTTCAAAGACAGAGACTGAAGGGAGTTGGCACTTCTTATAGTTTAAAAATCTTATATGGAATTTTTTTCTCTCCCTTACCAACAGAGGTTTGGGAGCTGGAGCCCAGCCCCTGCTACCTGCTCCTAGAACCAGCTAACAAAGGGATGGCTGACAGCTTTGCATTCCAGCTTGATGAGAGAACTGGGGGAGCTGGAGCAGGAGGAGAGAGGTTTTTCTGGCTTTTTTTGCCACACTTCTCTCCTCTGGCTGCTGTGGGGAAACCAACCACTATTTGCTGGACTGGTGGAAGCACTTGGAGGGAGCTCCCTTGGCTCAGCCCCATAACTCTGTGCTCCCCGATAGGAAAAAATGCTTCAAAATAAATAACTGCTAAGAAGTTTTTTGTATTTTTTGCAGTAAAGGTATTTATTGACAATGTTGGAGGCAAGCCAGTTCATACTGGGCAAAAACTTGCCTAATTTGTTTGTGTAAAATGAGCCATTTATAGTCTTAAGTTCATAGTTAACACCTTCTAATTTCCATATTAATGATTGAACTAAATCTTGGGTGGAGCTTTTTTGGCTTTGAATTTGGGTAGTGGTCTCCTGACTTCATTCCTTGGGTGATCTTGAAGCTTCTTCATCACTGTTGGGCTTCTGCCTTCTCTTTGTTCAGTGACATAACCTGTCAAACTTGTAAAATCTTGGCTCTAACTCTCCAAAATCTTGAATCTTTACCATTTCATCCTATTGAAGTGTCTAGCTTACTTTAATGTATGGCTTCTACTCTATGGTACTCTGGTCTCTAGAATTGCTGGACAGTGGGTACCACAACAAAGCAACTCCAGCACTTCTTCACTTTTCCAGTGGCCTTGATATGCGAACAACACTTTGCAAAGCAGAATTAGAAATTTCACAAAACTAGGGGTTTTTTTGGTCTCTTTTCTCTTTCATCCCTGTGCTGTCCTTCATAGAGAGAGTCACCCTTGCCGGGATTTGCTACAGACTCCCTGAGTGCTGACACCACTTGCAGAGGAATTGCTAATCCACCATCCCCGCAATGCTTTTGGACAAAGGACAAGGAGAGGGACCTTACACTGCCCAGGGGAAAGGTTCCAGCCTGTCCCTTTGGCTGCCATTCCCACATGAGTTTTTTGGAATCACCACCTCTCCCTGGTCTCTCCCTCTGCCTCTCCAGAGCCCATGAGTGACTTTTACAGCTGCTGCCTCCCGTGGCATCACCTCTTGCTATCTGCAAATAGAACTGCACGGAAGGGGCAGAGATAGGCCTTGGTCTGGTTAAAAGTTATTTTGGTTACAATGTTGCTGTTTGTTCTAGTCTCTTTTTTTGTTGTTATTTATATAAATATACATATATATTCGTACTAAAAACTGTTATCCTTTCCTATAAATTTTCTGATTAAAGTCTCTTAATTCCAAAAGTTGTGGTGGGTTTTGGGAAGAGGTCCCTTCATAGTCCCAATAGACATCTTAGTTTTCTTTTATACTCAGACAGCACTGCCTAAAAATGTTGCTACAAACAGGAAGACTACCTTTTAAAAATATTTCATCCATTCTTGATTATATTTTATACATATATCCATCTGCCAATGTTTTAAGTTTATACTATCACCCTAACAGAAAGATTCTAATGAGGCAGTGAAATGCAGCACTAGGAGTCACCTGTTTTCAGCCATTCTGTTGTTTACCTGCTTGAAACAAACATTTTTGGGCAGGTCAGAGGGATGAAGAAGAGTTCAATCATAAAAGGAAGATAATATAACATGAATTACATTATTAGCTTATAAATTTATGATAAAGATTTCTTACTAATTTTGTTTGAAAGTGATTCTTTAAACATCTGTCTTCATGACAAGTTATCATGGACTGTCTTACTTGCTATCTTGGGGGTTATCAAGTCAAAATCCTCTTTAACTTGCCTGACTTATTTCTATTAAACAAAAATCAGAGAATCTTATCTTGGCAGGTGTTCTTCTCAGAAGGTTTTAGCATCTACTCCTATATTTAGACATGCTATACACAGTCAGAACTGTATTCTCTCTCTGCGCCTGCCTGCAATATAATTTCCCTGCAATGTAATTTCCCTGTTCCTCTTCCTTAGAGGTTTAAGGGGGTAAAGGCAATGGGTGTGATGTGGTTGGTTGGTTGTTGTTTTTTTTTTATACTTAAAAGTACATGAATGAATCCTGTTTAGAAACAATGCCTCAAAACACTTTCCAGTTTTTAAAAATTCCTCCCATTTAACACTTCTAAATTACTGTGACTGATTTTATTATAAATCCTGTCCAAGACCACTCTCCAAGACATACTTAAATGAGGTGAAATCTGCTGACAAGACATAGAAATAATGACCCCAGCCAAAATCAGGAACTACTTAAAATGTCAAGTGCATGAACATTGCCATGCATGTTCTCCTTTCTTTGTCTGTCTCTACAACAATTGTGACCTCTTTAGCCCAGGCACAAACACAAAACAAAAATCTTAAAAAAACAAAGAATAAATGTCCAGTTTCTGGGGTACTGGTTAACAGTTCTGGTGTCTTGTCACATACTCAGGTACAAAATTTGAACACTGCTGTAGACTCAAAGGCTTCCTCTTCTCTGTCCAGATGTAAATGTGTGTCTGTCACTTGAACAGTTCCCTGACAGCACATGGGACAGACAAGCCAATCTTCACTGCTACCTGCCTTGTCTTGGTAGCAGGCAGCTGCTGGCTGCCAATGCTCACAAACCTGTTTCAAGGTGAATTCTTCTTCTAACGTGACCAAAACTTGACTGATACAGGTTTGGTCACATTTCATAATCACTTTCAGCTGTGAGAGTTACTAAAAGCTATTGTCCCTTTCCTGATGCATGGTATTTGAATGTGACAACAGAGCACACACTAGTCTGTAAAATGGATGAAAACAGGCTGTGGTATTAAAAGTACCATAAACAAGAGAGGATGGAAAGCAAAATTCCTGCATCAATGATGAACAAGGAACAGAAGACATCACCTCTTTTACAGGAAATAAGTCAGATGCTTAACTTTACGTTTTTATGGGATTAGAAGTATGTGTGGCATGTTACCAGAATCTGCCATAAAGATGCCCAACCAGTCTCATGATCTATTGAACAGCATTTATTAGCGGAAGAGTTTATATCTGGTTATGGTGAGGAGAGAATTTATGAAACCATGCCTCAGTTTTGACAGAATCACAGACTATTCTAAATTGGAAGGGACCCACAAGGATCATCAAAGTCCAGCTCCAGGCCCTGTGCACTGGACAGCCCCAAGGGTCACATCCCGTACCTGAGAAAATTGTCCAAATACTTCTTGAGCTCTGTCAGGTTTCGTGCTGTGCCCATTGCCCTGGGGGGCCTGTTCAGTGCCCAAACACTCTCTGGGGGAAGAAACTTTTTTTCTGATATCCAACTTAAATCTCCTCGACAGAACTTTAGATCATTCCCTCAAGTCCTGTCACTGGTCCCCACAGAGCAGAGATCAGTGCCTGTCCCACGTCTTCCCCTCACAAGGAAGTTGTAGCTGCAACGAGGTCTCCCCTCAGTCTCCTCTTCTCCAGATGAACACACCAAGTGCCCTCAGCTGCTCCTCACACACTTCCCCTCCAGGCCCTTCACCATCTTTTTAGTCCTCCTTTGGACACTCTAATGACTTAATGTCTTTCTTATATTGTAATGCCCAAAACCATTACAATATCCAAGCTGAGCTGTCCCAGAGCAGAGCAGAACGGGACAAACCCCTCCCTTGCCCAGCTGGTGATGCTGTGCCTGATGCCCCCCAGGACATGGTTGGCCCTCCTGGCTGCCAGGGCACTGCTGACTCATGTCCAGCTTGCCATGGACCAGGAGCCCCAGAGCCCTTTCCATGGCATCGCTTTCCCGCATCTCATCCCCAGTCTATCCATACATTCAGGATTGCCCTATCCCAGGTGCAGAATCTGGCACTGGTCCTTGTTGAACTTCATATAGTTGGTGATTGCCCAGCCCCTGATGTGTCCAGGTCTCCCCGCAGGACCTCCCTGCCTTCAAGGGAATCAACAGCTCCTTCCAATTTTGTGTCATCAGCAAACTTACTGTACCTTTGAGTCCTGAATCCAAGCCATTAATGAAGAGGTTGAAGAGCACTGGGCTTAAGATGGAGCCCTGTGGACCACCACTAATACCTTTCTTCTGATCTTTCAAGCCAAATAACCCAGTTTGAGAACCACACTTCTACTTTGGAAGCAACTATCATAAATAGTGAAAAGTGGCCACGCTACCAGAAAACAATTTCTCATCTCTGTCAGCAGCCAAGAGCATTGTAGTTATGATGGCCGCTTACGACTTGCATTGACACCAGAAACATTGTGCAGTCTTTAATCAAAGCAACAAAATGAGCTTCTTACACTCATGCAACCCTAAGAAATTAATTATTTGGAATGGTGAAAAAAGCACACATCCACAATGCAGACAGGACTTCCACAGGTACATTGAAAATAAGACTAGCTCAAGATTTCTGTTTAAGATAACCTTTTATTTGATTATTTAGGCTGGTTTGTTTGCTTATCCACATATGATTTTCATATAAAGCTCCTCTAAAGAAGAAATTTGCTACAAGGCAACTGTAATTATTCTGTTGATTTTATCTACTTCATTTTGTTCTAAGCTGGTAGCCCCTTTGTAGCTGCATAAAATTTTATCTTCAATATGGTACTTCATAGCTAATCTTTAAATATTTTGATACAAAATTATTTTTAGTACTGTAAATTCAAGGTATGCTCAAACACAAAAGCTGTGAAATGGAAACACTGTAGTGCTGACATTTTTGGCATTGTCACTTTATGGAAGGACAAATCCTAATTGGCAAATTATTAAAATGAAAATAAAAATTGAAATGAAGGGCTTCCTAGGAAATGATTTCTGGAGACTGGAATGTGAGTGTTGTAATGACTGAAAATAGATTATTATTATTATTATACACTCACTAGAGAATCTTCATGCTGAGAGAGAAGGAAAAATTATGGCAGGTCAGAAGACTGTGAAACATGTGCCCTCTCTTCTCCTACCCTCCCTGTAATTATTGACAGCCTGTCACTTAGGTGCTGTGCTACAATGAATAATAAAACAGGATCCAAGCTGCATTTCTCTCCAGGATTTACTCTTCCCAATCAAATACTGCCATCTTTAGGCAGACCATATTTCATGTTTACCAGTACGAGGGTTTTTTAATTGCTGAGGTCCCCATCTCAAACAAACAAAAAGCCTGTTACTTCTGAGCTCATCCGGATAAGAGATTGGTACCTTGCATAAAATAGAAGGGGATCTTGAAGCATTGCCTTCTATCTTTGGAAATAGGGTCACCACTACCTAAAGACACTTCGACGTTATGTTGGGTGAAACATTAATGAAAACATCCAACTATTTACCTCGATGTAATGAGAGATGAACAGTTAAGATTACAGCCATACAAGAGACCCTGACAGCTCAGCACTTCCACATATTCACACTGCATGTTGTCAGCACACAGGCAGGTCACTGTGAAAGCAGAGTGAAAACTATTACAAATAAGTGGGTTGAAATTACATTTTGTATTTATACTTCTTTTCTTTCCTCCCAGCAAAATAGAACTTTAAGGTGGCATTTGAACATCAGATGATTGTATCCACAGAACAATTCAGAAAAAGGCAGTTTACCTTAAACAGGTAATTGTACAGTATATATTGCCCAAGTATTCAGCAGAGTAGTAACAATAACTTTGCTTTTCCTCTTGCAATGCCCTGAGCTGAGCTGATCAGCCATGAGAAACACATAATGAATTAGACAGTGCAGCAGTTCCTAATGAAGATCACATATTTAAAGGTATAGATAAGCAGCCAAGCCTTCCATTTCAACATTGTGCTGGTTTTGTCTAAGTGGAATTAATTTGCTTCACAGTGACTAGTATGGGGCTGTATTTTAGATTTGTGCTGAATACAGGGTTGATTAATAGAGATGTTTTTGCTATTGCTAAGCAGGGCTTACACAGAGCCAAGGCTTTTCTGCTCCTTGCACTGCCACGCTGGAGAGGAGAATGGGGGTGCATGGGAGGTTTGGAGGACACACAGCTGGGACAGGTGACCCCAGCTGGCCAAACGGATATTCCAGACCATGTGGCATCATGCTCAGTGTATAAAGTGGGAAAAAAAGGAGGAAGGGAGAGCTGTTTGGAGTGATGGTGTGTGCCTTCCCATTGATGGGGACCCTGCTCTCCTGGAGATGGCTGAACATGGGAAGCAGTGAATTCATTCCTTGTTTCCTTTTGCTTGTGTGCATGGCTTTTACCTTCCCTATTAGACTGTTTGAATCCCAGCCTACCTCCTGATTGTCTCCCTGATCCCTCTGGTGGTGGAGTGAGCGAGTGGCTGTGTGGGGCTTGGCTGCTGGCTGGGCTTAAACTACAAACAGAGACAGAACTGTTAGTCTTATTGGAATGCAAAATCCAATGCTTTCATTTTCCCCAAAGTATTTTTTTAATAACGTGAGCTGCTGCTGCTGTCTCACTGTACTGGCAGGATATGGCTTTATAATACATAAATATTGTATTTAGTTGGAACACAGCAGCAGCCAACAAAACACAAATCAAAAGCAGCCAGATCCCGATTGCCATTTTCAAATAAGCATGCAAGTCAGTTAAAATTAGGTGGGCTTTTTATATTCCTTAATATCCTTTGAAGGAGAAGTCAAATTCTAGATTAAGTCCTCACAGAAGTCATGATGTTTTACTTCTCATTTGTGCTGTTTCTGAAACTGTAATCTAAGTGGAAATTCTCTGATTTCAAATGAAGTCTTACTTTTCTCTGTGCTGGAATATTCTTTTATTTGTTCACATGCGGTGTTAGTGTTGGGAAACTTATTCCTTTAAAGAGATTCCTCCCATTCTCCAAAGAACCATTTTTTGTTCCCAGAAGAACAATATTTTTAGAAATTTTATGATATAATTAATCTTCATACTTCATGGCTTCTAAAATTTTCTTCCCAACTTGTCCACCCAGTCCTGAAAAACATAATAAAATACAAACCTCCCACACTGAACAGACTGAGATTTGAATCTCTACTGTCTTCAGAATAAGGGCCATGTGACATTACTCCCCTCAAACTCTGTTTCATGTCTGGGCTCACTGTAAGAGCTGTCCCTGTCCTATAATTTTCCTACCTTTTTTTAATTTTATTTCTACTTAAGCCTTTTGTGTCAGAAAAAAAATCTGTGAATTCATTCAGTCTCTTTTATGCTTTCTTTTAAAATTTTCTAATACTGTGGACAAAATTGTAAACCAAATAGAGCTCTCCCTTGAATAGGTGTTCAATAATGCTCTGACTATATCTCTTGGGAGTCTCCTTGCATAATTACAATGTATGTGGCATAGAGCATAAATGCTGTTGAAGTATCAGTTGGAGTTTTCTAATCCTGGAAGAACTACCTCCTGGTCCATCAGGAGCAGGCACACATGACTGAATCTGCCTATCCCACAGAAAGGAAGAGCATGCTTCTTCTGACCCTCAGTAATTAACACTCAGCTCATTGAAATATGAAAATTTGACATTTAAAATTATTGTGAAGCAAAGTCAGCATGAAATTTAACAACAATTTTTAATATTACAAAATATCAGGCAGTCATACTTGATGAGGTGATGGTAGGAAGGAGGGGATGGAAAAAGGAAATATTTTTGTGTATGCTGAAGGAATTTAAAGGTTTCTGTAGATTTTCAGGTAAAACTTTATAAAGACACTTACCTTTCTTTTCTGTGAGAAAGTAAGTAAGTGACCTAAGTGTGATAACCTGTGGTTATTAGTCTTATTATATGAAATATATTCACCACAGGCCTAAATAAATCTTATTAATCAACCATCATTCACCACTAGAAAAAAAATAACACAATAAAGGAAAATTTACTCCGTGGAAGTAATGCTTTTGAAACACCAAGCTTACTGTTGTTCTAAATGTTGTAGAAATGGAAGTGCTGGCAAATGAAGGTAGCTGAAACTTGCCTATCATCCTTTCTCCCAGCTGTAGCACTGGATGAAAAAGCAAACACAATCAGCCTGCTCTTAAGAAGTTGCTCAGGTAACTCCTGCTTCCACTGTGTCAAAGCATGGAAAAAATTTACAGGCCCAAGGGTACTTCCACATTTCCAGATAAAATGAGAGACTGTAGAAATAAAATCTCCAGGCATGATCATAGTAATGACATGCACTTACATAGGTGTCATCTTCCCAGGTAATTGATAGCTGGGTCTCTGTCCCTTCCCAGAACAGCCCACCAGTTTCATGCATTTGTGCTGTAAATCACCTTTCAGAGGGCATTTGCAAGCTTCACATTGGAGGTGATTCCTGTTCTCCTTTCATAAATCTGGAAGAGCTTCTTCAGGGTAGTTTTATATTTATAGATAAGTATTTATATCTTCTATTTTCCCAGCAGGACAAAATACACCTCCTGCCATCCATTGTCTGCAAAAAATGAATGAAAAATTGCCCTTGCTGTCTTATATGCTGCTCTTCTGAGCAACTCCCAATTGAAAAACCATTATAGGTTTTTCATTTTCCATTTTGCTATGAGCAAATTCTGTTGGGTTGATCGTTTCAGTCAGCACACAAAAAAAGAGACAGCAGTGCCTTTCAGCCTGTACCCCCTCTACTTGTGCAAGAAACAGGCTCACCTCAGGTTTTATCCCAGAGTCAGGACAATTGGGTAAAATGAGAAAAACTGGCAGTGACAGATTTGAAATTAGAGACTGAAGGAAGATATCTGCTTTTACCTTTTTTTTTTGGTTTTGTTTCCTCCCTTCCCTTTTTCCTCACTCCTATACCTGAAGTTCCATATCATCATATCACATCATATCACATCACATCACATCAATGCTCATCCAATGCAGTCCAGTGGACTCTCCTATTGCCACATCCTAACATACATCCTTCTCTGTGGCAAAAGCAGCCAGGAGGAAGGGTATTTTCTCCACCCCCAGCACCTTGTCAGAGCAGAAGCCAGCAAGTTTTGTGGAGTGAGTTAACCCAATCCAGTCTTTTAGCTGAGATCTCCTCTCCACCAGCAGTACTTCACTGTTCCATAACTGTTCAGCCTTTGAGCTTGACAAAAACTGTAGGTCTACAGGAATAGAGAACTGAGGAACCTCTGTTCATAGTCATGTAGACTAAGGGCACTGATGTGGTTCAACCCCAGCCAGCAGCTCACCCCCACATGTCCACTCACTCATTGCTCCCAGTGGGATGGGGGAGAGGACTGGATGGGAAATGGTGAGAAAACTTGTGGGTTGAGATGGAAACAGTTTAATGGGTGAATGTGCAAGCAAAGCAAAACAAGGAATTCATTCACCTCTCCCCATGGGCAGGCTGATGTTCAGCCATGCTCAGGAAAGCAGGCCCTCTTCATGTATAACTGTGACCTGGGAAGAAAAATGTCATCACTCTGAATGTCCCTCCTTCTTCCTTCATCTTCCCCCTGTTTTACTGCAGAGTGTGACACCATGTGGTCTGGGGTATCCCTTTGGTTAACTGGGATCAGCTGTCGCATGTGTGTCCCCTCCCAGCTCCCTGTGCGCTCCCAGCCCACTCATAGGTGGGGTAAGGTAGGAACCAAAAAAGGCCTTGACTCAGGGCAAGCACTGCTCACTAGTAAACAATTCTATTTTAAACTTTCTTACTTTAGTTAAATAGCTAATATGTCTCAACATTGACAATATGGCTAAAAGTTATGGTCCCAGTTTTCTAAAGGCCAGTCCTGAAATACAGATGAACATGCACTTAGAGGTATCAGGACTAGTTACAGTATGTAACTTAAATTATTTCTTGTGTTCTCTTGTATCTCAAAATTAAACATTGTCCTAATCTTGGATCACCATCTGTATGGCTTATTTAAATAAGCAGAGAGATAAGACTGAAAAATGTCACAATCTAATACTATGTGTTTAATAAACCTTTACTATCATAAAGTGCAGGACTTTTACTGCTTAATTCCTAGACTAAGTTGTACTAGCTTTCAGATTTCTCACGTTACTGGTTTTATGACTTCTAATTTCATGAAATATAAGTGGTGATAATGAAGAAATGAACCATTAGTTTTATCTGTCTTCTGATGTTAATGCAATGAAGATTTCTCAGCTGGTATTTGATCATGTAGTATTTTATTCTGCTTCTGTTCTATAGCAAGTGGTTTCCATGTCTCCCTTACATGAAGCAACAGTGACACTCAGTGTTAAAATCCTTGCATTGACTAGAAGCATCCTGTGCTTCCCTGCATTTCTTATCATCACCATTGTAATTTACAACGCGTTCAGCTTTTGCAGGTTATCAGAAAAAGAACAATCTACCATCCTGAAAAATGGTCTGAAACCTTCCTGTAGGTTTGCATGTGAAAAGTTTTTCTTAGTTTACTAAAGAGAAACCAAAGCTTGTTTATGGCACCCTGACAGCATCGTTGGAACTTGCCTATTTAAGGTGATAAAAATTTTATACATATGGCAACTTCAGAAATATTATGATTCCTGATACATATTATGCATGCTAGCAGTGGCCCAGGCGTATAAAGTATTTAGTTCTGAGATAACAGTGACATAAAACCACTGGGAGGAACAACCTCCCTTTTTTTTCTGATCTCCTTTTATGAACAGGTGATCCACCTAGTGGATGAGGGCAAGGCTGTGGATTTAGTCTACTGGGACTTGAGCAAAGCTTTGACACTGTCTCCCTGTAAAAGTGCAGCCCACAGCTCAGACCTTGGCTGGGTTAAGCACTGGCAGATGGCCTGTACCAGATGGAGGAGAACAGACCTGCATCCAGCTGGCATCTGGTCACTAGTGGTGTCCCCCAGGGGTGAGTGGATGATGTGGACAGTGGGATCAAGTCTATCCCTGGCAAATTTGCAGATGATACCAAGTTGTGTGGGCTCTGCAGCTGGAGCTGGACAGGCTGAATAGATGGGGTGAATCCAACAGGATGAGGATCAACAAGGCCAAGTGCCAGGTCTTGCCACTGGGTCACAACAACCCTTTGCAGTGGTACAGAGTGGGGACAGAGTGGCTGGAGGGCAGCCTGAGGGAAAAGGACCTGGCGGTGTTGTGTGACACCAGCTGAACATGAGCCATAGAGCACCCAGGGAGCCTAAAAGGCCAAGGACATCTTGGCTTGTGCCAGAAATACCATTTCCAGCAGGACCAGGTCAGTGACCATCCCCCTGTACTGAGCACTGGTGAGGTCACACCTCAAGTGCTGTGTCCAGTTCTGGGCCTCTCCACTCAGGAAGGACATTAAAGTGCTGGAGTGTGTTCCTGGGAGGGCAACGGAGCTGGGGAAGGATCTAGAGCACAGGTCATATGAGCAGCATCTGAGGGAGCTGAGGATTTTTAACTTGGAGAGGAGGAGGGTCAGGGGAGATCTCACTCTCTACAACTCCCTGAAGGAGACTGGAGTCGGGTGGGGGTCGGTCTCTGTCGGTGGTGGGATGACGCAAGTCTTAAGTTGCACTGAGAGGCGTTTAGGTTGGCCATCAGGAGGAATTTCTTCACAGAAAAGGTGATTAGACATTGGAATGGACTGCCCAGGGAGGTAGTGGAGTCATCATCGTTTGAGGTATTTAGGAAAAAACTGGATGTGGCACTCAGTGCCATGGTCTGGTTGACAAGGTGATGTTCACTCATGGGTCAGACTTTACGATCTTAGAGGTCTTTCCCAACCTAATTGATTCTATGATTGTGTAATCTTCTTGGAGGCAAAATAACCATACCAAACATGTTTATGGGAAACACAGTTGTTGGGGTTTAACCCTGTTAACTAAGCACCACACAGCCACCCACTCCATCCCTCCCACAGGGTGGACTAGAGAAAGAACAGAAATGAAACTGAGACACAAACTCATGTGTTGAGGTAACAAGAGTTTAATATTCAAAAAATAGTAATAGTAATGTTTAATTGCAAGAAAATGAGATAAAATAAAATGAAAAAAACCCAGAGAGAATTAAAACTCTAGAAAGACAAGTGATGCAAATGAAAAAAAAAAAAGAATGGCTGAGGTTAAACCATGACAATTGTTTACAGCATCCAATGTAGGGCATGAAGGTTTGAGAAAACAACAGATTTGACTGAAATGTGCTCGACTGAATTAGTAGCTGCTGTTGCTGTTTAACCAATATTTGGCAGGCTCATGTGCTTGCCACGGGGCTTGCTTTCTTGACTGTATATTGTAGTCGAGTTCTCCTTAGTGGCTGCGTTTTTCTTTCACTGTTCCCTGCACTGCTCATCACCTCCCTGTGTCGTGCCTGGGAACAGTTTGGTGACAGATATGGCAATGCACCTGGGTTGGCAAGTGGCCAGGGTCTTGCTGCTGTTCCTTTGTACTGGACAGGCTGGAACACCAGAGTGAACTGTGATCTGAGGATGAGTTCATGGTGGATCAGAGATCCACCTACACTCATGGAGGACTCCAGGCCAGAGCAAGTGGATGTCCAAAGGCAGTGTGACCCCACCAGAAGCCTGTTCTGGAGCAGGCTTCTGGCAGGACCTGTGTACCCATGGAAGGGGCCTGCCCTGGAGCAGTTCTTGAAGAACTGTAGCCTGTGTGGGAAGGACCTACACTGAAGAAGTTCAAGGACACCTATGGGGGTTAACTCAGCAAGTCTGCGGACCCCCTAATGTCTGAGGTAATTGATGAAGAGATAGATATGGAGCAGTTCAGAGTGTGTTCTTGAATGAAAGCAGTTTGCAGTGCACCCTTAAGGGAAAAAGAAGCACCTGCAGAATGCAGGAGACCTTTTAGCCAGTAAAATGTTTCCATGTATGCATGGCTGAGCTGACTGACCAATTATGAGATGACACGGTGTGGAAGAAAGTAGATAAAAGTAAAGCTGTAACTAAGTCCTTTGTCTTTGGTGTAAGCCTTCTGGTCAGACTGCTGCCTGAGTTTGTCTATGCCTCCTCTGACCACTGCAAATCTACCTTACCCTGACAGACACCAGCATTTATTCTGAATGACGTTTGGTTTGAAGGTTTGTCCTTACTGAAATAAATTTTTGGAATCTGACGAAGTGAGTGAACACAGGCAGGCAGCTGGGACAACCAGAATCCCATGGCTAAAATATAAAGAGTGAATTTACATCTGTCACTTCATTAACTGGGGGATTCCTGAAGCAAAACCCGAGCTACACAAGTGGAGACCAGGCACTGTTACATCTGGTCCATGTAAGAGGATCACTGGCCTGCTGCTCACATAGTCTAAAGGGTTACTTCCAGCTGCAAGGTCACTTGATGCTCCTCAACACCCTTCTGCTTTTCAACCTATTCTTCTCAACAAGGAGGAAAAGAGCTTGCCAAAAGTCGTTGCAGTTTATAATGATGGACCTCATTGAGTTATAAATCCAGATAAAATACTCAATTGCTCTACTTTTATCCTAAGGTATATTTAGTATTTTTCTCATAGGAAACATTTTTATAGAGGTGCTGAAGACTAACAATAGAGGTAACAAACAAAAATAACAGCAGCACCGGTATTTTCATCCTAGCATAACTCCTCCCTGGGCAAAAGGCCAAAAGATGTGCTACTCCGTATTGTGCATTTCTTCTCCTGCCCTTAGTTATTTAATATTAGTACTGCAGGATATGTAAGTTGCCTTTTCCTTTCCCAAACACCTATTAATAAAGACAAAATTGCACATGTATTTAAACCTATACATCTAAACAAAGTTATGTCAATACTTTAGAACTGAATGCTGAAACAAACTGGTTTTTCTAGGCACTAGGCAGGATCTTAATTAAAATATTGCAGACAACATTGCAAAGATTTACACAGTCCAGGCACCTGCATCAAGGTTCACCATATTGCAGTTAGAGGTGAGCACCCTCAGAAGCAGGGAATATGGGGACAGAGGTCTCATATGAGCTCATATGGCTCTGGCTGGACAATGAACTAAGCAGTAGAAACCAGGTATTTGCTGTGGTGTGTTGGAGGGAAGATGGTGTTGATGGAAGAAAACTTGGGGACTGCTTTTGGTGGTCTCTAAGCTTGTGTTGCTCTGCCACTGCAAAACCTCAGCCACTGCCCTGCACATAACCCGACTCCAGGGGGCAGATATATATAGAGAAACATGTCAGGATCCAGGCTCAGACCTTGAAACAGATACATCAGAGATCGCGTTTATTGAAGCCTGACTATGTTTTATAGCCCTGTCTGGCTTGTGAGATAAGAAATAGTTTACTAATCATGTTACAAGAGTGTCTGAAGCTCCTTTGTTCTTACCCTATTTGCATGTCCTGCTTCAGAGTTTTCATATAGTGAAGTGTGTGTCTAACAAATGATTCAGTTTTTGCCGCCCTAAGTGGATCATGTAGTTTTAGACCCTGACAGATACTTGTACACACACACATATATACACACACACATCTATCTATCTATCTATCTATCTATCTATCTATCTATCTATCTATCTATCAATCATATCTCTCTCTCTTTCTCCATATACACCCATATGACAAGGAGTTACTGGACAGGGTCCAGCGGAGGCCACAAAGATGATGAGGGGTCTGGAGCATCTCTGTAATGAGGACAGAAGTAGGAGCTGGGCCTGTTTACTCTGGAGAACACCAAGAGGGGGTCTCATTATTGCATATAAATATCTCCAAGGCGTGTCAGAGGGTGGTGCCAAGCTCATTTCAGTGGCACCTGCCACAGGGTGAGGAGCAATGGCCATAAACTGAAACACAGGAAGTTCCACCTCAACACGAGGACCACCTTCTTTACCTTGCGGGTGGCAGAGTGCTGGGGGGTGTCGGATTCTCCCTCTCTGGAGACATCCCAAATTGTCCTGGATGTATTCCTGCATCAGCTGCCACAGGTGCGTACGGAGCTGCCTCCCAGCCCCAGGGATGCTGCAGTGATGCCCACATTCATACATCCCATGCCCCTGTCATCCCCAGCCTGCCATGCTCACACATCCCACGCCCCTGTGCCATCCCCACCCTGCCACACTCACACATCCCACGCCCCTGTGCCATCCTCACCCTGCCACACTCACACATCCCACGCCCCTGTGCCATCCCCACCCTGCCACACTCACACATCCCACGCCTCTGTGCTGTGCACACCTTGCCACACTCACACATCAGACTCCCCTGTGCCGCGCCCACCCTGACACCCTCACACATTCCACGCCCCTGTGCCATCCCCACCCTGCAGGGCCGTGCTCACACACCCGGGCGCGGGTTGGTGCCTCCTGGAGCTCCCTCCCGGCCCCAGGGATGCTGCAGTGATGCCTACACTCACACATCACACGTACCTGTGCCATCCTCAGCCTGCCACACTCACACATCCCACGCCTCCGTGCTGTGCCCACCTTTCAGGGCCGTGTTCACACACCCGGGCACGGGTCGGTGCTGCCCAGAGCGTGCTCCCGGCCCCAGGGATGCTGCAGTGATGCTCACACATCACACGCCTCTGTGCCATCCTCAGCCTGCCACACTCACACATCAGACGCCCCTGTGCCGTGCCCACCCTGCCACACTCACACCTCACACGCCCCTGTGCCATCCCCACCCTGCAAGGCCGTGCTCACGCACCCGGGCGCGGGTCGGTGCCTCCCGGAGCTCCCTCCCGGCCCCAGGAATGCTGCAGTGATGCCCACACTCACACCTCACACGCCCCTGTCCCGTGCCCACCCTGCCACACTCACACATCCCACATCTCCGTGCCATCCCCACCCTGCAGGGCCGTGCACACACACCCGGGCGCGGGTCGGTGCCACCCGGAGCTCGCTGCCTCCATCCCCGCCGCTGGCGGCAGCACCGCCGGCTGCAGCGCTCCCGCGGGAGGCCAGGGCGGGAGCGGAAGCTTCTCCCTCCTCCCTCCTTTCCTTTCCCTCCCTCCCTCCCGGCGTCCCGGAACCAGCCCCGCCGCCTCCCTCCTCGCCCCGGCCCGGCCCCGGCCCCGGCCCGGCGGCAGCATGTCAGCGCCCGGCGCCAGCGCCCGCAGGTGACAGCCGCCCTCCCGCCGCCGCCGCCACTCCTATATGGGCCACCTGCTCTCGAAGGAGGCAAGGAGCCTGAGCCGGGAGCGCCGCCGCCCGCGGGGGAAGGTGGTGCCGCCGCCGCGCAGCCGGAGCTGCTTCCTGCGCGGGCCCTGCATGCTGTGCTTCGTCGTGCACGGCGCCAGCCCGCCCGCCCCGGAGCCGCCGCTGCCCGCCGGGGACGCGCCGCCCTTGGTGCCGCTGAGCGCGGCCGAGCAGCGCCTGGCCCGCCGCCTGCTGCGCCTGGCCCCCGCCGCCTGGGAGCCGCCGGGCCGCCGCCAGCGCCTCTTCCTCTCGGGCCTGCTGCCCTCGCCGGTGCGCGGCCTGCTGGGGCCTCCGGGCGAGTTGTGCCCCGACATGGTGTGCAAGCGCAAGGGCGCGGGGCTGCCTGCCTGCCCGCCCTGCAAGCAGCCGCGCTGCGCCGCACAGCCCGGCCCCGGCCCCGGCCCCGAGCCCGAGCCCGGCGCCTGCCGCTGCCCCGCGGGGCCGCAGCTGCTCGCCCTGCCCGGGGACAGCGGCGGGGGCAGCCCGGCGGGGCAGCCCGGCGGGGCTCAGCCCGCATCGCCGCCGCCGCCCGCGCCGCCCGAGCAGGGCAGGGAGCGCGGCGAGCCCCAGCAGAGGGAGCGGGGCGGAGAGCCGGGCTGCGAGGAGCCCCTGGAGCACCCCGGGAACAGCTGCCCGGAGCCGCTGCCGCCGCCCAACCCCGACATCAACCAGCTGCCGCCCTCCATCCTCCTCAAGGTGCGTGGGGCCGGCCCTGGGGACAGGGACACGGTGTGGTGTGGGGGCTTTGGTTGCGTTTGTCGTCTGGTTGGGAGCCACTGGCTGGAGGTGCAGACAGCTCCGGAGGCTGCCCCGGGAATGGTGTGGCTGTGAACTCCGTAATGTGCGTCCAGGAGTGGCCTCTTATAAGTCGCTGGTGGAGAACTGGGCGAGGAATTCTATTTGACCCTGCGATTAGCTCAGTTGGTTAAAACTTGGTTGTAATAATGCCAAGGTCATGGGTTCAATCCCCTGTGTGGGCCATTGACTTAAGAGTTGGACTCGATGATCCCTGTGGGTCCGTTCCAACTCAGAATAGTCTGTGATTCTGTCACTGCATTTAGTGCTCCTGTGTGGGTCGGAGCTACACAGACGAGTTTTCAGTGTTGATTGGGAAAAAGTTTCTAGTACTGTATATTGCGAATCACTTTTGGCTTTACCGAGCTCGCGGTCAGTCTGTTTGTTGCCCTCTTGAATTACATCCTTTCGTGACCTCTCATGCTGTAACTCAGAGCAGCCTCACCTTCTCTGCTGTCCCTTCTTCCCTGTCCGTGTCACTGTTCTTCGGTTCCTTTAGTTCTGTTCTCTTTTGAGAACGATTTTCCATTTTTAAGCTACTCTGATGGTCACTACATTGACTTCCTGCCCCTAAACATTAGCTAAAAAGACGAGTGTAGCTGGAGCTGAAGCCCGTCACGTTTTCCACAGTTTGATGCGAGTGTGTCTTTAAATTTTGGGGAATAAGATTTCAGGATTACAGGAAATGAGGTTTCAGGATTACGGGAGTTTACAGCGGGGTCAGATGGCTGGACTTAAAGCAGGTAATGCAGGACTGTGAGACAGAACACTCGTACTGTTCTCTATATTTTTCTGGTTGTACATCCAGCGTAAAGTAGTTCCTTTACTCTCGTTGTCAAACAATAACATCCTGCTTATCCGTCTGTCTTGCACATAAAACCAGTTCTGGGCGATGTTTGGTTGGTTTGAATTTTTTGTGGGTTTTTTTGTTGATTTTTTTTAAGCACACACGACTGTGTTACTAAGGGAATATCATAGATGCACTACACAAATTAATTTTAGGTAAATACTTGAAATTTAGGAGCTGTCACATCTGAATTAATCTTCTCTGTGATTGTAAAATTGAAACTGTCTTGTAGTTATTTTAAAAAAAGAATCCATCTCTTTGCCACTGTTAATTTTTTCTTAGATACTCCCTTGTTTTAAGATTTGAACTGGACTGACTTGATTGGTAGGATTTAAATGCCTTTTGGTCAATGGGATGGCTATTTTTTGGTGGTTACTTTAGTACTCAGTTTCACTTTTTCAGAAATATCAATCTATAACTCTGCCATAAACCAGTTCTTTTAATAGTGAAAGCTGTCATCCTGATGACTTGTTTAAATGTTATTTAATCTCTTGTCTATTTTAGGTGTACTTTCAAAGTTCAATTCTTGTGCGCCTTTTTTTTGTTTGTTTGTTTTGGGGTTTTTGGTTGATTTTTGTTTGGGGTTTTTTTTGTTGTTTGTTTTTTCTGGTTGTTTGTTTTGGTTTTTTTAACAAACCAAGTGTTTTTTAACCCCAACTGACTACTAAGTATCAGGCAGGCACTCACTCAGCCACAGACACTCAGGAGAATCGAGGAGGAAAATAAACCCTTGTGAGTTGAGATAAGAACAGTTTAATAACTGAAACAAAATAAAATTTACTATTACTAGTAATGATATTTGTAGTGAATAGGATACAGAGAAAGAAATGACACTGAGAAAACCAAGTGTTGCACAATAAGTTTACTCTGTACCAGCTACAAAACACTGTACAAGGTACCAAGAACCCTGTCCTAGCTGAAATCAGGGCAGACATCCAGCTCCCCAAGTGATTTTTGTTTCTTTAGTCACCCTGTAATCCAGCTCATTCTGCAATATTTTTGAAAAAGTAGGCTGTTAATTCCAGCATCTGGAGTCAACCTACTCACTGTTTGCTTTGTTTGTGTTTTTTTGTGTCACTGTCTCCCTTCCTCCCAGTTTGCCCTTCAATCCTTAGCTATAGTTATGAACTGAGTTGATTAGTTTGATTTTTTGAGATCTCTCTCTCTCAATATGTTTACCCCCTGACTATTCCATAGTTTAGTTTTTTTGGCTGCATCCATAACATACTGTTCTGTTGTACAACTTTTGACTTAAGATTTCTAAGCAGGCATCTTGATGAGTGGATTATGCAGGTGCCTAAAGGCCTTCAGGGGTGGTCCCGTGGTGTAAAGGAGAGCACTCTGGACTCTGAATCCCAAGGACCTGAGTTCGAGTCTCAGTGGGGCAGTCCCCTGGCAGTTCAATCCCTCCCTGCCATCCCATCCCATCAGATCTGGGATGCTCAGCAGGGTCAGCCCTGCTCAGTACCGGGGGCTGGACAGTCCCAAGGACTTCCCTGTCACTGTGCAAGCTCGCTCAGCCGTGGCAGATGGACCTCAGGACTGAGACGGTGGGGCCAGTTCTGTGCACGCTGAGCCTCACCTAAAACATCCACTGCGCAGGCTGGAAGGGCACGTGGGGAGAGCCCTGCCCAAGTCTGGCCATACAATACATACAAAGGCCTTCATGTGATGGATTTTGATACAGGTAGGATTAGATGTAGGGCATCCATTCTCCAGAGATGTCATTTATTGTGAGAGCGTGGAAGACAATATGCACAAATCTTTACTGAACTTTTCCCAGTAGGTAGTGAGACACAAATGTTAACAGAAGGACAAGAGAGTCCGTCCTCAGAAGTCTCAGGAGGCAGATCCTGATGGTGTTTTAGTTTCCTTCTGTTGATTCCCACCTTTGTCACCTCCTGATGAAGTGGTGTCAGCACAGGAGTGGCTGTCACCAGTGTCAGTGTGCGTGGCCTCAAGATAAGCCCAAAAATGCTGCAGGAACTCCTGAGAAACAGTCCGCACTTCATCTGCTCAGGTGCTGTTTTTGGTAAGCAGTGATCAGGCTTCTCAAAGGTAAGGGTGTGGTCTGGGTAGAAAGGTTTGTCAGACAGAGCGTGGCCTGCAGATCATCAGAGGGGCCCTACTGAATTGGGAAGTTTGATGTGCAGTGTGCCAGTTGATCCTGTTTCCCTGGCTGGGGAAGAGGTGTCCTGGTCAGTATGAAGGGATAAAAGAACTGCAGTTCCACAAATCAAAGAAGCTTACAAATGTTGTTTTTCATTTGGCTGCTGAAATGTGTATGAAGAAAAAAACCATTATACAGTGTGCAAAATTTAATCTTTAATCTCTGTAGAAGAGGGTGATTGCCCTTTAATTAAAGGGTAGTTTCAATCAATTCTCTTTAAAACTTGAGGGGAATTAAAGAATTACAGGTCTGTCTACTTGACTGTAATCTAGACATGTGTGAATAAAAAAAAGGAGCTGTTTCTAAGCATGCAATGAGAAGATAACAGTCTTGTGCTACACAAGTTTTGAAAACTTTTGCTGTATATCACAAATCTGTGCCTATAGTGGGTTTACTGTTACTGATTTCTGGAAAGCAGAAATGAAATAGAAAAAAGAATTCCTGTTGTACCTGTTACCTCTTAGCAGTGCTGCTATTTAATCAAAAAATTTAAGTGGTGTAAAATGGCCTGCAAATTGAGTCACAAACTTAGAAGGGAACGTTAATTCAAGCACTTCAGATTTCCTTTTGAGCTGTATTAACATGAACTGTGCATGTAGAACACAGGAAATTCTATGCTGTGCTTGGTGCTTTTAAAGCCTCTGCACAACTACTGCATTAGGCTGTGGGCACTGGTATCTCTTTAGAAACTCACAAACAAATGGAAGAGGCATCAGAGAAGAGCCAGAGGTTGTGAAAACATGGCCTGCCTTAGTAGCTGAAAGGTTCTGGTCAAACTGAAGGACACTTGTTCAGAAAGAAGACTTAAGATGCAGTCTTTAGTTAGAAGAAAACTGTTAGAGAGTTCAACTGTGTTCCTGCCTCTTGTCAAACAGAAAGAAAATAATCTTAATTTCTGTGAAATACTTTCTGTGAGAAAATAACACAGTGTGAGAACATTAAATTTTTGGCAAAGGTGTTTTCCTGTCTCTAAGGTTATGCGAGGAGTTGGGATTCTTGTTTATTAATTCCTTTTATAACAAGGGGAATGTCCTTATGAGGAATGTTTAGAGTATGCTTGAACTTGCTTCAAAACAAGAAGGGTCTGGAATAGATGCTGTCTTCTTTCTCAGTTTGCTGCTCTTATTTTTATAATGCAGAAGCATATGCTGCTCTGCCTGTAACAGGCACTCTGTCAGTTTTGGCTTAGGGCTACTGCACTGTGAAGGGAAGATGAATGTGTGTTGTGTGTTTTATTTAATGTAGGGTTTTCATAATATATTGTAGCTATTATTTGAGGCACTATGGACTCATTTTCTTACATCTTTAGTGAATAGACTTGAGAGATGGGCTGATACCAGTGGGATGAAGTTCAACAAGGCCAAGTGCAGGTCCTGCCCTTTGGCCACACCAACCCCCTGCAGCGCTCCAGGCTGGGCACAGAGTGGCTGGAGAGCAGCCAGGCAGAAAGGGACCTGGGGGGACTGAGTGACAGGAAGCTCAACAGGAGCCAACAGTGTGCCCAGGTGGCCAAGAAAGCCAATGGGGTCTTGGCCTGGATCAAAACTAGCGTGGCCAGCAGGCCCAGGGCAGTGACCCTTCCCTTGTACTCTGCGTTGGTGAGGCCACATCTTGAGTGTTGTGTTCAGTTCTGGGCCCCTCAGTTCAGGAAAGAGATTGAGGGGCTGGAGCGGGTCCAGAGAAGAGCAACGAGGGTGGAGAAGGGACTGGAGCACAAGTGCTGTGGGGAGAGGCTGATGGAGCTGGGAGTGTTTAGCCTGGAGAAGAGGAGGCTCAGAGGTCACCTCAGCACTGTCTAGAACTCCCTGAAGGGAAGTTCTGGCCAGGTGGGGGTTGGTCTCTTCTCCCAGGCACTCAGCAATAGGACAAGGAGGCACAAGCTCTGCCAGGGGAAATTGAAGTTGGAGATGAGAAAAAAATTCTTTGCAGAGAGAGTGCTCAGGCATTGGAATGGGCTGCCCAGAGAGGGGGTGGATTCACCATCCCTGGAGGTTTTTAAGGTGAGATTGGCTGTGGCACTGAGTGCCATGATCTGGTAAAGGGACTGGAGTTGGACCATGGGTTGGACTTGATGATCTCAGAGGGCTTTTCCAACCCAATCCATTCTATGATTCTGTGATTCAGTGTTTTTTACTTTTCTCATTCTTCCCATGTTGTAATAACTTAGATGTTTTCTTTTGTTGTTGTAATACCTTAACATGTTTGCTTGTGATCATGTTAATACAAAATGCACTTCTGCTGTCACTGTACTACTAGTAGTGCTTTCAGCATTATCTGAGTGATATGAAATGGGTTTGGTAGACCAGAGCCAGACCTTTGGTTTTCTCTTGTGCCTTTTGAATACTGGCATTTATTTTGGGTAAGCTTACACCTGAAGGCTATAGTGATCTTTTAAATTAGTTTTTGTCAGGCCTAGTCAGGAGGCAGAGGCACCAAAATGCATCATTTGGATTACACTTCATCCACAAGTTCGTGGAGTCACTGTTGTAATACTGGCTTTATTTGCTGCTTTTGCTGGTGTTCCCATCAGTTTATCCTGTCTAGGATTTGTGTCAAGTGTTACTTTTCAGCTCTAACACTAAGAGAATTGGAAAGGGTTTTGAACCTTTGTGGTCAATGCAAGGAAATAACTGTTCTTTTATTTCTGTACTTCTTTAGCAATACTCAGTACAGTAATGAGGCTTGTTGTGCTTTTATTTTAGTGTGTTTTTGGGCATTTGGGTTGTTTGTTTCCTTGTTGTCACCCTGTGATTGGAGCAGGGAAGTGAATTGCTTTTAGCTTCACTGTGCTGTTGTTGAGCTTCTGGAATGCAGTTGAGGGGCACAGTTGTGAAGGAAAGATGTGCCAGTGGGCTAGTGACGAAAGAGAAGATGGTATACAGACATTATTTCAATGATAAAGTTCTGAAAGATGTCCTGATGAGGGGTTTACGATTTATTGCAGGATTATTAACTATTTTGCTTTCCAGAGGTATGTGTTATAAGGTGCTTTTGTGTGAGCATGTAGGTTTTAATATCACTAAGCATGAGCTATGTGATGGGGGAGAAAAATAATCTGTAATGAAATTTCTGCTTTTCCTGATGACAGGGTGGATACCTTGATACTCACGTACAGTACAACTTTCCGTAATCATAGAATCATAGAATGGATTGGGTTGGAAAAGCCCTCCGAGATCATCAAGTCTAACCCTTGGTCCAACTCCAGTCCCTTTACCAGATCATGGCACTCAGTGCCACGGCCAATCTCACGTTAAAAACATCCAGGGATGGGGAATCCACCCCCTCTCTGGGCAGCCCATTCCAATGCTTGAGCATTCTCTCTGCAAAGAATTTTTTTCTGATCTCCAACTTAAATTTCCCCTGGCATCGTGTTTAGGTGTTGGCTTGACTTGCTCTGCATCCCCAAAACTGTGCATTTATTGCATGAAGAAAACAAGTAGGTTACAAGTTGTGCAGTGGTAGAATGCCAAGTAAATTAAATGTAACTGCTACTTTCATTCTCTATTATTTGTTTCTTTTGTTCAGATTGCTTGACCTTTGTTTGACCTTTCACATATTTTGATATGTTTAGTGTCTGTGTTTGGTGGTCCCGTGGTGTAAAGGAGAGCACTCTGGACTCTGAATCCCAAGGACCTGAGTTTGAGTCTCAGTGGAACCGTCCCCTGGCAGTTCAATCCCTCCCTGCCATCCCATCCCGTCAGATCTGGGATGCTCAGCAGGGTCAGCCCCGGTCAGTACCGGGGGCTGTGACAGTCCTGAGGACTTCCCTGTCACTGTCCAAGCTCACTTGGCCATGGCAGATGGACCTCAGGACTGAAACGGTGGTGCCAGTTCTGTGCACGCTGAGCCTCATCTAAAACATCCACTGTGCAGGCTGGAAGGGCACGTGGGGAGAGCCCTGCCCAAATCTGCGTTTGCGAAGTCATACAGTGTCTCTGTTTTTTTTACTGGCAGGGTGATTCAGAAGCAGTACTGGTGCCTTTAGTGAGGACAGTTAGATGGCTGGGAATGAAAACATTGTCAGACATTGAAAGTAAAGATTTTCCACTTGCTCATCAGAACCCATTCGTTCATTAGCTGTGGTACCAGCATCCTCTGTCATTTCTTACAGACAGAAACTAAGGCTGTATTTTGCCTTGCAGCCAAGGCAGTCTGTTTGTTGTGGCTGGTATGGGCAGTGTCTGTCCCTTTTGCAGCCTTTGCCTGCCTGTTCCTGCTGCTGGCCTTGTGCTCTGTAGGATCATCCTGCAGTTGCAGAGCAAGTTAATTCAGCTGGCTAATCTGACTCCAGTCTAACTCTGCAAAACTTTTCCTTGGGATCAGCTGCCTGAAGAGACTTAGCTAAGTACAGTCAATAAATCCAACACAAATATTCAGGTAGCTGGAACTGGGGGACCAATAAACTGTTCAGACTAATGACAACTTGCCAAAAGAATCCTGGCTATGATACGAAATCACACCATCACTTTTCCTGGCGGACACATTTTTGTTAATCACAAGAGCATTTTTAACTTGATTCCCTTCATGGGTGTGCTGAGACTTCTTTCAGAGGTGTGTGTATTCAGTGTTCACATATCCTTTGTATACTCAGAATCGTTCATACTTCCCTTGTTCTGTTGTAGTTATGTGTTAAAGTGAAGAAATCTCTTTAAAAACAAGGCAAATATTCATCTGTTCTTTCTGCCTTTCCTGCTATGTATGATTCTTTAAAGCTGTGAAATAGAATGAAGCAGCCTTCAGTAAAAATAAACCCACCACCAATATCATAGCTGCTCTGTGCCTGTAATTAGCACATACTGTCTGTAACAGTTCATGCTAAAATGTCATGTACTAAGCATGTTCCTTTTATCAAACGATACTTTAGAAATATTTTTGCTAATGAAGTTTTAAGTTACTTGCTGAAAAAAACATGCAATCAGTTGATGAAACAAATGGGCAGTTTTTCAAAAATGAATGTCCTAAGTTCCTTAGGCATCATGAAATGTTTGAGTGTGCATTTTAATGTTCTGTTGTTAATTCCATAAAACTTGTTCTAGAAAGTTGAAAAAAACCCCCAAACTTGGTCAGGCATTCTTCTTTGATGGTTTCAGTTTTGTTGTGCAAGGACTTAGTTTAGCTGGTTTAAAATCAATTGAACCATCACCTGAATCAGAGTGGTGGATTGACTCAGGTAGAATTCTGTGAAATTAGTTGTGTTTTGTTGTTTAAACAACTTACTTAGGTGACTTTTCTTGTGTAAGGGGATCGTATGATTTTGTCAGTTCAGGGTTCAGCAGATTGAATGTGATTTGACTGAAAATTTGCTATGTCTGTTAGTTGGCCATTGCTATCCTGAGTGTTGCAGTTTTGTATTTTCTTTCCAATATAGAACCATTTAGATTGAAAAAGACCTCTGAGATCATAGAGCCCAACCATTAGCCCAGTAGTGCAAGCTCCACCACTTACCTATATCTGCAAGTGCCACTTTGACATGTATTTTAAATACCTTCAGGGATGGTGACTGTACCACTTCCCTGGGCAAGATGTTCCTGTGCTTGGCAACCGTTTCAGTGAAGAAAGTTTTCCTCATGTCTGAACTACACCTTCTCTGCCTCAGCTTGAGGCCATTTTCTCTGGTCTTGTCCTTATTCTCTGGGAGAAGAGGGGGATCCCACCTTGGTACAACCTCCTTTTATGGAGTTGGAGAGATCAGTAAGGTCCCACACGAGCTTCCTTTTCCCCAGGCTAAACACCCCCAGGTCCCTCAGCCCCTCCTCATCAGACTTGTGCCCCAGACCCTTCATCAGCTCCACTGCCTTTCTCTGGAGTGGTTGCAGCACTCAATGTCTTTCTTGTAGTGAGGTGCCCCAAACTGCCCTAGTGCTGCTCCCACACTCTCTGGTGGCCAGCTGGATGCGAGTTCATTCACCACCACTCCTGGACCTGGATGTGCAGCCAGTTTTTTACCCAGCAAACAGTGCACCTGTCCAGACCTTGAGCTGCCAGTGTCTCCAAGAGAATTCTGTGGGAAATGGTGTCAAATGCTTTATTGAATTACAGGTAGTCAACATCCCCAGCCTTTTACTCCTCCAACAAGCAGGACACATTGCCATAGGAGATCAGGATGGGCATTTCACAAACCCTGCTGGCTGCTTGTCCTCTTTGTGCCACGTAACAACACTCAAGATGATCTGCTCCATACCCTTTTCCAGAACCAAGGTCAGACTCACAGGCCTGTGGTTCCCTGGATCCTCCTCCCAGCCTTTGTTCTAGATGGGCATCACATTTGCCAACATCCAGTCAACTGGAACCTCCTTGGTTAGCCAGAACTGCTCGTAAGTAATTGAAACTGGCTTGGTAAGCACTTCCATCTGCTCCCTCATGGCCCATGGATCCCATTTGTTCCTTAGGCTTGTGTGTGTCCAAGTGGTGCAGGAGGTCACTGACCATTTCCCCTTGGATTGTGGAGGGGCTTCATTCTGCTCTCTGTGTTCCAGCTCACAGGGCTGGATACCTGGCGAGCAGCTGCTCTTGCTGCTAAAGACTGAGGCAAGGAAGGCATTTGTGTTCTTCAACGAGGCTGTGTGAATGCTTATTGCAAAGCAAGAGCTTGATGTTGAAGAACATGGAAGGTATGATCAGGCCATCAGTGGGAACATTATCTGTGTTGATCCTTAAATGGGATGTAGCTTGGAGTCTCAGAAAGTCTTCTGCATCCATTGAAGGGAAGAGAAACCTGCTAATTTAACTATCACATGAAAGGGTGAGGCCGGAGGCACTGACATCTTCAGGAATTTGAGCTGAAAGGATGATATGAGAGAGAGTGAGGAACAAGGGTTTGCTCCTTTTGCAGAACTCTGCTTCCTCTAGCCCTGCCTTTTGCCAACAGGGTAAAAAAAAGTGTAAAGTGGTTCTAGAAAATGCTGTTAAAGTCTTTTTTTTCCCCCTTGATGATGCTGAAGGATATTCTGGTGCTTGGAAGTGGGATTAGACAGAGTTGTGAGGAATCAAATTGAGTAGTGGATATGAAAGTGTACATGTTTGAGTAAAATTATCAGGAATTAAATGTTCTAACTAGTAGAACCGTGGCCCTCAGAATGTTTTCTGTCGTAAGCAGGAATTGCATGAACAGGCTTAGGGGTAAGAGTGGTTCAGCTTTCAGCTGTATTTATACATCCTTGGAGATCAGAAAATTTAAGTTAGGACAACTAAGCTGCTACAGTATCAGTTTATATCTAGAGAATAAAACTGAATTAAAGGATAGTGAAGGTTATCAAGGTGAGTTGAAGCATTTTATGCATTAATGTAGTATTTTAACCAGTAGCTAAGTTAATCCCTTAATGTAAGGGTAAAGTGTCACTACCTGGAATATGTATAGTCTTTGCTGCTGAATTCCGTTTAGTGTAATTCAATACATCTTCTTTTAACAAGTGCACACTCTGAAGAGAAGTTGATGTTTTACATGACATTATTCCGCATCCTTTTATGACTGGAACTTACAGCTACTACAGACAATAAAAGTGACAAGTCCTTGTCTCTGAACACATATCACTTGTGTAACTTACGTGACTACTCCTGTTCATGCTGAACTCCTGAAATGACTTGTCACTGCTTCTCCTGGTGGCTTCACTCTGATGATTATTTCTAAGAACACAGTTTGCAGCACCTCTGCACTCTGCAATTGTCTCTGCTGCTGGAGTTGAATATGGCATGACTAAAACATGACTGCAAACGCTTTCAGATAAATTTCTTTCAGAATGTTGTCTATGGAGATGTACTGTTTCTGTCAAGTACTGAGTAAAACTTCTTTGTTTTTTGTTTCTTCATCACTCCTGCATGAAACAGCAGTAGTGATACAGTAGCAGAACATCCCCGATTTGTGAGGGCTTTCAGTTTTTGGTGGGATGGCAGTGTGGTGGGTTGATCCTGGCTGGGCCGAGGTGCCACCAAAGCCTCTCTGTCACTCCGCTCCTTAACAGGACTGGTGACAGAAAATGTGACAGAAGGATCATGAACTGAGATAAGGACAGAGAGTAGGGTAATAAGAAGTAAAACTAACATCTTCCTTCCTCTTCTCCCTCCCTCCTGAGCTTAACTTTTTTCACAATTCTCTGCCGACTTCCCACACCAGTTCAGGAGGGACCAGAACAGGGGTTATGGTCAGTTCATCGTACATTGTTTCTGCCTCATTGCATATTGTTACTTTGTCTCTGGTTGCAACTTGGTTCTGCCCAGTGACTATTTTTCCCCTCCTGAAACATTGTGCAGAGGTGTTGCCACCATCACTGATGGGCTCAGCCTTGGCCAGCAATGGATTGATCTGGCTTGAAGCCGCCTGGCATTGGCTCTGCTGGAAAAAGGGGAAGCTTCTGGCAGTTCTCACTGAAGCCACACCTGTAGTGCCCTCTGCTACCAAAACCTTGCCATGCAAACCAAATACAAGCAAAGTAAAATACAAAAATTATTTATGGCTTTCATTTTCACACTGGCACCTGAATTAGCAACAGTCCTGCCTGTCCTGTGTTTGCTGTGTTGTTCAGAACTGCAGGCTTTTGTACCTCAAAGTAAAGGCAGTATTTTCATAAATAAGCATATTTATTTCCCACTTGAGTAAAGGTTGGTTTAAGTATTTTATAATGCCAACCTTGGTATCCTTTGTAGTACTAACTGGAGTCAGTGGAATGTCCGTGATGTGGATCATTTTGCATTGTTCTCTTCCAAGGTTTTTGTAACTGGTGAAAGACTCAGTCTTCTGTTCCATGCTGGTAGCAGGAATTCAAGTTTCCTACTCTTTTAATGAAATTGCTCAACACTGTCAGACTGTCACCTTTTCTAACGTTTAGTTACACTTTTGCAGCAGGAATGTCAGATGACAAATTACTGCTTGCTATTTAGTGCTTGCTTTCTTCTTAACTGAGGGTGATGATATTTTTGGGGTGCTGATCACAGCCACCTCCTTGTTCTGCACATGCATTCACCAGTACAGACAAAGGACCACAGGGAGGAAGGAAAGACGGACCAGTTGTTTGATTTGTACTTGTCTGCCCCTCCTCACCTGATTGCCTGATGAGAAGCATCCATTGACTCTGGTGAGGGTCTGGCAAAGGCCTCTGGGAAAACAGGGTTCACACACAGTCATAGAATCATCATAGAATCATAGAATGGATTGGGTTGGAAAAGCCCTCCGAGATCATCCAGTCCAACCCTTGGTCCAACTCCAGTCCCTTTACCAGATCATGGCACTCAGTGCCACGGCCAAGCTCAGGTTAAAAACCTCCAGGGATGGTGAATCCACGCCCTCTCTGGGCAGCCCATTCCAATGCCTGAGCACTCTCTCTGCTAAGAATTTTTTTCTCATCCCCAACTTCAATTTCCCCTGGAAGAGCTTGAGCCTGTGCCCCCTTGTCCTATTGCTGAGTGCCTGGGAGAAGAGACCAACCCCCACCTGGCCAGAACTTCCCTTCAGGCAGTTCTAGACAGTGCTGAGGTCACCTTCAACACCGAGGAGTCTTGCATAAGGTTGTGAGTTTTTCATACATGGAAAATGGAAATGATAAATCTCACAGGCATTTACAGAACTTCATGAATTGACCTGCTCCCCTCTTACTGCAGCTGTTTCATCAAAAGGTTATGCATATTTCAAACTGCTGAGATAAGCCATCTGCTGGAATAAGAGGTACAGTTACAGTTGTTATTCTTGACACTTGGTTGTCTAGTCTGTTGTAAAGACCACCCAAAGATGCAAAATCTGTAAGTTGCCAGGTATTACATTTCAGTGCTTTATAACTACTTTTTTTTCCTTTTCTTCTCCCCCCCCCCCCCCCCCCCCCCCCGCTCCCTTTTGCCATCCTTTTTCCCTGGCTAAACAGTACTAGTAGTTTCCTGGAGTGTTTTCATGTTCTCTAGACTTCAGTGCTTTCCCGTGGTCCCTTTCTGGTATTTTCAAATTTTCTTGAGGAAATTGCCTGAGATTGGCAATAGTGCCTTTATGTAGTACTTGATGTCCTCATCTGATGAGTGGGAGGACTTTTTCATGTTTTGCAGTGTTGTGTAGGTATCTTAGTGCCATTATTGCCTTTTCTCATAATAGGATGACACGTAGTTTATAAGTTTATTTGTGGTGACACGGTACCTTCATATGAAACCCTTGGCAGACCTTTCTTTTGTATTTATTAATAAACAACAATACTTCTGTGAAAGGGCCGAATGTAATAAATGTTACAGCAATTTATGAGCCTGCTACGAGAAAGAGTAAGCTGTAACTTGTGCAGGCTGCTGTAGAGCTCAAAACCTGCAATGTAAAATGCTAATTCTGTGCTTGAGTTCCCTTGTATGACACTGATTTGCTCTGCTGATCTGCACTACCAGCCCATGCTCCCTTCCCATCCGACTGATGTTTTAATACCTTTATGACTCTTCAATTCAGTTAAAAGGAAATATTTTCCATCTATTTCAGAACAGGAATAAAAACACCTTTTAAATGACTTGCAAATATCATTAAGCTAATACTTAGTTTTGTAATTCTTCAGGTATGCCATCTCAGAAACACATCTGAAACTTGGTCTAGGAAATGAGGGTGTAATTAGGGTACATTCTGTTGTTGATTGTGCTGAGTGACTTGCTAATATTGTCAGTTCTTGTGGGATATAAGGGTTTTTTCTGTTGTCCCTGACTGATCAAGTTGAGGGCAAGTTCTAGATCTATAGTGTATTCTAATACTTTTCTGCCTATTGCAAGATGAATTAGTAATAAAATACTTCTCTCTCAAATATGATTGTATCTGACAAATACTTTTTTTTCTTTCTTTACAGATATTTTCCAACCTATCTTTGAATGAGCGTTGCCTTTCGGTGTCATTAGTCTGTAAATATTGGCGTGACCTCTGCTTAGATTTTCAGTTTTGGAAGAAACTGGATCTCAGTAGTCGCCAGCAGGTATGAAAGTGTCATTGTGGAGAAACTGTTTTGGTGACTCGGAATTTGTGCTTGGAAATTGTGCTTTGGACTGAGGGTAAACAAAAGAAACACAGAAATTGGTGATACTGTGCTTTCAGGGATTTTTGTACTGTAACCTAAAATTGTCTGGACCCTTGATAGCTCTTTAAATAGGGTGTGTTTTGACTGAGATCCATTGTTAGATGGTGTGAGGACAAGTGATACTGGAAACGGGTTGTGGGTTACCCACCTCAGGTCTGTATCACCCTCTTTAGGTTGCACATTAATTAGTTACTTGCAGGGGTGTATAAACAACTACTTTAGAGAAAAAAAAGGGAATAACAATTCAGGGTCCCGTTTGAGGAAAGAACAATAAGAATGCATCTATGCTGGAATATAGAATACATAAGGAGTATTACTTTCAGATCACCAATTCATGAGAATCTATGCAAGTTCTCTTGCTTCTAGGGTTACTAGTTAACAGATTTCCAAGCTACTATGGAAAATTTATGTAGCATATCGTCTGGTTGGGGTTTTTTTAGTTGTTATTTTTCTCCCCCTTGGGTGACTCCAAAGCACCCTCAGACCAGAGGTCTGTTTTTTAGCTGTAGCCTTCTTTCTACTACAAAGATTTTTAATGGTTTTGTCTATTAGGTATGTTCAGTGAAGGGTTTCACTAAAGTTTATCAGTTGTGACATTGTTCAGGTTTTTATTCTTTCATGTAAGAACTTTCCAGTTCTTAAACATATTAAGCACAAATGTTCTACTTCATGGAGAAGTGTGGGGAGGGTTTGGTGATTTTGGACGTTTTTTATTATTGCTGTTTTGTTGTGGGGTTTTTTTGTGTGTGTGTCTTTGATCAGGTGTTGTTTGTGGTTTTTGCTTGAATTTTTTTTTTCATTTTGGTACTTTGTTGTTGTTGTGGCTTCACCCCAGCCAGCAGCCACTCTCTCCCCCTCCCAGCAGGGGGACTGGGGAGAGAATCAGAAGGGTAAAAACTAGAGAAGTCATGAACTGAGATAGAGGCAGTTTAATAGGGAATGGATAAGCCACACACACAAGCAAAACAAAATAATTAATTCCATGTTTTCCATGGGCGGGCAGGTGTTCAGCATCCTCCAGGAGAGCAGGGCTCTGACTCATGTGACTGTGACTTGGGAAGCCAAACACCATCACTGCAAATGACCCCCCATTCCTCCTTTTCCTCCACTTTATACACTGAGCATGATGCCACATGGTCTGGAATATCCCTTTGGCCAGTTGGGGTGACCTGTCCAGGCTGTGTGTCCTCCCAGCCTCCCATGCACCCCCAGCCTCCTTTCCAGCATGGCAGTGTGGAAACAGAAAAGGCCTTGGCTCTGTGTAAGCCCTGCTCAGCAGTCACAAAACCAGCACAGATCCAAAACACAGCTCTACACTAGCCAATGTGAAGAAAATTAACTATACCCCAGGCAAAACCAGCACAGTTGTTTTCTAGAAAACAGCTGCCTGATTTAAATAGCAAGAAAAAGATTAGACTTGCTACAAATGTAAAACAGATTGAATGCAGCAAAGACTGTTCCTCAACTGTACAAGACTAAACCAAAAGGGATTTGTGTTGCTCTCTTGCTCTCTTTAGGGTTAAAGCTAAATCTCACCTGTACCAAGTGGTGGATTAGTATTTCTGAATGGTTCGACAGAATTTGTCATGTCAGGTTTGCTGAAACTAAACTTTTAAAGTGAGGGAGTTCTATGTGTTGTGTCTTACCTGCTTAGTTTTTGTTTGTTTTGCTTGAGCAAAAGGATATCTTGTGTTTCTCAAGAGCTTTGTAGAATTGTCTTCTTTTAAGACTGTGTAATAGTTTTAATCCAGGCCTTCCCTAGTAACCAAGTGTAACTAGGGAAAGGCTCATCTCCTGGGTATTCCCCACCTGGGTTTTTTCCCCTCCCACATGACAAGGAGAAGATAGCAGAGAAGGAATAAGCAGCTGGTCTTTCTGCTTCCAGCAAAAGTTCAGGAGCAGGGAGCTTTACTGCTTTCAGTCCTTTATCGGAGCCACACAAGAAATTAGAGAGAGACTGTAAGAAAGAGAGAAAGAGCATGAAAAAGAGCTAGCCTTCTTCTGAGAGTTGTTGGTAAGATTGTATTGTACTGGTTTGCTTGGGGGGTGCGTGGGGGTGTCTAGTAGTACCTATTTGTATTGTTTTGTCCCTTTGTTGTTCCTGTTTCCCCTCATCCGCTTTCCTTTTTCCCTGGAAATTTTCCTATGTTAAGTGCAGATTGTGTCTATATAATTGTAAGCATTGAAAAAATACATATATACCCTGACTTAATTCAGTTTCTTTCAAGTTTTTTTTCCCTTTTTTTCCCTCCTGCTTTGAGGAGTGGAGGAAAAAAGAGAAGCAGCTTGGGAGCTAAAAAACCAAAACAAAACCCAAGACAGACTGTTGTCATGTTAGCTGACTGCAGTATGTAGAGGTACGAAGTCGATACAATCATGTTTCTGCAAAAGTGTTGAGGAAACTTCTCTGTCCAACCATTCAGGAGCCACTCTGGAAGTTACACTCGAGCCACCTGAGCTGGGACCTGCACCAGCTTTGCAGTGACGGTTCCAGGGAGCCGATGGATGTCCGGCTGAACTTCCCACACACCCCACACTCACACAGTCAGACCAACTTTCCTCACCGACTCCGCCCTAGGCTTCCCATAGCAAAGTCTGAGACTTCTGGGTCCTTAAAATAGTTTTATCATTGTGCAATCCGAATAACAGCTCGAGTTGGTGCCTCTGAGGGGGGACCCTGAACACAGGGACCCCTGGCTTTTATATCCTCACAGTCTATACAGGGACAGGTCTGGAGTCTTAGTGAGTCCCTGGTTCCTGCTGTGTCTCTGAGTGTCCCTCACCTGCCTGGGCCACAGGTCCCCATGCCCTTTGTCATGCAAAGGTCGGTGCCAGTGCAGGGCCTCTTGCCTGGGGCTGCAGCTGGAACTGCAGCTGCACACAGAGTTACCTGCACTAAATGTATTCCTCAGCAGCCTTCCCTGTGTTTTAATTAAGCACACCTGCTAATACACTACAAGGGAAAACTTTTCGAAGTATTTAACCACTGCCCTTCCACATAACTAGGAACAAACAGAATTAAGGCTAGTGAGATTCCCACACGGCAGAAATGATTATTGATATGAAATCACAAAGGATTCTCAAATGTCAGTTACCGATCAACTAGCTGACTATTCACTCCTTGTTAACAGACTGAGCCAACCATTCCTCTCCATCCAACAGGCTGCTCTTAGCTGGCATGTAAGTTGCTGGTATAGCTAAGTGCCTCCTAAAGAGCTTCTCTGTCACCAGAGACTTACACAGCTAATCTGTTAAATTCTCTGTGAAATCAGCACCTCTCTCTGATTCAGTTGACTCAGTAAACCTGTATCTGGGTATATTTGCTTCATGTTGGAAAGGCTGATAGCTGGTCTACTATCACTAGCAAATGTTCCTGCCCAGTCATAGGGGGATTGTGGGTTTGCATCCCATCTGAGTCACCAAAACTGTTAGCCCAAAACAGATTCTTTTCACATGGGGCACAAGAGGCTGATTCCCACACAGAGCTGAGATATTTATTTGTTTACAGTTCTTCACAGAAAGCAGGGCTGGGTGGCCAATCCACAAAGCCAGCACTAGAACCATCAAAACTTTTCATTATTTATATTTTCGTAAGTTAAGGCAGTAATGCTCATTGTCTACAAGCTGCCTAGTTCCTTAATAAGTATTCTATCTTCTGCTGGTTAAGTGAGTGCCTTGCTTCTTATCCTAATTAGTCCACATGCTCAGTCGTTCTTTATTTGGGTTGCTGGATTTCTTTGGTTGGTGGTCTGTGGTGGTTGCCATCTGCCCCTACCAGAATTATCTTTTACCCAGTTGGACCTGATTTCAGCTGAGTTGCGTTTGTTAGTTTCTTCCTTATCTTGGGAGTTCAGCCAAATGTCTTTGCGGACTGTAAATTCTGCATTCTTTCTGTCCACTGCAAGTAGTACATCATCTCCCCAAGCTTTGTTTATCTCCCCCAGGAGCTGAGGTCATTGGAGCACATCAAGCCCTAAACCTTAATAAGGCAGTTCTACCAACAAGTCATTCATCTTCCTAATACCTGGATATCACACACGGTCTATTTGCAATTGCTGAGAAGGGAAGTAGGTCCATGGTTGCCCTCCCAACTCTTGAGCTCAGTTTGATACTTGAGTTCTCGCACACTAGGCAGCTGTTTGTGGTTCTTTTTGTGGTGACATAAATTCCTGAGGCTGCCCATGTTTTTGTATTTGTATAGCCATTGCCTCTATCCCTGCAGCAGCTTTATCATGAAACCATCTAGCCACAATTTAAATAGTCTTTGTCACAATTGGCTTTCTCCCAGTTGTCCTTCCACTGAAAACATCTGTCTTGGGTTGAGCTGGCAAAATGCCAATTGCCCTACACAGACTCAGTGTTTCCCCCCCACTGAGAAAAGGGAGAAAGGGAAAAAACCTTCAAACGAGGTTTAAACTTAAACTTACTATATATATTTATACAAAAAAGAGAAAACTACAATATAGCACACACTTACACAAGTTAGATATAGCAACAATTTTCTACTGCCCACGGAAAACAGATTCCATCACTCCAGATCCATAAGCACCCTAAAAGATACCCTGCAAGAAACAGAAAATATAACAACAAAATGTTTCTGCTTCCCTGAAACTCAAACAAAATGCAAGTAGTGGCAGCAGCAGCAGCCGGGCCCAGACAGCAGGGCAGCAGCTGCGGGTCCTGCCTCTACTTCAGCCATGATGGAACTGAGTGAGCACCTCCCACTCCTGTGTTCATATCTCAGATTTGCATCATCTGGTATGAAATATTTCTTTGGTTACCCAGTCAGGTGATCCCTGTCTCTTCTGATCTACGTAGACTCTCTGAGCCTGCTAATTTGAGGCCAAGCTGAAACTATCACCACATCCCAAACAAATTATTAGAGTAAAATATTAACCTGTAGGTAGTACTTGTAAAGGTGTGTTTCTACTCTCCCAATAGCTCATAGAAATGCATCTTACAGGTAGTAATTTTTATCCTAGTGAAATTAAAGATTTTAATGGAAAAAGTTGTATTTGAGTATTTGTTTTTTTCCTTTGCAGGTCACTGATGAGCTGTTGGAAAAAATAGCATCAAGAAGCCAGAATATTACTGAAATAAATATTTCTGATTGTCGCAATGTATCTGATACAGGAGTGTGCATATTAGCAATTAAATGCCCTGGGCTCCTGAGGTATACTGCCTACAGGTGTAAGCAGCTGTCTGACACCTCTATTATTGCAGTTGCCTCTCAGTGTCCTCTTCTTCAGAAAGTGCATGTGGGCAATCAAGACAGACTAACTGATGAAGGCCTGAAGCAGGTAACCATCCATTTCACAGTTTTTTTTTCTGTTACCTTAGTATATTTCAACTTCTTACTAAGTGCAAAAAGGTATGTGAAAAAGGTAGCTCTCAAGATTTAATAAAAATCAGAAAAAAGTCTTCCATTTAAAAAATTAGTTAATGAAGACTTTAGTCCAGTAAATGCTGTTCTGTAAAGACTTTACATACTGTTTTTCCCCCCCCCCTCTTTAATACCTTTGGATTAAATGACCCCTTTTATAGTTAAATCTGCAGACATCCTATACTTCACCTCTGTCTGACTGAATTTTCCTGAGCATGGTTGCTGTTTGGAACCTGTGTTTAAGTACCTCCTTTTTGCATCATGAAGGCCAGAGGTGACAGATCTTTATTTGCTGGGTGTCCAGGAAGGTTCCATCAACTCCCTCTGAGTGTTAAGGGAGCTGTAAAGGAGTTAGGAGAAATCAAATATGCTGTTAATTGTCAAGCATAAAGGCATTGTTAGGTTATTTATATACGCAATAAAAAACTTAGTTCTTATGTGCTGCTCTTAGCTCCCTTTTGTTGACTGTAGTTAGCAGATTCATTTTGTCATGTAGATAATTATAATCTTTCTTGTTTGCATATGGTAGCTAAAAAACCTGTGCAGGAAGACAATTTTTAATGAGAGGTGGAGAAGTAGAAAGAAATCTTAACTTGCGGCTCTTCGGTTCAGTCCAATCCTGTTGTTTTTGTTTTTTTTCTTTGTTTTCATTAATTGCAGCTGGGTTCAAAATGCAGAGAACTGAAAGACATACATTTTGGGCAATGTTACAAGATCTCAGATGAAGGAATGATCATCATAGCTAAAGGCTGTCTGAAGTTGCAAAGAATATACATGCAAGAAAACAAATTAGTAAGTACATATCATGATGTTCTTTTTTCTTCCCAAGGCATTTTCATTGTCAAAGCTTTCTCTTGCTTTTTATCTGTTTACAATTTTCTTCTGAACAGCTGCTTCTTGCCAATGAATTGCTTAAAAACGTTCCCTAGCTGTGAAAATTGCGATTCTGCAGAGATGGCTCGGAAGGTGACTCAAAGTACAAGTTAAGCTAAACAGTATTAACTGTGGTTTTCAACATGACATTCCAGGAGTAATTGTTTGGAAGATGCTGGATTTGTGGGGAAAAATGCTTAGTTCATATGGGATGTTTGTTTTGTTTCTACAAGTAGAGTAAAAAAGGGCAAACTTACCTAAAGATGTTTCTAGGCTGATTATTACAAGTAATACCCTCTGATAATATTTTCCTGAAATATGTCACTTTCTTACCAAGATACAGTAGAGCAGTGTACCTGTCCTAGTAGAAGGAAGTTGAGGAATAATAAAACTGTCTTGTGTCCTAGTTTTAAGAGCCTCTGAAGTGGTGGTTTCTAATGTGGAAAAACAGTAGCTACTAAGTGGTGTAGTAGAACACTGACTTCATTGAGTTATTTTCAATTAACTTTTAATTTTTTTCTTACAAGTAAGTAGGCAAACTTCCTTGCATTTGGATTTTTAACTATCAGCTAATGTAATGGTTATAACCTTTGTTTGAAAACTGTTCAGCTGGAACAAATAAATTGTGTTAGTAAGAAAACAGCGTACCTTGTATTCAAGAATCATTTGATACTTGGCTTCAAATAGATGAAGAGAAATTAATGCCTAAGCTGGTTGATTTGAGAATGGTTTGTATTTTAAAAAAAATGGCAGCCAATGACTGGTTTTCATCAGAATTGTGGAAAATTGAAAACAAGGAGATAATGACCAAAAATGAGATCTCAGTGGTTAGCTTTGTAAAGTCCCAATTAAGCTCCATGAATCTTGATGTGTAAACACAAAATAAGTTGTGAAGCTGTTATGAACTCCAAGGTGTTGAATCTTTAGAATAAAATAACACTTGAGCAATGCCAGTGGATGACAAAGCTGCAGAAACTGCGGTGCTTTCCCCTTGCCAGCGGCAAGAGACTTTCAAGTCTAGCTGAAAGTGTAATTTTCTATGATGAACCAAAAGAACTTGTAAGAAGTTCTCATGCAGTTGCAAAGTAAAAGTTTTCACATTCTAAAATAAATAAAGAGTATTAGTAACTGTTTAATGCCATGGAGTTACTTTAAAAAGGAGTAATGGCTGGCAAATGGTTTATTGAATCCTGTGAGTTACTTTTGTGTTTAGGACTGCCTTGTGAACACACCCTACTGTTAGTATTCCCTCTCTTCTGGTGAAGAATGGGAAATATGTGTATGCCTGTGTGTTTTCAAAATAAGTAAGTATTCATTCTCTCAAATCAAAATATTCTGTGGCAAGAAAAGTGTTCTTGACATACGAGGGCTTGTTTTGTGTGTTTGAAGTTCAGGCATTGTCAGGATGCTGCGGAAAGGAGCCTCTTTCCCCACCCTTTTAAGGAACTGCTGTAGCTTCCATATAAATCCTGTAAATAGAGTCTGTGTTTTGTATTTTCCTGTTTATTCCCTTTTCAGAACTGCTCAAACCCACGTGACTCTCACAGGCAATTTCTGTTAATTTCACAATGTGTAGTGCATTACAGACAGTGCACGCTGGTTGAGTTTTCATGTAGGCTCGTCTCACACTAATGGATTTTACACTTCAAAAATACATCTACGCAGAGGCAACCAGCAGCTAAATAATGCCTTTGTGAGTGTTACTTTGCAGGGAAATGTGTGTGGATCAGGCAGCACAGTTCAGTTGCTTCATCTGTTGCTAAGTAACTCCATTATCAGACTGCTGAGCAGAAACAGAGAAAGCAGAATTTATGTTCTGATTGTTGAATATACTAGGCATTTCACAGAAAAATAGACCCTTTCCTGTCTTTGAAGTGCTGATTATGTCGTGGTAATAAGTAAAAGCTGCAAATAATAAATGGCACAAAGGATGTGGGAGGAAAAAGTTATTAATGTAGCAAGGCTAACTTAACAAAAGGTTGTTGTTGTTGTTGTTTGCATAACTGCTTAGGATTTTTATCTCTTGAAAATATGTTTATTTTTCCTCTGTGCTTTGAATTAAAGAATAAGTCTATGCTGAGCCTTTTTCTTGAAGCATAGTGGCCAATTTGGGAACCTAGTGAGAAAATTATCACATTGCAGGACTTTCAAGTATTGTGAAACTTAATCTATGCCAGTGGTCTTGAGTTGTCTATCCTCATCTGTCTCTGAGCACTCTGATACAATCAAATAATCCCACAGAAATTCAGCAGAACAGATTATAACTTTGCACAGACAAAACTAGAAAATCTCTTTGCATCATGGTTGAGTTTAGTTGGACTTCTATTTTATGGTTGTGCCTGGTATGGAATGCCGTAACTTCTGTGTTTTCATCACGTGAATGATTAATGTGAACGAAACTGGTGGAAGATGAATGGGTTAATTTCATTGTTACCTTTGTACCAGCTGGGGTTTTTTTGTCCCTCCACCCCAGAGAGAGAGCACATACCTTGAGCTGCAAGATCAGAGAACTGCTCCACACTAACATGTAGTGCTCTCACTGAGGCATCGAGTGGGGTGTACTTAACCTGATTTGTCAAGGAAAATCAACACTTCTCAGTGTAGCCTTTCTTGGAAAAGTGGAATTTTGTAAAAGGTTTTAAAGGTTTTGTGATTTCATCATAGAGAGATGCAGAGCAAGTTTGTGACTGTGGTGCACCCAAAGGCAAGGATTATTTCCAGAAGCAATTTTGTACAAGCTGTCTGTAAATTCTCATTTCCTTGTTATTAATATAGTTGATCTAGATTTTGGAGCTCATTTTAGAGCTGGAGGAAAACCTTCTCCACTTAAGTAGTTTGATTTTGTACACTATTTTCTTACTAATTATCTTTCCTTTATTGAGTGACTTAATGGCTAAAATTATAATACAGTGGCTGCTGAAACTTAACAGGTAGAAGTCACAAATTTGTTCCTTTTCCACCCAGTGTCTGTGTTTTTTTCATGGTGAATTGGATGTGAATGATGAGAAAGAGCTTCTAAAGACAAAGGGAGGTAGAGTTATAGCTACTGGAAGAGAATGACCTCTACACTTACCTCCCTTACTCTCTTTCCTCTTTTTCAAGCTGTTTCAAGGGTGGCTGGGAAATGGTGCTGCAACTAACCTACTATAGGTATAACACTGGCAGAATTTTTTCCTATCATATAAAGTGATCTTGTGAAATACATCCCCAAAGACAAATTGCTTGTCTGATGACTCCCAGATACTTTCATTAAAGCAGTTATGTTCTAACTTGACCATGTTTCTGGTTCTTTGTTAGTCTTTTGACTCTGTCCGAAACAGTGCCCTGCCGTGAGTGGAGAACATTTCAAGATTGTCAAATATTGGCCCAATTGGTAAAAATGTTTGATGTGTCCTAACACTTTTTTAGTAAATATTTTACAGATGGTTAATTTAATGATTTTTTTAAAAGATGAGTGTTCTACCCATATTTGCAGTAGATGAAATAGTCGAAATTCATATTAACTGTGATGCTGCGTCTGATAGAAGTCGAGATATGTGAATAATGCACTTTTTTAGTTTCATTAAAAAAGAATTAAGATAGACTAAAGAAAACATTTCAGTTTTGTCACATAATTAAACACTTAACTTATGCTTTAACTGTAGTAAACCTAATGTAAAATGTATAGAAAAAAGAAACTCAATTTTCATGTTTTCTGAATAATCAGCATTGTGTAGCCTGATTTATTTATATTTGTGTTATACTGAGGTTCCCTTCTCTCCTATTTTTCACTTTGGGAAGCATTTCTCTTTCTGCTTCATACATGTCATCTACAAAACAGTTACTTCAGTGCTGTACCTTGAGCATGACACAGGGCAGACATGAGAGGAGAGGAGAGAAAACTTGGCTTTGAGTTCAGTCCAGGCAAATTGTTTCAGGACAAAAGTCAACATTATGAGGCATATAAACTGCATATTATCAGAAGCTTAGAATGTATAGACATAACTTTGTTTCACTGGTAACAAGTGAAAGAATTTGTTTTGAAAAATATTCCAAAAGATTGTAATTTCCCTGTTCTTCTTCCGTTTCACAAAACATACACCATATGCTATTTCACTTTTTACATACAGTTACTTAAAACTATTCTACTTGGAGGAATTTCAGAAAGGGAATTGTTTTCCCATGCTTCTTTGTGCATGCATTCCCAAAATACTTTGTAGCCTGTTTATTTCATTATTTGAGATTTTGGAAAGATAAGTAGTTGTTCCAGACTTCCCCCTTCAATTATAATTTTTATAATTAAACACCTCATGTTCAGCAGGACCCTGCTGCTGGTTTTCCTTGTAGACAGAGGCACTTCCTCCTTCTTTGGGCATGACCAGGTTTTCTGCAGCAAAGTCTCAGATATTGGATTTATAAAAACAAGTAATTCAGTGGAATGGTAGAGCAGCATGATTTCTTGTCTTGCTGACTTGCTGCTTCTGCTGACAGGTGAAGCCTCCTTATTTCTGATTTTCTGGTGTACCTGCTCACTGCAGAGCATGGAAAGCCAGAAACCCACCAGACTTAGGATAATAAGCATTGCTTGCCTGGCAACAACCAAAACGTCAGTGTGTTATCAATATTCTTCTCATACTAAAGCTTCATAAAACACAGCATTGTACCAGTTGCTAGGAGGATGACTAAGCAAATAATTATTCCAACTGAAAGCATATCTAGGTCTAAGTTTGCAGCTGCTGGCCTAAGGCTTCAGCAATTCCAGCTACTGATGCTAAGCAAGCAACATCCTAAATCACACAGCATTCTAACTCTGTGTAACTTGTTCTACTTGGAATTTGCTTATGCCGAATAGTTGGTGTCTCTCAATAACTAATTGCTTGCTATACATAAGTATCCATATTCAGGATGGTTGTAGAATCATGGTTTGGGTTGGAAGGGACCTTCATCATCACCTGGTTCCAGCCTCGCTGCTGTGGGTGGGGACACTTCCCAGAAGAACAAGTGGCTCAAAGACTTATCCAGCCTGGGATGAGGCATCCACAAAATCTCTGCAGCCTTTTCCAGTGCCTCTCCACCCTCCCAGTAAAGAATTATGTCAATCCTTAGATTGATTTCTCCATTATATATCTAAGCTATTTATAAAAGATGCTCTATCTGCCATCAAGTATTAAATTAGAGCTTCCTAAAGTAACAACAGATGACAAGGTGGTAGATGGTGTGCACTGGTAACAACCAACTCCCTCTTGTATTTTACTTTATCAAACACATTACATATGCACCAAAACCCACTAAGGTACCAAAGAAGCAAAGTTCAGTGCTTTACAAATGCACTGAGCAACTATGTTGATGCCAGGCTGAGGTATTGGAAGCCACACCTTCATAGGAACTGTTTGAGATATCTGTTCAATAGTAAAAACCTCATGGAAAATTAGTCTTTCAATAAGCCCTTTTTTCACTTTATTCATTTTTCTAATGCAATAAAATGATTTGTTCAGTTCTTTAGAAATCTTAACTATACAACTTAATTCTCAGAGTCTGATACTTTTCTTACTTTTTTTTTAATCTGTTGCATTTTGACCTGAGTAATTTCTGTAATACTGTTCTTACCGTAAAACTCTTCATGTTGAGTTTGGCGCGAATAGAAGGAGAAAAGTGGAGCTAGTGCACACGTACATGATGAAGTATCTGCTGCAAAGGCATCTGAACCACCATGCAGGTGTCATTTTGTTTTCTGTATCAGATTCTGTAAGTAATCTGCAGTGAATACAGTACGGGACCGTCACCCTTAGGTGGCAGCATTGACTTTGCAGTGGTGACAGGAGCCTTCGAGCCCTAGCTGTAGGGAATTACCAATGCACAGCAGATAATTTCAGAATATTGTGCTGGTTCCACAGATCCTTCTTCGGTTCAGCTGCCAGGATCGCTGTCAGAGTAACTCTGAAATGTCTTAATAAGGTCAGCCTCATGGTTTCACCACTCTGAGCTTCTTTTCCTTTTTCCTTTCTAAGCAAGTACTGCATTTATTGAGCTTTTTAAACCAGCTATTCCATGTTGCAAGTTGACTTGATGTGTACAGTGTGGATGTGTGTACACATTTTTAAGGCAACACACCTGTATTGTTGCATTAATTATACTCTTTGACTTGTTAGGTTACATAGGTTTGATTAACAGCTGTGCCTATTCTACAGTTTTACAAAAACTTCATTTTTTGAGTCATATAAAATTAGTTGTTATAGCACTTACAGATTTCTTGGTGCTGTAATTTTGTACCACTTTTAATGAACACTTTATGTGTAGAAATACAGAGTACATACACTGAATTAACATAATGACAAATTGCTGAGGGATGGAATAAAACAGGAGAGTAAAAGTGGTGATGCAGAACTTTTTTTCTGCTTTTTGGTTGGCATGATGATTATTCATTTGCAGGTAATGTATTTTGCATGTAATTAGCCTTTTCTAATATTAAATTTATTTACTTGTACATTCAAGTGACATCTGGTTGTGCCTGTGCATTATCAGCTGGTGTGTTAGTGAACTTGTACATCAAACTTAGGAGGAACTGAACCAAATGATGCTCTCAGTGTTGAAGATTCAGGTACTAAATATCCAGAATGGACCGAGGTAATGTGAAAAACTTGAATGGAACACACAAGCAAATTGCAACAAGGTGTGACTTTTAAACACAAGTCACTTCCTATGTTTTTCATACAGTTATTGAAAGAGACATTGTGTACTGTAATTAAAATACACACCACAGACTAAGGCAGTACAGAAATTCACAGCATCTGTGTGGTATTTGTGTATTTCTGGAGCACACAATGTTTTGTTTTGTGAAGTGCTCTGTGAAACTGCAAATGGAAAGTTGAAATGTAATCAGTAGTCAGCTCAGAAGATGCCCATACACCCTCTTTACTCTCTGGTAGTTTGTGCATTTGGACCTGTTAGCTTTTTATGTAAGAAAAGTGCATGTCAGTAAAAGCAAATTGAGAGAAAGTTGCATGTTACCTTCAGAAGAGGCTTTTGCTGAAACTGGAAAAACTTCCTAGTAATATGTAACTGCTGTACCAAAAGAGATGACCAAAAAAGTTATACACAGTGAAATTATATGTAATTTTTTTTCCTCTCTGGATTCCAGTAATTAATAAATTTTATGAGAAAGTTTATGCTTTGAACTGCTTACTGAAGTAATAAATTGTTACTGAACTAAGCAAAATGTTTAATTACATAGGCTAAATTTATATGTATTTTAATGGACATGATACATCTTGAATTTGAGTGTAGGCACTTTGGATTTTTTGTTTATTTTGAGGGGGTTTTTTGGCTTCTCTTGTTTAACAAGTTTTGTGAGATTTTAATTAAAAAATTGATGACCAGGAATTGGTAGGTAGATATCGAGCCTTTTTCAGTGTTTGAAATATCTGTATTTAATGGTTCTTTGGGTCAATTGTCCAAGTATTATTACTCTACTTTAGTCACAAATCAAATTCCGTGATACTGGGGTGAAAAATCTTTCCACTAAAATGTGTGCTGCTAGATATTAAAGTCACCTAAATTGAGCTGAAATAAAAATCTTCAAATTTCCGTAGGTTTTTTTTTTTAATCTGGTGGTAGCATGTGTCAAAGAGACACCTGGTAAACTCCAGATGAATCACTTGTAGTTCTTCATTTGCTGAGTTGGTATCTTGACCCATGTTGTACTTTGTAAAAGTCTTCAGCTATTCACTTAAGGATAGCAATAAATCAAACCTGATAATTCTTCTCCTAGTGAGCTGTGATGCTTTCTGAAGGAGATCACAAGTGTGATGCTGTGAAGCAAATCCTTAAAACTGTCAGCATCATTATTTTAAAATGATGGTAATTTGCATCAATCAAAGATAATACAAATACATTTTTATTTGTATAGGGCAAAGACAAGATTATGTCAGAGTAATGAATGACAGACAGGCATCTTTGTTTATATCATTTGTTTCTGCAAATTCTAGTTGAACTTTTTATCTTTCTGAAGCTAGAAAAATGAACTTGTCAGATTTCTGAAGCTGGGTGAGAACACTTTGTTTCACAAAGAACTTGATTGTAACTTTATATGGGTTACAGTTTTAAGTATGAGAGATCAAATCTTGTATGAGGTGGGTGTAATGGCAGTAGGTCCTACAGCTGTCTGCATTCCCTCTCCTCATGTTTCTGTCGTGACCACCATCTGGGACCACACATGGGTATCTGGAGGTGCTCTTACAGGTGGCTGTGTTCTCCAAAATAGTGCGTTGTTAGTGTGTATGTGACAGGGGTGGTGCTGTAAAAGTCTGTAAAAAAGACTCCAAGCCAAATTGTAGTAGGAGATAAGATAAAGGGTAGTTGCTTTAATGAGCACCCAGGCTTGCCCAGGAATACATTGACGCACACTGGGAAAGCTTTAATTTCCATGACTTTTACAATATGATCCATCCAATCACCACTTTACACGTTTCCAGTTCCACCTCTGTCCCGTCCCAGTCCCACCCCCCAGGAACTGGGGCTGGGGTCGATGAGACCCCCTCTTCACCTCCTCTTCAGCACACAAGGTGCTCTTGGAGGGTTTACAGTGTTCCGGGTCACTGCCCAGTGTTTATGTCTTCTTCTGATACCCTTCAATCTTGTACCTTGAACAGACTAAACAGCTGAGGAATTTGAGCTCCCTGTTCTGGGACGGGGATAGAGATAGAAAGACATTAAACTTAGGCTGCTAGAAATATTAACCCACTTAAAATCTACTTTGCTACAGCTACTGTGTTCCTAAAATCTGTAAACTGTGAAAAACAAAAAATCAAAAATCCTTCCTGCATCAGGGGAAATGGAATGGGCGTGGATTTACACTTGGATTTACACTTTTATTGCAAATTTAACAGCTCTACTTAAACCTGTTATACACCTTATGTACTTTAATGCTAGAAATTGCAGCATTATTTACTACAGAATTTCTGTAGTCTTTCATCTGTCATTGTTCTTTTATCCAGAATGCAAATGTTTAAAAAACTGTGTTTGTCTGGACTTTAGACATAGGTAGCATTGTACTTACTGTAACTAATCATGAACATCCTGTTCCGCCTTTCAGAACTATGTGCAATTTTGCCCCCGTATTTTTCACAGAGTCCTTAGTTTAGTGTTCCTCTTTTCTCCTGTTTTATATATTTTGGAAAGTCCCGTTGTATCTGAGGCGTTCTCTGAAGATTATCTTCCTGTCGTGGTCTTAAGCCACCAGTCTGTGATTGTCTTTTGGTCTCGTTGCTCCATTGTATCCAAATGGGGTGGATTTTTTTTCTGTTTTTGTGGGGATTGTACCTGACTCTGACGTTATTCAGTGGTGCAATTATAATACTGTCTTCTAAAACTACAAAATCATTTTTAAAGCTTTTTGTGGGCTATAGATCTATGTCCCTCTGTGTTTTGTCACCACTGAACTCTCCCCCATCCCACTGCAGGCAGTGAGTGATGGGCTGTGTGGGGCTGAGCTGGGGTTGAACCACAGCACTGGAAAAGGTAGTGCTGGTGTTCCATCTCCTACCAGTTTGGTAAAATTATAAGTATGGTTTAAGAATACTTTCTATCTGAAAACGTAAATCAGAAAAAAAAAATCTAGGTTAAAAAAAATGGTGAAAAAGATCAATGTGATTGGGAAGTATTTATTTTTTAATGCTTTTCTGCTTAAATGAGTAGGAAACATCTGAGCTATGTATAAGCTGAAGTGAAAAATGGTCATAACTTTTTCAAGATGAACAAAAAGTGATTGCTAATGTTGATTTTATCTAACTAGTGCTTTATGTAGTAGGAAATAATTGATATATGGAGGGCTAATCTAGGCAAGAAGTAAGAGTAAGTTTGTTTCTTTTAAACTTCGGAGTGGTTAATGGAGGTGGGAACAAACACATGCAAATAAATGCTCTGAAATGGACTTGCCTTACTGGTAAGGGCTTAAAAAACCAGAAGTATCAACTGGCTTGTATAACTTGGTATTCCAGCTCCTAAGAGAAGCAATCTGTATAGGGTAGAAGAGTATCTCTGAGCTCACCAGCTGCTTGTATGATATTTGCAGAAAGCAATCAATCACAGGCTGTGGCTGAGCTCTGTGAGACAGAGTTTGTTGCAAGGAATTGGTTCCACTCCATGCTGCCACTTTGTTCTCATGCACCGTCTCCACTGCTCTGGCCTGGGTAATCCCAGCCCCATGGAGTGGGGCATTACAAATGAGTGGTTTTCTGCTGAGCTGATGAGCAGAGCTCACTGTGCAGTGAGTTTGAGAAGGTAATAGGCCTGTTGAGCAGCGTGGCTGATGTCAGGCCAGAAGTGTCAGGGTGAGCTGGAGTGGCATTGATGGACTGTTAATATAGCTCTGCTGTTTTATTGGGGCGGTCTCTTGGTGTAAAGGAGAGCACTCTGAACTCTGAATCCCAAGGGCCTGAGTTCGAGTCTCAGTGGGGCAGTCCCCTGGCAGTTCAATCCCTCCCTACCATCCCATCCCATCAGATCTGGGATGCTCAGCAGGGTCAGCCCCGGTCAGTACCGGGGGCTGTGACAGTCCCAAGGACTTCCCTGTCACTGTCCAAGCTCACTCGGCCGTGGCAGGTGGACCGTGGGACTGAAATGGTGGGGCCAGTTCTGTGCATGCTGAGCCTCACCTAAAACATCCACTGCACAGGCTGGAAGGGCACGTGGGGAGAGCCCTGCCCAAATCTGCATTCCCAAAGTCTGGCCATACACACATACATACTGTTTCATTAAACAGTACAGAATTCTGGAAAAACTTCGCTGTACTAAAAACCAAACCAAGCAAGAAAACACCAAAGTAACAAGCCAAAAAAACCAAACCAAAATACAAACCCATAACAACCCCCCCAAAACAACAACAAAGAAACAACCCCAACCCCCAAATGTGAGGTTCTCACAGAGTATTTTCCTTTCAAAATTAAAAAATGCTGGTTCTGGTGAATGGGTCAGTGGGCCAACTTCAGTGTGGGTGAGTGTGCGATGGCAAGTGCAGTTTTCCAGAAGCCTACCTTGAGCTGCTTCCATGGGTTGCCTTTTTACAGTGATGATCACACGGTCCCATAGTGCTGCTTTAAAGGCATAGCTTTTAGTGCCTCTCTGTTGTCTCCATTATTAACAGAAGTGTCACGTGTCCCAAGGATTTGTTTCGAGGCCTTGTACATTTGGAGTTCTGGCACTCTTGGTGCTCTCTGATTTTGCACCAGAGGTAGGGTTAGGCAGTTTGCTGCTGTCAGGCTTTGCAACAAGGATGTAGTTGCGACAGAAGAGGTGTTTGCTTTGCACAGAGTACCAGCTCTGCAACTGTCTTCATCTGTGCAGTTGTACTTTATTGTCTTAGAGACTTCTAATTGTTTTAAAAAGACACTTTTGTACATGCAGTTTTATAGTTTCCTTTAAAATCATCTTAATGCTTTTTAATACTTTGATTTACTGTTTAAAATGGGTGGAAATTAAAGTTGTCAGTTGCACCGAAGTTGTGTGATATGTGGGATGTGATGGTGCTACTTTTGTGCAGCCCCTTGAAAATACTGAGGGCTACTCAGTTATGTGGAGAAGACTTGCACTGTATAACATGAGTGAGAGGTTTGGGAGTCTATTCTTGAAATTGGATGATTTCAACTACTACATAAGTCTGTTTAAATATGTGTTATTTCATGAAAATGTGGCTTTCTAGAATGAAATAGTGGTTGATAATTTCTGTGGGTTTAGGCATTTTTGAAAATACCTTAATGGTACATACTTTAGAAATTTGTACTCGACAGATTTCAGAGCAGCTGGATGTGGTGCCGTTTTCTTTCATTTTTTCAGTACTGCCCATTAAATCTCAGAATATCTTAGAAAATTTATTCTTCCTATAGGGCTCATTCTTGTGCTAATGTCCTGGGCTTTTTTTTTTTTTTCCAAATATCTCTTAGCACTGTACAGTCTGAAAAGCACTGTACTATTCCTGTTGCTCATGGACTATGATTTCTTCAGATTTTTGCAATAATCTCCACTATTTGCTGTAAACTTTCAGTAACCATTTAGTTTTGAAGTGCATATAATAAGACAGAAATAGTATGGGTGTTAACAGTATGTACATCTTGTAGATGTTCTTTGCCTTTTTGTTGGGTGGTGGTTTTTTTTGTTATCTCACTTGGGAAAGGTATTGCAAATAAACTATTATGGAAGAGTTGCTACAGCTGACCTTTTGTTTTTTCGATTGTGATATCAGTCCTCAGTGAAATGATATGAAACTGTGGTGCCTGGACAGATAAGCAGATGATTTTTGTTTTTTGTCTGGCAGAAAAGATATCTGGCCAGTGAATTTTAAACTTGAACAGCACTACTTTCATCCTGATGCTATTACACAGATTGAAAATGAGGAACGGAATCATCCTTTGGAGGAAGTAATTGTTTTTCTGTTAGAAGACAGCAAAGTTCTTGTGATTGTATCTGGTAGGACTGTGATGTTCTGCGAAGGCCTGTATCTGCCTCCTCTGTTGTGGGTGAAGTTACCTGGAAGTTCAGAACTTCTCTGAAGGTAATTCCAGATATCGTGGCAGTGGCTCAGTTGCTGCTTTCATGCAGGTGCAGTTTGGCTGCTCTGCTCTATGTACCACGTGAAGGACTGGGTACAACAAAGGAGTGGCCACAACAAGCCCCTGCAGCGCTCCAGGCTGGGCACAGAGTGGCTGGAGAGCAGCCAGGCAGAAAGGGACCTGGGGGGACTGAGTGACAGAAAGCTCAACAGGAGCCAACAGTGTGCCCAGGTGGCCAAGAAGACCAATGGGATCCTGTCCTGGATCAAAAATAGTGTGGCCAGCAGTCCCAGGGCAGTGACCCTTCCCCTGGACTCTGTGCTGGGGAGGCCACACCTTGAGTGTTGTGTTCAGTTCTGGGCCCCTCAGTTGAGGAAAGAGATTGAGGGGCTGGAGTGGGGCCAGAGAAGAGCAACGAGGGTGGAGAAGGTGCTGTGGGGAGAGGCTGAGGGAGCTGGGGTTGTTTAGTCTGGAGAAGAGGAGGCTCAGAGGTGACCTCAGCACTGTCTAGAACTACCTGAAGGGAAGTTTTGGCCACGTGGGAGTTGGTCTCTTCTCCCAGGCACTCAGCAATAGGACAAGGGGGCACGGGCTCAAGCTCTGCCAGGGGAAATTGAAGTTGGAGATAAGAAAAAAATTCTTTGCAGAGAGAGTGCTCAGGCATTGGAATGGGCTGCCCAGAGAGGGGGTGGATTCCCCATCCCTGGAGGTTTTTAAGGTGAGATTGACCGTGGCACTGAGTGCCATGATCTGGTAAAGGGACTGGAGTTGGACCAAGGGTTGGACTTGATGATCTCGGAGGTCTTTTCCAACCCAATTGATTCTATGATTCTGTGATCCTCAGGTGGATAATTGTTTTCCTCTCCTATAAAGCACTCAGCTCTTGGACTAGAAAGTGTTACAGAACCCACGGATACCCTGTATTGGCATGGTGAGGTGCTGCTGTTTTAATTCCCCTTTTTTCTGCTTCTACATGTCAGTAGTGATTCGTGGGCTGTAGGAACAGATCTGATGTCTGTGAAGCTGCATCTTCCCAGAATAAAACTTGGGAGAGGTACTGCAAAAAGCTAGTATGTTAAGTTGTGGTTTTTTACTACTAACTTTGGATTTGTGAGGAATTTGCTCTGATCTTATGAAGATGATGATGCTGCAATTTGTTCATTGAATTACACATATGTAGAATATTGAAACAAGTATTTTAAGCTCCTGCTCTCAAACTACAGTAATTCTAAAGGAAAATTTCTAGTGTATTTTAATTAAGAACTTAATCTAGATACCTCTTTTGACCATTTTTATTAATTTGAAGCTATCTACTTAGTAATGCATAAAACACTGGTTTCATGTGACACTAATTTCAAGATTTGTAATGTATAGATATTTTTGTGTCTTCAGTATCTACTTGCCATTTTATCAATAGCTTTTATGTTTGAAGATGGACAAACTCATAGAAGGTGGTTAAAAATACTAAATGTACCTTAAAAGCAGTTGAGAGCTTGGTGTTTTTGGTGGTATAAACACTTCTGATCTGAAGAGCATCTCTGTACAGTTGGTTTGCATTTAGATGCTGTGCAGAAATTTTGTAGTACAATATATATAAACTTTGCACCAATTTTTACCATGTTATTTGAAGAACAGTAATTTAAATATTTCATTCTGAAATATTATTTAGTTTATCCTTTTAGAAATATTTGCAAGCAAAAATGTCAGATCAAAAAGAAATTTTACTACAATCTTCTTAAATGAAACATTGTCCCAGGTTTGGCTTAGCTGTTACCAACCATGAACTGGTCCCCCTTCCCCCTGCCAGAAACTTTCCCAGCAAAGGAAAGGGGAAAAAAAACCTGAAAAGAAACGAACTCAAAAGAAACTGAACTGAATAAAAGAATAAATTATATTTTCTAACATTCACAATCACACTGTATACACAGTACATAGGATCCCGCCCCCAGGGGAAAGGGAAAAGGGGAATAGGGGACTGAGACCCTGGAAAATTGAGAAGAACCCAAAACCAAACGAAAAGAAACAAATGAATCAGGCAAACACAATTGAAAACCTCAAGGAAGGGGAACGAGCATGAAACAATCTCACCCAGGACAGGAGAACCACCAACAAATGGAGGGATCAGGCTCCAACACCCATGAGCTCCCCAGTCAAGGAAGGAAAAAAACCTAAACCACTCCTCCCCTGCTACGTGGAAGACAGGTTGGAATACTTGTAACTTCCTTAGATACAGTGGTTACTGAGGAAGCCGTGGGTCAAACCATTACAAACATGCTTTGTATCTTTCTGTGGCTGGCAGGAAATAAAATTCCAATGCATAATGGAAGACAACAGGCAGATCACATGTTTAGATGCCTTGGCTTAAGAATTTGTACCCACAATAAGTTGTGCTTTTAATTAGCTGTTAATGATATAATCCTTATGTATCAAGTCTGCCATGTTGGAATCATTGGTGTGTTTCCTGGGACAGTGGAGTTGTGCAGTGTCTGGCACAGGGCAGTGCAATCCTCTTGCATCTGTTTATTTCTCCAGGTATATTTGTTCTGGCAGATTTGACTATCTTAAAAGTAACTTTCAATTATATAATTATTAGATTATTTTACTAATGTTTTAGGTGAACACTGCAAATTACTTTCTTTGCCTAACACAGTGGATATAATCATTACTGATTTTACTTGTTACCCTGTTTGTATTCAGGAGACACAGGATTGTGGTTTTAATTTAAGCTTGTCATGCAGAAAAGTGAGACCCTGGAAAGTAAGAGTAGTTACTAATCTCATACACCTCAAAGTCAATATTTTTGTAAAAGCAGCTGTTGATTTTGAAAACAAATGTTGTTGAAGAACCACCAATTGATTTAATATTTCTGTCATGCCCAGTCCATCGATCTCCTTAAAGTGGAGGCTTGGCCTGGTCTGAGGGTAGGTCAGTTGTGTTACAGGGATTCTGCTCTCCAAACACACCCAGTCTTACAGCCTGTTCTGGCTTTTTTTCTGGTGGAAGAGAATGCAGAGATTTTCCTCAAACTCAAGTTTATTTCTTTGTTTTTTCCTCATTTTTGGGACATGTTTAAGTCATTATTTCTGAGATTAAATGTAAGATACCTTTATCACAAAGGATTACTAATTCATACTCCACATGATCCTGTCTTTAAAATTAAAAATTACCAAAGTAATTGATGAGTATGGAATAAAAGGAATAGATTATGAACATCAGACTAGCTTGGGAAAATTAATTCTTGAGCATGTTCCATGGTGTGTAGTTTCTTCAGAATGAAAGGAGGAGAGGGAAAATCACATCTTAAAACACTGAGTCTGCTGATAGGAATTATGGAAAATGGTTTTGGATTCAGCTTTAAAAGTGGAGTCTCATACATCTGTAGAGCAAAAATGTGAAAAATTAATTCACTGCTGAGCTGGAGTGTTTTTGCCGTGGGTAGACTCCTGCCACAGAGATTGCAGGTAGAAATTCACATGGATATTTTTGTGTTTTTTTCTATATTATAACCATTTAACAATAGATTTCAGTTATAGAAAACTGTCTTTAAAAAAGAAAGATGTGTTAAGCAACATAAAGGCTAAGAAATTCTGAGCAGACAGGATGGTGATGGTGCCCCATTAATAAATTTGAGAAATTAAAACTGAACTCCATGTATTCCAATTGTCTTGATGAAATCCCATGTGTTATACTAACACTGTGATTTTTATCACGTCAGCCAAAAATCATTCTCAGTGGGTTTTCAAACTGTTTCTCTGTGAATTTTTGAGCCACCAAGGACCTAAATCGGTTCATTGACTTGTTACAGGTGAATTACACAGTGAAGTTTTAAATTACTCACTAACCAGTAGCTGCAATTTGTGCAGCTTTTGAATTACTGTTGGGATTGAAGGCATTTTGTCATGGCATATGCATATTGTTGCTTGTTTTCCCCTCCTAAACACAAACTTAATATTATGTAAATAATTGAAGTATCAACTTACAAAATGCTTAAATTTGCTATTCAAAAATTAGTTGGGGTAACTGTGTACATCTGTATAGGGTGAAGAGCTCTATCAATTTTAATTTTTTTTGTCAAGTCCCAACACACAACATTGTTTGTGATGGCACAACTCGTGGCAAGAGTGTGAGGAGTTCTGATGGATGGAGGCTGACAATTCAACCTCAATATTCTATTCCTGTTATTAAGACCATGTTTTTTTCTGACCACTGTGGACTGTTTGGGGGGGTGGTGTGGTGTGAGGGCAGAAAAGGTGGAATTTTCCTCTGCCTAATTATTGTCCATTTCAGGGAAATTGTTTATTTGTTGCAGTAATCAAAGTTGGTCCTTGGAGTGGTTTTAGTGTCTTTTACCTTTTTTAAGACTCTCAGCTCTCGAGTCAGGCAAAGAAAAACAGAATTCCAAAGGTTCAGATAAAAGAATAATTAGAAGTTTTCTGTTGATTGAGAATTTTGATTTAAAGTAGTGGCGTTAAATGCTAATCTTAATAAAAAAGGCAAAACAATGAAAAAAATTCTATATGGATGATTGGATTTTTTTGAATCCTTTTATATCTATATTTTTGTCTGTCCATGCGTTTTAATTACCATTTCTCCTCTGAAGTCCTAATATTTTACAAAGGTTTTATCTCTGTTATTGAGTCTAATCTAGTTGTTTTACAAATAGCATGTCATTTAGTGGCTAACTCATTTTTTCCTATGTAGTCTGAGTGGTATCAAGAATGTTTATTGAAAGTTATTATTTCTCTCAGAAAGATTTTAGAATGTTTTCTTTTTATTTTCTTTTGCAAACTGTTTGAAGGAGGCAAAGGGCTTCTGTCTTTGCAGACTGTAATTCCTTTTCAAATTCAGGTAGTAAATTACAATTATGATGCAACCCCATAATTTTCACCTTATTGTTATTCAGTGTTGTTGCAATCCTTTTAAGTTGACTGAAGTGATTTTTTTTTTCCCCCTCAAGCATTCCTTCTGTTGAGCACTTTTTTCTTCGCTTTACATACTTTCACAGTTTATTTTCAGTTTTCACTTATTGCCTCTGAGTTTTGTCAAGGTCAGTTTTATTAGCTTTTCATCTCTCTCATGCCATTAACAGTGGCATCCTCACCCAGCACAAAAACATAAAATTTCAAAGGAATTTTTGTTTTGCATCTGAACAAGTGTTAAGGCTGCAGTGAACAGGGAAGAGAAATTCCCAGCAAGAATCCCTGAGTTAGAGGGTATCAGCCAGAGTTGATAGCAGGGTCTGTTCCTCTTTGTACAAACCAGTTGCTCAGTAGGATGTGACCTGAACAGTACAGGCTGGAAGGTGTATGTGGGGCTGGTGTTGAGTTGTGAGTTTTTTCCTTCCCCTTTCATACCCTCTAGCAGAGAAATGTGTTGCTGCTCCTTGCAGTTCTTTTCCGTGAAAGTTGTAATTCCAATGAATGTGTCATCTGTTTATGCAAAAATGTCTATCTCCAAGTGCCTGCTGTCTTTCTAATTATTACTTTGATTATCTTTCAGGATTGCTAAGCTTAAGTTCTGCTCTCTCTTTTCCATGACCTGAGATTTGGTGTTTTTTTGGTTTTTTTAATTACGGAACAGTTGAAGTATTTCTCACCCAGGCTATATTTAAAGTTTTACGTAGATTGCCATGCAAAGATATTTCATCAGTTTGATTCATGTGCACTTTGTTATATTCTGTTCAGATAATCCTAGAAATACTGCAAATGCTTTTTGTGGGTATTTCCAGTGTTTTTGAAATCTTAGGATTTTCATTTAAATTCTCTAGCTTTGTGTTTTAATTCAAATCACAGAGACATCTATTCCAGGTTAATTCTCACAATTTTGTATATTCGTTCTCCCTGTACTATTTTGTTTGGAAGATTTTTTTTTAATTAGCTATATTAATCTAGTAACCTGCTTTTTAGGTTAAATAAAACCGCATTTGCAACAAATGATGTATGGAGAGAGAGTGACATGAAAGCCTGAACTGTCGGACAAGAAGCGGTTGTTTTCTTTTAAAAAGCTGAATTTTGATAAGAAACCAGGGTTGTATTAAAAGCTCTGAGAATCACTGTCTGTCTTAGGGTAACCAGTTTCCTCAAACACAGTGTGGTGTTCCTTAAGCACATACTGCAGTGCTTTGGTATTTCCAGTTAGTGCTTTGCACAAGAGCTGACAAGTCCATCTGTTGTCACAACCTCCTACATTTTTTGTGTGATCTTGCAAGGACAGACTGGAGTAAATCTTGTTGATGCTAATACGGTGTCCTGGAGTTTCATGACAGAAAAGGGCTGAAAATGAAAGACCTCATTTTCTGAGTGTTCTTTCACTTCCTATCAGGATTTTCCTCGAATGCATGTGGGGATGTCAGCAAGGTATGACATGCTGTTGCTGTGTATGATTACCTTGCCATGTGAAGTTCAGCTGCCCACAAAGAGGCCAGTTACCTTCTGGAGTCTGGGTATTACTTTTAAGAGGGAATAATTGGAAAAATCAGTTGAATTTTTAGAACAATTTAGTTAAAATTAATAGCGACTGGAGGTACTGATTTTGAATTGTGTGACTTAGACCTGGAGCACTTTAGAATATCTGATTTTGGTTATGGAAGCTCAGCAGTTTACGTAATTCCTGTTCCTGTACTCACACTTCGGGCTTCAAAAAGTTATTTCCAAAAGTTTTAGTATGCTCAGTTCCTGTTAATTTTGAAATATGAGTATGCAACACCCTCTGGAAGTCAGGACCCATAAAATACAGAATCTTTAGGAATAGACTCTGACCCATGTCATGCAAATCTGTGTTTATGTAGCAGTGGAAAAGTGAGATTGTGTCCTTTATGATGTGAGCTTTATTTCTTTAACTGGACTTCCAGACTGAAAAGGAGTGTTTATCTTTCAAATATGTGTTAGTACACTGAAATTCAAACAACAATACCAGTAAAATGCATGTAATTAGAAAGGTAAATAAAACCTATTTTACCACTGTGCAGTACTACCTGTGTCAGGTTTGGTTGTTCTTTTTTTTTACATTCTCCAAGTAACATGATCTGCTTTAAAACCCTCCTCTGCTTTTCTTTCCCTGCTGTTAAAGCACACAATAGTTGTGAGGAAGAAATGGATGTAAGGAACTGACTCATTGAACTCTCAAACACTTTTTGTCAATAAAACAAAAATCATATCCTTCTCCTCTCACTTTCCTTGCCCTTCCAGTGCTATGAGCTGGCAGCTGGCCTTGAGTGACATCCTACAACATCAGTTGGAAAACTACAATAATAATAGTTGGGGGGAAAAAATGTGCCCCTCAGTTTAACCAGAGGACATTCAATGTCTTTTCTTTTCCAGGGAAAGAGGATTTAAACAAACTTTCCATAAGATTTGTTGGATGTGTATTTCACAGTAACCACCATGAAGTTCATTGCATTTAAGGAGACGATGAAGCCAAGATGAAAAGATATAAATTCATGAAGGCTCAGCTTCACAGCTGGTGCATAATCCTTTCTGTTGTCGCTGGTGCCCTGGCCCCGGCACCCAGCAGAACAAAGGGAGCTGAATTGGAAATGGTGGGAGCTGGGGAGCCTTTCCTGGCAGCACATCCCATGGCCATAGGCCTTGTCAGGGCGCAGTGTGATACCCTTTATTCCGCGTGACAGATGCGAGGTGGGTTCTGCGAGGGGGAAGTCATTACTGGCGTGAGGGCAGTGTCAGATCAAAAGTAACCAGTGATCAAACAAGGTAAAGGGCTGCGGAAAACAGGCTTTCTGTCTGCCCTCAGCACCTGCCGCACCACTGGGGGGAACAGCCCCAGTGTCAGGGCGCTGATTCCTTTTGATGCACAGTGAATGAGGGGAGATGCAGACTGAAGTGGAGAGGGAAGAGTTTTATTTCCCGTCTCTTCAGGGCACTTGGAGGTGCTTTGCTTATGTAATGCTCCCATGGACTTTGCAGCTGAAAAAGCCTCCAGAAGACAGACCCCTGTCTGAACCAAGACAGCTTGGGGTTCCTATTTGTAGCCCAGTCTCACTGCTGAATTCTTCGAGTGGTGTTGCAATTTGATGACTGAGGATAAAACATGAAATTAATATTATAATAGTATATTATTAATATATTTTCTTGAAGAAAATTATGCATTGTTACAATTTTTTGTGGAGGCTGTTTAATGATTTTTGTTTGTTTGTTTCAATGCACTCATTAAGGCATTAGGCTCAGTTTCTGCGTTCATTTCAAAATGTCTTAATTCTATCAAAAATTGTTTAAACAGACCTAGAAGTGTGTGGTGCAAGTACTCATGTAATTTTTTTTATGTGGAGACTTTTATTATAATTCAGAACACAAAGTCTAGTTACCTATAAAGTACAAATAAGTGATTACCTATTAAAATTTCAAATGTGATAATATTTTGCCATACTTAGTGTTTCACAGGTAGTGTTCTACTTGTGAAATACTTACCCATCTATATGCATACCTGTGTAATACCTAAGTAACTTTGTACCTGTGCTGTTTTTTCATGGTGTTTGATGACATAATTCAGTAAATTAATGTATTTTATTAAGCAAATTTACTGGTACTTGAGATAACTTCCTCATTTCTATGTATTTTTTACTGTGTTAAGTGTATTTTGCAATTCCTTTTGTTATGGGTGGCCTACTTTATGCAGCAAATGTGTTAACAAAAAATTATTAGTCATAGTTGTGACATTTCAATTATAAATTTATTTTTTCTGGACTCAAAATATCAACATACATCTTGTAGAGTGTATATTGGGAAAACCTTTAATGAACTACTAGAAATTATTTTATAGTGTAACAAGGACATAGTTGTTGTGTAGCCATGATCTAAGTTTTTAATGTATTTTAGAAGAGATCGCCTTCCCTTCCTCCTTTCCTTCTCTTTTCCCCATGGAATCATTGAATAGTTTGGTTTGGAAGAGAGCCCAGAGGTCCTGGTTCCAAACACCTGCCATGGGCAGGGACATCTTTCCAGCAGACCATGTTACCCATCCAGCCTGGCCCCGAAGACCTCTAGGAATGGGGCGTCCACAACTTTTCTGGGAAACCTATTCCAGTGCCTCACCACCCTCCCCGTAGAGAATTTCTTCCTACTACCTAACCCAAACATACCTTCTTTCAGTTTGAAGCCATTCCTCCTTGCCTTGTCCCTCTATGCCCTTGTAAAAAGCCACTCCCCATCTTTCTTGTAGCCCCTCTTAGGTACTGGAAGGCCTTTGATAAGTCACTTCAAAGCTTTCTCTTCTCTAGGCCGAGTAATCCCGATTTTCTCAGCCTTTTGTCATATATGAGGTGCTCCATCCCTCTGATCATTTTTGTGTTTCTCCACTGGACTGTCCTTCCTGTGTTGGGATCCCAGAGCTGGGTGGAGCATCCAGGTGAGGTCTCAGAAGAGCACAGAGTGTTTTTGTCGTAATGGATGTGTGTTGTGGTGGTTTCTCTTAAATATAGCAGTGTGACTGTGTGCCAGATACTTGAGAGAGTTAAAGGGTCCATTATTCTCTCCTTAATTTAAAAAATAATTGAAAAATACTCCAGCAGTTTTATTGTATTTTGCCAAGTTTTACACAGTGCAGTATTGACTAAGCAAAATTGAAATGTCTGTGCAGCTCTCTAATATCTGCACTGTTGCTGTGCACAAAACCCAACTTGGTTCATTCTGTACTTTTGTGACAGGCCTTTTGTTCTTCATTGTGTAATAGTTCAGCTTTCATGCAACTTCTCAAGCTTTTCTCTTACATTTTTGATCTAAGAGCCTTCCATTTCAAGTAACCATGTAATATAAAATCAAGTAATATTCACATATACAATAATTGCAGTCAGTGACCAGTATTTGAATATCTTCTGGAGAAAATCATATTCAGTTTGTTTTGGTTTTTTCATCTCCAAGCTGAAGAAAAGTAACTACAAATCCGCCAAGAAAGAAAATTTAAAATACAATTTTTTATTCAAAGAGAAAGTCATATATGGTTTTCATCCTGTTATAATCTAGAGAAATGGGTATGAATTTACTATGCGTGTGTGACTTCTTTACTTTGTTATTTCTATTATTAAATGAAATGGCACTTTTAAGATTCCTGTGAGCAGTAAAGTATAATACACTTCAGCTGCAGTGCCATCTGAGTCCTCACAGTAATAATCACTTGGACCTAAGAATTTAAAACTCTGTTACCTTTTGCCTCTGGTTTTTGTTCCCTAACAGATTTATCATTTAACATACAGGTGTTAGGTTCAGATGACATGTTTCTCTTCTGAAAGATAAAAGTTTCAGCTGGCAAAAAGTAAAACCCTAGCCACAACAAAAATGTCTTCCTAAATTTGCTCTGGATTTGCAAACTTTTGAAAAAAAAAACTTGTGCAAGACACATCTGAAGGAGGTGGGCTCTTTGTCTTTTATTGATTTTAATTTTTTCTTTGCATCTGTATAGACTCTACTAAGGCTACCTAGTGTGTTATACTCATTTTGTAAGTTTTGGAGCTCTAGCTTTAGGCTCAAATTAAAAAAAACCCAAAAAAACCAACAACCAGGCACCAAAAAACAGGCTCTGGGAATTGCCCAGATTTTAGAAATACAGCAACTTTCTGTGTTGGGCTAGTTTTGTTTACCTAGAGTTACTTCTTGTTAAGCGTGCCATAATTTTAGAGGTAGCTTTCAGTAGGAATTGAGGTTTCTCTCTCATATTAGCAGATTATTCTAAATTGTTGTTCCACCTCACTCCATCTGTGCGTTTTGGTTTTCTTATTTTTTCTTGTGAAAAGTGTGCTTTTTACCAGTAATGTGATCTGTACATCTGCTTTTTAATGCACAGTATATTACATATTGTTCTTACATGCCTGTTCAACTTATATCTAGAGCCATAATGACTTGTGATGGTAAATGCCTAATTAGTTGCAGGGAATAGGGAACTCCCCAGGCTTTATGTTCTGCATACTGACTCCTTCTATATTGGTTTCAAATTCAAATGCCTTCCTCCTTTCTTCATGATTATTTCTCCCTTATCGAGAAAGTCAAAATGGAGTCTTCCTCCTCTTGCAACTTCCTTTTTTAAAAATTCTGAATGTGTAAAGAATTTTGTTTGTTTATATTCACTTTAATGTTGGATCACATTTTTCCACTACAAAGCTGAATAACTCTTTGCAGTGTTGAAATAGAAGTTCTGAATGAGTCTCAGCAGGAACAGTGAAATCCTCTGAGCATCTCTGGGAAGTCAGCTTAAGAGAAATTTGGGTAGATGTAAAGCTGAGAAAAATACGACTAAGTACATATAAATACCTCAAATGCAGGTTGTCAGAGGATGGTGCCAGGCTCTTTTCACTGGTTCCAAGTGACAGGACGAGGAGCAATGGCCATAAACTAAAACGCAAGAAGTTCCACCTCAGCATGAGGACAAACTTCTTTACCTTGCGGGTGGCAGAGCCATAAACTAAAATACAAGAAGTTCCACCTCAACATGAGGACAAACTTCTTTACCATGCAGGTGGCAGAGCACTGGCACAGCTGCCCAGGGGGGTGGCGGAGTCTCCCTTCTGAAGACATTCCAAATTGGCCTTTTTAACTAATTTAAGTCAAATCTTTCTGCTCATTGAAAATGAGCAAATGAACAAGGAGCCCTCCATGACCACCCGAGTCCCAGAATAATGGTTCCTTATTTTTACTGAGATCTAATTAGAGAGGAAGATATCAAATTAAATATGTTTTAGCTGACGCAGTGTGGGAGAAGAGGATATGGAAGAGGAAGGTAGATTTAGAACAGTGAATGAAAATACGTCTCCAAATATATCTAATGTATTAGGAAAATCACAAGACAAGTAACTGTTGAAATATGTACTAAATATAAGGTAGAAATAACTGTATTCTGAAGTTTGCAGTTCTGAATCAGAGCCATCTAATGGTAATGATACCATTAATACATTAAAGATTTTTTTGAAGACGGTGATTAGCTCTTAATGAGGTATAAGGCTTGTTTATACCACTTACTGTGCAAGAGCATTGCTGTGGTAGAGGATCACTGGCAACTGAAAGGAGTCAAATGGTCATTCTGTTCTACACCAGTTGACTGCATAGCACAAAACTTGCCATAATGTCATTTGTATGTTATGTGTGGTCTTAATCTGGCATTGGTATGTGTGCAGCCATCCATCAGTAATATAAATTATTTTACTTACTAAATGAATTCAGAGTTACTTTGCATACTGACGTGTTTAATTCTGTAGTCTTTTGAAAATGGTATGGGGTGCTTCCCCATAGGGATTCACTCTACAGTCTCTAACTCTTTGGAGCTATCTGGTAAATACATCACAGTTTGAGAGAGAAATTTAAGGTGTTAATTTGGGCAGAATCATTACTTTGGATGTCTTGAGAAATGTTCTGTGCCCACTGGGTTTGCCTTTATTCATAAGGCTTCTCCTTAAATGTAAAATTATGATCTTGCTTCCAGGATCAGTTTTCTCCTTTTAGCAAGAGCCAAAGCATATCCTGTGCCCGCTGTCGCCGAGTGAATGCTGAGTCCATGAGGTGCTCATGTCAATGAGCACTCTGTGATAGTGATACAACTCATTTTATGAACAAGATAGATTTGTGTCACAGGACACTGTGACACTGTTTGTTAAAGCTCAGTTCCAGAATGAGTGGTAATACGTTGTCATGTGTTTTGGAGTACTTGAGGGCATTATTCAGCATAGGCTCCAGCTCCAATCCTGTGTAGTATCCTACTGATTTTAGTGGGGTTTTTTATGCTGGAGATTTTTGCTGGATGTTTCAGTTTGTTTTGTTTTGGTATGATTATTGTTTACTTTTGTTTTGGTATGATTTTTGTTTAGTTTAGTTTGGGCTTTTGTCTGTGTGTTCGATTTGTTTGTGTTTTTTTTCTCTCTCCATAAAGCCACTAAGCTGGCACAGTGTCCTTTCCTCATCATTGCTGTAGTGCATTGGCACAAGGTATGGTCTTGTAATGGAGGACAGAGCTTACTGTTACATATTCCAAGCTACTAAAAGAAATCCCCATGGAATTTTAAATCTGTCAAACATACCTTTTCAGTTTGGCAGGTCAGAAATACTGCAAATATTAAAATGAAGATCTCTTTGATCTGCAAGCATATCTTTTTGATATGCCAGCTATTTGTGTACTGACTGATGTTAACACACCTCTGTTTCAGGTACAGGGTATAGGATGTGTGTAACTGATGAAACTGTGTTATAGTGAGATGTATCCCTGTAATTCCCTCGGTGGTGTGTGCAGCCTGTACATGTTTCTAAGGATTCGATTAAAATGATTGCACTAACATAATTTCAGTAGATTTAAAAGGGCTATTAAACCACGTGTTTTGCTAGCAGTAGTAGCTTGCAGCACAAGGAAGGGATTTACAAGTGCAGAAAAGGGCTGCAAACTGACCGTAGGGACTGCACTGCAACATCTCTCAATCCTTCTCAAGCATTCTGTACTTCAGTGAATAAAACAACTCTGCATTTTTGAGTACTCTCTGCTCAGTTGGCGGGGTATCTGTTTGCAAGAAGGTGTCGTTTAGGCACTAAGATAAGACCCTCGAGATGTACCAAAGTGTTGAGTACTGCTTCAGTTTCCTATCCGTGTGCCAGAGTGCGGAGAATGAGAGGAGGGGAGGGGTGGGAAAGAGCAAAGCTTGGATGTTTTCCAAGGCCCCAGTGCCGGTGTATGAGGAGTTGTAATTACAGGCTGCGAGGCTGACTTTTATTGGGCAGGCTTTTCTGGTGGACCTGGAGCCCCCCTCCGTCCCTTCCCTTCCCTTTGCAGGTGGGATCTGGCTCTCGGAGCCATTGCCTGACATTCTCAGCCGTGGCTCGCTGGGACCTCGGCCCGGGGCTCACATGCTGCCAGCTGGAGCAGAGTGACAAATGGGAGCAGATGACAAAACAGACTTGCATAGTAAGAGAGGGGAAGAAGAAAAGGAAAAACAAAAGGTAGGAATAAGAAAGAGAATGGAAGTTGTAGGGGAAAAAAGGGATGGTGAAGAAATGGAATGCTGAGCTCTAGGAAGTTGTGTTTGTATGGGAGGAACTTTTGTTGTTGCAACAAGAAACACAGTGGCGTTTGCATCTAATATTTGATTTTACAGTGGTAGTGTGCTTTGTAATGACAAAACAATTTTCAGGATGATGAAATCTGAGGGTCAGTCAGTCGTATTCCTTGTCAAGGCCATGTGGTTGTTGATCCTATTGTAATAGTTTTGCTGGGTGGCTTGTCATTTTCCACTTTGGAAAGTTTCTTCAGACATTTGCTTTCATCTTTCTTAATTGTATAAGCTGTATCTTCTGAGGGGGCAAAATCCTCAATAATTTAGAGATGCCCATAACTTTCCAAACAGATACTAATGAACATCACAAGAAATTATGAAAAAATACGGAAAGAAATTTAAATTATAATCGAGAGTAATGGGTATGAAAATTACTTGAAAGAGATTCGGCACTTGATGTGCCAACACCTTCTAAGTTACTTGGGTTTTGTGCTATGTTTCAGTCTTTGTTTACTGTTCTGAAGGAAAGGATGCCTCTGGTTTTTTAGATGAGATTTTTCACACAACAAAACCTCATTGTGGTTAATTATGCTGCTGATTCTTCTTGATCTGTCCAAATTGTGTAGTATATAAAATTCTAATGCTAATTATTCAAGTCAGAATTTTTCCATAAATTTCAAATTTGAGTATGGATCTCATCTAATTAACTTTGATTCCTAAGATGAGTAACCTGCTACAATTTGGCATAAAATATATATTTTTTTATTTTATTATTTTACATGCAGAAGCATTTCCAATTTCTCATTGTTTGAGCATGATAAATAACAGGTCAGACATGTGCTGTCTGCATTTGAACATGGTGTGTTTTGTCCCTTTTATATTTAAGACTGTTCTGTCATATTGGTTGCAACATGAACTGGGTTTATGGCATGAAACCATAATAAATGTGGAAGAATTTAAAGTATAAGTATTTATGTAAACTTCCAAAGTGTAAAAGGCAGGAGGTATTAAATAAGATAAGTAGCAAATAAAATAAGTGCCGTGTGTAACCTGAATAATTTAGTTACGCTTTTAACTTTAATACATGATGGATGCAGTCGGTGTGTTCTTTGGCAGTACTGAGACACCTTCCCTCCTCATCTGAATTTGTGAGCCCAAATGTAAATGTTTAATGGTTTAAGAAAACTGAAAGCAGCTAATGTAGATAAGTGTGTGGCTTTTTCTCGTCCACTATCTGATTTTCTGAACCAGGCTTGATGACCAGTCATCTGGTTAGTCTTGGCGCTGCTAAAACATAATTAAAGAAGATTTAAGGGATTGACTGAGAAGGGCAAAACACCAAGTTGCAACATGAAGATGGCTGGGAATGTAGAAATCACTAATTTTAAATTTACTTTGACCATGAGTTGTAGTAGCATAAGGAACAGAAAAATCCTTTTGCAACTAGGACTGTTAAAAAAAAAATTAAATTATTTGTGCGTGGGAGATCTGTATAATATGGAAAATGAATTTTTAAAAGATGATTTTCTCATTGGATTCAGTTAAATCTAATACTTTGTTTTCCTCATCCATCTAATCTGTTTTTTCTTTCTTTAAAAAATTGACTATTTACAATAAAGTAAAATGATGGAACACCAGTCTAAGAGCACTACAGTTACTTCCAGTGTTCGAGTTTCTGCTGCCTCACAAATTACTGGCTCATCACCTAATGAATATTTTTAATTACTATTCCAAACCAGTACCAGTCATTTTTGTACTGTCAGAAAAGCTTTTGTAGGAGTTAGCAGTGAAAACATGACCAAAACATGTTGTTTGTTTCTGAGCTGTGATTTATCAAGAGAGGGTTGGAGCAGGTTCTTAGATTACAGCCTTATATCACGTACTGTACATTCATTTTCATACCACTGGATTATCGTGGTGCTTCTTACTTTCGTGGTATCTGTGTGGATTGTTTGTCAAAATGAAGAAAATCCAAGGAAACATTTCCTGTGGTGGTGATGCCTCCCTTCCTGCTGCTGTTTTTGTGACAGACAGTGCTTTTTCTTGGACATGTTTGCGAGGTCTCTCTTGGCATGTTGTTCACTCACGATGATTTGATCCTCATCCCCCGAGTTTTGCTCTCATTATCTTTCTGTAGTTTTAATATTTAACTTGAATGTAATAGAAATATGTAAACAGGTACAGTAGTTAGGATATTTTCCCTTCTGTTTCCCTGGGACTTGTATCAGCCCTGTGTATCCACTCCATATATTTTTGTTCTTCTGTAACTAATCCACACTTAAACAGCTGTGGATGTGTCTAACAAGGACCCAGCTTTTCCTTTGCAGTTCTGGTAAGTCCAGTGCACATAACTCACTTCAAGGGAGAAATGTTTGCTTTGTTTATTAATAACCCACCAGAAATACCTACAAAGTAAAAAATTAAATCCTTAAAAAGGGATGTATATTACTGCCTTTGTTATATTTACTAGCTCAGAAATGGTAGTTTCAAGTTGAATGCTAAAAATGTTAACAGAAAGTAAAGCTATAATGGATAGAAATGTCCTGTGTCCACTTTTCCAGTGTGCTTTCTGTGTTTTGAACTTCTTTTTGGAGACTGTTAACTATTTAAAAAATTAATATTTTTATTAAACCTCTTAATTGTGGTCTTTTAGCTTCAAGCTTTTATTTAAAAATATGATGTTCTTAATTTTCAATTTTAAATAGAAAATGATTTTTATTTATAAGTCAAGAAAATACTATTCTAATCACTTGTTATTTTGTGTGGGTTTTTTTGTGTTTGTGAATGGACCCTAAAAGTTTAGTTAATTTTATTGAGCTGCTTTTCTTTAAAAATTTAAATGAGTTATTTTACAACTAATACATTTTATTTGAATGTCCTTTTACCTACACCATAATATTCTGTTTAATTTTTCCTTTTTTATTTTTTTGTTACTTTATTGAATTCATTAATGCTGTTGTGCTTACTGAGCTTCCTCAGGCACAAAAAGAACTTGCAGTTTATGCCAGCCCAGTCTGACAATGTGCATATGTCAAAAACTCAAGAATTTGTTTGTTTTTAATTGCAATGCTGGAGATAAATGAGAAGATACTCTTTGCTCATTGCACTTACTGCTCCTTCTGTGAAGTGGGTAAGATGAAAATTACAGTGTTAGAATCTGTGTATTTTAATACCAGTGAGCATTGACTGGTGTTCAAAGTACTGGTGTGTCTGACAGTGTCTGTTCAGCAGAGTGTTGTTCTGGTTTTTGGAAAGGAAGGAAGGAAAGAAAGAAAGAAGGAAGGAAAGAAAGAAGGAAGGAAAGAAAGAAGGAAGAAAAGAAAGAAGGAAGGAAAGAAAGAAGGAAGGAAGGAAAGGAAGGAAGGAAGAAAGAAAGGAAGGTAGAAAGAAGGAAAGAAGGAAAGGAAAGAAGGAAAGGAAAGAGAAAGGAAGGAAAGGAAGGAAGGAAAGGAAGGAAAGAAAGGAAGGAAGGAAAGAAAGGAAGGAAAGAAAGGAAGGAAAGAAAGGAAGGAAAGAAAGGAAGGAAAGAAAGGAAAGAAAAAGAAGGAAGGAAGAAGAAGAAAGAAAGAAAGGAAGATTATATGTATATTGCTATTAACACTCTATCTACAATACATGCGGTAAAATCTAAAAAAGAAAGTAAAAATACTCTTTTGTTTCCTAATATTTTCTATATGTGTGCATTTAAATACAGAATTTAAGAACCTTTGTTTCATGACACATCAGTGTGCCAGTGATTTCGCCTAACAGAAAATTTTTCTTTTTTATACAGTTAAATGTATAATTAAGTGTAAAAACTAATACAAATGTTTGTAGAGAAAATATTTGTCATTTACAGATGCAGATTAATTTAATTTCTAATTTCTAAGTGTTACATAGTGTTTTTTAAAGACAGGGAAGACCCTCTGCATGCCTCATTGTGAATGTATTATTGGTTTCTGATCAGCTGTATGTTCAGTACAGGCAGGCACATGAGGAGGGTTTATACCTTAATTTCAGCCTTTGTGCATGTGGCAAATTCTGAGAAACAGAGGATTTGTAGATTAATGCAGAGACTTCACATTTAATTCCTAATAAATTATTGTAAATAAAAAATTTAGGAATAAGTGCAAGTTGTATGTTCATGTATGCACATAATTTAATTAACTGCTGTGAGGGTTTATATTTCCTTCTAAATTCAAGACAAGGTATTCAGTACTCCTTCTCAGTGAGCTGTTTCTTAATCGTAGTAGATTGCATGTGTAAAAGAGAAAATATTTTTAAATTAATGGGAAGAGTATTTTTTAAATAATAAAAAAATCCCCTTTGAATAAGAAGTGCAGCTAATTAGTGTGTACTACTATTCAGTTAGTATTAAATGGTGTTTTTTCTTTAAAAATTGCTCCCAGTTATTCTGAACACTAATAGAATAGAAAAATAATAATAGGAGCTTAATAAATTTGATTCTGTTCCTGACATTTGTATGTGATTAGCCATTATGTGCTTGTTCTTAAGAATTCTAATTAAATGTATAATAAATGCAATCCATTAAAAGAAATGTAGTTTTAATTGTTATCACAATGCTGTGGCCCTGTAGAATATTGTCATTGCACTTTGAAATCACGGAGGTGGTTTACTACTGACTGTACACACTGTTTTTACACCATTTGCTTGTTAACAGGGTCTGTTCTCTACTGTTTATTAATTTACATGGGAGTATTTATGAAGCATTAAAAAATAATGCATGCCATGTCAGGTTGATGTTTGATGGCTTTGTATTAGAAGTCAGCTGTTTGTGCTGAACCATCCAGTGTAAAATGTGAAATCTGTATCCCTGCAAACCGTTTAATGCTCGTTATTTAGCACCATCATTGTTTTGAATAATGGTTGAGGTGTATTAATGAGAGAAATGGTGTCATGATACCTTGAGTGGCTTCATATGTCTTGAGGTCATTAACAATGAAAGTCTGCTGTTTGCACCATTTTTTTCTCCTCTATATGTAATATGTGGTGGTTTTGTTAAAAGACAAGCTGTCTTACTGCTGTGAACATTCAGGTACTGCCTTTTTGCTTTTTTTTGGGTCTTCCTTTCCCTTTTGTTCTGCAGTGTAGGTATCATCTGCCTTCAGGTTCACTATCTTGTGAAGGTTATTTAAGAGATATATTTACATTTGTTTAGGTAAAAGTGATTCATTGTAGTTGAAATGAACCAATTAATTCTAAAGGTCAGGCTGTCCAGAATAAAACACATGATTATGTGATTATTTTATAGTAGATTTTTGTATATTTGGAGTTTTGTTTGAGCAAGGCCTTTTTGAAAACTTGTCTTCTTGGCTGGTTTTACACTGCATGATCCTTGTAGTTCTGGGAGAGAGTGGCTCCATTTGCTCTATTTATAGCTCAAATAAAACAAAACAGATTGCCACCTTGCTATTCACCGTTCTTATCTCTGCATATGGATAATAATAAATCCAGAGAAAAAAGAAAAAAAATGCATAAAAGAAAGCACCTCATCACAAGAAAAAGGCTCCTTTTTGAAGAGGGACTAATCAAATGACACTGATGAAAAGAGGTCTTTGAATCTTCATTATCTGATGTAGATGGCTGAGCTCTCGAATTCTGTACTTACAAGTCACATTTTTCAGTGCAGTTTGTCAAACTAGAATGTGATTAATCTATCTGTCATTCTGAATTGATATCAGGGAGCTTGTCAGAGTGTACATAATGATGTATGACTTTGTCAGCTTTTGATAGTAATATTATATTTACAACTAACAAAATTTAAGCATGCATCATGTTGACCTTGAAATGAGCTTACTCTGTTCCCTTGATTTGTGGAAACACGTGGCTCTTCATAGAAAGACAAACCCGGGCTTTGCTGGGAAAATGGAGCTCATTTTTGCTTTTTGCACTCATTAATTAAGAATCCTTTTTGTTGCGTGCCAGCTCATGTGCTAACACTGTGTTTGAATTTTTGTTTGTTTTGTTTGTTTGTTTGTTTTGTTGGTTTTGGGGTTTGTTTGCTTTGTTTTTTCGCCTTTCGTTGCTGCCTTTGTGCAGGTATCTCTTGAAAGACATAAAAATACCTCAACATGTCATTTAAATTTTCAAATACTCTGTAACATATCGAAATAGTATTGTACAATTTGTATCAGACAGTCGAGTTCTTGTAACAAGGTTAGTCCGGAAGAAAAGTGGGAAATACATACATTTGACCTGGAAGTTACAGTGGGGTTTCTTTCTTCATTGCCAGCAGGAGTTGGCTGAAATCCTGTAGAATGTCAAGGCAGAGGAAGCGTCTCTTCCTTCTCTGTGATAAGCTTTTCTAGATACTGTAACACTGGAGTTTTCCAAATAGGACAAGCTTTCCTTGTAGTCGTGAGTAAATCACTGCACTCCTTTGTTCATGGATTTCCCTGTTGGCACAATATTCCCAATAAGGGCTACCTCATAAACTGCTGGAAGAGCAGTTTGTGTTCTCAGCCTCCTTTTAGACTGAGAGTTAAACCTCGTGGAAGGTGTTATGTGAACTGTTCAAGTCTAACCCTTGAAAATGTATCCTAATAGATGCTAAGCTGTGTGCTGAAGGGTTTGGCCGTGAGTAACACAAAGGGACAAGAACCTACTCGTGCAGTGTCAGGATTGATTCACAATATATAGCATGGAGGGAATCCTGCCAGAAATGGGCTTGTGAAGAAAGTCAACAAGCCACTGATAATGTTTTAACAACTGACGTTTTTAATGTTGTTTGAGTGTACAGAATGGTGGATAAAGTTCTTTTTGCAAAGTCATTTCTTTATCTTCCCAGAATACCCTGCAAGCTCAGGGGGCCAGGGAAAGATTGTGACATCATGTTACCTGAACCCCCCTCCTGCTGAATGTAAATCCCCTTACTCCCATTGGCCCAGAGCCAGACTCCCGTCTTGTCTCTTACTGGGGGGTTTGAATCCCTCCAAAGTCCATATAAGCCCCTGACCACGAATAAACTTCCTCTTTGTTCCTCTCCCACTCCTCGTGGTTCCTGTGTGTCCTTCTCTGGGGCTCTCAGTGACCACATGGTAAGGGAAGGCAGGGAGCACATTTTCTCCTAGGTTATGGAATAACTTCCAGGACCAGGAGAATCATACCATTGCAGATTGCATCCTTACAACAAACAGCACCAATGAGGCATAAAGAATCCCCACAGGATCAATGCAGGTCCTACAATTGTCTGTCCTAAGATTGCCTAGACTGGAGTGGACCTGCAGTGGTGACCCACTCCAGCCTCCTGGTCAGAGCAGGTTGTTAAGGTCTTGTTTGGGTGAGTTTGGAGCATCTGCCAGGATGGAGATTCCACAGCACTCCAGGCAACCTGCCCTGGGGTCTGACCATCCTCATGCTGGTGTACTTCTGCTAGCACAGCCTGTTACTTGTTCCAGTGAGGAAAATGCTTGGAATATCCACTCATCCGTTGTGTAGCACTACTTCATTTCATGTGAAGATGGATAAGTTACAGTCAGATAGTAAATCTTGTAAGTTGACTGATACTCTGAAGATAGAAAATAATCTGGAAAACCAAAAGAGTGAGTTTTATTTTGATGCCAGAGGGTTTTTTTTATTTTTTGGTTTTTACATTTTACAGATTTGAGGAATACAGTAGCTGTAGCAAAGGCAGATTTGGTGCGTTAATATTTCTAGGAGCTTAAGTTTAATGTGACCTCTATCACATATCCATAGCTTGAATTCTCTGAGTTATTTAGTCTTGCTTACAAGGTAAAACGCTAAAGAATATCAGAAGGTTGCCACAGGACACATAAACAGGGGCAGAGTGACCCAGTAGTCAGAGCACTGGAAGAGCTCCAGAAGTCCTCCATGTGCCGAGGAAGATGAAGATGAAGAACAGGGGGTACCAGGCACCCCTTAGCCTCAAATCAGAGGGTTGGGACTGGGACGGGACAGGGGCAGACTGGGAGAAGTGTAAAATAATGATTGGATAGACAGTATTATAAAAACCATAGAAATTAGAGTTTGGGCCCGTGTCAATGTATTCCTGGACGAGCCTGGCTCGTTAAAGTGACTGCTCACTTATCTATCTCCTACAAAATTGGCTTGGAGTCTTTTTCACAGACTTTTGCAGACAACAATTTCAGCCAGATTTTATGTGTGAGGCACAAAGAGCTCTACGTATCAGAGATGAAATAATTTTTAACAAGAATGAGAAACTAAACTTTTTACATGCTTTCAAATATTAACCTTTATTTGTCTATAAAATAATTATATTAAGAAATATTTTAAGGAAGGAATAGAGATAAATAGATTGGAAAAGACCAGCTGGAAGTTGGAAGATTGTCAGTTTCTGTTCTGTGGTGTGTTGTAGTCATGGAATTGTGTCTGCACAATTCATCTTTTTTAGAAGATGAAGCTCTTTTTAGGGGCAATAGCTGGTTTCCTATACATAAAATTAATTGGACTGTGTTGCTAATTTGCTGTATGACTTTTCAGGAGGAGAAACAACATTTCTGATGGAGGAAAAGGTCGATACTCTCTTTGTGTTCTCTCTCTATGTGCCGGTGCCAGAAAAGAGAATAACCTTCTGAGTAGAAATGGCAATTTCAAGAATCAAACATCAACCCCCACAAAGCCCTGGAAGTATTTATGTAACAAGTACAATTTACAGTGAAGTGAAAGGTATTACCCTGTGCAATAAATGAGCCTTTTAGAGAAGTTCTCAGAAATCTTTGAAGAGATGTGGGCAGTGATGGTTGGTCTGTGGGCAGACTGTGCTGTTAATGAAGGTAACATTGGTACTAGTCGTGCCCTCCCTCTCGCCCTCAGATATTTTACTGACTGAACCACTCTGTTGTTCAACCTTTTAATCTGAAATATGGCAAAGACTGGAGGTAACATGCAAATCAGCTGAGCATTGGAAAAGATGTGTGTCAGAGCATTTGTTGTTGTATTTATGGCTGACAATCTGCTTTGTAAAGGTGTTGACATGAGAAGAATTGATATGGGAACTCAGGGACTCTCACATATAGAATAAGTTTTTAGTGTAAAAATAGGAACCTTAATTGCAGCTTGCTGGAATTGAAAATTAGAAGGTATTTAATTATTTTATTGTATTTTTATGTATCTGACAAAGGGAAAGTCGGAGGAAAATTATGTGAGTAGGTGCTTCTGCTACAGTTTGGGTAAATTGTTCAGCTCTCTTGATGGAGAGAGTTTGTGGTTATAAAATTATAATGGAGATTATTATTTTTATGCTGGTGGGACAGATACAGGAATTCTGAATCTCCCCTGCTCTAATGGTTGATATTCTGATCTTTAAGGAAACTGTTTCATTGTTTGTTACTCCTGTATTTTGTATATAGATAAAACTAATTTTGTGAGTGGTGCTCAGCAGCTTTGGTCGAGTGAGATTAATTTGATATCATTCCCCACTGTGATTTGACAGATGGTTCAAAAATTTATTTTTATGAAGTTTGGCTTATTTTGTATAGGCCAAAGCCTGTAATGTGTGTCTCTTTAGATAGGCTGTTTTATGTAAACGAAACGCAATAAAGAAACCTTTCCAGGAAAGAAAAAAATATCTAAGATCTTCCTTCCAGGAACTGCAGTCCAGTAATTTTGAAAATCCTCTTTTTAATGCATTTAATTTTTTTTTTTTAAAGACAGTATCTTGTCTTCAGCTTATTGACCAGAATGCTTTGAATTATAATACCTAGCTCTTAGATAATTCTCTGCATTTCTAAAGTATTCCATAAATATGTAGTAGTTAATCCTCTTGAAGTGTATCTATTAAACAATGAAACGCTTCATGAAACCCAGACTTTTTTCTGATACCTCAGATCCTCAGGCCCACAAGAATTAAACCTTCTTTTATCTTCTCAAAGGATATTTTTCTAATATTTTGCTGGGGAATATCTGTAATTAATGTGATCTTTTAAAGGATATTATAGACACATTTGTATTCTGGGGTTTCATCTACCTTTGCTTGTGTTTTACAGCTGGGGGTGCTTCCTGTTCTTGTAACCATAGAACTGACTGTAACTACACCAGAGTAATGGCAGGGACCTAAACTGGTTCAAATTAAAATCATTTAACAGGTTTATTCTTATAAATGATGTGTGAGATCATTAATACATGAAGGTCTGTTAGTGTCTGGTGATAAAATTCTGGTGGCCTTTAAGTTGCAGTTACTAAACAAGAGTAAGATTTGGGGGGGTGAAGGAGAAAGCAAAGTACTATATTAAATATAAAATTCCAGTGCAAAATTCTAGAATTAAGAAGTATTTCCTAAAGATCATTTTTAGTGCTGTCTCTAAAAATTTTCTCTGTCAATGTATGTTTTTTGTTACTTTGTTTAAAATAAAATTTAAGTCAGTTCTTTCCATATTGCAAAAAATTGTCTAGTGTTTTGTTTCTTGCTCTGCAGCAAAAGCTGTTGTGGTAAAATTTGCATTAAGCTGTGCATGTGTTTTTAATTAAACATGCTGGATATAGCAAGGACATATTTAAAGCAGAGCTTAAAAAAGGTGTAAAACCTACCAGTCTATCACAATATAAACATGAAACTGTTACAAAAATAGTTCTTTAACAAGCTGTGCAAAATTTCAGAGTATTGTGTAAATTCATGTTTTTGACCTGTGCTTCGAAAATGACAGTGCATTTATGTGTAATATTGAGGGTGAAAACTTCAGCTATGTTGGCAGTGATTATTTGCAACATGAATGAGCATTTCTGAAGAATCCTTTTACATTGCACTTTACCAAACTCGTAGTAACATCAGACAGGCATAGCTAAGGAGGTATTTAAAATAGTGCAGAGAAATTATGCACATGTTAAACCAAGCTGTTATTCTTGTGTCAACTAAGACTGACAGGTGATACTACATATTTTACTGGTCTACAACCTGCTCAATGTATAGTTGGCAATAACAAGGTAGGATTCTTCACAGAGTTACAGCAATGCTTGAAATGACTCCATACTTTGAATGTGCAATGTGTTTATAGTTGAATCTTGTCTTTAGTGGCAAAGTTGACTGGCCAGAAATGAGTAAAACCCAATTTAAGGCTGCACATGTAACCTTTCTTAGCCTTATTGCCATGTATACTAAGATACAGTATTTAAATGCAGAGCTCGTATTTGCCATTTCTTATTTTGGAACTTCGTTGAAACACAAAATGGATGTTGTTTGTATTAGGGGAAATTAGCCAATATTTTCTTTTCACTTATTTTTTAAGTTGCAGCCACTGGTCATATTTTGCTGCTTGGTCCCCTGTTCATATGCTCTGCTGAAGGGAGAGCTTTTGCCCCTGTGCTTTAATAGAGGTTAGAGCTTCACAAATATTCACTGGCTGATTTCAAAAAACTTGCTGTTGAACTGATGAGGAGGAGGAAGTGGGGAGAGGGTGAGGTCTAAAGGATCCAGCAGGGAGACCAGGCTGGGAGCAACCGTGACATCAGATTTCAGCTTCACTCCTGTAGCAGTTTAGAGAAGAGAGTATGAAAAGTCTGCTGATGGTTTAAATGGAGAATTTTCCAACCTATTCTGTCTTTTTTTTTCTTTTTTTTGTGATTTTAATGATTTAGTATTCTAAAGGGAGAATAATGAAAAGCAGACAAAGCTAAATGTGTCCTAACTTATTAATATTCAGGACAAATCTTCTTTCAGATGATCTTTAATAGAATATGGAAACATTGCAATTGCAAGAGCTTCAGGAGCCAACTGGGATTCTGTGGTTCATAAATAGGTCCAGGAAGGAACTGAGAGTTTCATTCAGTTTTTATTTCATATTCATGCCAGGAGCATTTTGTGAGATCGAACGCTTCACAAAGAGGTGATAGTTGGTGTTGTAAAGGAAAAGAACAGTTTTATATCTGTGTCAGTTTAGGGGAAATAGATTAAATCTTGGTTCACTATTGAAGCAGGTTTTGACTGAATGTTACTGGACGTTCTAAAGTAGTAATATGATCTGCTTTACTGACAGAATGACAAATGGTGTTATTCTGTGACAAAGGTATATGAATCTGGGTTTTTTTAGGAAAGTAATAGATAGTCTAGGACAATGGACTGATTGTCCTTACTTTCTTGTCTTCACTGAAGATTTTTATTGCAGTAAACGGTGGAATATCTGTAATTTAGATAAATCCTATTTGCTGTGTAACTCAGAAATTTGAAATACTTGTTTGTCTCAGGACATTTAGAAACAAATGCTTTGTTGTGTGTCACTCTGATCCTCCTGTTCTCATTCTTGACGAACAAAAGACCTAAATTTTCTAGAGGCAGAAATGTGTGTCCCAGGAATGGGGTGCCACTCTTTTGGATACATGATTTTTTTCCATTTGTAAAATCACTTCCAACTTTAAGTTTTTAAAGCACAATTAGGAGAAAGATGAAAGAGCTGTTTCTCTTCAGAAATGTCACAAGTAGGTAGACTTCACAGATACCTTAATTAAAGTTCTTGAGTTGTTCCCTCCAACTGTTTTTGTCAGTGAGGTTCCACATCAGCTAAAATTATTTTCATGTTTACAGTTTTAAAACAATGCATTAGATGGAAAAGTGCTCTTAACTTTGTTTGCATAAGAGGGGATGATGTAATTCAGCACAAATACTCAAATTTGGATGGGGACTTCCAGAAATGCGAGATGTTTCTTTGACAAGAGGTATAGTTGAAGATATGACCATGATGGTGATAAGTTGTTGATTGTGCTTGATAATAAGATAAAAATGTGTGACAGGTGTTACTGAACCGCAAGCTTTGAGTTACCTGTGGCAACAGGTATAATGTTAGCATGCTTACAGGTACTTGCTGTAATGATTCAAACATATGTTATTTCCTCCATTAGAACTTCACTTTGCCATAGACATAACTCCTCAAACCCTTTTGTCATCTGTCAAGGTTTGAGCAACAAATTTTGACACAAATCAGAAATCTGTGACAGGCGAGTGACAAGCTGTCAAAGGTTCAAGATCAATTGTACCATTTATTGCCTTAACCTCTGCTAAGCAGATAAATATCAGGAAAACCCCTGAAATTAATCATTACACATACTTCAGAAGTTTAAGTGGTGTAAGAATAATGGATATGGAGGATCTAAAGTTATTTCAGGGCTAAAAAAAATGTTGCAGCAATGCTTTTTGTAGGAATCATGAATGCTAAATAACATAGAAATGTTAATCTGAATATTTTTGGATTGTAAAAGAAACTTGAGGTAAATTTTAAGGTCTAGAGGAAAGCATGGAAACTAAAGCACCAGTAGGCCATTTTGACATGGAATCACATAGGGGTTAGAAGGGACCTCTGGAAATCACCCAGCCCAACCTGCTTCCTGAAGCAGTTTCACCTAGAGCAGGTTGCACAGGGTTACATGCAGGTGGGTTTTCTCTATTGCTAGAGAGGGATACTCCACAACTTCTGGGCAGCCTGTCCTAATGGTCTGCTACCTTCTAAGTAAAGAATAATTTCCTTCTATTCAAATTGAACTTCCTGTGTTTCAGTTTGTGCTTGTTGCTCCTTCATTTGTTCGGGGCACAACTGAAAAAAGTTTGGCCTCATCCTCTTGACACCTGCTCTTAAGATACCCTTTCCATAAGAGAGATGCTTCAGTCCCCTCTTCATCTTTTTAGCCTCCTCTGGACCCTCTCCAGTAGTTCCTTGTCTTTCTTTAAGTGGCGAGCCCAGAACTGGACTTGGTGCTGCAGGTGAGATCTTGTAAGTGCTTTGTAGAGCAGCAGGATCAGCTCCCTCAACCTGCTGGTCACATAATTCCTAAAGCATCCCAGGACACCATCGGCCTCCTCGACCCCCAGGACACACTGCTGGCTCATGCACAGCTTATCATCCACCAGGACCAACAGATCCTTCTCCACAGAGCTGCTCTCCATCAGGTGAGCTCTTGATCTTCACTGGTGTGTTGGGTTGTTCCTTCCTGAGGACAGGACCTTGCACTTGCCTTAATTGAACTTCACTAGGTTTCTCTCTGCCCAGCTCTACAGACAGGTTTCACTGAATGGGGAATCATCTGTGGGCACAGAGTGGCTGGAGAAGCAGCCAGGCAGAAAGGGACCTGGGGGGACTGAGTGACAGAAAGCTCAACAGGAGCCAACAGTGTGCCCAGGTGGCCAAGAAGGCCAATGGGATCCTGTCCTGATCAAAACTAGCGTGGCCAGCAGGCCCAGGGCAGTGACCCTTCCCCTGTACTCTGTGTTGGTGAGGCCACACCTTGAGTGTTGTGTTCAGTTCTGGGCCCCTCAGTTGAGGAAAGAGATTGAGGGGCTGGAGCGGGTCCAGAGAAGAGCAACAAGGGTGGAGAAGGGACTGGAGCACAAGTGCTGTGTGGGAAGAGGCTGAGGGAGCTGGGGTTGTTTAGTCTGGAGAAGAGGAGGCTCAGAGGTGACCTCAGCACTGTCTAGAACTGCCTGAAGGGAAGTTCTGGCCAGGTGGGGGTTGGTCTCTTCTCCCAGGCACTCAGCAATAGGACAAGGGGGCACGGGCTCAAGGTCTGCCAGGGGAAATTGAAGTTGGAGATCAGGAAGAAGTTCTTTGCAGAGAGAGTGCTCAGGCATTGGAATGGGCTGCCCAGAGAGGGGGTGGATTCCCCATCCCTGGAGGTTTTTAAAGTGAGATTGGCCGTGGCACTGAGTGCCATGATCTGGTAAAGGGACTGGAGTTGGACCAAGGATTGGACTGGATGATCTCGGAGGTCTTTTCCAACCCAGTCAATTCTATGATTCCGTTATTCCCAGTTTTGTTTCATCAGCAAACTTGCTCATGATATACTCTGTCCCTTCATCCCTCTTACTGATGAGTAACTTGAACTGGACTGTGCTCAGGATTGAGCCCTGGGGACCACCATTGGCTACACCTCCAGCTGGACCCTGTGCCACTGATCACAACCCTCTGAGCTCTGCCATTCAGCCAGTTCTCAGTCCACCTCACTGTTGACTCACCTGACTGTTTCTGAGGTTGCCCCTGTGACAGTGTGCAGGAAACAATGTTTAATGTCTTTTTGAAGTCCAGGTAGGTAACATCCACTGCTCTCCCCTCATCCATCCATTCAGTCATTCCATCATAGAAGGATGTCAGATTGGTCAGACTTGATTCCCTTTTGTGGGTCCATGTTGGCTACTCCTGGTCAACTTCTTTTGCTCTACATGCCTAGAGGTGATACCCATGACAACACCCACATTCCTTCATTGTTCTAGGGATGGAGGTGAGATGATTGGCCTGTAGTTTCCTGGGTCTTCCTCGCCTTTTTTTGAAGTCTTCAGTGACATTGGATTTCCTGAGTCCTAAGACAGCTCTCCTGTACATCCTTCAAAGATCATGGAGAGTGGCTTAACAATAACATGGGCCAGGTGCCTCAGCAGTTGTGGCTGCATCCCATCAGGGCCCATGGATTTGTGAGTGTCAGGTTTGCCCAAACGTTCTCTAACCCAATCCTCCTCATCCCCCCCTCTTACTCTTAAAAGCGCTGTGTGTGGTAGCTGGCTCTGATGTTTGGATACACTTGATGGGAAAGGTGAGGCTGCTCCTGGAGTCTGTCTGGGATGGAGTGGACTCTCTTCACTCTGCAGCCCTCCCAAAGGTCTGTAAGCTGAGGGCAGGTAAGAGTTTGGGAGAGGACATAGCTGGGACAGGTGGCAAAACTGCCCCAAAGGATTTTTCCATACTACATACTCAGCAATAAAAGACAAGAGTAGGAGGGAGATTGCAGTGCAGTTGTAGTTGCAGTTTGTCTTCCCAAGCAACTGCTGTACATACCATGGCTCCAAAAGGTTTCTGGACATTGCCTGACAATGACAAATGAAAGAACTCCTCTTTTTGCTTTGCTTTCACATGCAGCTTTTTACTTTTCTTATTCAACCATCTTTCTCTTGATCCACAAGGTTTTCCATCTTATTTTCTCCCCCTGTCCTGTTGAGGAGGAGAAGCAAGAGGGTGGTGTTACGACCTGCCCCAGGAAAAGGGGAGGGGGTAACCCATGTTCGTATCAATAATTCCCTTGGGGTGGGTTAGGGTGAAATGACACTGAATAATCAGTGTTTGAGAACATATATAGGTAGAGTTTATTTTAACAATAACCTTGGGGCGGGGAGGGGAAGGGGGAGAAAAATTCATAGGGGAGAGAAAGACAGGATAAGAGTAAAGGGAGAGTAAGGAAAAAGATGAGAATGAAAAATAAGCTTATATAATCACCGCCCATTGGATCCAGCGATGCATCTTCTCAATTTGCAGGCGGTGGGGGTGAAGAACAGAACCCAAACCCCCAAAGTCATCAGTCAATATATAAGTCAATATAGATACCCCCAGCATGCTTTTGCACCTCTCCCAAGGCAGGAAGTTGTTTTCATGGGGTAGTGTCACCAGCCGGGCCATGAACCCCCAATATTTTTCCCGGCTCTCATGACTGGCGCAGAGTTCATGTAAACTCAGCTCTTCCTGCCTCTTTAGGGCTTGACACCTTCAGCTCTGGAGGAAGGGATGGGCCCTAACTGCCCATCAGAGGTATAATGCAAAAGTTAAAAGCTGGCAAAAGTTTCCTAGAATGTATAAATCATGAACCATTTCAGTCTCCAACAGGTGGCTGTGTGGGCACCTGGTAACTGCCAAGCTCAGTGCACCATACCGCTGTGAAATTTCAAAATGGTCAGTGTCTTGGTTTGAGGGGAAAAAACAAAATGTTTACCCACAAGCGGGGGAGGGGGCCTTTCTCCACAATAATCATGCCACTCTTTATCAAATTTAAGAAAAGGAATTTTAATACAAGAAGGATAACTGTCCCTAACTGCTATAAATATATATATGTAGGTATAGGTATAACTATAAACAGACCAGAGTAAACCACTTCCCCAACACCACAGAGGAAAAAAAACCAAAACAACAACCCCCACAAAAACAAGTTCCCTTCGGGAGAAGAGTTATACTTATGACAGTATCAGTGTCACAGCCTGACTGGCAGCAGGGTGAGTTCCCAGATGAACTCTGTGTCTCTTGTCCCTAATGAAGAAAAAGGAAGCTGAAAGTGGGGAACCGCCACGTGCCCTGGAAAACAGCTGCACACCTCTCTCTCCCGGGTCACTGCCCCAGCCGGGGCGGGCAGGCCGTGACGGTGCGGGCGGTGGTGAGACTGGAGCAGAGGCCGGGACTCCAGATGCAGGAACCAGGAGGAACAGCCGTGGCAAGGAGGAAAAATAAAAACAGCAGCTCAGCAAGAAACCCCAGCAGTGCCAGCAGCAGGAGCAAGAGGAAAAAAAAGTGCACCTTCTCACCTCGGCAGCACACACACTGCTCCTCAGTTCCGCTAAGAATGGAAAAATGTCCCCAAAACCAAAAGAGACAACCTGTCCCCACCCAAGCGATCAGCAGTTAACTACTTATTTTTGTTAACTGCTGGCATGGGCAGTTAATGGCAGGGGAGAGAATTTACATAATAATCCCAAACTACAACAGTCGTTAACAAAAATACATGCAGGACACTCTATGCTGAGGTTGGACCTACTGCAGAAAATACTCAGTACATTCTTGAGCAGCAGAAGGATGTCTTTGCTGGAGAAATGGTCTAATATGCTGGATCATTGTCAACCAAGTCTCCTCTTCCCTTATAGTGCTACTCATTTGAGTTTTGTTTGGTTTTTTTGTTTTTTATCACCCTGCCACCAACCTACCCTCTGGCACCTACCTAAAATGTTGTTGAAGCCATTCATTTTCACTATGACTTCAGGGTCTGTGATTGGTTGCGTGTAGAAACCAACACGTTCAGAGTGCACCTGCTGCTCTGCCTTTTAGCATTGTTATATCACCTCTTCCTCGTTCTGTGATTGTTGTGTCAGGTAGTGAAGTATTGCGTCCAAAACAAGGGACAAGTGCTAATTCGGTGGCGGAAACAAATCTCTTTAATTCTTAGCAAACCAGTTAATTATTTATGGAGTTGTAAAAGTTGCTTTTCTGTTAGGTTTATGAAGCCTGTAGATGTTTTCTTTTAAAAAGATAAATATATTTTTTCAAAATCAAATTTTCTTCCTTTTGAAGTGTAGAATAATTGGATTCTGAGTTACCTCAGAAAAAAATCAAAAACATTAAATGTATTTAGTTCAATCAGAAACTCATTCAGAATAATGAATGAAATATTTCCTCAGTACTCAGTTTTTCTAATTTTCCTTGGATCTGATTTTGTCATTATGAAGTTGATTTTAAATATCTGAGATTTCTTATCATTTCTATAATATTTTGGAAAATACGTTCATGGAAAGAACTTGAGTCTTCAAATATGACTGTACAGTTCTCTTCCAGTTTTCTTTGTTCTCCTCTACTTTATGAGGAGGAGCAGCTGCTGAAAATTCAGTAATTCAGTCACCAGAATTGCAGACAAAGGATTTTTGTTCTGTAGAGGAGGAGGGACAATGTTAACTGTGATTTTTTTGTTTATATGTTTGTTGTTTGTACTATTTGGGATAAAATACAGTAACAGTCATAGGTTATCCTTAATGTTAGGAGAAAAACAAGAGATTGAGGAAACATTTAGCACTATCAATGTCTTGCAGATATTTTTTTGATTTTTCTTTATAGTGCTCTCCAGAAAATCAAGGATATTATTTCTGCTTTGTGTATTGAAAATTAATTTTATTTGTCTACTATAAATCTCAAGATTGTTAGAAGAATAAGGATGTAACTTGTTCTTGGCAGTGTACTTGACTCAGTCTGCTTGTTTCCAATTATATGTTCATAAAAGACACTCACTGAGGTCTTGAAAAAAATCTTCATAAATGTTAATATTTTATTCTATCATTCACTCTTAATTTCGCAATATTTGTCCTTTGCTAGTCTTTGTCTTTTGTGTTAGGTCACGTGACTGAATTTTCTGGGCTAAAAACAGTACGCTGGAGTCCCTTTGTCTGCTGGTTGTGGTTCCATTTAACTAACTGGCTTCCAGATGTATCTGTCTGTATTTAGCTGTACAGTCAGCAACACATGGAACAGACCACATTTATTTTTCATTGTCTATTACAAAAGGTCAGATAGAAGCAACAAACAGCCCACACGCTCTTCTGTGCCCAAGACATTCTGTTTATATTCAGACTACCTTATTTTGCTTATTTAATGTTTCTAATTGGGTATTGCCACATACAAATATTGGTTTTGAAACTTCATTTGTCCTTCATTTAACTAAAGAGTACCAGGAAAGGTAGAACCCCCAGGATTCAATGTGGGTGAACCCTTCAAACGTGCACAATGGATTTTTTAGGTGAGGCACAGCGTGCGCAGAACTGGCCCCACCCTTTACTCCTAAGGTTCATCTGCCACGGCCTAGTGAGCTTGGACAGTGACAGCGAATACCTCAGGACGTAGGTTTGGTTAGAGTATCCTTGTCTTAGATGGATGGCCTTACAGGGCTAAACGAGCTCCATCTGCCCGGATTTGGGGTTGGAGTTGTCCTTCTCCTAGGATGGTTTCCAGACGGCTAGCGAGCCCATCCTGCCCGAGGACACACTTTGTCTGACCCTTCAGCTGAGACCTGTCTGGCATGGGAGACCCTACTGGCGGCACAAACCACCTCCAGCAGAGCTCTCAACCTCATGAGGGCACGCAAGCTTCTCCCCCACGACAAGGGGGTGTCCCCAGAGAAGGATGTCTACCGCCACCACCTGCGGCTTCTCGAACGCTTCCATCAGCGCTGCCTCCGTTCAATCCTAAACATCCACTGGTCTGATTACGTGACCAATGTGTCTGTTCTTGAACAGGCAGGGGTTAGCAGTATCGAGGCCATGCTGATGAGAACGCAGCTGCGCTGGGCAGGGCACGTCTCCAGGATGGAGGATCACCCACTGCCTCCCAAAGATTGTGCTCTATGGTGAACTTGCCACTGGCTGCCGCAAGAGAGGAGCCCCGAAAAAGAGATACAAGGACTCCCTGAAACTACACCTCAGCCTTGGCCATACTGACTGCCACCACTGGTCCACTGTGGCCTCCAATCGGGATTCATGGAGACACACCATTCACGGTGCTGCTGCTGCTTTTGAGTATGCACACAGAGTCAGTCTGGAGGAAAAAAGACAATGCAGAAAGAACCGTTCCTTGCCAATGTCACCTAGGGAGACGTTCTGCTGTGCCTTTTGTGACCGGACCTGCCTATCCTGTATAGGCCTTTTTAGCCACCAGCACACTTGCAGCAAGCGTGGGTAGTGCCCTTCCCAAATCTTCGTTCGTGAAGCCGAGCCATGATGATGATCACACAGGCATGGGGGAGTGCAAAGGCAGAATTATTGCATATTGATTCCTATTTTACTAAAGTTTCATGAATGAAGACAGAGGTGCAATGATTGACATCTGACCTTGATGGGAAGGTGTCAATCAGGTCATGCATGGAGTGTTGTGGTTTAGCCCACCCAGTCGCTGAGCTCCACTCAGCTGATTGTTCCTGCCCTTGTAGTGAGCTGGGGAGAGAACTGGAGGAGGAAAAGTAGGAAAACTCATGGGTTGAAATAAAGACAGTTTGATAAATGAAGCAAAATCCACACACAGGCAGAGGGAATCATTGAATTCCCTGTTTGCCATGGGTAGGAAGGTGTCCAGCATCTCTGGGAGAGCAGGGCTCTGTCACATGGAATGGTGACTTGGGAAGACAAACACTATCACTCCAAATGGCTTAGTCTTCCTTCTTTTCCCCCCACTTTATGTGCTGTGACATTCCACGCGGTCTGGAGTATCCCTTGGGTCCATTGGGGTCACCCATCCCAGTTCTGTCCCATCCCAGCTCCGTGTGTACCCCCAGCCTTGCGGGGTGGGGTGAGAAGCAGAGGCAGCCTTGGCTCTGTGCAAGACCTGCTCAGCAGTGCCAGATACATCCCTGTGTTTTCAGTGCTGTTCCCAGCACAAATCCAAGGCCCCACACTGGCTACTGTGAATAAAATGAACTCTATTCCAGCTGAAACCAGCACTTGGAGGGCATTAGTACATGCTAAAAGAGTTTAGGATTGGATCAATTTAACAAAACACTGAATTTTTAAAGGCAGAAGTTATAGACCTAAACAGGAACAATGTATTTTAGTTCTTGGGTACTGACAGCTTGACCAGGATGATGGCACTGGGTGCATGAAATACACTGTAAGAGACAGGAAAGCAAGAATGACAATGGTGTTCAAGTACAGTGGTTGTGGGAGAGAGCAGTTGTGGGAGAACTTCACACTGAGACACAACTGAGCTGAGATTTACAGACTGTCAGTGATAGGCAAGAACTGATCATGGAGAGGAGATATCACTAGTGGTGTAACACTGAGTAAAATCTTTCAGTGTGAGCACTGGCAGTAAAAAGGGGGCATTATATAGTGCAAGTCAATGTGAAAAACGAAGGACAAAAGTTCCCACACCAACCATAAAAGATACCCACACACCTGTTCGTGGGCAGAGCTTCAGGGAAACAGAGTAAAACAAAACAGCTTGTTGAAAAGAGTGCAAAATATACAGTGAAGAAAATTAAATCCGTGTAGTCAGTGGGAGATACTTATGGAAAAAGTATAATAAGAAAGATTTTAAAACTTGGCTGTAATAATGCCAAGGTCATGGGTTCAATCCCCTGTGTGGGCCATTGACTTAAGGGTTGGACTGGATGATCCTTGTGGGTCCCTTCCAGCTCAGAATAGTCTGTGATTCTGTGAAAATGTGGCAAAAAGTTAACAAACAAGCTTAAACACATCCATGAGATAAGTAACTGGAGGCAAGAATGGATCTGTTAAAAGCTGAGGTTTTGGTCAGATGAGGGAATCAGCCTCATAGAACAGATGCAACATTAGGTATTTTGCATTCTTGTTTTTTAGTTTAATGTTTCTGTCCATGATCCAGGGAATTACAGAACAGTAAGCCATGGAAATGCACTGGACAAAGTAACTGAAACAGTAAGAGAGAGTGGGATTTGTGTACACTTCAGAAAGATCCATTTGGAAGGAGTGTTTAAAGGGAGAATTATTTTGAAAGGATTAACAGTCATAGAAAAAGAAGTTTTGGTTCGTGAAGTGCATTTGGAATTTCAAAATATGTTTTTTACAGCCATCCATTAAAAGCTGCCCAGGAGACCACACATTAGTAGGATAAGAGGGAATATCTCTGAATGACCAAAAAGCCACTTTAGGGCATAGTAAGCTGGTTGGAATGGATTGTCAGTTAAGTTTAACATATGTAGTCACAGAAATATTTTATGTAACTTTGAAAGCTTCTTGTTTTATTAAGTGGGAATTATTTCACTGTGGTTTTTTTTTATCATTCCTGTTAAGTAAATTATAGAGGCCTTAACAGTTGGAATTTATTTTATTGAAAAGACCAGAAAATTATCTTTTTGCTTTGTATGCACTTAAATTTGTTGATTCATTGTCATATTTATCTAAAGAGGAATAGGATTGCATTACTGTTATGTAAACAAGAAAGTAGTTTTTATGCTTTTATAGTAGTGATTATAGCTAATTATGTGTGGAATAGTAATTTGGTTACTGATGATATTGCTCTTTAATATACTTTTGTATAGTGAAGGTTAGTTTTATGTTATGCTTTTTAATGTTTGATTCCTCTTACGTGCAGAGAAGGCACACTGAAAAAAGTTTAGCTAATTTTATTCAAGTTTAGGTAATAAAACTACTTGGCATATTTCTATGTAGTTGTTACACAATGAAAAAGCTTTGACTGGAGGCTTTACTTAGAACCTGTGAGAGCATCAGCTCTTCAGGCCCTTTCATCATAAGGAAACCTCATGGAATGGTTGGGGTTGGAAGGGACCTTTCAAGGGCTGCTAACCCAACCCCCATGCCATGGGCAGGGTCATCTTCCATCAGGCCAGGCCGGTCTGATCCCATCCAGCCTGGCCTTGGATGTTTCCAGGGATGGGGCATCTACAGCCTCTCTGCCCAGCCTGTTCCAGTGTTTCACCACCTGTTTGTAAAAATGTCTTCCTTATGTCTAGTCTGAATCTACCCTCTCGTAGTTTAAAACCTTTACCCCTTGTGCTGTGAGGTCCTGCTAAAATGTCCCTTCCTACCTTTCTTATAAACCCCCCTAAGTATTGAAAGATGGAGGGGCAGGAGGCAACACCACACACACAAAGAAACTGTTTCTTAAATTTGTATTTTTCACATGTGAGAAGTTTGTATTCCAAATAGGGATAGGTGTGAAAGTTGGTACAAAACATCAGTCTGTGTTTTGGGCTAAAAGACATTTTGTTTTCCAGAAACAATTTAGCTCTTGAGAAGAGGCTCTAAATTAAGTTTATCGGAGTTCAGAAGATCTTCAGAACTCTGTGATGTGCTCTTGTGTTGCCTAAGAAAATGACATACTAGTGAATATTTTGGAAGAAAATGCCTGTTTATCATATAAGCTCTGCCAGCTGATTTTAAGAACAAGAGGAAGAAATTGTACTTTTTTTCCAAAGAAAGACTTGTTATTCTGAGTTCCTTGCTGCTGGTTAATGATGAGGGGAAAGTAGTTCAGTCCTTTCCTGAGGCTGTATCATGTCTTTTCGTGTAAGTTTTGCAAGTAAGAAGAGAGGTCTGTGTTCTTTCACCTTGTATCTGCAGCAGTGAAAGGAGATATGATTGATTTGTTTACAACAGAGTATGTCTGTCTGAAGTGGAAGATTCTTAAGTTTTTGTCAAAGGCATCTATATGGATATCCATTGAAATCCACAAGCATGAGGAGAAATTATCACTGATGTTGATGAATCCCGGTAATTAGAAAATTATTTTCAGTTTTCTGAACAATCTGGTTACACAGTTTAGCAGGCACAGCACAATATGGTCGTATTTAGGTACTGTCAGTGCAGTACTGATTCTTTAATTACTTCTGCCCTTCAGCTTCACATATTTTAGCAATAGCCTCCTGCAAGCACTTGAAAGTTGTAAACATACAGGGACTTCATGACTTCGACTGGTACAAAGCAACACAACTAGGACAAAATGCACAGAAGGTAAGTGTCTATCTTCAGAAGTATTGAGCAATCCAGCAGTGACGTATTTACAGTAAATGTGTTTTCATTCAGTTATTTTTGTATAACCAAATTAGGTACACATTTGAACTGTTTGGTTTTGTTGTAGCCTGTGCTTTGCTCTGTGTGTACCTGCTGGGATTTGTAGCACCATCCTGCACAGCATGCATGGAGCCAGCAGGTTCCTAGAAATTGTGTTCCCAATGGAAAGAGTGGGATCCTTTGAGGAGCTTGGCTTTGGGAAATTAATGCAAAGTTAAACATCTCTCATACTGTGTGCTGACCTGTCTGAAAATTAGTGTATTCCCTGACTAATGTGCACATATATACCTGTGATGTAGTTTACAGTATAGTGTATCTATTTTATTTTTATGGGTCAAGATGTTGTTATGTAGTGGCACAAAAGAATTTCTTAAGCTGAGGTTTTGTGTAGTTTTATATAAAACTTTGCAATGCTTTATATAGTTGCATGTCACACAGGTATTCAGAAGGGGAAGAGTGAAAATCATTACTACCTTTAAAGACAAGGTGTTTTTAATACTGGGGATATTCATAGTTTTATGTGCAGCTCAGCTTTCTTCCTCTGCAGTTTAGCTTCTAAAGTTACTGCTTTAACCTTTAGAGTAGCCTAGTTGAAGCATGGGAAATTATGGCTAAAATATTAATGAATGGGGTACTGTGATTTGAACTGAGAGGTATTTAAAGCTAAAGCAAGTGCTTCAGTGGTAAAAACAAAGGAGTGGGATTGAAGAGATTTGCAGTCTTTCATGACATTGCTTCAGATCAGGTGTGTGACCTGAAGCTGTTAAATCTGTGTCTGGTGTAATGGAATAATACTGCACTTTTAGTAAAGGCTGTGGAGGTTGGCTGGTGCAAACTAGAGCTACATAATATGGTGTTAGCAGTGTAAGCCTGTAAGTATGACTTTTATGAAATATTTTTGTATATTGGAATCCAGAAGTTGGTGTCAGGGCATGGATGTGAACCTGGACTTCAGGGAGTCCAGGGTAATGAGAAGCAGTAATGTAGAATTATCGAGAAGTCTACATCTAGTTGCTGCCTTCAGACACACTATATAATATCTTTATCTCTCTCCTACATTAAGTGCCAGCCAGTTTACTGGGTTCTTTTTGGTATTTATTTTTCTTGTTTGTTTTTGTTCTTCTTTGGGCTTTTCTTGTTCATTTCTCATTTCAAGTGTGTGTCTCTGGGGAGATTTTGGCAACAGAGTGGCTGCTCTGGTAATAATGCATATTTTTTGAAAAGCATAAAAACATGAGAGAGGAGTGAGGACAAATTGTGAGAAACAGCCCTGCAGACCCCCCAGGTCAGTGAAGAAGGAGGGCGAGGACGTGTTCTACATTCTGGAGCAGAGATTCTCCTTCAGCCCATGTTGAAGGTTGTTGTGGAGCTCATTTCCACACTGCAGCCATGGAGAGCACATGCAAGAGCAAGTTCTCCGAACCATGGCCTGTCAGGGGGAGCCCACATGGGAGTGGGTTTTCCAACAGGAACTGTGGATGTGTGGAACCCATCATGGAGCAGTTTGGTCCTGAAAGACTGGACCTGATGGAATGAGCTCATGGTCGAGAAGTTTATTAAGGACTGTATCGAGTAGGAGGGACCCCACACTGAGGGGGGTAAAGCATGAGGAGGGAGTAGTAGCATAAAGGGGTCTGTTACGGGCTGATCTCAAACCCCATTCCCAGTGGAAGAGCATGAGGAGGGAGAAGTAGCATAAAGAGGCTGTTATGGGCTGATCTCAAACCCCATTCCCAATGCATCGTCTCCCTCAGAGAGGAGAGAAGGTGGAAGAGTCCAGCTAGTTTATCCTGTGAGAGTAATTGGTGAGTGATCTCTTTAGCTTGACCCTAACATGAGCTTTTCCATGGAATGTGCCCCCTGTCCTGCTGAGGAGAGGGCACAGGAGAGTGGTGGGTGTCTGGCAGCCAGCCCAGGTCAGCGCAGCACCATCACTGTTCCCTGCAGTGGTTCAGTGTTACCCTTTGCAGTGTCTGTAGCAGGCACATATCAGTAATAGTGCCTGAGCCTGTCCAAATGCAAGTTCCCATCAGAGGCTGCCTTCTTTTTGGCTCAATTTTTAGCAAGGTTGATCTGCAGAGAAATTTTCTCTTTGCCTTTGGGAATTTTCGAGGAGGTCTCCTTTCAGATCCTTTGCACCTGTGACATTCATGGCTGTGAATGAGAAAGCTTTCTGATCCTTCCTACACAGATGTACTGTCTGTTCTGTGTGCAGAGATGCAATTGCTTCCCAAGGACTTTATACTGAAGGACACTGTCGGCATGACAAGATTGGCTGCATTTCTGTATGAGTTAAGACGTGCTGTTTTCAGAGATTGCAAGTAATAGATACATTTTTGTTAAGCCTGTGAGCCCAAATGAGTGAATGCTCTGAATATTTTCTGGCTCCTTTCAAAACCCTTCTGGTTATCCATGCATCATGTTTTGCACCTGAACTCAGGTCTGGCACATTTGAGTAGCTCAGTGGAACAGATTGTCTGTGATCAGGTATGTCAAGGTGTGTGTTGGTTAACATTTCTTTAGTTTTTTTCAGTTTCTATTTTGTCCATTGGATCAACCATGAATCACCAGCACCATGTACAACTCAGAATCTGTAGGGTTTTCTGTCTGTTCATGGTGCTGCATGTGTATAAAACTAGGCTTGATGTTATTTTCCTGTTATTTAGAAATTATGTTCCCTGTCACGGCACACTATAAGCAGAAAGATTAAAAATACTTGTTAGAATGCAGTATTTTATTCCTGCACATTATTGATCCATAAACACTTAAAGTCTGTTGTGAGATTGCTGTTGAAAGACTGAGGAACAAATTAAGAAACTGCACTTACAGAAGGCATCATTATAATGACAGGCAATTTAGTTTGAGGTAACTGGAGCAGTGAAGACTGCAATCCATCATATCAGCAAGTATCGTTACAAATTTTATTAGTCTGACAATTGTTACACAGATCATCAAGGTCATTTCATAGTTAAGCTGGGATATTGTTTTCATATTCTTACAGCAACAAGAGTGGGTAGAATAAACTGCATGTCCAGTTCCCTGGGGTTCTTGCAGTGCAGTGAGAGAGGAAATAAAAACCGCTGCAACATGAGGCAGATCCTTTCTCCTGTTTGTGCAGGGCACATTTTCGGGCTAACAGTTATAACTTTCTGGGAAAATAGCTCTTTTACTGACAGTCGCTGTCAAGTATTAAGTCTTCCTCTCCTTCCATTCATAAAGTCGAATGACTTTACCCCACTAAAGCACATTCCATGGACCTTGGGTTGGGTATATTTGCACAGGGCACTTACGAGATCTGTTTCTCACAAGAAAATTGCCACCATACTTTGCCCCAGTTGGAAAACAAAAGTGCATCACTTAGATAAGAGCTCATGAAATCAAACCCTCCAATTGAAAACACACAAAATTTAGTAATATAGATACAATCCTAATCTTCATAATGTAACTTTTTCAGTGTATAGAAAGGATATTACCCTGATCCCATGAGAGAACCCCCACAAAGCAGGACTCTGAGCCAAGTTAGTGTAGGATAAGATAAAAAGTTCTTTAATAACAGGCCTACAGCCCACAGGAATACATGACATGCATGTGCCCCCCAGTTCTAGTTTCCATGGCTTTTATAATATGATCCCTCCAATCATTACTTTACACATTTCTCAGTCCAGCCCCAGTCCCACCCCTGTTCCAACACCCCAGGAATTGGGTCTGGGGTCGTCAAGACCCTCTGTCTTCATCAGCTCCTCTTCCTCAGGCTCCTGGAGTTCTTCCAGTTCTGACTTCTGGGTCACTCTGACCTGTGTTTATGTTTCGTTCTTTGGGCCTTCTGATATCCTCCAATCTTGTACCTTGAAAAAGAGTCTAATCAACTAAAAGAATTTGAGCTCCCCATTCTGGGTCAAGGGTAATGATAGAACATTAAACTTAAGCCAGAAATATTAACCCACTCAAAATCTAAAGCTACTGTGTTCCTAAAATTTACAAAATGTAAAAAAATCAAAAATCAAAAGCCCCTGCAGCATCACCCTCTCCCTTCAAAAAGCAGTCTTTTGTATTGCATGCTCTGGAAAACCATTACCCAATAAGCTTTTGATGTTGTCACATATTCATTTTGGGCAGATACCAAATTTGGTACTTCCCCAACTATACATTTTTAGCACTTATGTCAGTAGTCACTGTGGCTGCTGGCTGAGAGTCCCAGCCTGGTGGGTGTGGTTAGTTGTGTAGGGGCTCTTTGTGATTTGGTTTGATTTGGTTGGTTTGTTGGGCTTTTTAACTTCTGCTTTCATCTTTGAGACTGACGTGCTTTCCAGAGGATTTCTCATTGTGAAGTAGAGGAATATTTGGCAGTTTAAGTCATTGAGAAGAGTAAAGGAAAGTGAAGCCCATTAAGCAGATCTGCTGGCAGCGATGACCAGGCTTGTGTTCTTATGCTCTGACTTCACAGTGCTGTTTCAGCAGAGTGGCTGTGGGACTGCAACACTTTTCCAAAACTCTCCTGTGTAGTAATATTCATTGAATCCCACCAAGTAGTACAGACTCCTTGGAATTTCTTGTTAAACCTCAACATTCCTAAGTCTGTAAGACTGGCTGATTATTCTAAAAATTGAAAGGAATGTGTGGAAACCCACTGTGTCGGGGAGTCCCATGGCTTGTCACCACAGCTTATCTCATGATTTAGAGGTGCTCAGGAGTGTATCTGTCTTGATCCAAAAAATGGTTAGATTGTTTGCACTTTTGGTACAAGGAGGTTGGATTGCTGTGAAATTTTGTTTGAATTTGAAACTTTATTTGAATTTCAAGTCTCTGTTTGTTACCAGTCTTTGCACACAAGATTTGGGGTTGTAACTGTGCTTAACTAAAATAGTTTTTCCTTATGTTTTCACCTACCAATGTATCGAAGTTCAGAGACTGGATCCTGGAACTTATCTTTCATAAATTCTGTCTTTCTTGAAGTGTCTCATTTCCTTCCATTCCATGACTTTGTTGCCTCTTTTCTACATTTGTCTGGTGTGGAGATGAGTGAACAGAATCACAGAGAACTTCTCTATATTTTTATTGAATGAATTGCAGAATTGTGTTCTCTCCCTCTTCAGGAAGACCTTACACTTTATACATTTTAGGGCAGTTTTTCTTGTGTGCACTAAGTGGTACATTTAGTACCAATCTGTGACCAGACAGTTAATACATACAGTGTTTTTTCCTCTGATGTGTTTGTAGATGTTAAGATCTGAGTTTGTCACAGAATTTCTGCTGATTTTGTACATAATGCTTTTTCATTTTATCCTCTTTGCTCTATTCCAGTCTTCAGACTCATCCAGTTCTCTGTGAACAGGCATCTTATTCTCACCTGTGTTGCTTTTACTCCCATCCTCACCAGGAAAGTTGTGTTCTGCTTTTTGCAGATTGTGTGTCCTTAATAAAATTATATACTACCTATTTCAAGACTGTTATTATACAAAATCTGCTTGCAACTGTTCACCCAACTGAACTGTTCTCCTTTTCGTCTAGTTCTTTGCTATCTCTACCTTAGCTGGTTTCTTTTCTTAAATTATTATATTTATTCCCATCTTCCTCAGTTTAATAACTTTTTGGTGATATTCTGTGAGAAGGGCATTACTGACATAAATTGTTGTTGGTGTATCTTCTTCATCCAAGAAAACCCCTGCAAAGAATTGTCAAAATACATATGCTAAGTTGGCCATGGCCTGCTTTAGGTGAATGTGTGGTTCACATTTTCCATTCTCTACTGTGTCCTTTTTTTCCCCTTAAAATTAATTTGCTAATTGTTTGAGTAATTCGTACTAAGGAGGTCAGAAGAGAAGGAATTTACTTAATGAGATTGCAGGGCAAAACACACACTCTTTAAGTCTCGTTTCATGATAATGACATAAAGACAGCCAGGGGTCTGGGTATCCAAGGATAAAGCAGGAAGGCACAGGATGACTTTTATGATTGTCCAGGTGCTCATTCTGGTGCTTTGAAGAAAGAGGTTGCCAAGGAGAGGCTAAACAAGCCCAAGTCCTTGCTTACATTCTGCTGATTCTGCAGATGTTACGAGGATGGAGAAGTGAGTTTGGGATGGAGAAAACAAGGAAAAAAATAAATTTCTAACACCTTTCCAGATACTGCATTAGAAGCAGAAATAACATATTCTTGATTCTGTTTATAATTAGGGGTAGGGAGAGCTTCATACTTGCAGTCTCTGTGTCTCTCTTGCTCTTCCTCTCCCCCCCAATAAAAAGTAAATAAAAATTGCTGATGCAGTACAACCAGAAGTCATTAAGCAGTGCACTTGGGCACTACTGACAATTATTTGAGAGCTGACCTAATTGATTGCTTTGCCAGAAGCTGGAGATGTTGAAGATGCATTGATTATGCAGAGCATCGGATATTGTATAGTTTGCTGTTTTCACAAAATTGCAGCTGATTTGTGAAGGAATTTGTCAAAAGATTTAGGAGGCAGGCAATGGTTTGTGTGTTTTTCAGTAAGGTAATGACTCATCTTCCCTTATCGATTTATATAGCTTGTTTTACAGCTCTGGCATAAAAAAATTGCTTTCTTGTAATTGTCATATTTTACCAACAGGGAAGGGTGGGGTGAAGGTGAAGGGTGTTACATTGGGAAAGATTAGAAAGATCAGGGGAAAAAAAGGTACTATTTCTTTTTGAATATCTTGTTGACCAGCTTGACTAGAGAAAATTACTTGATATATTTGGGGTTTTCATAGGTCTATTCATAGTTGGATTTATTTTTAAAAAATCTCTTGTTTTTGCCTTCTTTGCGTCATTTTTTTTCTTAGTTTGGATTTTTTCTTTTTTTTTTTTCAAGTATTGAACTTCCTTTACTCAGCTCAAGTTTTCTCACTTTTACCATTCTGATTCTGCCCTCTGGGTGAGGGATTCCATGGGTGGCTGTGTGTGTTTAGCTGCCACTGGGGTTTTAAACCAAGACATACTGACTTTAAGCAAAGTTGAAGAATTTTAATTTTTTTTTCTTGTTAACCTGCTGACTTACTCCTTACGTTTTATTTTGTGGGTTTTTTCCCCCCACTTCCCTTTCTCATAATAACCTAGATACTTGCAGCAGTTGTAGTCCTTATTCCCTGAATGTGCTGGTGCTGGGAGGAGCAATCAGGTGTTTATTTTTCTTTTCTTAAAACCTCGTTGCTGAACTTCAGCACCCTCTTGTGCTGGTCCTGCCAGTGTCACACAGTGTGCAGGAGTTCACACAGCCCTGTCAGCCACTGGGATGTGCATCCATGAGGTGGGTGAAGGATTTTCCTGTTCCAGCTTCTCTGCATGGAATGCTGGTTCTTCACTGGGGTTAATCAGGATTGTAGCCAGGCTCCAATCACAACTAATACAGCAGTCCCACCTGGGTTTCTCATCAGCAAGATGCTGCTCCTGAGTGCGTGTATGCAGTGCTAGAGGGACATAATCTGAGCAGGTACACCTTTAGACAATGTGTGAGGTTAAAAAAAATCACATCTAACTCGTGATCACGTTCGCATCATCATCCCCTCCTTGCTTTAATACCCTTGATAATGAATCAGCCTGTGCTGGTTTAAAGGTAAACTGGCAGGAGAAATGAACCCAACACAAAAGAGATTATAAGTCAGAGTTACAATTTAATAACAATATTACAATAAATGCAATGGCACAAAGAGAAAAACTGGTTTTAACCCACAAAACCCCAGCAGTGTAACCCAGCCCCCTGGGGTACAAGCACAGAGGGGTTTATTTGCCCCTGTGCTGAACCCTATGTGGTTCCCTCAAGTCCAAAGTAAAAGTCCAAAGTGGAAAACCTGTTGGTGCAGCTGAGAGTCACAGTCTGGTGGAGAGTGGTGGTCTCCTCCTGTTGAGGTTTTGGTCCCCCTCTGGATCCAATAAGTGGTTCCCTGAGGTCTTCAAACCCCCAAGATATGTACCCCCAGGTCCAGGTGGGAATGGCCAGTCCCTCCCCCAGGGCGGGGAGTTCCACACTGGGTGATCTGACTCTGTGAGTCAGGGGGTGTTTTGGAATCGTTGATGGCCCATGAGCAGACATGACCCCCCAGGTGGGTGTGGAGGTGCCAACCACTACCTGAAGGAGAGTTATCACAACTCTGATCTCTCAGGTGTCTTTTCCAGCCGGGTCCCAGCCTGAAGGGTCGGGTGTGCCCTGGGCAGGTGCTGCAAATGGTCCTTTGTTCTTGGGAAATGAATGGACGGGGTAGAACACACAGCTTTTATCACCCCCACACAGTGATGAACTGGTCCCACCTGCTGACCTAGGACACAGTGTGCTTTTCCTGGCCCGTTTCAAGTTCTGCTTTGGTATGATGACAGGGAAAAACAAGCTGAATTTCTAGTTTCTGTATCTGTGTGCCTCTCTTGGAGCTGTAGATTCCCACTCTTTTGCTTTCTTCTACATCATTGAGGACCCTTACGAGATGATTTGTCTTCCTATTTTAGTCTTTGGCCTTGGAATTGTAAAATTGTTTAATCTAGATGACAAAAAGGCAAATGGCTGTCGTTAATATGTTTAAGTGCCTCCCTGAATATATTTTATTTTGCTTTTTACTGCATGTTCTCAGGGGTTTTTTTTGCCATCTGCAACCAGTCGACTCTTCAAACTTAACTCCAATAGATCAAAATTAGTGATGGAAATTACACCAACCATGTAGACTACTGTACACATGATTTTCTTACCAAATAACTCTGGTAGCTTCCTTGTTCACCCAGCTTTCAGAAAAGAAAAAATGAAGACCACTTTAAATATTACGAGAACAAACAAAGCATTACAAAAAAAATCCCCCTGTTTTTGTGTTCTGACAAAGTACTTGGTGCAGAGGTCTGTTTTCTAAGAAAAAACAACTCATAGAAATGTTTGTTGTGAAGAATTTGGGTAGATGTTTTGCTACCAGCTATAAACACTTTTCTTTTGTGCTTTTTGGAGGTAATTGATTTTCCTTGCTGTTGCGATTAGGACAAAGAAGAAGTTTGAGGTTTTTTTGTTGATGTGTTTTTGTGGAAGCGTTAAAAAATTACAGCTCAGTTTCTATTTTAAACTTTTCAATTTTTTGTCACAAGATATAATATTGTACCATTTGCAGCTGAACAAAGAAAGATGCATACGGAATAAAGCATAGTCTGCAGAACTTCCATTTAAGTGCTGTTGGCTTTTTTAATTGACTAGAGATGATTGTTTGCTAAAATCTATAGATTAGATTTCCACTGAAGTACATGTATCCTATGCAAGATCAATTTTGGTTTTTGTTGAACCAAAGTGTGTTATTTGGGTCTGAGTCCTTGTGCACATGCATATTAAAACTCTGTTTCTGCAGCTTTTTTTTTTATTGTTGCTGTATTTGGAGGTTGCTCCTACCAGTTACTGCTGATCTCAAACTGTGATTGTAATGAAGTAGTCAATCACAGCAGTGAATGCTGAAGATTACCATTTTAATGACTAATTTTCCTGCAACTTTTTCATTGTAGGCCAGTACCATTCATGTAATAACTCTCACAGGGTGTAGCATGTTTACTTCTTACCATAAAATTTCACGGAGAACTCTGTACCAATTTATGAAGGTCGGGACAAGACTCTAAAGCTGCTGTGAAGAGAATCACAATGTCCAACCTGTTACAGCAGAGTCTGTGCTGAGCAGCCTGTGTGTCGACTGAGTGCAGTGATGAGTAGATTAGAAAGTGTGTACACTCATGTATTTCACACAAGTGCAACAGAGAAAGAACTGTATTAAATGATGTTCTCGTCCTCTTAGTCTCTTCGTCACGTCTGAAGCATTTCAAGTTTTTAACTAATTTGTGCCTTAAAGCTGGTTCTGCATCACATAAATGGAATGTTGAAGGGAAGTTCTGGCCAGGTGGGGGTTGGTCTCTTCTCCCAGGCACTCAGCAATAGGACAAGGGGGCACAGGCTTAAGCTCTGCCAGGGGAAATTAAAGTTGGAGATGAGAAAAACTTCTTTCCAGAGAGAGTAGTCAGGCATTGGAATGGGCTGCCTAGAGAAGGGGTGGGTTCCCCATCCCTGGAGGTTTTTAAGGTGAGATTGGCCGTGGCACTGAGTGCCATGATCTGGTAAAGGGACTGGAGTTGGACCAAGGGTTGGACTGGATGATCTCGGAGGTCTTTTCCAACCCAATCCATTCTATGATTCTATGAATATGTCACTTGGTGTATTCCTTGATCAGACCAATGTAACAGTGGTTTATTTTAAATTGAATTAGTAAGTACTGGATGCAGTTCATTAAGGAAAAAAACTGTGAAGAAAAACCCCTTCATAGTGCTTCTTATTGTCAAGTATTTCCTTCTCTTGGGAGGTCTGTTGTGTGAAGATGATTTACAAATCAAACTGAAACCATTTCCACTTGTGTGCAATGTGTCTCACCTTCACTGATTTTCAGCTCATGGTACATTTCCCAAGTGTGTCTGACCTTGTGATTCTTATTACAGGTGCTTTGAAAAAATGTCTCCTCCAGTTAGGATTTGGATTCTGGCTTTACCTGTTTTTTGTAGGCGAGAATAGTGTGGAATATTAAGATTTTTCAGTAATGAAACTTGAAGACTTCTAGTATTCAGAGCAGGATGAATAAATATGACCACTGAGTACCTAATAACTTGTCTGTTAGGCAGTAATGGAGATAGAATATCACATCCATTAACCGATACTACAGGAAACTTCTTTTCCCTGCACATATAACTAATCTTTTTCTTGGTTTGTTTTTAGAAGGATTTCTTATAGGCAGAATGTAATTTTGTTTTAACAGCTGACAATATCAAAAGGAAATCTGCAAGGCTGGTTAAATTTTTTAAATTATCTGTCCTCCTTAAGAGATACATTAATATAGTTTCAGCCAGTAACTTACCCCTTTTATACCTGAAATTTGCATGACATTCTGTGTTTGGTTTTCCTATTTGTTTTAAAACTAATAGCTTATATTGCAAAGTAAGTGTTACCAGGAAAGCTAATATTCAGAGTTGTTTGACAAAGATTTTGTTATTTTATTTTAAGATGCTCTTGTGGTATCCCAGTGAATTGTGATGTCCATTAACTGATTTGTGTTTTTGTTTTGTAATCTTGGCTATAGAATGCTGGTTTTTAGATATTACGTGGTATTACTTAGTATTTTTCACTAAAATACCTTCTCCCCTTTCTCTTTATGTAGTGAAGTTATTGAAGTGTAGGAAAAACATGTTAGTCCCTGAATTACTTTCTTTGACCTGTGCAGTTGTAGTCATAGCTCTTCTGTCTTCATAGTACTTTGTATTTTACTATAATATGTAGGAAATAATCTCATTTTATTTCTCCTGTTTCCTGTGTGTCATGAGAGACCTATTACCAATTAAGAAGCCTGTGCTTCATGTTGAAGAGCATAATTTGCAGCTTAAGATTTTTTCCCTCCCCTACGCCCCTGCCTTAAGACATAATTTATCCCATTATTTGTAACATGTGACTTCAACCAGAGTCCACATAATCAGAACTGAACAGTTGCCTGTATAAAATTCATGTTGGTGGATTGGACAGACAAAATGTTGCACCCGTGACCTGTACTGGAAAATTTGGAGGAATTGTTGTTGTTCTATGCTTGTAACAGGGGAGTAAGAGATAAATCTGTAAACTCTGTGTATGAAATGCCATAGTATGGAATTACACAGTACCTGGGCTGCAGGAAAGGTTTTTGTTATTTGTGCCAACTTTTGTTTTCTGCTGGAGCAATCTTTAGATATTTGCTGGTAAATACAACTACTAATGATGTCATACTGTCTTTCCATTGCCTAGGTGTATGTGTGGCTGGTGTGAAACCTGAAAAAATGGTAGTTGGTTGAAGAAGAGATGCAATTACTAAGATACCTTCCCTGGGGTTTATGGTATAGGATGTTGTCCTAGTTCAGCAGGTGGGACCAGTATATCTCTGTGTGGGTGTGACCAAAGCTGTGTATTCTAAACCCTCTATACCATTTCCCATGAACTGTTAACAAAGGACCATTTGCAGCAGCTGCCCAGGGCACACCTGACCCCTCAGGATCTAAGCTGGGTGTGAAAGACACCTGTGAGGTAAGAGCTGTGATAACTCCCCTCCAGGGAGTCATTGGCACCTCCACACCCAGCCTGAGGGGTCATGTCTGCTCATGGGCCATCAATGATTCCAAAAATACCCCATGACTCACAAGAGTCAGATCAGCCATTGTGGAACTCCCTGCCCTGGGGGAGGTACTGGGCATTCCCACCTGGACCTGAGGGTACATAATCTTGGGGTTTGGAGACTTCTGGAACCACTTGTTGGATCCAGAGGAGGACCAGAACATCGACAGGAGGAGATCACCACTCTCGGCCAGACTGTGACATCATCTGCACCAACAGGTTTTTCCCCTTTTTTTTACTTTGGACTTGGGGGAACCACGTGGGGCTCAGCACAGAGGCCACCAAACCCCACTGTGTTTGTGCCCCAGGGGGCTGGGTTACACTGCTGGAGTTTGTGGGTTAAAACCAATTTCTCTCTGTGTCATTGCATTTATTGTAATATTTTTATTAAATTATAGCTCTGATTTATAATCTCTCTTGAGCTGGGTTCATGTCTCCTCTAGTTTTCCTCGAAACCAGCACAGATGTTTAGTGTCTGTATCACCAAACATTCACTGTGTGCCTACATTGCCTTATATTTTCAACACTTACAAGAGTTTCCCCACTCACTAAAATTACATGGTGTTGACGAGACTTGAAGAATAGATTTGAACACCAATGGTCTAATTTTTTTGCCCTCCTGAGCATTCAAAGTGTCTTAAGTTTGTAAGAGAAAATGCTCACGTTATTACAATGTAGCCAACCAAGTGACCTTCTGTGATGGAGTGATGACATCAGTGCACATCCCTACAGCAAACCCCACCACCACAATGATGCATTTAATAGAGTAAGTTTTGATAAAGGGAGAGTTATGGCACATTTACACTCTTCTGTTTGTTAATGTACTAAAGCTTTAACGTGTGAAGATCTCCTAAACGATTGGTTCTGAGTTGGTGTTGTGTGATAGCAGAGAGAGTGTTGTCTAAGTTGGTATTTCAGTTATTTACCTGAAATAAAAATGTTGATAGATTAGTTTTGGACATGAGAGGGATGTGACAACCAAACAAGGTTTTCTACGGTTGTGATGGTGTTTTTAATGAATGGAACACGGATTTTTCAGATTTGTGACCAAGGAAATTAAAGGATTGATTTGGGTATCTGGGTGGCATTCACACCATAATCAGAATAATGAACAAAATGAAACAAATGTTTTCTTGTGAGAAAATGGCAATGTTATTGGAATAAAGCAAAAGGAAGTAAACTCAGTGTGTTTAACAGGTTATGTGTCCAAGACCTCCGGAGTTTCTGGACATTAACTGTGCTCTTCTGGGGCTGTTTTGGGGGGTAAACAGTGTGAGCACAAAGCACTTGTTACGTGAATGTGTACTGAAAATAATATTCCAGCCCCTTCAAAAGCCTTGAAGTTGTGGTAAACAGATAAATGTGCCAGAGTACAGGAATTTAATGGGAATGTATAAAATCACATTGCATAGCTGAAGGGAAAGTACAAGTTAATTTCTTTAAAAAAAGATTTTAAATGGGAATGAGATGTGTTGTGGTAAGGTGAGCAATAAAGCTGTTGAATAAACTGGGGCTTTGTGTTGTTTTTTTCCTACTCATAATACAGAACAGGAAATACATAACTCTAGGAGTATTAAAAGTGAAGATAATGCAAAGTCATCCTTTGTCCCAGAGAGGGTGAATGTTTGATTCATACACTTCTTACACAAGGAGGAAATATTAAGTGTCTAGGCTGCTAAACCATGGACCTTTTTTGAGGCTGTATAGAAATTTTTTTCTTCCCTTATATTCAGAGTGATACCAAATGAAAATGCTTGGTCTGTATGTGTCAGCATCTGGACACATTAGTCTCTTTGATTCACTATTATGAATAGCAAAGGAATCTCAAGATATTATCCTTGATTTTTAGACATCATTATACATTTTTCTGCTTAAAGAAATATGCTGAGAAACAGTTTTCCCATAGTCTTTTGAGGATATACAGTATTCCTGATGTGTGGTTCTGTTACAGAATTTATGATACAGTGGTAGTCTCTTTTTTATTTTCATATTTTCTTTTGATTTTCCTGACATTTTGATGGCTATCAGGTTATGTATATGTGCTGTTTGGTGAAAGATGTTTTCTTTCAGAAGTAATATTTTGCCAGTCCAGAGTAAATGCATTTTGATAATAAATTTTGCCTTGGGGGAGGGGGGGGGGGAGGGAGGGGACTTATTTTATAAGCTAAAGGATGTTTTTTACTTCTTCATTTGCATTTTGGAAAAAAAAATTAGGATGTGCTGATAGTCTTGTTCAATGTAAGTGCATGTAAACTGTACTTTATAAAATTGTAAGATAACGGGAGTCAGATAATTTATATTGTGAACTGAGATTTGTTTTCTAACCCAGATGATCAAACCAGTTTGGAGACAGTGATTTTCTGTAGTTACTTATTATTTCAAACTGAATATTTTCCAGGTATGTGGTTTTATTTAGTACTAGTTAATTTTGGGGATAAAATAGATCAAAATAAGAACCACTCATCTTTTGTTGACGCTGTCATCAGTAACAAAAAGAGAATAAGATCAAGCAGTGATACTCTGTGCCACAGAAATGGAAGGAATACTTTGTCCTGCCTTTAACTGAGGTACTTTCCGTTCTGTATCTTAACAATTGTGTTAGGGTAATTAGGAAGAATTTCAAGGTGAGTAATTAGGAAGAATTTCAAGGTGAAATGGAACACTGTTCTTTATGTCCAGTTGTTCAATCTTCTTAAAAACAAGGGACAAACTGTGCAAATCCCCATGCATTCTGAACGCGTACCTGATAAAATTATGATTCCCTTGGGTACTGCACCGAGTAGACTGCAAAGTTGTGAGGGTTGTTTTCATACTTACACTATTTTAAAGTAGTTGATGTTAACCATAATGTAGGTGATGAGGAGGCAGTCCCGTGGTGTAATGGTGAGCACTCCGGACTCTGAATCCCAAGGACCTGAGTTCGAGTCTCAGTGGGACCGTCCCCTGGCAGTTCAATCCCTCCCTGCCATCCCATCCCATCAGATCTGGGATGCTCAGCAGGGTCAGTCCCGGTCAGTACCGGGGGCTGTGACAGTCCCAAGGACTTCCCTGTCACTGTCCAAGCTCGCTTGGCCATGGCAGGTGGACCTTGGGACTGAAACGGTGGGGCCAGTTCTGTGCACGCTGAGCCTCACCTAAAACATCCACTGTGCAGGCTCGGAGGGCCACAGGAAATAGAGCTAGATAGGAGCCAGGGTTAGGGATGATCCAAGGAGGAACTTGAAGCCCATCCAAAACAATACGAAAAATGCACACAATAACTTAAGGGGAAAGCATAGCCTGAGCACAGGACGAGATGACCTGCAGGAAGAGATAAGAAATTTCAAACAGCATTTGGCACGATCTATATTAAAATCAGCAAAATTCAGGAGGAGTTAAAAAGTTCATCAAGGATGAGGAGGTGCAATGCGACCCCTACCAGATGAAGTAACAGGAACTACCCCCATAATATTCCTCAAAATGATGACTCCACTCCTGACTCCACCTGGACTTCGCCTGCTATGAATATTATAATCAAGTGTTGCAATCATATGAATATACATGTAAAATGATGTAACCTCTCACAGAAACTGTATAAATACTCTGTCTTTACACTGCTGACTTGGGAACTCTATTTTCCGATGCCAATGGGAGGGTTCCCAATGTTGCTTCAATAAATACCTTGCTGCTTAAAGAATAGAACTATGTCTCTAGGCAGTTTTATTGTGCCTCTTTGGGCATCAGTGGGCAGATGGTGGTTCTGGCTGCTGAAGTAATGCATGAGGAGGGAAGAAAGGGTAGCAATGCAATCCCTCTTCACTCTTCTTCCCCTCACATGTGAGAGGGTGTCAGAGTGTTGAGAACAGTCTCCTCTGAGTCCATGCTGTAATTGTTGTATTGGTTTTGTGGGCTGTACATTGTTGCTTCTGGTGAAACAGCTGATATTGAAAAGCTCACCTGTATAATGCAGGCTCTGCTTCTGTATTTCACGTTTATGTTTCAGCTTAAATGGTGAGAGACATTTCAGGAAATAGGTTTCTGAAATAAGTTAACATTTAAAAATTAAGTTTATCTTAAAATACTGTAGAATTTTTGTTTTCTTCATTTGTGAAAAGTCACTCATGTTGCTCGATTAATTCATCCCTTTCAGTTAATAAAGAAACACATTTTACAGCCATTGGTAAGCAACGATCTTTTATTGAATTAAAGACAGCACATGTTTTTGCATGAAAGATTGTTTTTATAATGAAAATAATCCATTCAAAGCTTTTAAATCCAAGTTGGAAAAATACTGAAGATCTAACTGAAACTTTAAAAATATATGTTAAAAGTGGGTATCATTTCCTTTTCAGTTAGATTGTTTCTTCAAAGCGGGAGGAACAGAAATATTTATTTTTCTGTTTTGGATGCTTGTAGAAATCAGTAGTACTACTGCAAGTAAAGCTGGCAGTTGTTGAATTTCTGCTTTGATTAATCAAATGGTTGCATTAACTGAATGTGAAGAAATACATTGTTTGTCCACTGGCAGTTAGCTGAGATGAGCCTTGCCTTGTGCTGTTCACTAATGAAATTTGGGTGTCCTGAGAACTGGAGTGTGATGACAGATTATCTGTGCCTTATTTTTGTCAGTGTCCTGTAATTGCAGTGTGGGGTCATGAATTAAATGCATCTTTGCCAATAATAATTAGTTTGTCACAGCTTTATGACAAATATGATTTAAGTTGATGCTTGTGGAAAGCAGGCGATGTATCACTCCTATTCAAGAGGAAAAGTCTTTTCCAGCTTCAGTTTGAAATTAATCTTATAAACTAAAATTATTTGCCTTTTTCTGCCTTTTGTTTTCTAGGGGTTGTAGAGCAAAGGAGTCCTTTATATTGTATATAAGCAATCTTTATTTCAGTGTGTTTGTAAGATATTTTTGTTCCAAAATTCCCTTGTAATTTAAAATGAGTTGGTTTCATATTCCTGGTCAGTCTAAAAATATATATTTCTAATAAAGTATATTATTAAGATAAGGTTAGGAATGGATCCTAATGAGTAGCCCTGGTGTGTTGGGTGGAACTTCAGGTTTAAATCTGTAAGTACTTTGAGTGTTGCAGCCTCCTGTGGAAATTAATTTAAAAATGAATTTGTATTTGAATTTAAAAGTGATTGAGTTATAACACAATTTGCTCATGATTTTTTACTCATTGGGGTAGGAAGGTATGTGTAATCTTAAGTGGTTTTAAGTACATATTTTGGTCTAATAGTGTAAAATTTAATAGTACTCTAGTGTAATATTTGTGATCTTTGTTTGACCCTCTGTTAGGAAGTAGTTTTAGAAGTGTTAGTCAAAAGAGAGACAATGTCATCTCTCCCTGTGTGGCAAAGAGGAATCATTCTAGAACAGGAGTAGCAAGACAAATTATAAGCTAAGCAGGGAGAATTCGTGTAGGCACACACCTGTAATCAAGCACCTTCATTCAAAATTATTTCACTACTGTGATTTTCTTTTTTAACTTTTTAAAATGATATTGAATGTCTTTCCCACTGACAGAACAGTGGTAGCATGACTGCCTTGGTCTACAGTAGACAGGTATTTTCTTATATGTTTCTTTTTTCACAGGTATTACATCTTTATGAATTTAGTTGAGCTTCCCTGTAATCTGGTGAGCTGTTACTCCATGGTTGCTGCTTTTGCTCTGTGTGATTTGCCTGCATGTTATGAATGTGCCCAGGTGGCCAAGAAGGCCAATGGGATCCTGGCCTGGATCAAAACTAGTGTGGCCAGCAGGCCCAGGGCAGTGACCCTTCCCCTGGACTCTGCCTTGGGGAGGCCACACCTTGAGTGTTGTGTTCAGTTCTGGGCCCCTCAGTTCAGGAAAGAGATTGAGGGGCTGGAGCGGGGCCAGAGAAGAGCAACGAGGCTGGTGAAGGGACTGGAGCACAAGCCCTATGGGGAGAGGCTGAGGGAGCTGGGGGTGTTTAGCTTGGAGAAGAGGAGGCCCAGAAGGGACCTCAGCACTGTCTAGAACTACCTGAAGGGAAGTTCTGGCCAGGTGGGGGTTGGTCTCCTCTCACAGGCACTCAGCAATAGGACAAGGGGGCACGGGCTCAAGCTCTGCCAGGGGAAATTGAAGTTGGGGATCAGAAAAAACTTCTTTCCAGAGAGAGTGCTCAGGCATTGGAATGGGCTGCCCAGAGAGGGGGTGGATTCCCCATCCCTGGAGGTTTTTAACCTGAGCTTGGCTGTGGCACTGAGTGCCATGATCTGGTAAAGGGACTGGAGTTGGACCAAGGGTTGGACTTGATGATCTCGGAGGTCTTTTCCAACCCAATCCATTCTGTGATTCTGTGAATGTATTTCAGAGGTCTAGGTGGAAAGGGTCTGCACCAAAATGATGCCTGAGTTCAGCCTAACTGTGTTTTATGGTAGGTTATGGCATGTAAGGATCTCAGGGCAAACAGCCGAGGGGAAATGCAGGTGGAGTGTGTGATCCATTAAGCAGAGCACTGGAGGGAGCAGCCACTGCTTCCTGCAGGGCAGGTTCCTGAGAGGGCCCTGAACTGCAGGACACAGTAACGCTCAGGTAAGGCAAGAAAGTTCTAGGGCTGAATTAGCAAATGGGCTTTTTGTAAACTCAGCTCTTTTCCAACATAAAACTGGATTTTACTAAGCCCTCCCTGATTTGCCTCTTCTTCCTGTGCTGCCCTGAAAAAGTGTCCTTAAGCTGGTGTCTGACTAAGATGGATAAAGATTCATGGAGTAAGTAGTTGGGAGAAAAGGGGTCTTCTTCCACTCTTAGTAGTCTGACTGCAGTGAGTACTTCCATGTTATATTCATGGCAGATTGACTCTACTTACATGAGAACATATTTTACTCTAGTGGAGTTTATTCTTCTGAGAAATATTTTACATATTTTTCAAACATTTATGTATTTGGCATGGAAAAAATTTCATATGAATCTACCTAGGCTGCAGTGCAACTACTGAAATTAGAGAACACGGTGCTCGTTCTGTGCCAGTTGCTATTTATATTCCCTTCTCTTTTTCAGTTATTTCTGTTTCAGCTTCTGTGAGTGTTTATAAATTGTGAGGCTTTTTAATTGGAATTTTGTATTGTTGAGCTTGTATTGTTGTACCTCAAAATTTCTTCTTGACTTATCATCTCTGCTGACTCCTTTTTTACACTTTTATTTATTGAAAGAATGTAAAATAAACCAATACTTATAGAACCTAATTCAGACTAGACAAAATATTGAATTTCTGTAAAACAGTGCAGAATTGGAATTCATATATAATAGGCTGTAATGCATAAAAAGAAAATGATTAAAACATATCTCACTTACAATAGATCTTTTTGATAGGAGCAAAATCTGTGCCATTAGTTCCAGACCAGTGTGTTTCCCATTCACAATGCTTTAGTGCATAACTTATAAATCTGTCCTCATCATCCTATATTACTTTTTCAAAGCAAGACTAACATGAGGCAAGACAGGATGAATGAAAGTCAATGAAGGTCGACTAGACAATCCAATTACTAAAGATTCTTGGAGGAGCAGTAGTGGAGTCTGTAAGAGAATTCTGTGTGAATTTCTGTGTCTTTGTTGACAAGGGTCATTTCTGTGGAACTGAGTATTTCTCTGGTAATCTTTAGATTATGCTGATGTAATTCATTTGTACAGTACATCAGAATGTCAGTGGTTTAAAAATTTCTTAGTTTATGAAAGCCACATTTATACATTTCATGTACATGTTCTATCTCTTGAACAATGAAGAAAATGTAACAGTTACATATACAGTTCATACTGTATTACATAGAGCAGGTGTTCAGATGCATAATCACTACACACATATCACTACTAATTTCCCATTGTTTTTTTTAATCAGTCACTTATTTTTTTTTCATTCTGCTGAGTAGACCATCTCTTGGGAGCATAAAATACGTTCATACAGTAAGAGCCTGCTCTGTTTATGGCACCTGCTCATAGTAGAAATAGTGACCCAGCCTGCATGTTTGTGTTTAAATATGAAAGTTCAAGTCTGTATATAAACACTGCAGATGATGAGATAAAAGAAGTCTAGTTAAGCAGAAGAATAGTTGTTTTCAGTCTTGGAAACTTCCTTGAAATTTAAATTTAACTTTGTTGCTGCTATTTCATAGAATGACAGAATCAGTTAGTTTGGAAAAGACCTCTGAAATAATCGAGTCCAACCTTTGACCAAACATCGCCATGGTGACTGAGTGCCACCTCCAGTCATTCCCTGACACGTCCAGGGACAGTGACTCCATCCCTGGGCAGCCCATTCCAGTGGCTAATCACCCTTTCAGATCTGGCAGAAATTTACCTGTTTTTTTAATCTGTGATACAAATAGCTCTAATGAAAATAAAAAAATGTTTCTGCACGTAAACTTCATGTTGTTATGTTTTTGAGCCACGTATAAATAAGGACAGATAGAATTCAGGTATCAGTTACTCTACCTGAAGATTAGGCAATTTTACTTGACTATAAAGCTGCACTTAGGTTTATAAATGTATTCCAAATGACTACATGTTCTTACTCTCCCCAACCCCTGCAAAAAGAACAGAAGGGCCTAATACAAATTTTAGTCTTTCACCATTCAGCAGATACTTAGATGACAGGTATTGTGACCTGATGTTTCTATGCACAGTAACTCATATTTTGAGAAGCCATTATAGTAAAATCGCGTGTGTGTGTGTGTGTATGTATAGAAGAGATACGAGTATCTTCCTTTCCAAGTTCTGCAGTCATAGGAGTCCAAATTCTGGAGTCATGTTCAAAGTGGCCAACCCAGCAGAATAGCAAATGACCCTCATTGCAACCTGGCTGGGTGGGAACCATCTGAGTAAAAATCAATATCTTAAAAAATCCTAAATAGTTGGTGATAAAAAATCCTAAATAGTTTTGTCCTCAGATGAGGACAAAAGTAAGAGGAGTGTGCAAAAGTGAAAATGTAAGAAGAAAGTTTGTAACACACTGGTGTGTTTTTGTTGGAGTAGGCAGAGCTGAGGCTTGGGGCTGTGTAGATACCACACGATCAGTACCAATTTGAGATCGAATCTGTTTAGCTGACCCTTCTCCACTTTCTTTTGGCCTCTTCTCAGTTTAATTGGGTTCTAAATGCATGGTCATAGAAGGTTTGCCTTCTTGTGCAACAATAAAAATCTTTGCTCTCTGAGAAACTAGCTTTGAGAAAACTGCAGTAGGTCTATAACAATATTCAGTAACCCCAAACCAGTACAGCTCTTATGTGGTCTTGCATCTATAAACCCAAATCTCTGGGCTTTCTTTTCCAAAATTGTTTGCCAGAGTCCTCACCAAGGTCACCAAATGCTGCCAGAGTGCAGTGAAGTGGCTGTTGGGCAAGTTGGAATTGTGGCTTATGGTTAACCCCAGCGCAGCAGGAATGATGTTCCTCTGGGTGTTCACCAGTTGTGGACTCAGCTTGCTTTGCTTTTGGATTCTGTGATAACAGGAAGGCATCCCTAGAATCCTGAATGTTCTCAGCATTCAGGATTTACATCTCCAGGTTAAGTGAGACGTTCCAGAGCAGAATAGCTGAAAACCATCAAGTTTTGTTCCATAATCAATATCTGCTTTTTCATTACTGCCATTTGCACTGGGAATATAAACATCTCAGAGAAAGAAATGAAACAATCCTAACTTGTTAGAAGAAAGATACAGAAGTGTCTGAAGTGTACCAATGTCAATATTACATTCTTCACAAAAATTCACACTATGTAGTTCTTTTGAATGTTTAGCCTACTTAAAAAGCTCTACATTTATATGATGGTTCGTGTTTTATAGTTATTAAATTTTACTATACAAACTTAATTACAAATAAGAAATAGTTTTATAAATAAACAAATCTCAGTAATAAACTGGGTAACATCTCCATTCAGCTGATCACTGGCACAGTGGTGTATTACCATGAGATTACCAAGTCTGATGTGAGAAACAGGTGGAATATTATCTTTAGGTTAAACTCATGAATTGCTTTGTTTTAGTAAAAGTGCTAAAAAAGAAAAAGGAATATAAACTTAAGATAGCACACAATTCAAATTCTTTATAGTCTGTGATGGGTATAGCATCAATCTACAGGATGGCAATAACAAATTTGTTAGTATTTTCATGTTTGTATATGGTATATGAGAATGGAGGGCAGAATAGACTCTTGGGTTGTTTGCTCATAAACAGGATGACAATAAGACTTGACTTTGTGACCATCAGCTTCTCTTGTGTTGTGCTTCTTTTCTTCCTCTAAGAAGATGATCTGCCCTGCAAAAAATATTTTTTATTCCTGATTTTCATGCATTTATATATCCATGCCTGTCCATACCCAGTGTTGTCCCTCAAACTCTTGACATAAATAAAAGTAGTGGTAATAATAATGAACATATTAATGAGCAGCTTGCCATTAGAAATTGCTTGAACTCTGTTAAGTATGTGATTATATCACCTATTCAGCTGTTACCTGTTTATCTTTTCTGCAGGTGACAGACCAGTCGGTGAAAGCGCTTGCTGAACATTGCCCTGAGCTGCAGTATGTTGGTTTCATGGGCTGCTCTGTTACATCCAAGGGAGTCATTCACCTCACCAATGTAAGTGTCATAACTACTTCTGGCTGGTCTTTGGTGTGTTTGACCACAGCCATGTCACAGGTGTCATCCAGGGTGGGTTTGTCTGTGATTTGTACCTGACATGGGTAGAAACTCGACACAGTGAGTGATCTTCGAATCGAGCAGTCACATTGAGATTTCACTGTGCCAAAAATTACATTCAACAGGTTATACATTTCTGTGCTGTTCAGTTCAAAAGTCTCTAAAATACCTAATTACAACAGATGCCATTGCAAACAAAACAAAATTCCAGAATCAGAAGTGGAATGTTCTAATGGCAAGGTATTTGAACGTTTTTCTCTCATGCCTGGAGAGCTAATTTGGGTGAATCTACAGGAAATCATGGGGGTGTTCTGTAACATGGATGACTTGGATGAGATGGACTAACACCACAGTAATTAAAATTTGTAACTGAAAGTAAATTCGGGGATCATGCAAACATAAAAATGGTTAAAGAGATCTTGAAGTAGCACGTAGAGAGTACATTTAGTGAGAACAGAATGTGCCTGGGGAAAGTAAAGGTTTTCTGATGCAGCTGTGCAGCTCTCCTGTTGTTATATAGAACCATTCAGCATATCTGTAAAATACTTTCATAATTTTGGGGCTGCTTAGTAGCTGAGGATACAGAAGACTTGAAAACATTTTTGGACACATGCAAAAAGGAAATAAGGGAAGTTAAAGTTATAGGACCTCAAAGGGTGCCATTTGGAAAGGACTCTGTGTATTGAAGTGACTTATAAAAAGGATATTTATCTGTGGGAGAAAGAAATTATACTACTGTTTTCATGTCCAGTGAAAACTGTGTATGTATAACTATGGGTTATATTTATATACAGAACATAAATATAGGAGGTATACAGTTTAGAAATCTGACATAGACAGGGTGTGCAGTCCAAGCCTTTGTGGGAAATTTCCACAGAGATCACTTTTCAGCTACGTGCTTTGGTTACTGCATTAATCTGGCCTAGATTTATTGAGTATTAAATAGATGCCATATCCTTCAACAAAGTAACTTTGTAATCCCACTTACTAGATTAAAGAAAAGTCAAGATCTTGATTTTTCTTATTAACATGTATTTCTGATGTTCATGTTTTTAATAATAGTAAATTATTAGTAATCCTGATATACACATAGGAGTGACACTGTTGGACATTGGTCCTTCAGCACATACTTAAGAGAATGGTTATACTCCTGGCATGTAATTACTTTGTAAGTAATTGGCACATGTTGGGACTTGAGATGTGGGGATTCCAGTTTCCTTCCCTCAGGCAGTTTCTGTGCACCTTTCTGTAGGCTGTGAATACTGCAAAGACAGTGACTTGCTACCACTGGAAGTTCGGGACTGCTTAACCTGCCCAAGAAGAGAAGCCTCAAGGGAGGCCTTACTGTGACATTTCTACACTTAAAAGGGGCTCATAAGAAAGATGGGGACAGGCTTTTTAGTAGGGCCTGTAGGAAGTAGTGACATGATCTTTAAACTGCTGTATCTGTCCTTTCCAGAACTCATCTGCTGATGACACTGGTTTTTGTTCTAGGCATCATGTAGTCCTTAGCTTAGCTTTGTGTTCAGTACTTAACTAATGCTTCATAAGTGTTCGGTAGTAATTCCAATCCCATGTTCCCAGAGAATGTGGATTTTGCTCTTTGCTCCTGTGAGTGTGTCCTGCAAGGCTGTACAGAGTCAGTTCTCCTGTCCTGCTTCCTGTGTGCAAACTGGAGATAACAGCAGTGGCCTCACTTGTGAAATTGCTTTGAGGCTGATGGATGTATAAAAATTGAGTGGTTTATTATGACTGTATTTTTCCCCCAGTAATGTTAGCTGTCTTTAAAAGTACTAGCACTTGAAAATTCTAAATTACAGTGCTGCTGCACCGCAGAGCTTTTTTAATAGCTAATTGTAGGGAATGGTAGTGACAAACATGTATTTTAGAAAAAGATTCAGGGTTTATTTTCTTTATTTTTTTTACTGAACAGAATGGCAATCCAAAAAATCTGCTTTTTGAGTAAGACCATGTCATCACACTGGTGCCTTTTTTTTCTTGAAGTTACTATAAAATACAGGAAATGCACCCAAAGTAAATAATGATTATTGGGTAAGATGAGAGGCACTTCATGTATACACAGGAAGAAGGGGAAAGGAGGAATGTGTGTGTACATCCACAGCTAACAGTGAAACTCACAGTTGAAACCAGTGGTTCGTTCTGATGACCTGAATGTTTCATTTGCCTTTGTAGTTCTAATGTGTGAAACATTGTCACAAAAGATCTGAATAATCTGCACTGTGACATCAGAAAAATTAGTCCAACATTTGTCACCTTTGTGTAGGAGGGAAGAACACACACTGCATGTAGTGCATCTTTTTTCTCGCTTGTTTTATTGTTTACTTAGCTTTCTCTGTATGATTTGTTTTCTCTTGTTTGCTTTCTTCCTCCCCTCCTCACAGTCTTGTCTCTCAAGAGTTTATTCCTGGTTAGTTTTTACTTTGCTTCTCCTGTAAGTGTGAAGATCTGCAGGAATGTGAGAAGTAGCTATGCACGTTAGGTGATTGTGTTGGACAGAACAACCAGATGGGTAATTTTTATTCATTAACTGAGTGGGAATAAGAAACTCTGTATTCCAACCAGTGAAGGACTGATTTTTTAATTTTATATCTTTGACCCCAAATGCTGTGGTGTTTTCCTCCCCTCTTGTGGTAATTGCCTCTCAGCAGTTTAATTGTTACACTTCTAATAGAATTTTAACAGCTGGCATCAGCAAACCTCGACATCTCGATATAATTTTATTATGAAGCCACTTCTTGGCTTCTTCCTTAGGTTTCTGATATATGTGCGAGGGTAATTGCTTTGTAGCAGCATAACTCTGTCTGTGCTTCTGTGCCATGTACTTGTGACAGGCTGTCTGGTGAAGTTTATTACAGACATCTAAGTATGTATGAATCCCTGTACAGAATCTCAAGAGACAAAATTTCTTACTTATCCTGCTAATCACCAATGCATGAAGACAGTTTAAAAACTATTTCTGGAGTAATGTGTTCCCTCCTCTTTCTTCATCTCCTGACTGTTACCCGAGAGTCGTGTCCAATCCAACTTAGTGTTATCTGTGTCTGAGCTGGTGGCCAGTGGGAAGTCAATCAAAATTCAAATTTATGGAGCAAATAGTTAGGGCTCATTCAATGCAGACATTACCAGCCTGACAGATACATAATGATAATCTACACATGACAGGACTGATTTTGCAAGAGCCTTTTCCAAACCGAGGTATTGTACAGCCTCTTTCTAGTAACTGATTTGTTTTGACACAAAGTGTTCTGCTTTGTGCTCCTTTTATGGTAATATTTCAGCATCCTTTCTGATCTTAAAATCATTGAGCTTCCTAACTAAGGATATGATTGCTGTTCTTTGGCTGGGTCCAGAGAAAACACTTCTTTAATAATTTTGTATAACGAACTATATTTCGTAAGACGGAGTATGATTTATTTCAATCTCTTTGCATTTAGTGAGGTATCCTTTTAAATAGTTGTCTTCCAGTCTCAGGAATAAGTCATTAAGGGTCTGTGAATGTAGTGATTCTGGGAGATTCTTGGTGAGGATGGCTTGATATTTTAAGTGATGTGATGAGGTGTAAAAGAACCTTTTTCGCATCTTGTCAGACTAAAGCTGATGACTTTGTTGAGTGAACTGTTTTCCTCCTAAGAGATTCTTTTCTTTATTTTGAAGAATCTAATGGCTGTTCCCAGCCACCATTTCTTTCAATGAAGTGAAAAAGGCATTGCAGAGAAGACTGGTTGCATGGTTGAAAGGGTTTGTTTTCAGTTTTGTGGGTCTGAAACTCCCTCCTCCACATCCACCCCACCAAAAAAGAAGTTTATTAGAAGTACTTGAGAGCAGATAATGCAAAGATGTAAACTGTGACTCAGCTGTAATGTTGTTCTGCAGCAACTATTATAGTTTACAGTCTGGAAATGAGTCTTGTAATGCAGGTGCTGTATGTGCAGTTTGTCTGTGTGTGCAAGTACCTCCCCTACAATGCATCTTAAAGCCAGAAAGGAGGGCAATATATTTGTTTTTGTAGCATAACTTGCCAAAAAGTATGCATGCAATAAATCAAATAAACCCAAATTATTGTTATGGGACATCTTGGAAACAGAGTGGAGCTGCAATAGGAATGTTGTTCACTCTCCTATTGTGTTCTTTGTGGTATATTACAAAACAAGGGAATCTATTCCATAAGTTTATTTCCTTAATTAACATATACTTTCAACTCCCTTTTCTAAGGCATTGTTTTTTCAGAAATACCTAAACTCCTCAAAACAAACCTTCTATTTTGTTTTTTGTAAGTGATGCAAATTAAAACTCTGTGCTTGTCACACAGGTTGTGATTGTGTGTTTCTTATTTAAGCAGAGGGACCTCAAGGTTTTGCAGTGCTTTAGAAATGAAATTAAAACTTGTTAACATGCAGAGCTCTGAATCAATCTGTGGGAAAATAGTCTCCTCTGTAACTATTCAATCATTTTCCAATTCTTTAAATCATGTGTGATTACTGTTTCAGGATCACAGTATGTCTTAGTCTTACAGTTCAGGTACAGCAGCTCTTCAGTGAAAATTAATGCATGTGACTCTTTAAAAAGTAGTTTATAGATTTTACTGACATAATAATAAAAAGAATGTAGCTTACATTTTTTTCAGATTGCTGTTTTTAATTTCCTCTGATCATACATTTGTTTTGGGGAACTTAAGTCAGAGAACAGTTCCCTGAAGGTGTCTATACACAGACAGTGTCAAGAAAATTAAGCTCAATTAACACAAGATGCGGGTTTAAAGCTCATTAAGTCCTTACAAGCACTTTCCTTCAGAAATAATTTGGTTGTCGTACTGAAGAGGACTAATCTTATTTTAATTGTTTAGTGGTGGCCTTGGCAGTTTTTGGTTTCAGTTGGGCTCGGGTTAAAGTCCTTCTCTAACCTGAAAGGTTCCATGATTCCACCCTATTCTGTGATTTTTAAGGCAGCATATCCCTACAGGAATTATGGAATCATGCAGGGGGAAGAAAAGTGAATACCCATTACATTAGTAATCCCCTGCAGTAACAGCTAAATATTCACAGGAGTTGATACGCCCCCAATGAAAAATGATCTGTGATCCCAATGGTAATAGTAATTTTCATCATCTAAAGCATTACAGGTATTTTAATATTACATGTTCCAGTAGTCAGGATAAAAATCTTAGGAATTCCAGAATATTCAGGCATATCAATAGTGTGATAACCTCTGAGTCTTTAATTATATCAATAGGCATAAAATTTCATTTAAACCAACCAATAAAAAATATTGGATGAAAAGGATTTGGACATATTTGAGATCCAGAAGATCCAGAAGGTTCGTATTTTTAAGCCCTCTCTCTGCTATTTGCATGCACTGTTTTATTGTCACCTTAAATATTCCTTATTCTGTTGAAACGTTTTGCCTGATGGAGCTGAGTTCAAAGTTTAAATTCTGCTCTCGCTGAACATTCTTTGCAGAGCTGTAAAATTAAGAGTTGAAGTGTGAATATCTGCAGAAGAGTGGCCCTGAAGTTGCTCAATAAAATGGTATCACTGTATGAACAAAATGGGTTTTGATTAAAAAAAACAAACAAAAGGAAAAAACTTTATGCATCCTAGTGCTCTAAGATTGAGTATTTAAGTCACAGAATATCCTCTTTTTGTAGAAAAAAATTGCTATTTAGAAGTGTGCTATTTTAATCTCAAGATTTACAAATGAAGATGCAAATATCTGAACTGTCCAGTTGTCTTCTTTAGGGAAGTTTGGGGTTTTTTTTTAATATCATACTACTTTTATCTGTGAGGGTTAGAGGTAGAGTGTAAAACTTACCTATTTTTTCTCTTGTAATTTTTTAATAACAATAGTGATTGCAGCATTGTAGCATTAACCCTTTGAAATTATTTTTTTCATTAAAATACAGGAAATTTATCATTAAGATTTCTGTCTTTCCTTTTAATTGAAATATTGTTACATACACATTTATAACTATTCTCTCAGTGGTAATAAGATGTTGCTACTTCTGACTTAAATAGTCAAAGAGATTCTTTCCACCTGTCATATTCAATTGATCCAAAATCATGTTGATGGAGGGAATGTGATGGAGGGAATGTTCTGCAGGTCTCGAAAGTCATTCACACATCTGAAATGGCAACAGGAGGTTGTACAGACCAAATTGTACCTGTGTATGTATCAACCTGAAGCAGCCTCTTCAAAGACAGGAAGGTTTTCTGAATAGAGTGTGTTGTGCCTGATAAAAAGTGGGTCAGGTGCCAGGTGGGCTGTTTAAAATGGAGTGTGACAGTAAAAAAGTGATGGTTGAGCTTTTGTGTATTGAATATAATGATGGAGTATTATTAGTATTCTCCTGTGGTGGGAAAGGATAAAAATCTGCCTTGAAAATCCTATTAATTTGGTCAGTAGTAATTCAGTTTAGGTTTTGATTCTACCCATGCAGTACAAAGGGTTTTTTTTTTTCCTGGGAAAACACAAATTCTGCATTCATCATTGAGGTAGGTAATACACTGTTATCTCTTGCCTAATTTGAACCCATGTTATTTAGGCACTTTTTAAACAAGCACTGACCCCTCTCCATGCATTGATTCCTCCCTGTAAATTCATGGGGCTTACTCTCTAAGTAATAATGGCAGAAGAATCACCAGTGTTGTCATCTGTTTGTAAGGATGGTGTTGTCATGAAGGGACGCAAGATTCCTCCTTGTCTTTGAGATCTCCTGGTAAATATGTGTTTACTGTCACAGAACATGCTCACTGTTGCTCACCAAGTGTATTTTCTGTGCCATGGGCATGGGCCACGTTATTGCCAACATAACCTAAAGGCTGAAATTTCTAATATGAGTAGCTGTATGAAGGTGAGTAAAACTAAGGTTGCTGTAAGCCTCACCTTCCTGTCATTTATGCAGGAAAAAGTGGGAGGTTGGTTATGAGCTTTTTGGGAACACAGAAGGTCAGGCCTTTAAACTTGGTGCTAGAGCAGCATGTGCAAAATGCAGAGGCACAGCCTGTAAAAGGTGTGTGTTTTACCAACACAGCATCAATCACTGTGTGCTCTGCGCCCTGATAGCCAGACAGGATTTTCTGAGTTTCAGTGGGAATACAGCAAGCACTTCCACAGTATTCCTGTGGTGGAATCCTAATAATAGGAATGTTATTGTCCTACTTTCTATAGAAATATTCTACAGACTCAGAGGTCAGAGTCCTTAATTTTATGCTTGTTCTGCAGAATTTTTGGAATCAGTATGTAGTTTATCTTCAGCTTTAGTTTGGAGACTGTTAAAAGCTTCAGGAACAAAACACCAATGCACTGGTTTCTATAAAAGGTTGCCTACATTTGAAGTCCTCTCTTTTTCCTTTTCCTTTTTGCTCCCCTCAACTCTCCTTCCACCCCAAATACATTGACTTAATAATTAACTACTGAAGTGGGCCAATTATATGATCTGAGTTGTATTGCCTTTACCTAATCAAATCCTTAGTGACCTAAATCACTGATGAGGATTATTTTTCCTCTCTTATAGGGAGGGTAAATTTAATTAAAGTGTCAATATTGCCTAATGCAATTATTTTTCAGAGTATAGCAGAACTTATTTCAGAGAGCTTTAAAAGCAAACAGTACTTGGAGGTTATTATGACTAAATTGACAGTGGAGAAATCTGTAAAAATTTTCTTCTTTGCATCCATGAGTAAGAGAGTTTGCTTTTGAAGGACATTAGAATGATTTACAGTAGTAATAAATCATGTTGATCTGCACAAATCTTAATCACACAGTGTTGTGAATCTTAACTTTCATTGTTCAGAATATCCAAGCTATTCTTGATAACTGTGCATGTGAGACTAAGTATAAATACGGGATTTTCCAGGGAGTTTGTAATATTTACTTAGTTTGAAAGCCTTATACTCTGGGATGATTGATATCATGCATTTCAACCTAAGCACAAATGTGCCATTCCTTTCCTTCCATGCCTTGTTTTAGTTACAGTTAAATGAGTTGATATTTTACTGTGGTATCTTACACTTCATGCAGTTAAGAAGAGGAAGGTTTTGGCCTTTATTGTATGACCGTTAAATGCCTCCCTGACATCCGATCCTGTCAGATCTCGGAAGCTAAACAGGGTCAGCCCCGGATTAGTACTTGGACGGGAGACCTCCTGGGAAATGCCGGGTGCTGTAGGTTCTAGTCCTGAGGAGACTTCCCTGTCACTGTCCAAGCTCGCTCGGCCGTGGCAGATGGACCTTGGGACTGAAATGGTGGGGCCAGTTCTGTGCACGCTGAGCCTCACCTAAAACATCCACTGTGCAGGCTGGAAGGGCACGTGGGGAGAGCCCTTCCCAAATCTGCGTTCGCGAAGCCGAGCCACACACCATTGCCCCTTGAGTGAGAGTGTCTGGGTTTTATGCAGTAACTGAGTGCCTGAATTCCAAATTTTCTCAAGTTTGATTCTGTGAATACCTCTGATGTGTTTGCTTTGTTGGAAAGATACGGTAATCATGTCTTTGTTGGCTAACTTGCACATGCCAGACATGCTTCCAAAAATTTTGACAGTTTTTACAACAGTGACGTATGTGAATGAATTTCAGGTTATTTCTTTCTCTCATGTTTGTCTCAACAGCTGAGAAATCTTTCCAGCTTGGATCTGCGTCACATCACAGAACTGGACAATGAAACAGTGATGGAAATAGTAAAGAGATGCAAGAACCTTAATTCTCTCAATCTGTGTCTGAACTGGATCATTAATGACAGGTAACTTCATTATGGTGTCCAATATCAGTATAATGCAAATTTAACTCGTTACATTAGTTGAGAATAATTTTTGGTGCCTTGGGGGTCTGAGGAGATCAACTAAAGCAAGCAGTGTTTCCTGAGTGCTTGTTTGGGGTAAATAATTTAGACACATATTTTACAGAGTGTTTGCCTGTTTCTGTTGTGGAGGAAAGTTTAGTTGTGGCTGGATGGCAGCACTGATCCTTTTCCTGTGGATTTCACGGGAATGTGCTCAGCGCCACCTGTGATGGAAATGTTCATCTGCTGTTGTGACTCCGTCAGTGTGTATCTGGGATTTAAACAGCTTGAAGTGCACACAAACAATGAAACATATGTATTTTTACTATATAAGTAAAAATAAGTTACTTGTGAGTTAAATAGTGGAATTCCTGTATTTTTAGAAAATCACAAGGTTTTGGGTTGTTTTGGAGAATAAGGCTGGAAGAATAACTGAGTTATTACTGTAGTCTTGTCCTTTGGACCAGAATATCCCCTGTACTACTCTGTTCTGGTGTTTTGATCAAGTAATTTATTTTAACATTGAGTAAATGCACATAGAGGATGTACAGTTATACCACAGATCAGATGAAGAATAAAAAATACCGAGAATTTTAAAAGTGAACATGTTCTTTTAAACTAAGGAAACTGAGTAAAGCTGGTACCTGAGGGTGCACAGATGGGTTTATTAAAACTGGTGCTTTAAACAAAAGAAAAGAGATACTTAGAGAGAGGTTCTAAAATAATTTCATATACACCAGTATAATGTGTTCTAGGAATTCTACTTCTTTCTCGATTCCTTTTTTTTTGTTTGTTTTGTTTTCAGAAATATTTAAGGCTCTGCTAAAGTGTAGATGAGCTCAGACCTTGGGGAAAGTGTAGTGTTCTAAAAGTACTAAAATTACAACGTGTTGGGAAGCACCACTAAACTTTTACCTTAACTCCTTTAACCTTTAAGACACTTTTTTTTGGTTTTGTCAGTTTAGCTCAGACCTTTAATGTAATTTCATTGCGTTTGAAGGCATTGCCTTCCCTCACATCATTTTGTCAGTAGGGCCCTATTTTCATATGCAGAATAAGGTTACTGTAGTGGAAAACTTTAGTATAACCTAGAAAAAATAATGAGAATAAAAATGTAAATTTGAAAGACAAGCAGTTTTCAGGTTTTAATTAAAGCACTTAGGAATCTATACCTGTCTGCATGAATGTTTTGAGTATGGCAATTTGTTACGTATGATTCAAACTGCTGTCAAACTGTTCTTCATAATACTTTACTAGAATTACTGGAATAATATGTATATATTTTCATTCGGTGCATGTTCCTGTAAAATTTCATCTCAGTATGAATTTTAAATATAAGAATTACAAAGCTTAGTAAGAAAAGGAAACCTTTTCCAGCAGTGACAGATAACCTGCTGCTGTTTGTAACTTTTAGTTTGTTGACTTTTGTCTCTTTGGCTTTTTCTATTTTATGTTTAGTTCCGATCGTACTTGCCAGTCCTTTTTCCAACAGCTTAAGTCTGGCTATTTGAAGTAGCTTCTAGCTAGAAATGAACAGAGAGAACTTAGACAATAACTAATGCCTTTGTTAAGTCTCATTCATAGGCAGTCTGTCAACAATTCAAATATTTTTCCTATTTAGCAAGTGTCATGAAACTCCAAATAATGAATGAAGTGGTTTTCTCTGCTCCTCCTAAATGCTCAATTAAGAATTGCTGAAAATTATGTAAAGGGAACATGATCCAACCACTGGGCTTTATTGGAGTAAACATTAATTCTGCAGAGTGTTTTGAGCATATTCACTTTGAGGATACAGGTGATCCTTCAGAAGTTCACAGGACTGTTCAGATGCTTACCTTGCGTTAAAGCACAAGTTAGTTTAAACTCAAGAAACAAATTTATTAATTATTTAAGATTAATCTTTTATTAATTTTTTTATTTGATGCCATTTGCTGCCCCTAGTAAGAGGAGATGTCGGAGGAGATTCTGCCTGTTGATACCTCTGAGTTATCCTTTTGTTTGTTATTGTTTCCAACACATGAGATAGCAGCACTCTAATGGTTTTTCTGATTCTTGGATTTCAAACAGAGATCAGCTCCACCACCTCCCTCCCACCCCCATTGTCAAACACACCTACTGGTGAAGTCCAGCTGCATAGGACTTGTATTCCAGATCTCAGACATAATAGGATGCGTTCTTGTTCACTCTCCAGACTAGTTTGGGCTTCTTTTAAGCCTTGGAAAACCACCTTTCTCCACTTCTTTGTGCAGAATACCAAGGGTAAAAGAAAACCAGAAAGTTTTCAAAATACCAGTGTAATATAAAGACATATCTATGAAGTGTCTCTTAAAGGAGTTGATTATTGGTTGGTTTTACAGCAGAAGTTGCTGCTTTTAAAACTTCATTTTACATTTCATTATTGGACCTAGAAATGGATTAAACTTCTTCCCATAAGCAAGGCTCTGACCCTACAGCACTTACAGCCCTCTCTTACTTCTGACATGGTGTTAGAGCTAATGCTGGGATCGTTACATTCCTTCTTAAATAACTGAAACTTTCAGAGTGTAAGGTCTCTGCATGGCAGGCATTTGCTAAGAGTTTTGGTGCTGTGGTTCTTTCGCACATACAAGAACTAATGAGAAGTTATTTGTTTTGGTAGAAGCTCTCTTTTCTTTTGGAAGTAGGTATCGAAAAAGCTTATGTGGAGCTATGGAAAATAATTGATTTTTACCTAAGGCAAAAAATAATCTTCAGTATGTTCAGTTGAGATACTCTTGACGTGAGCTTTAGACTGAAAGGAAAAGAGGTCTCTTGTAGTAACTTGTATAGAGGTTTCTAAAAGTTGAGAGTTAAGCAAGGTTAGAAAAAGACCTATTAAAGTAATCTAAGGTAATGATTTCTGTGCTGCAACTCACTCAAAAGATTCGTGTACTATTTATCATGTTGGTTAAGTTTAGTATAGAAACCATCTTACTACTTCTTTCAAATATGAGCAAAATGAAAGTTGCAAATTCTTTTTGTATATCAAGTCTTTGCAATTGGAGAGGATTGAGTTCTCTGTGAGGTGAATGACACACTCTGAAGCTTGCCTTAAGTAACCTTTCCACCTTGAAGTCGTTTTTATGGTCACTGCCCATGTTCTTTTGAATTTCAATTGATGCAATAAAAATAGAACATCCAGAAATAAATCTCATGGGGGATTCAGGAAGTGTAGTATGATGTGCTGGCAGTTTTCAGGGGTGTGTGATTTTTTTAATAGTTTGAGAAACATCTGCTATATATTATATCCATAATGATCAGGGAGCAAACAGCAGATAATCTTTTTTTGTGACTCTTATCACTGTGGACTAAGAGTTGCTCTTCGCTTCAATGTCTGTATTATGTAATTCACCTAGAAATAGACATTTAAAAGCTGTGCAGTGACTGTGAAGTCTTGAGAGTGTTTCTGCTTGATTCAGCCATCTTCTTACTAAAACATTCCCTTAGTGAAATATTTGTGTAGAGGACGTTTGCCAGTCCCTTTTCCGTGGTTCTTCTAAGAAACATCATGGTGCAGGGAATAATGCAGATAAGGTAAGGAACTTTATCTACAGCGACAGTGAGATTTTTTGGTGCCATGGCACTCAGGATAAAATTTCACCTGCACTACAAAATCATTGACTGATTTTTGCAGTCAAAGGACAATATTTTCCCAGCCATTCAAAAACTTTGGTCCTTCCTCTGTAGGTGGTGCCAAATGTTCTTGTAAAAATGTCTCAAGGGACTTGTATTTTTTCATATAATTTATTGCACACTTTGTAGGTGACTTTGATAACAGGTGCTGAGATTTGCAGAGCATCTGGAAGTTGCTGGGAGTAAGCTGTGGCTGTGATGTGGGGCAGCTATGCACTATCTCCATGGCACAGTGAAACAGGGAGCAGTGTTGCTTAATGACCTTGGAGTGGGATCGCTTCCCTCCCTCTTATGTCTGGTTACTGATGTGGGGCAGGAGGAGCATTAATGTGCCCCTCCCCAAGCTTTCAGCACAGGTGAAAAACCTGGATTGGGTCTAAATGTTCCAGCTCTGAGAAAACTGCTGTTCTTCTTTTGTGCTTCCATGAAAATTCACTGTGGATAAACTGGAGTCACTGGTGTAATGGGACAGTCTACCCATACTGTAATAATTAAAATTTGTTGGTGAGGATTGTGGTTGGAGTCGAAGACAGAGGAACCTGAGAATACAGGCATTTCACAGGGAGAGTACTCAGGGAGTCAATATGTGGAAGAAATTCAGTGGAAACATGGTGGTGGTTGGAAGCCAAACCAGGAGCCTGAGAACCAAACTGTTTGCACAGCAGTAGAGTCAGGAGAAAGGAGAATTCGCATCCGTCTTATTCTGCTGGGTCACTCCTGCAGCATCAATTTCCCAGGACTGGGAGTTGTAAGCACAGACCACGTAGGGGTTTCTACATTGTTATTTAGCAGAGTAAATTGTTAATGTGGCCTTTTGTACAGTAGAGAAGTGTTTAAAATTTTGTTTTGCCTGCCTGCCATGTAAACCTGTGTAAGCAGCATGGGGAGAATCTGCTGTGACCTGGGTGTGTTGTGAGCAGTGGATACAATAATGAAGGTGGTCTAGCAGATAATTAGCTAACTGTGTTTATCCCCAGCATTTCATTAGCCAAGTGGGCATCGAAATAGTATCTCAGTCCTTACAGCTTGTTTTCAATAAAATGCAAGATTAGTGAACACTAGAATTATTTTCTGGAAGAATAGCAGAATTCATTTTCTCTCCCTGAAATTAAAAGTGTCTGCATATTTGATGTGAACATTATTTTAATAAAGTTATAAAATAAAAATTATGAAGTTTTCAGCTTGCCTACATTTTTGCTTAAGCAAGAATGTCCATTTTAATTGTGAGGACTGCAAATGCTAATACAGCAGCTTAGTATTCATCACCTTAGTTCTGAATGAAGTGAGAATATGCTTCAGGAGCACTGATACTTATTCTTGTAATTTTGTATAATCTGGATTTGTGGATATAGTCGAGTCTTCCAGAAGAGTAACTGTACTTCCACATGGTATTTGTCATGAAACATTCCAGGTGAATACTAGCATTTCTTAATTAGAATTTAATTTCATCCATTCAGTGTTATCTGAAAGATGATCTGCTTTGTGTTCTTTGCATATTTATCAGATGTTTAGTCAGCTAGATTAAAAAACTTGAACTCCACAAAAACTTATATAATGTAACACAAATCAGTTTTACTTTTAAAATTACTTACTCTTTTGAATGTCATACTTTTTAATTAAATTTAGTAGAAAATTTGCTTCACCCTGCAGATGTGTTTTGTAAAATGATTTGAGACTGACTGTCAGGGTTTTTTTTTAAATTCAGAACAAAGCATAGAAGTTGGACAAAGAATTCACTTAAGGATGCCAATTTTCTTTATCTACTTTACATTCTGTATTCCTTTTTTTAAGTGATTATGGGGAAAAAAATTAAAAATAAACCTTTGTGATTAGTCCAAAGTAGTGGGTTAATGTGAGATGAGAGCCCCACAGGGGAAGAGCATGAGGAGGAGGGAGCAGCAGAGACAAATCATTATGAACTGACTCCAACATTTCCCATTGCCCTGCTGTTTTCTGGGGGAAGAGGCATAGGAGTTTGGGGTAAACTTTGACCAAGAAAAAGAAGCAGCTGAGATGGTATTAAATTTGTTCTTGTTTCTCATTATCTTGCTCTGCCTAATTGGCAATCAGGCCAGTTTCTCCAAATCAAATCTGTTTTGCACATGGTCATACCTGATGAGCGATGTCCTTATCCTTATCTTTTTCATCTTATTTTTTTACTTGTCCTGCTGAGACTCACAGAATCATAGAATGGATTGGGTTGGAAGAGACCTCTGAGATCATCCAGTCCAACCCTTGGTCCAGCTCCAGTCCCTTTACCAGATCATGGCACTCAGTGCCACGGCCAATCTCAGTTTAAAAACCTCCAGGGATGGGGAATCCACCCCCTCTCTGGGCAGCCCATTCCAATGCCTGATGTCTCTCTCTGGAAAGAATTTTTTCTGCTCTCCAACTTCAATTTCCCCTGGGAGAGCTTGAGCCCGTGCCCCCTTGTCCTACTGAGGAGGCTGATGAGCAGTGGGTGGATGGGCACCTGGCACCCATCTAAAGTTACCTCACCACAGCTTTCCACAGGCTGTGCTCCCTCACAGGCTGCTCCAGAGTGTGTCTTCCCATGGCCTGCAGCCCTCTAGGGCTGCTCCAGCGTGGGCCTCTTCCATGACACACAGTCCATAAAAAACAGTTTGCTCCAAGCATGGATCCTCCTCCACAGGGCACGATCTCTGTGGTTCTCTGGGCACTGTGGCCACGTTTGTGCTGCAGTGTTTTCTCCTTGAGAGTTGTCACCTGTGCCTTATTTCAGTGGAGTTGGTGTCTTGTTTCTGCCAGGTTCCTTCTGCCATGTTGGTGCTGTCTGTTGTGGGATAAAATCTGCAACAGTGTGGATGATTCTCCTGGTCCTGGAGGTTATTCCATTACCCAGAAGGAAATGTGCTCCCTGCCTTCCCTGACCTCGTGGTCCCTGAGAGCCCCTGAGAAGGACACACAGAGACCACCAGAGAGGGAGGAGGAAAAGAGAGAGTTTATTGCTGGTCAGGGGTTTATATGGACCTTGGAGGGATCCAAACCCACCAACAGGAAACAAGAGGGGGTTTGACTCTGGGCCAAGGGGAATAAAGGGGGTTTACATTCAGTAGGAGGGGGTTTCATGTAACAGCATGTCGGAACCTTCCTCCAGACTCCTGAGATAACAGCGTATCCCAAGGTCTTCTGGGAAGGTGAAGCAGTGACTTTGCAAAAAGACATTTTAACAATAATTTTGTACATTCAAACAACATTAAAAACATCAGTTGTTAAAGCATTATCAGTGGCTTGTTGATTTTCTTTACAAATCCATTTCTGGCGGGACTTTATCCATTCCAGGTATTGTAAATGCATCCCCACAGTGTCTTACATGGTTTAGTTTTCCTCTCGTTGTGCAATGGCCAATGGTGCAAGATGAACTTCCCACAGAACAGAGCAGTGGCCATATATTTGTGCCATTCTCTCTAACTTTGTGTTAAATGGTTTGTTACTCATCAATCCAGTCTTCAAGTGTCTGGAAAAAAAAATGGATGTGATTCAACACATATCCTAGCAGTTATCCCCCAAATCACTGACCTTACCAGAGTCTAGTCCTTTCAGCTTCTAGTTAAGTGCCCTGAACCCTCATTATAAAGGCATCTGGGAACAGTTTCTTCATTGCTGTTATCAAAGAAATTAACTTTTACAAGCATTTGATTGGAACAGATATGCTCATACTGCCTGCAGACTTCAACCAATGATAAAAATCAGAATGCATTTTATATAATTAAGTGTAACTTTCCATTTGTTGAGGTTTTAGCCTGCTAATTCCACTTATCTCTACAACTGGATAAACAGTTTTTTAGGAATCATTTTCTGGTGGAAATGGATGTTATCAGAGAGAGTAAAACTTTCAAGCTCTTGACATGATTTTCCAAACTTTTATCTTTCTTTACATACTTGGAAGATTGGGAGAATAGTCCACTGTTGTCACACTGCTGAAATGTAGGATAAATGAAGCTCTGTAAATAGTGAAAATATGAGGAGGGTGATTAAGTCTGACAATTCTCATGTAAAAAACTCGAGATGATAAATATCTCCTGTGATTAGTTGTTAATTTAGTGCAAGAGACTAGCATCAGCCTAAACAATTTTATGAGTTGTGGCATAAAAAAAAATTCTGGAAGATTGGTATGCACTTGTTAAACCAAAGGAGAAATTTCTTGGACTTGGTTGCTAATAATTAAAAATGGCAGACTTGACACAAAATGTGGCTTGATGATTTTCTCTATGACATTCCCTCCAGAAATTAAGAAAATGCAATGTTCCCTGAAGGCATGGAAATGACAGTGTGTTACAAATCTGATTCCTTTTTGCATCATGAAAACTAAAAGGTTTTGTATATATATAATTTCTGTACAGATAAAATATTTCCAGTGTTATAATTTCAAGTAGTACAGAAAAATAAAAAATCCAACCTATTAGGGCCCAGAAAAGATGTCAATTTTATTGCAATTACCATCGCATTCTGAGGTTGCAGCCTGTCATTCACTATGCAGTCAGAATAGACACAGTACCTGAAAAAATGAAAGAAGAATGTCTGTCTTAATGATGTACTGCACTGACTATGTTGTTTAGAGTCTGTCATATATCCATTATAAATACCCTTTGAAAGGAACATAACCATGTTCTAAATTTGCTCTGGGCTATTTCTTTCTACGTGGGTTTTAAGCTCCAAATTAAACAATTTGCAATTGTTTGGTGAGTGGTTTTCTTTGGTTGGTTGGTTTCGTTGTGTTTTTGTTTGGGGGGATTTTGCGTGTTTTTGTTTGGTTTGGGTTTTTGTTTCTTCTTTTGATTTTTTTTTGGTGGAGGTGAGCATGAGACTCATATTATTGGTGGGATCATGCCATCATATAAACAGGAAATGTGTCAGATGCTGCATTCTAATTGTCTTTGATTCTAGTTGGTTAACTCAGCAATCCCTCCCTTTTTCTTCTGTTAAAACCAAAGAGGGCTGGTATATGCTGAATTTTCTGTGATGTTATAAATGTAATTATTTCTTGTGTTGAGACTTCAAGATTAACCAGTGATTACTGACTTGTGAAGGATGTGGAAATTTAAGGTACCTTTGGGGAGTTGTGGTCAGCTTGAAGAGGAAGATGGTGCTGAAATGGGAGTTGGGCTGACAGAGTGAACAAAGCAGGTAGTTTTGAAAGTGGCAGTAATAACAGAGAGAGGAAAATAAGCAGTAACCTGAAGTGGTGACTGTGGTGATGCCTGTAGGGTGTCCTAAGTGAGAAACAGGTGAGCAATGCAAAGAAAAAATGTTTGAAAACACTAAACTGTGTTGAAGTCTTACTGACTTCTGTTCATACTCCATGACCATGATCTACCTTGTCAATGTGCATGAACACTGAACTCAGGAAGTGAGGGTGCAGAGAGGACAGAGCCAGGCTCTGCCCAGTGGTGCCCCATGGTGGGGCCAGAGGCACACACTGACACAGGAGGTTCTCTCTGAACATCAGGAAACACTTTTTTACTGTGAGGGTGACCTAACTCTGACAGTGGTTGCTGAGAGAGGCTGTGGAGTCTTCCTCTTTAGAGACAATGGTTGTAGGTGGCCCTCCCTGAGGAGGAGGCTGAAACAGATGACCCCCAGAGGCCCTTTCAGGCTCCTCCATTCTGTGACACTCATCCTGAAACTTTGTGTTAGAGATGGTTTGTGTTAGATGGTTAGCATACATGGAGGTAGAGTAAGTGAGCTTCATGTACCAACCATCTTCACTGCTCCCTCCTGATTTTTCAAAGTTTGTCATGTCATGTTTGGACAGACTATTTCCTCCTGATTCTGGGTAGTGTATTGGTCTAGGAGGTGCTAAGGAAGGTCCTCAAGGAATGTGAGTTACATTGGTACCAATGTCATTATGTTGTTATAATAGAGTGAGAAAAATTTGAGTTTTGCTCTCCTTCTTCCCATCTCTCTCCAGTACCAATTACTTCTTTTTACTCTGTTTTTATTTCTTGTCTTTGCTGTCCATCCCCTTTAGATTTCATCTAATAAAATCTTAATTTGTCTAGCCTGTGGCTTTTAGCAGATGGTTGTGAGATTGTGGTAGTTGGAGAGTTAAGAGCAATTCCAAACCTTGTGGATTGGAACACATTTGCCAGGTTGCAGTCAGTTCAGGCTGTGGTCTGTAGTCTACTCTCTTGCAACACAATTGAAAACACCATTTCTAAAGACAGTGGTTGCTTTCTCTGTGTTGTCATCCTGCTTCCCCCACTCCCTGCAACACTTTGCCGAGTATGAGACAGAGAGTGAGAACAAGCAGAACTTCATAACCTGTTTCTGGGGGATCCCGTTAAAATCAAACTAATTCACCAGCACTTAGCACTTTGTATTTCGAATTTTCATACTTCTTTCTCAATTGCTTTAAAACATTTTTATAGGTAGTTATTGCCATTGACATGATCAGTCTTTATTTCTTGTTAAAAGTCCCATCAGTGTTTATTTGCTCAGTTTTACACACGCAAAGAATTGCCTTTGCTTTCCTGGATTTCTTTGGTTCTATTTCCTTTGAGAAAAGAACTTTTTACCTCATCACATGCTATACTGGCTGGATTTACTAAGACCTGCCAGTTTGTCATTAATAAAGGCTTTTTGGATCTTCTATGAATCTCTAAAGAATAAAAAGTTCTCCCAATAAAGAGCCTCTTTTGGAGGAACAACACTGCCAGTGGTGTTTTCCTGGCTTCTTTCTTAAGTTTCCTGCAGTCAGAGGGAAGGCAAACTGCAGTGAAATGCTAACCTACTTGGGAAGCTGTTAGAATTCTGTGAACAGTAAAATAAACAGATATCTCTTTCCTTCACTTTTAGGACAAAAGTTTTCACAAATAGAAGTGACAAGTCATTAGTGATTAATATTTTAATTCTCTTTCTCTAAAATGAACTGTCCTTCTACCTGAACATTCTATACAGTAGGTAAAATAACAAGCCACGCATGATACATCTGGCTTCACACAAATATTATATGAGATTAGCAGAATTAAAGTTTTGAAATGTTTCTGATGTTATTTACCTTTAGTTATTTTTCCTTTACAAAGAATGTATTTTAAAGTTTATGCTTTTGCTTTTTTATTTAAGTATTTTATGCAAATATATACATACATACATAATGCAGTTTGTATGTGGCAAAGAGAACTTTGAGCTTTTCTGGGTTGTTGCTCACAGATTTTTGTATGTGTGTAGGTATGTGTGATGGGTTTGATCCATGGCTTCCTTAGTACCCAAGTGTAACTAGGGAAGTGGACATTACATAAGTATTCCACACGTGTTTTCCATGTAACAGAGGAGGAGGGGAGATGAAAAGTTGTTTAGTTTCCTTTCTTCCAGCAAAGCTTGGAGGAGCAGGAGGAACCTTGATGGTCCCTTGTTTCAGTTGGTTTCCTTGTGGTATAGTGGTGAGACTGTATCTTGGCCAGTGTCCCTCCTTTCTAAAGTTTTTGGCTGTATTTGTCTGTTTTGTGTTTTGTTTTTTTCCCCCTTGATTTTGTCCCTCTTTACTCCTTGTTACCCCTTCCCTTTTCCCCTGGAGGGCCCCCAAATAGTGTGTGCAAATTGCATACGTGGTTGTGAACGTTAGAAATTTTTCTTTTAATTCAGTTTGGTTTCCTTTGAGTTTCTTGCTTTTCAGGTTTTTTTTTTCCTTTGCTGGGAAGACTTTAGGAAGGAGGGAAGGGAGCAGTCTGGGCTTGGCAGAAGAAGCTGGGCTAAACCTACACAGTATGCTAAAGGTGTTGAATAAATAACTGCTTCCTTTTAGGGAAGTCTTTAAGTCCAGTTAAGAGTCACATCTAGGTAAGTTTCTAAATCTGAGTTACTATAATTTATTTGCTTCTAGAGTAACATCAGACAGTAGCTGAAGCCACACTGTGTGTGTTTCAGTTAGACTTTACACCTTGTTAAACTCTGTGTCGAAACCTGAGGCTTGATGCAGCATCTGCAAAGCCTGAGGAGACATAGGAAAGATGTGGACAATTTGCTACTTGCCTACCCTGCCCAGTGCAGAGTAGAACACAAGTCAAAGGCTTATTTTTGTTGTCCACCTACTACTGAACAATGGGAATTAATTTATAAAACTGAATTTCGAACTCACAGACATGTGCAGTGGATTATCTGTGAATTGTTCTGCCCTTCTCTGATGCCTTCCTGCTACAAATTACTATTAGCTAAACTCCATTAGGAGTTACCCAGTTCTCCCAGGGCATGTTGCACATGAAGTTGCACAGTTTATTTAATCTGGAAAATCAAGCATGAGCTGATATAATAAGTAAAAAAAAAAAAAGGCACACCCAACCATACTGGTTTGGAAGAATAAATTTGATTTGAAAAATTGTGCTGGTTTAAAGGTGAACCAGCAGGGGAAATGAACTCACCACGAGAGAGATTATAAGTCAGAGCTAAAATTTAATAATAATATTACAATAAATACACTGACACAAATGGAAATTGCTTTCAACTCACAAAACCCAGCAGTATAACCCAGTGTCCTGGGGCACAAACCCACAGGGATTTATTTGCCCTTGTGCTGAGACCCATGTGGTTTCCTCAAGTCCAAAGCAAAAGGAAATGAAAAACCTGTTGGTGCAGGTGATGGCTGTAGTCTGGTTGAGAGTGGTGATTTCCTCCTGTTGAGGTCCTGCTGCTCTGGATCCAACAAGAGGTTCCTGAGGTCTTCTTACCCACCACTTATGTACCCTCAGGGAGCACCCAGTCCCTCCCCCTGGGCGGGGACTCACACAATGGGTGATTAACTCTGGGAGTCATGGGGTATTATTGAACTGTTGATGGCCCATTAGCAGCTCCACACCCCCAGGCTGGGTGTGAAGGTGATAATGGCTCCCTGGGCAGCTGCTGCTAATGGTCCATTGTCCTTGGGGAATGAATACAGGGGGTAGAATACACAGCTTTGATCACCCCCACACAGGGTTAGCTGGTCCCTCCTGCTGAACTGGGACAAAAATACTAACAGACAACAGGCCTCAATTAATTATATACTTGGTATATAATAAAAAATGCATTCATCCAAATGTATTTTCAACATGTTTATAAATTAGAAGTTGGTTGACCTAAGATCTAAGAAACTTAATTTTGTATGGTTTTGATTTTTGTCACTGAAAAGATATCCACTCTTGAAGTATTTATCTCCTTACTGGAGTCAACTCATGGAGTCCAGATACCATTCTGTTGCATAAGTTGCTTTTCCATGCTGATATCAGGAGCTGTCTGCCAACAAGGCATAACAATATGTTTGTTAGTCTTAAAAGTGTATGAAATGCTGCTCAGCAAGGCCTGTGAGAGAGCATTCAAATGTTCATGCAGTCTTTTCAGGTAGGAAAATACAGACCTACTCCAAATAAATTACTTAAAGCAGAAGGTCTTACCTGCAGAATTGTATGGCTCTGTTTTTTGCAATCCATGTGTTTCTTTTGGGTGATAGTTTTTAGTGCTTTCTTTTAAAACACATTTGTGTGCAGTTGGTGCTGTGATTTCGTTTAAAGAGATCCTGTAAATTCTGACAAATAAAGGCTGGGAAGAGAGAATGCCTTTCCTCAAGCATGTGGTTATGTTCTATAGGTTTTGTTATTTGTGCATTTTAAAAACTGCAGAAAAGCTAAAAACATTTAATGATTTTGGTTAAAGGTTCAACTAATAGAGCATTAAGACTATGATTTTGTGTTTACTGATATGGGACACAATTAACTAAACCCTGTTTTTATAGACTGTGGATCTGTAGTCATTTAGACTCTTGTCATATAAACACAGGTAAATTCAGTTTCTGACTTTTAATAGCGTTTAAAACTTAACTACTGGAACAGAAAAGTAGTTGGTCATTTAGACTTTAAAGAAAGTGGTTTTTTAACCTGTATAAGCAAACTGTAGTCCCAGTCCCAGTTCTACTTTCAGGCCCATCAACTAACTATTAGCCAGCAGAATTTGGCTTAGAAAATTTGTGCTATCTTTGAGCATTTCAGCAGGGCAAGGCCAAAAAGAGTATGCACAAGCTTTCCTCCATTAATTGTTTCTGTGACTGTACTCCTGCCTTTTTCTGGTGTCTTTGTCCATGACAGCAGCAACAGAACTGCCAGTGTTGTACTCAGAGCTTTCTGTAATGGACAATCCTGATTTTACATAACAGCCCTCAGTTAATCATTAAACCACAAAAATCTGTTTTAATTTAGAACTCTATAAACTCTGTTGATTTTGTTTTGTTTTTTTTTGTTTTGTTTCAATTTAGTATTCAGAATTTTAAAGCTGAGAATTGCAATACAACTAAAAACTGGATTTTTTAGTAATGTCTAATTTACGTGTAGAATCATAGAATCACAGAATGGATTGGGTTGGAAAAGACCTCCGAGATGATCAAGTCCAACCCTTGGTCCAACTCCAGTCCCTTTACCAGATCATGGCACTCAGAGCCACGGCCAAGCTCAGGTTAAAAACCTCCAGGGATGGGGAATCCACCCCCTCTCTGGGCAGCCCATTCCAATGCCTGAGCACTCTCTCTGCAAAGAAGTTTTTTCTGATATCCTGCTTAAATATCTCCTTTCTGTAATGCTGAACAAATGTCTGCCACATGTGCTCTCAGCAAAACGATAAAGATCCTACTATGAGGAGTTTCTTGTGTTATTCTCTTCTAAAACACGTGTTTGTTTATCCTGGTAACTGTCTAAATGCTGTAATAAATGTTGCTGCCCTTGACAGATTTCATTTTCTAATTAAAGCATTGTCTTGTTTTGAAAAAAATCTAAGCACAGCATTGAAGGCTCTTAAGAACGTGCTCAAACCTTTAAAATCTTAATGTCAAATTTTAGAGCGAGCAAAACAGTCCAATTTTCAGTAGCACATACACTTTTAGTTTTGCTTTTAGTATTGTTTTGATAAACTGTTTTCCTGTGTAATACACACAGGTATCTGTGGGTCTGAATATCATGAGTTTTAAGAAATAAGTAAGATGAAGCAATGTGAAAGCTATAGATTTATAAAAGTGTACAAAAGTCTAAATTTCAATTGTTGCAGCAATTTTTTTCCTGACATACCAATCAGGAAACATAGAAATTGTGTGTTAATATTTATTCTTTAAACAATTGTGGATAGGTCATCTGTTCAAGTCCTGCTTCAAATACCTCAATACAATGAATGTACAAAACTGTTCTGTGATGTATAATGTTATAAGACATGTACCTTTTAGAAGTTAAAGGAGTATGTAGGCTTTTAGTTGATTTTATTTATGGTTTTTTGTAAAATAATTTTCCATACTTTTACATTATAAGTGGCTGTAAGTGAATTATAGACTTGTTAAAAACACCTCCCTGAAGCATTTTTTTGTATTGGCTGCCAAAATGGAAAATGGCAGGACAGAAGTAATAACAGATGTCAGGGTTTCTTTTCTTTAGATCTTGCCTTAGTCTGTGGTCCTTCCATTTACAGTCACATTAATATCATTTATTCGGTTTTTATTGGCTTCGATTCAGGGTTGATTCTTTACACATCTAATGATCACAGAAATTACATTTTAAGTTCTCTAAGTTTGTCCTGAATTTCTGTGAAATTCCATTTGTATAAATAACATACTGTTACAGGCTTTTGCATAGTTTTTGGAAGGATTTGTTTGTTTGCTTGGTTTGGTTTGGAATTTTTTTTGTTTTGTTGAATTTTGTTTCGTTTTTAAGTGCCTAGATACCTTTTTGCACTCCCTGGTTCCTAACAAAAGGGCTCAAATAATGACCTTGCAGCTAAATTTTGTCACTGGATCCTCAATTTTATTTCAGCAAATTATTTCATCACACTTCCCTTTCAAGATTTCATTTTATGTTGTCATTCTGAGCATTCAAAGGGTCAAAAAAGTATTGCAGAGCAAAGTAAAGCTTCTCTTTCTGAGACTGCAAATTATTCCAGTCACTGTGTCAGAAGGGAAGGTCTTACAAACCCTCACCCCTCACACACCGCTTATTGCCTGTTACAATTGGTCATTTTCAGCAAATGCTGTGAGAACAGAGACATTAAATAGGAATTTGCATCAAATTAACTTCTGTTACAGCAAGTTGTATGTTTATGTAAAGATTCATATATATTGTTCAGTATCATCTTAAGAAGGGCTGCAGGAAAATCAATTTTTTTTGGATATTTTAGCTCAGCATCAGCTCCTGGTTTACAGTATTGTAAAATCCACACTGGTGGTATACTTTGGATAAATAACCCAACTGTGTTCAAGTTAAAAACCACCACTTGAATAGTAATATGCTTGTAAATGTCTGGAAATGAAAGTTGCACAAAATCCCTCCACTTTTACAAACAGAACATATTTTAAGAAATACACACAATGTCAGTTACTCTCCCAGAATGTTTTCCAAGTGTGAGATTTGTGTGTAAGCCAAACCATTATTTTTACTCACACCATGTAAATATGATAATTCTTTATGGTTTTTGCTATAAAGATGTCATTGTTTAATTTTGGGTATAAAGATTTCATTGTTTAATTTCAAGATGCTTTTGCACCTAAATATTGAATACTGAATATTTAATAACATCCTTGGGTACATGTTTATGCATTCATGCATGTTATGCAGAGATTGTTCAGGAACTTCAAAGTGAATTTGTGCAGAACCTTCCACAAGGGATGTGTGTGTGAAGATAGGAGGAGAAGTTTTGTTTCACTGATAAATCACAGAATCATAGAATCAACTGGGTTAGAAAAGACCTCCGAGATCATTAAGTCCAACCCTTGGTCCAACTCCAGTCCCTTTACCAGATCATGGCACTCAGTGCCACGGCCAATCTCAGGTTAAAAACCTCCACGGATGGAGAATCCACCCCCTCTCTGGGCAGCCCATTCCAATGCCTGATTTCTCTCTCTGGAAAGAATTTTTTCCTGATATCCAACTTAAATTTCCCCTGACAGAGCTTAAGCCCATACAGTGTCAAGACTTAAAGTCATACATCAAGATCAAACCATATTGTAGAAATGCTAGATTGAATTTAATGATATGGTATCAATAAAGTAGAAAATTGAAAAAAATTTCCTAAGCTCATTGTAGCATTACTTTTTAAAGTATAATTAAAATCCTACTAATGCTTACACATTAAAGAAATTAATTAGCTCAGCTGGTCAAACTTGGTTGCAATAACGCCAAGGTTGTGGGTTCAATCCCCTGTGTGGGCCATTGACTTAAGAGTTGGACTCGATGATCCTTGTGGGTCCCTTCCAACTCAGAATAGTCTGGGATTCTGACTTTGTCTTTGAATTTCACTGTTTTTTCACGTGTACGTTTCTAGTGGGTGTCCATGTCTCCCTTGTGAAGTAATCCCTTCCTAAAACAGGAACTGCAACTTCCCATTAGGAATCATGGGCACCTGGAATAAGAGCATGGCACAAAGAGTTTTGTGAGGTTTTTATTTTGTCACCTTATCCTACCATCTCATAAACAGCTGCAGAGGAGAGGAAGGGGAATGAAAGGCAAGGGACTGTCCTAATACTGCATTGTCTGATGTAAAATAAACTGCTAGGAATGGCTTAGTATTCATGATATGCACGGGTGGCTCAGAGTGTCTGAATAAAACCAGATGCTCATTTTACTGCTTACAGTGCAAGGGCTCTAAATGAGCCAAAGTGTAAGTGAAAGTGTGAATTGTCAGGAAAATATACTATTGATGATTATAGTGCAGGACACAAACACTCATTAGGACACAGTGTTTGGGAGGATGCAGAGGATTTCTAACATATTTGTCCCTTTTCACTGAAGTACATGATTGAAACATATTTTTCACTCATGAAAGCAAGTGTAAAGTATTCTTCTACTGTAACATCAGCATGAGGAGGTGACAGAATCCCGGCCTTTGCTTTCCTTGTTATGTGTGGGAAACGACAGAGGTGGCGATTTGTCTTAATTGCTCTACTGTAGTTACAATTATAGAGAAAAGGTCAATCTAGTCATTGTCAATTAAACCGCAAAAGAAAACACGTTTTGTAGCCCCAAAGAACCATTATGTCAATTTTATGCTGTTCATCAGTGTATAACACAATTGCTGGGATATATAAATCTTATCTTTCTTGGAATTACAGCAGGTTTGCTCTTATTACCGGCACTCAGTGCTGCTGAGTGGAGATAACCTTAGGTACTGCCTGTTAATTGCACGTTCTCCCGTTGTCGCTTGTTTCTCAGGATTTGTGTGCAGTAAAACCTGGTGGATTTAATGAACAGAAACAGATATGCCAGAGTGCAATTTGACCCTTGTATTTTCACATAGTTGAAGAGATGATGAGTGACAGAAAAAAAAATCTGTAGCTTGTAGCTGCTGTGGTTATGTTGGCATGCACTTAAACAAATGTAGTAATGTTAAATATTGGAATACTTAAAAGGTAATTTTGGTATAGTACATACACAAAAAAAAAGGAAAAAAAAGCAGTGGTATTTTAACCACAACATTTTTCTACTTTTGCTCTCTTTGCATACTTTCTTTCACTCTTGAATACACACAAAAACCAGAGGTCACTTACAAGAATAATACAATATAATTCAATAAAGTACAGCTCTGTTAAGAGTAGTTAAATTCCTATAGGTTGTCTTGAATATGTATTTTTGCACTAAGAAATTGTTTTTATTCAAAAACGTTTCAAGGACTGTCAGGGTATGATAAAATTTTAATTGCAAATTCTGTTCTTATTCAAATAATCATCATGAATGGATTCCCCATCCCTGGAGGTTTTTAACCTGAGATTGGCCGTGGCACTGAGTGCCATGATCTGGTAAAGGGACTGGAGTTGGACCAAGGGTTGGACTTGATGATCTTGGAGGTCTTTTCCAACCCAATCCACTCTATGATTCTATAATTGAAAGGGTTTGTAATTAGTTCACGTGCCAGGAAATACCCCAAGAGAAAAGTTGTGTCTTTCATCATACCTGTAAAAGAAAGATTTTCACTGTGTCAGACCGCAAATTGTTTTCTGGTGTTGCCAACACCTAATAAAGCTGTGTGTGTCAAATTGGGACATTGAATCAATATTAATTAAAAAAGCAATCTAGAAATTGACTTAACCTCTCAATTATGCCTTTAACGTGAAGAGTTATTTGGTTAACCTGTGATGGGAACATAGGAAAGATGAACATAGGAAATTACTATTGAAAGATGAATTGCTTTAGGGACATACTCACTAGTAATGTGGTGGAGATACTCACAGAGTTACTCATAGCACTGCAGGTATCAAAATTACCTGGAAGGCAAAACAGCAAATACCATGTTTAGAAAGAGGGTGTAGAAAGGTATCAAAGGAAGAGGCATAGACAGCTGGTTATGGCTGGGCCCAGGAAAACAGTCAGATGAATTTTTTTTTTTTATTTTATAATCAAGTGTGTAGATAGCCATAGTCAAAAGAGGACTGACTGCAAGCCCTCCATGTATCCATGTATACCACAGCCTGACTGTGGTATATTTGCTTAGAGCAGGCTTGGTACTTACTTCAGTTTGCCACCATTTGCTGTATTTTGAACCAGTATTTTTTCTGTGCAGTGCCATTTTTTGATCACTCTCTTTCTAGAGTCGTGGAAAAATCATCCTGAAAGGGCACATCAGTGGTAGATGGACTATGATCTTCTGTCTCCAAATTGTGTGCCTCTAGATAGGAACCTTTTTGGTTGTGTTTATGTCCTTGTTCTGGTTTAAAAAGAAAAGAAAGAAATGGTGAGAAATCGTAGAGCTGGTATTACTCAGAGCTGTGTCTCAAGATTGTGAATGTGAAGTGGCAGTGGAGGGAAGGTCTCATCAGACTACAGTTTCCTGCTTATTTTTCCAAGAAAGAATAAACTGATATTATATAGGGCTAGATTATTTGTGTAGATACTTATATTTGTGTTAATTTACTTTGCAAGTGAAACTGCAGCTGTTGTTTATCCCATTCATCCTGTGTCTGTGTTATCACCTGGTTACAGAGTCAAGCATTCAGACAGAAAAATGTTAGTACTTTCATCAGAAAGCTACAGAAAAATAAGTTGCAGGGAGAAGAACTATGCCTGGGCTTGGAGAAACTGTGACATTTGCACTTCTCTGTTGTATGGAGAACAAGGGACAAGGTGAAAGCTGTTGAGCTGATTATTATTTCATAACCCCTGAGAGGTCAGAGTATGTAGGATATTTGCTGTTTGGGAGTTCTGATTGACCTTGTAAAATAATTTTCTTTTACTTGCGTGTACCTGAGGATCTGCAAAGTAGAGCCTGGATGCCACAATGCTTGCCGTGAGCTCTTGGAACACAGAACAGGGATAGTGGATACTGCACTTTTGGGGAGGAACTGGTGAACTGAGATTGTGACATTCACAAGCTGAAGGAGTGTTGTGCACAGCACCCATGGCACCCAGTAGTTCAAGTCTGACCCACACATTTTGCTGAATATTCTTTGTTAAATAACATATGCTCTAAAGTTAGGAGAGAGTAATTGAATCTTGAAGTTTTACATTAGTTTCACACTAGATAGCAAGTACATGAAGGAGAGAAATTTTGTTTTTAGCATCATCCTCTATTGGAAGCAGAATTAGCTTTATTCTGCAGAAGAAGAAAAAAACCACCATTATGTATTTGTTTGCAGAATAGGTTGGTTGAAAAAAGACAATTTAGAAATTCTGAGACATTGTGGAAAACTATAAGGTCCTGTGAAAGTGGTAACCGAGTTGAGTGCTATTATTACAGGCTTTACTGTTACTGTCTTGTTTAGCTTCACTCATTTAATCTCTCAATGGCTCATTTCTTCCTTTACAGAATAAGAAAGGAAAACTGTCTTTCTAAGAACTACTAATTAAAAGCTCACAAGTATTTATTATCCATCTACGGAGCACAGATGAAGTGGAGAGAGACCATTCATTGTATAAACTGGGAATTAAATTTAAGGAAAGCCGAAATGGCTATATTTCAATATCTGATGATTTGAGTATCTGTCTTAGTGTTTAAGGCTCAGGTACATCAGACTTGTAGTGTTTGTAGCTCTGGAGGATTCTTTTCATACACAGGAAAAAAGACTAAATGGAATAGAGTCTGGTATAATTTATTTATAAAGTCAGCGTTTCATAGATTAGAGATTTACTGTATTCATTTTTTATTTTTGCTTTGGCTCCCAAGAAAAGGAATAAGCATCTGTGAAATACTTAAGAGATCAGAATGCGTCGCTTGCTGCTGTGGAACTGGGAGTTCTCAAACACTTAACAGAAGTTGAGATTTGTAGCTGCAGTATTCTCTGGCAAGGGACACAGCGCTTGATATCTTGGGAAGTTCTTCTTCCTGGGTAGTCTTGTCACATTCATTTCTTTCTCAAGCAACAGAATAGGGGCTATGAAATATTTATTTATTCATAAATTTGAAGACTAGTCTGGCTCATATTTATAAATCCAATTTTTATATACTTCAGAATGAAGTTAATATCATCTTTCTTTCACGTTAGAATCTTATTTTTTCCATGCATTTTGGCTTCTTAATTTGAACCTACGCTGCTGTCATATATTGAAAGAGATCGGTGAGAGATCAACAGTCATTTGTTATTTGTATGTGTATATTCCAGGTGCATATAAAATTACAGCTGTGGAAATCGTTGGGTGATTCAAGAAGAGGGAGGCAGGAAACAACACTGAAGACAGACTGTTGATGCCAAGCCATCTAGATTATTTTAGTGAGCTAAGCTCATGCTGGGAAAAATGCATTTCAGTATAACCATATATAAAATTGTGTATTTAGGGACATAAAATGCAGAATGTACCTGCACAAGGGGGAAAGAGTCACACCTTTGAGAGCAGTGATTCTGAAACAGATTAGGGATTATGAAGAGTAAAAGGGAACTCCATGCCCAAAGGGGTCAGTGTAAAGAAAGTTATTTAATATACCCTTAAAAAGGATAATATCACAGTGGGACAAATGGCTCCCATATTAATGTTTTTTGAAGTAAAGTAATATGGTCTTCTGACAACTCACTTGCAAGACGAAGTATAGAAGAGTTTTAAGGTAAGAGCTGGTGAAATTCAAAAATGTGTAAATAAGAATGAGATAACTTGCATTTGAAAATAGACAGTCAAATCTGAAATAAAAATTAATAATTTTATCTTATAATATCTTAGAATGAATTACAAAGGAGAGTGAGTTCTACTTTTTTTTCTTTTCAAGTTAGAAAAGACATGTCTTAAGATTTCCAGAAATCAATGCCTTACTACAAACAGTATAAATGAGAATAGGACCATTCAGCCCAGACCTCAGGGTGTCTCTAGCCCTCCCCCCTGCTCAGAGCAGGAGCATCTGTAAGACTGGACCAGGACAATTAAGTATCCAAGTCTCCAAAGATGAGGTCTGCACAACCTCCCTGGGCAACCTGTGCCACTGCTGGGCAATTGTCGTGGGGAAAAGTCTAAAGCAGATACCCAAACACCCAATCTGAAACTCTTGTTTCAGCTTACATAATTTTTTCTCATTCTCTGAGCACACACCACTAGTAAGAATCTCACTTTGTCGTGTTGATGACATTGTAGGTACAGGGAAGCTGCTCTGTGTGCCCCCCAAACTGTATCTCATCCAGGCTGAAAATATCCCATCTGCCTCTCACAGGGCCCATGCTCCAGCCCAGACCATTGTGGAGGATCGTTGACTTTGCTGCCAGAGTGCACTGCTGACTCGTGTTCATTTTCACAGAATCACAGACTATTCTGAGCTGGAAGGGACCCACAAGGATCATCGAGTCCAACTCTTAAGTCAGTGCCCCACACAGGGGATTGAACCCATGACCTTGGCATTATTGCTGCCTTCCAAGACCACCACTCCTTTTCTGCAGAACCCCCTTGGTCCATAGCCTGTCCTTCCCTGTGCAGATGAGTGCAGATGAAGATCACAGCATCACAGAATGATTTGGGTTGGAAGAGACCTTTAAAGGACTTCTAGTCCAACCCCTGTGCCATGAGCACAGACACCTTCAGCTAGATCAGATTGCTCAAGAGTCCCATGCAATCTGACCTTGTTTCCAGAGCTGGGACTTTTACAGGCTCTCTGCGCAACCAGGGCCAGTGTTTCAACACCCTTATTGTAAAAAACTTTTTCCTTATATCTAATCCAAATTAACCTTCTTTTATTTCAAAACCATTAATCTGTCCTACCTTAACAGGTCCTGGTAAAAGTTTGTCCACGTCTTTCCTATAAGCACCCTTTAAGTATTGAAAGGCCACAATATACAATAAGGTCTTTATGGAGCCTTTTTTCCTTGTCCTGTCCACTGGACAAGTGGACTTGTCACCAATGTCCACTGGGACTGTGAGCCATTGACCATTTCCCACTGGATACAACCATGCAACCAACTCCTCATCCACTGAACAGTCCACCCATCAAATCCATTTCTCTCCAGTTTACAGAGAAAGAATTTTTTTGACTATGTAAAATACTTAATAAATTAACTGACTGATAAATTACGTGACTGTGTTATGAAATTTCAAGTTGATTAGTGCAGTTGTTTCATGAGCACTGCTGCTGTTGGAAAATCCTGGGAAGCAAGAGTTGCGTTGTAGGATCTTTGCTCGACATGAATACTTAGAATTGCTGCCATTTGTATCAGGATTTCAGCTGCTCCACAGCTCTCTCATGGCTAACTTTGCTGTCCTAAGATGAGCTTGTTGAGTGTTGCACCAAATAATAGCAGCTTGTTTTCTAAAAATCGTAATAGTGTCTTTGGGAGGGAAATAATGCCCACAGATTGGCTGTGGGATCCGTGCAACAGTTTTTAATACAGATTTGTTTAGATGCTAAATCGCCTTACTGCCATTCCTGAAAAATATTCACAATTTTTCTGTAATTACTATCTGCGCATTCTTTGCATTTGTGTAAGTATTTTAGAGATAAAAATACAGTACAAAACAATTCTCTGTTATTTTTATTGATAAATTCAAATCAGTTTCTACCCATTTTTCTGTCCTTTTTTTTTTTTTTAATGTAGTAGGGTGCTCTACTGTAGATCTCTACAACTTCCTTGGGACTCTCATATGCATGCCAAAATTTAGTGAGAATACCTGTAAATGATTTTATCTGTCCTCATGTACCAACTTTTTATTTCTTTTTTCATGTAACCAAAAGAATGGCTATAGTGAATATTACATAACCAACCTTTAAAGAAAGTCTCCTATAATGTGTGCTTTAGGCAGTAATTAGCCTCATAAATTCTGGTTCACAGTACTTCTGTGTAATTATTGTTAAAGCCTTAGGATATTAGTAGGACATTAAACAGGCCATCTTCTTTTCTTTACGGATTGTGTATTGCTTCTGTAATTTCTCTGAAAAAAAATGGTATTTAGATATAATTAACCTAAAGAGCTTTTAAGAGATTACAAGTTGAGCTAGGCAAAATGGCATAAGCCCTTCATGTTTTATTAAAGAGCTGCCGTGAATGGTTTGTACTGTCCCATGGCTTTAACAGCTTAAATGTGAGATTCTTCTTTTTTACTGGGTATAATCATGATTCTGTTTCATGTTTTATGCATCCAATGTCTTATGCAATCTTTTCATTTGAGCCTTGTGTTTAGCTTATTCACATTTAAGTTTTTCTTGTGGAAAAAGAGAAATTCAGGAAGAAAGTCAAGTAACTTAAGTATTTTGTGAAAGCATCTTTGAAGAGGAAATACTCAACATCAAACTGACAAAGTGTAAGTGTTTATGGTGGGATTTATGGATAAATAAATTTAAAAAGTATATAATGATTATTGGAATACTTGGAAGGTATTGGTGAAACACTAGAGCTGATATGAACCTAAATTAAGTCAAACATACTTCTTCAAGAAGCACTGAGAAACACTTATTTTTAGTTTGCAACTTAAGGGATTTGATGCGACTCTTTGGATGAGTGTAGCACCAGTAATTTTTTATTTTTACAGGAAGAGGCTGATAGTAATAGGCCAGTAACTTTATGTTTTGTGAAAAACTGGAACTTAGGCACTTCATTTTAGTAGAACTTACCTTTTTTTTAAAAAGAGTAAGGCATTATGAAGAACACTGATGGTTATGGTTGAAGGTGTGATTTACACAGATTTCATTATGATGTTACTTAATGTTCTTTATTCTCTGATCTTGGATATTGATCAATACAGATTAAAGAAGTACTTTTACACTCTTCATCTTACTGGCACTTAGTGATAAAATGTTTCCTGGAAAGCTGTGAGGATCATTTATGTGTCCTTCACTTGTATTACAGAATCACAGAATGGTTGGCAGTGGAAAGAGGCCACTGGAGGTCATCCAGTCCAGCCTCCATTCCCAAGCAGGGTCATCCTAGACCACATTACTCAGGATTGTGTCCAGAAACTTCATGTTTATGTCCAGTGAGGGAGACTCCTTATGCTCTCTGGCCACTATGTTCCAGTCAGTGTGTAGTCAAACACACAGGAGAGAAGTTCCTCTTCATATTGAGATGGAATTTCCTGTGCATCAGTTTCTGCCCGTTGCCTGTTTATTGCTTGGCACCACCAAGCAGAGCCCAGTCCGTCCTCTCTTCAAGTAATTACAGGCATTGATGAGGTCCCCTCTCAGCTGTCTCTTCTCGAGGCCAAACAGACACAGCTCCCTCAGCCTTTTTGTGTAAGAGAGATGCTCCAGTCCCTTGATATTTCTGTGGTCCTTGGCTGGACCCTCTCCAGGAGCTCCAAGTCTCTCTGGTACTGAGGAGCCCAGCACTGGGCACAGCACTGGGGATGTGCCTCACCAGGAATTAGAGGGTCAGGGTCACTTCCCTTGTCCTGCTGTCAGTGCTCTACCTCAGTACCCCAGGGTTCCTTTGGCCTTCCTAGCCCCAAGGACACACTATTGGCTCATGGGCAGCTTCTTCTCCACCAGGACCCCGAGGTCCTTCTCTGCAGAGCTGCTCTCCAGCAGGTCATTCCCCAGCCTGTCCTGGTGCCTGGGGTTGTTCTTTCCCAGCTGCAGGACTCTGCCTTTGCCTTTGCTGAATTTCAGATACTTCCTCTCTGTCTGTCTGTCTGACCTATCAAGGTCCTTCTAAAGGGGTGTAGAGCTCTCTGGAGTGTTGGGGTGCCCCTTTAGCCCAGACATTGATAGATAAGTTAATACTGGACCCAGTATTGATCCTTGGGGGACACCACTAGTGAGTGAGAAGCCTCCAACCAGGCACTGACACAGCTCCCTCTGAGACCTGCCATTCAGCTAGTTCTCAGCTCACTTCCCCATCCCCTTGTGCAGCTCACACTTCCTGCATTTGCTTATGAGAATATCCTGAGGGATAGTGTCAGAAGCCCTGCTGAAGTCCAGGTGGATATCCACTGCTGTCCCTTCATCTGTCCAGACAGTGCAAAAAGGAACTAATGCTGCCTTTTGAACTCTGAATTAGCAGTTGGTATTGATATGGCAAGTGTGATGTCTTCTCCATCCACATTTTTAAGAGATTCTGTTTCTTCCGTATTTGTAAATTAACAGTTGGACAGACAGACAGACAGACAGATAGACAGATAGACGGATGGATGTACAGATAGATAGATAGATAGATAGATAGATAGATAGATAGATAGATAGATAAATAAATAAAAATGGTTTAGGGCTGCATTTACCTGAAATTGATTTTGGTTTTCCAGTAAATTTGATTTAGTCTTTAAATGTAATTGGAGTTGCATAATGACTGGATAAAAAAAAAACAGTAAAAACCAAGCCCCAAAACAATATACAAGTACATGGAGAACTGTACAATATTTGTACTTGTTATCTTTCTTTGACTATGTTATATCCTCTGATGCAGAGGTGTATGTTGTAATACCCAAATATATTATCAGATAATTTGAAAGGGTTTGTTAAAATGTCTAGAAAGGAACTAAATATTTAAGAAGTTGCTTCCCCATAGTTGTTATTCATCATTCTGTAGCAACCACTTGGTGCTTTAACCTTTGAAATCTTTAAGCTGGCCATGTACAAACTGGTATTTCCTGATAGTACAGAGGAGAAAAGGTTAATTGTTTCAGTGCTCAGTGGAGTATTGGGCAATCTTGTTTTGGTTTGGGTGGCCGATGTGGTGTGTGCTCCTTGGCTAGCTTATTATTAACACACCAACAGCAGTCCCCCGTCCATGCCCTGTGCACAGGCTGAATGAAACACAGACCTCTGAACAGAAAAGTTGAGGAGAGAGATTCATCCTGAGCCCTGAAAGTGATCAGTCAGGTCTGAGCAGAAAGAGAACCTAATAGTTCTTTGGAAAGGAAGGCAGGAAGCTGCCTCCTGCTGTGTGCCTACTCAAAATAGGGGTGCCATGTATTGCTAAGAGGAGTCTTTGGTCTGCCATGGAAGCAAAGTATACCAGAGTTTCATTGTGCCAGCAGAATAAATTGGTCTCCGTTACTAAAAATTCACTTTCCAAACTATCTTGAGCAAAATAGTTGTGTATTGATGGTTATTGTTACTGTCTGAAGATGCTGCATGTGAAACATTTATATTTTCATTAAATAACGTCATGGATAGTCTTTATATGGTGATGCCAAATGGGTCTTCGATTTTTCGATTTTCATATTTTGTATATTTTAGGAACACAGTAGCAGTAGCTGTAGAATTTTTAGTGGGTTAATATTTAGCAACTTAAATATAAGGTCTTTCTCTCTCTACCCCTGCTCCAGAACAGGCAGCAAGATTCTCTAGCTGTTTAGTCTCTTTCTCAAGGGACAAGATTGGAGAATATCAGAGGGAAACATAAGCACGAAGCAGAGTGACCCGGAACACTGGAAAGCGTCCAAGAGACCTTTGTGTGCTGAAGAAGAGGAGGTGGATGAAGACAGAGGGTCTTGTCACCCCCAGCCCCAATTCCACAGGGGGTGGGGACTGGGAGGGGACAGAGGTGGAACTGGACATGTGTAACGTAGTGATTGGATGGATTATATTATAAAAGCCATGGAAATCAAAGTTTGCATCATGTCTATTCCTGGATGAGCCAGAGTGCTCATTAAAGTAACTACCCCTTATCTCCTACTAAAACCTGACTTGGAGTCTTTTTTATAGACTTTTAAGGCAGCAATGGAGTGTGACAAAGTAAAAGCAGTGAGGGTCGCTTTATACGCAGCAGCAGGAGGAGCTCACATTAATGAATTCTGTTCATCTCTGACCTTTTAAAGGACCAAATGTAGGCAGTGTGGACTCAGGTGACAGCCTGACTTGGGATCCATGTGTGAAACGTGAAATTATACATGATTTCAGTGAGTACCAAATGAAACTGGAGTTGCTCAGGAAAGCCAAGCAAAGTGACTGTGTCCAGTGCTTGTATCCTGGTGTGCTAGTTGGAGTGCTGCAGGTAGCACTGCTACACCTAATATCATATCCTATTTTGTGTCTGTATCTCTGGTGCTGTCTTTGTGATTCCCATGGAAAAAGTTAGGCTGAAGCAGCTTGACTTTCCTTGCTTTATGATTAGGTAGGGTTTGATAAAATCTGTTTTCAAAATTCCATGTTTTAAAATAGAGAATTTGCTCCATTTCAACTCTAAGCTGAATTTTCTCCTCTCTTTCCTGTCAGGAGTACATCAGCAGCAGAAGGTGATAGAAAGGAAGGGAGGTGATGAGGGACAGAGGAGGTGTAAGCCCAGCTGCATAATTAGGTTGTGCATCCTTTGGGGCACAGTCTCAGGAGATAAAGCATAGGAACAGAACAGGTTATTACTGATGTTACCAGACTCACCAAATTAACCTCCTGTGTCCAGAAGGTGTTGTAAGGGTCTAATAATTTGCATCAATCCCTCTCTCAAATTTTTTTACTCTACTGTTGATGCACTTATTCAATATCACGTAGATTTTGTAGTTTGCTGTGTCTTTTCTTCACGGTTTTATGCTTGGAATTCATCTGTCTTGGTAAGTTCTGCTTCCTCTGTTGCTCACATGTTGCTCCACAGTGGACATCAAGACTGGTAGAGGTCAAAACCAGACCCATTAGTGCAACTTATAAATGTCTTAAGCACAATTCTAAATGTTTCACAGAGCTATCATATGCTTCATCATTTGTGTGTAATGTTTGCCCTGTAATTGTTTATTTCTACGAATATTCACACCACCTCAAAAAAATTCTACCCTGGGGTGCCTCTCCATATCCACAGTTTCTCTGAAAACAAGAGATAGATTTCTTTGTCACTACATAGAGCATTACACCAAATGTTTTCACACTCACTTGGGGAATTGTGTGGTGTCTGTACCTTCCTGAAGCTGTAACTTGGACTCGCGTTGCCCTTGTATTCACTGCAGGCTTTCCTTTCGTCCTTTTTGCATTTTTAACTGACCTTAGGCATCTCATGTTATGATGACTTTTCCTGTGCTTGTCTGTGTTCATATGGATCTGAATTATAAAGTTCAGTCCTGTTATGTTAACCTCCTTAACTTTCTGCTCTTTGGATATTTCATGACTAGTTACTGTTCTGAGCTGCAAAGGTTTTCTTGAGCAGTAATTTAAATGAGTGTCCCTGGTTTGAGTAACATTTGCATACTTGAGTTGGGTTTGGGTTTTTGCACTTTTCCATCTTCTTCCTGTTCAGTTTCACATGTTCAATTTTTCACACTTAGAATTCTTCTCTTGTCTGATGTTCTCTTTATCCTTCCCAACAGAACTATTCTTCAAACAACATTGTGTAGCTTCTATAATTAAAAAATAATATAGGTCTCTGCTCTCTCCTCTCTGCTGAATTTTTTCTATTGTTCCCTCCATCACCTGTAACACTGCAGATTCTGTGTTTCTCACAGTTTTGAAAACAAACTCATCAGAGTATCTTGATGTTGTGACTCTTCTAACCATTGATAACTATCCCAGTGGTCCTAACTTGGTCAGTTGTGTAGTGAGTATGTGCCACGATCAGCTTGTCTGCTCAGGTGGCATTTGTGTGCTTGTGAGTTCAACCAAACTCATCCAGCAAACCTGAGCTGGGTCATTTGGAAAAAGAATTTGTGAAATGCAGTTACAAACATTGATTTTTAGCAGCTAGTACAACTGAAATTTTATTAATCTACATGTAATACTGACTGGTATTTTAGGATATATTTATTTGTCTGTTTTAGTCCCTTTGACTAAGTTGTATGAAAAAGTGGCCATCCATGTGCATCGGTGCCTGATTTCTTCTGCTTTCTTGCACTAATCAAACTACTTAGACGATCATAACAGACATTTCACTTTTGAGAACTGTGTATCATTTCAACATTTGAACACATTTAAAATAATAAATTTGATTAATGCTACCTGTAATATTTGATCATATGGAACAACCAGTTTTGGCATCTTTGTTTTCCTTCAAAGATTCTTAAAGAGTTAGAATACCTAATTTTACATGACTGAGTAATGTTCTCGCCAGAACAATCATGGCATAAGCTTTTTGTAATAATTTTGCAATGTTTACATTGCCATTACCACTGTTCAGACCCATTCTTTGGTGTCCTGCTTACAGAATGAATGAGTCATAGAATCACAGAATCATAGAATGGATTGGGTTGGAAAAGACCTCCGAGATCATCAAGTCCCACCCATGATCCAACTCCAGTCCCTTTACCAGATCATGGCACTCAGTGCCACGGCCAATCTCAGGTTAAAAACCTCCAGGGATGGGGAATCCACCCCCTCTCTGGGCAGCCCATTCCAATGCCTGAGCACTCTCTCTGGAAAGAATTTTTTCCTGCTCTCCAACTGAAATTTCCCCTGGCAGAGCTTGAGCCCGTGCCCCCTTGTCCTATTGCTGAGTGCCTGGGAGAAGAGACCAACCCCCACCTGGCCAGAATTTCAGGCAGTTCTAGACAGTGCTGAGGTCACCTCTGAGCCTCCTCTTCTCCAGGCTAAACACCCCCAGCTCCCTCAGCCTCTCCCCACAGCACTTGTGCTCCAGTCCCTTCACCAGCCTTGCTGCTCTTCTCTGTGTGAAGGTTGTGTGTTAGTTGTACTTTTTCAGGTCTGAGTGCCAGTTTCTCACAGTGAGGAGTCATTGTTGCTAGTTTTGAAAAAGTTCCTACTTTTCCAGATTTCTCACTTTTTCAGCCAAAGTCAGTCTCTACAGTTGAATAATCTTGACAAACAAGATAAGACCTGTGGAGTTTGAAAATCGTAGGTTGACTAAATCATTATAAAAACTTCTGTTCTAGTCAATGTTTTGAAGATGTGATAAATTATAATGATGTTTTCTGTAGCAGTCAAAAGCGGACTACTCAAACCTTGGTCAAACCTGGGGAGAATCATTAAACAGGAGTCGCATCTCAACGAATGCAGTGTTTCCTTTGGCACAGCTGACCAAAAACACCAGTTGGAGTATCTGAGGAATCAGAACTCTGATTCAGTTTTTCCTTCTACGGTTTGATGATGCCAAAGTTACTCCAAAAAGTATCAGCTTCCGTGATGATGTCCCAGTCTGGTTTTACTCAGAAATCTGGGTCATGCCTCAGGTTGCATGTATTGGAAAGCAGAAGGCTTGCATGTCTGTGTCTTGCAAATATGGTAGGGTTTGCTACCAGCTCTGAAAGTTCTTTCAGATCATGTTCTTTTCAGCACCAGAAGGCAACAAACATCTCTGTGGTATTCCACTGAAAACTAAGGAATTTTGCATGGATTTGTTTCATGGTTAAGATATTTCTCACAGCAAACATCACATGTGGTATGTCATGGAAAAGTAAGTCCTGCATTCATATTTCATTGTATCAGTAAGTGTATTTTTTAAAAATAGCTTTTAATGTTATAATAAAGAAGAGATGTAATTAATCCAGGAAAAATCTTCAGATTAGTATTTCCTATCTTTTTAGGTATCAGATAGGAAAATGTTTCTTTTAAACTATTTGAATTAAACATTGGATGCAGCAATTATCATTGTGATAGCGTTGCTTTAGCATTATTTGATTATGCATTTTGTGTAAATAAGAATAAACATTTTGTATATTTTGCCCCTTTAACATAATTAAAAAGTGTTTTTCTGAATGTATTCATATTCTGAGCCTGTTGCTGGAATCATCATCAGCTGTGTACTGAAGTGTCTCCCTGTTGCTTCTTTTAACAAGTGATATAAGAGATCAACATCTCATTAAATTTTAAAACTGCATTGCAATAAAATGCTCTATGGAACTTACGATTTTCAGCTGTTCTTTTTAGACTTCTATTGCTTTTGAAATTTTCTGAGTGAGGTGACAACCTCCAGGAGATTTTTTTTTTGTTTGATTTGGAGCATGCTATGATATGGTGACAAACTAAAGTCAGGGAGATGGTAACCCTTTCAATTATCCATTTATTTTACAGTGCTTTTGATTTTATGACAAAGCAGTGACAGAGCTTGTTTGGTTGCTGGTGTCCAACTATTTAATATGCAGTTATGAGAGAGAAGGCGTATCCAACACCAACTAGTTGAAACTTCCATCATCACTTCTGTGTCAGAGTTCCTGTAGGAGTTCTAACTAAACTAACTGGTAGCCACACCTTTGGGAAGCATCTAAAAGAATTGTTTTGCTTCTTTAATAGGATTATGGCTTGATTCTGCTGTAGGATGTTAGGATTATTTTTTACAGAATAATTGCATTAAAAGACTTGGGAAAACAGGCAAACAACAGCAAGAACAAGAACCCCCCCCCCCCCCCCCCAAAAAAAAAAAACAACAGAAAAATGAACGAACAAAAAGACAAACCCCACTTTCTAAAAAAAATGACAGATTTTTCACATAGTGACAGTTCAATTTTGAGTACATCAGGGTTGTCTCTCACTAATAAAACAAATATATCTATGCTCTGAAAATGTGACAAAAACGTTCTGTATTCTCTTAACTGTTTTTGATTTGAGATTGAGCTGGTCTTTCCTGTTCCAAGCAACATTCCTTCCTGGTGGACACCTATTTCTGCTCCTTTTCCCGTTTGCATCAAGTCCATGTGCAGATTCCTTTCCCACCAGAGTGTGGGGCTTTCTATCATATGTGACAGCTGTATTCTTGTTATCAGAGGATTATTGTCACTCTGTGAGACTTCTCTCTGGGGACTCAAATACACCAAGAGTTGCTGGCAAGGTCTCAGATCAGCAAGGCTTAGGTGAAGAATGAAAGTGTCTGTTATCTGGATGTTAATAAGTATTTCTCTCAGTCTGTGACAGATATTTTTCCAGGTATTCTTGGTCAACCCTCAAAGATCAGACCTAAATTTGATCAAGTTAGAAGAGGATCTGGACTTGGAAGTTGAAGGGTTGCATTTTTGAAGATAGGATTTCAGTAGCTGCATTGTGAGGACTGAAGTCAGTGGGATCTCACACCAAGGATTTTTGATTCATATTATCATGCAAGGTACCCTGAACTTGTGTGTTGACATATGTCTGGCTTAACCCCAGAAAAAGGTAGTTGTGATTATTGGAGGTGTAATGAAGTTTGTTTTCCTGGTCATCACAGAATAATAGAATGGATTGGGTTGGAAAAGACCTCCGAGATCATCGAGTCCAACCCTTGGTCCAACTCCAGTCCCTTTACCAGATCATGACACTCAGAGCCACGGCCAAGCTCAGGTTAAAAACTTCCAGGGATGGGGAATCACCCCCCTCTCTGGGCAGCCCATTCCAATGCCTGAGCACTCTCTCTGGAAAGAATTTCTTTCTGCTCTCCAACTGAAATTTCCCCTGGCAGAGCTTGAGCCCGTGCCCCCTTGTCCTATTGCTGAGTGCCTGGGAGAAGAGACCTCAAGATCTTTCCTGAACTGAGGGGCCCAGAACTGAACACAACACTCAAAGTGGGACTGCTCAGTAGTGGTTTTGAGCTGTGTGTCAGCCAACCTGCCAGGAAATATTTTGCTACATGCTGCCACAAGCAAAATGTTGAAACAGCAGCTTTTGCTAAGACCTATCAATTTCTGTTTCTGCTGTCTCAAAGTGCTACAAAACACTAAGTCCTGCTGGATTTCACTCAATGCCTCCCTGACATCCGATCCCGTCAGATCTCGGAAGCTAAGCGGGGTCAGCCCCAGATTAGTACTTGGATGGGAGACCTCCTGGGAAATGCCGGGTGCTGTAGGTTCTAGTCCTGAGGACTTCACTGGCACTGTCCAAGCTCGCTCGGCCGTGACAGATGAACCTCAGGACTTAAACGGTGGGGCCAGTTCTGCGCACGCTGAGCCTCACCTAAAATCCACTGCGCAGGCTGGAAGGGCACAGCCACGTGGGGACAGCCCTTCCCAAATCTTCGTTTGCGAAGTTTGGCCATACATACATATACGTGAACTAGAAAGACTTTTTGGAAGACCTCTCTTCTGAACATTGCAGAATGATCAGCTGCAACTCCAGGCATGCTTTCAACTATTCTTCAGCAAAGAAGGATTTTAAACAGATGCCATGTTTGATAAAATAATCACTTTACAGCTCTTCACTCTGTAATCTGAGTCTGATTCTGTGATCGCTTGAAGCCAACCACAGTGAAATGTGCATGCAAAGCAGAAGAGGAACATGTTTGTTTATAACTGCTTTCTCCAATGTATAATTTCTCGTTGTGTCTTCCTTCTGTGTCTGATATTTTGCAAAGCAGCAAAAAAGCGAAGCTTGTTGGATAAATTTAGAATGGTGGCTGGGAAGAATCCAGAGCCATGTGCATCTGGGTGTCTTGATTTTATTCAGCTGGGAAAAAGAGGGGATTAACCCACTATGCTCAGCACTGGTGGGGCCTCACCTGGCGCACTGTGTGCTGTTTTGGGCCTGAAAATATAGGAAGGATTTGAAGGCTCTTGAATGCATCCAGAGGAGGGAAAAAAGCTGGTGACCTTGTTGTCCTCCATATGCCTGCTGATGGTTTCCAGGATGGATGAAGGGGAGGCTGACCAGACTGCAGTTTCCTGGATCATCTTTCTTGTCCTTCTTTAGGTAGTGACATTTGGTTTTCCTTAGCCCTCAGGCACTTCTCACAGTTGACATTTACCAGCTCCCTGAGCACTTTTGCACATCCCATCAACACCCAATACTTGTGTTCAATTTGCTTAAGTACTCTTTAAGTATCTTCCACCAAAGGTACATCTCCCTTGCTCTAGACTTTCCCCCTGGTCTTTGGGACCATCAAGGCCTGGTAGTGAAAACTGAGAAGGAGACATTCGGTACCTAAGCCTTTTCCATGTCCTGTGTTCCAGCTTCATTCAGCAGAAGCCCCAGATGTTTTCTAGCCTTCCTTTTGTCCTCTGTGCACTTACTGTTCCTTCTGTTGTCTTTGACATTCCTGGCCACTTTCAACTAAATTTTTGGCTTTGACTTTCTACTAACCTCATCCCTGGGTGCTTGAACAGTTTCTGTATTCCTTCCACGTTTCCTGTCCTGCTTCCACTTTCTCTACGTTTTCTTTTTGTGTCTGATTTTTGCCAGGAGGTTCTATTCCTATTTTTCTTGTAGAAAAGACCTGCACAGAATTTTCTTTCGCTTCATGCAGAACATTAAACAATTATGAGAAGATTTAAGCAAGTGTACCTTACTCTATTTCTTTCCAAGAGGAAAGAGTATTCCACTTGAAGGAGGATTAATGGGAGCCAATACCTTTGTCTGCTACATGAATGTGGAATTTCCTGAGGCAGTTTATTGGAGTTTTATATAAATGTCTGTGTGTATGAGATTTCTTTGTTTAGTATCTCTTTAGTCTTTGTTTAGGCTCTTTATTTTATGTTCAAAAGTATCTCAGCTTATTTGTATTGATTGTAGGAAGTTGTGTGGGAGCTCATTTGAAATACGGAATGGTATCAGAAAACTGTGTATTTCTTTATTTGAAGACCTTTCTGTTTCTCTCATAGCTGAACAAAATCTTCAGCCTCTGAGGTCAGTGACTTTCAGGAGTATGTAACTATTTTACAAGTGACCACAAGGGGAAATACTGTCTCATTTCTGAGAGCTTGACTTCCTTGCCTGTATCGGGAACTCCTTTTACATTGTTTTAACCCCTTCACAGGGGTTCATTTTCTCCAGAGACACATGTGAACATTTTGTTTGGATGGTTTAGGCCAATTATTCTTTTACTGTAGTGTGTTTCTCCATTCCATACAAACAATTCAGTGGGCTTAGGGCTTTTTTGTTTATTGTTTCTTTGTTTTCTCCCCTAAGATACCAACCAACATAACAGACTACTGTAGCTGGAACTATTTCTTCAATGAGCTACATCTGTGGGAAAAGATTATTTATATATTTTTTAAATTATGATCTTTCTAAAGCTGCATTGGCTAGATTTTGTGCTGTCAGCAAGTAGAATATTGTTTTCAGCTCTTTGTCTTTTAAATACTGCTCTGGGAGTTACATACAGTGTAATTGATACACACAGAAAGATTTAGAGTGTTGTATTCTTTAGTTTGCCACACTTACGTGGAATAGACAAATGTGACTAGGAAAGCTATTTTCCTTTAAAAATGATAGAGATTATTGCCTGAATGTTCACCCCTTCCAAACCTTTTTTGCAGTATATTTTCATACTGAGCCAGTTATGTAGCCAAGATGTTGTCACAGAATAATATTTTAGGACAGAAATGACCCGTTGCTTTGGTGGGTTTTTTGTTAATACAGTTTTAACACAATCTAGATTTATGTATGATATTTTACTCATAAAACTCTAAAGTCATTTTGAGACAAGAGACACTGTGCAGTCATTCCTTGCCCACTGAGGGTGTTGATGTTTACCACATAAAGACCTCACAATTCTGCTGACAAACCATAAACCCTTATTGCCATATATTGTTCTCAGTAAATGATCTGCTTAAGGGAAATAATATACAGCATGAGTGTAGGGAGCAAATGATGCCTCCTCTTCCTTCATAAGGCATTTGGGTTTTGTAGCAAAAGCCTTTCCTTACTTCATTGTCAGGAAGCATGTAAAGGTTTTATCAGAGTGTGAAAAAAGGAAAAAAACCAAATGTGGTTACCAATTAACAGAATCCTCTGCCCATGCTAAGAAAATTTTCTTAGATACTTGAATGTGTATATGCATATATGTGTGCAAGTCTGTAAGTGCATTTGTGTGTGTGTGAGTATATAAAGCCTCTCACTCCCTTTGTAATATCATAGTCTCTGAATTGCATTGAATTGCCATGCAAAGAAGTTCAGTGCCTTTTACATACGTCACAGTGATCCACAGTTTTCCAAATGCTCCTTTCAGGGGCAGTACCATTATAAGGAATTCAAAGGCTGAGGCCTGTGCTGTGAAGTGTGGAGAGTGAGACATCTTTGGTATTGGGTTTGTTGTGCTTGTCCTTTAGTTGTCTGTTGTTACTTGTATGTCCTGTTGCAAAGAGAATCAATATGACACCCTGGCAGGATCAAAGTATCCAGAATAGAATGTCAATACACTGAAAGTGCACTTACATAGTCTAGAAGGACTGGTACGAGGTAGAAATGACTTAATGTGTACCCATAGAACCCACAACATTAAATGTAAGCCTAAATACTGTCATACAATTCCTTTAAGTACTTTTCTCACACTGAGTTGGGATGATACAGATAAGGCACTTTGATATTAATGAAGAAGAAAAATAATGAACTTGATATTTCATATACACACCTAGGAAGAGGGGCTCTTTTTCTAGAGAAGGAGAGCATAGGTAAGTGTGTTTTGTCAAGTCAGACTGCACTGTGCCATATCACTAAATAATTCATTGGGACTTTTCTCTCTCCTTTTTTGAATGTTCCCACGAAGTGGATTAGTAAATAATATTATACTGGAGACTACCTTAAATGAGTTCTAGGTGTCGTATGCATTTACTTTACAGTTATAATCAGGGCAATCCACCATATGCCATGTAGCTGAGGAATTAGGAGGTTCAAACCCAAAAGAGCTGAACAGCACTAGGTGAGAGATTTAAAGGAACGATAGGAGGCACTGAAGTAGGATTGTATGTGTTCAGTGCTTTATAGAGAATGCTTTTCAGTGATAAGGAACCATAATGGGCTAATAGGTGTGTTTTAGGTTCTCAATGAGAGCTTTAGTATTGTAGTAGTTAGGTGGAGTTAAACATGTAATCATTCTGCAGCAGAGTTCGCTCGACTATAGATGGAGGCACCACACTCTGCTGCCCAGCACTGAATATTCAGTGCCTTAATACTGAAAAGGAAGCATCGCCCAAAAAAGAATTTGTTTTCTCATACCTTTTCCAATAAGTTTAATGATGAAGATGATTGTGGATTTTTAATTCACAGGAGTTACAGCTGCGTCTGTTTTTCTGCACTAGACATAGGTTATTAAGTCTGGGTTTTTTTCACCCTGTACTGGGAATGAGTAGCAAAAGACAATATCCTTATTTGTGTATTTAAGACCCATTCTGGAAGCTCCAGTAATGAGGTTCTCTGATCTCCTCTAATGCACTGCCATGTCATATTCAAGAGGTTTAAACTCCGTTCAGTGAAACATTTCCTGATCAGCAGAACAAGCAATCCTCAAAGTAAATACAGCGACTAAAGTGTGTTATTCAGTCCTCTGCTGAAAAAGGATGAGCTTAAACTTTCTGCTTTCCTGATCCTCAAATGAACCATAGATCAATGAATGACCATGTTTTTTAATTCTCCAGTGCTTGGTATTCCTAGTTCTACTTTCCTAAGAGTTTGACCCAAGTTTCTTCAGCGAATGCCTGTATTTATTAATTGCATTTTTGCAATGTCAGCCATTTCCTAATTTGTGTGTTCTGATCTATTTTTAATCACCTTGTACTCTTCCCACAGCCTTTTTTAAATTCTTGAATGGCTGTATGGGCAGTTTTCAGCACTTACCAGTAGTCCACTTTCAGCCTTGGTGAACTCACAGCAGCTCCAGCCTCCTGGTTTGTAATCCTGTCACAGCTGTGTACTGGCTGCTTCTTAGTGTTGCAGATTGGATCCTCTTTTAAATTTCTCGTCTTTTACAAAGCAAGTGTATACATAAGAATCACTTTAAAATATTCCTATCTTACTTAGGCATATGTTAAAAATAATGGAGCATTGTACATAACAGTTTTATTTTATATTAGACCATAAAATAATTTTCCTGCCTAATTTGCATCAAACATTCAGTGATTTGTGTCCTTCAGTAACAATGAAATTCAGTTATGACAAATGGCGATTTATGTGTAATTTTAATTAATTTGCATTCTGAATTTATAATAATTTTTAAAATCAAATAAGTTATTTGAAACTTAGTCCAGTAGAATAACTCACTTGTTTATCACTAGCAAGTGAAAAGCACCTTAAAAGTAATAAATTTTCAACATTGAAGTGCCACTAAGTATTTAAAGAACACGATGAACCCACACGCAATTTTGCAGTTTCTAGGAGGTAGGACAGGCAAAAATTAATAAGTTTGTAACAACTACATCATGAAGTGCCTGCTCTTCCGTGAGGTTCATCATTATTTGTTACAGTAGGAATGATCAGAAACTCAATTGACTGCCCTTCTCTTTTGGCTTTAGCTCTTGAGAATTTCTGTGTTTGCTTTTCAATGCAGAATCTGTGTGAAATATAATAGCAGAATATAACTGAGAGACCTTGGCTGAAATTTGAGTAATTAAGGTAAGATCTTCTGTGGTATCAATACAGCTCAAGTATTTGTGAGATGCAGTGGCTCAAATGTAGAGTTGTTGTTTTTAGGTCATTGCAGTAAAATATGGGGGTGTTTTATGGTGCTTTGAGTCTTCATATAATCAGTCTTTTAAGAAAGCTGAGTACATCTTTGCTAAAGCTGTTTATTGGAAAGTACAAATTGTGTTTTAATACATAATGCAGGCTGAATTGCACCTTATATCTGTGCAGCTTTAAGGTATCTGCAGGCATTTTTCTCCTTTCTATGAATTGTTTTTGTCATTAGAAAGAAATTGAAAATAGAGATCACACACAGACTCACACACAGACTATTCTGAGCTGGAAGGGACCCACAAGGATCATGGAGTCCTACTTTTAAGTCAATGGCCCACACAGGGGATTGAACCCATGACCTTGGCATTGTTACAACCAAGTTTTAACCAACTGAGATAAAAACAATGTTTATTTTACAAACAAGTCTAACACGATGCTATAGTTTTAAACAAACTTTTGAATACTTTTTAGTAAAATCTAAGAACAAACAAAGACTTACTTTTTAAGGTTTAAATTCATGTATCTTAATACTTCAGGTTATACAACATTCTGAGAAAGACATTGAATAATAAGATGATTTTTTTCTAACACAGTACTATAATTTGTTGTGGGAGGCATTATGATACCATTGCATTAGCTCAAATTCTCAGTTTTTATTTTCATTGATGTGTGTAAATTGCTTAAGACAAGTAATTTAAATTATTCTAAAAATCGTGTAAGATTAAATCAATAATGAAGGACATCATGACTTTTATTTTCCACTTCAGACAGCTGAAAACTGAGCTATTCTTTATTTAGGTTTTAGTCTGTCAACCCTTTTGGGCTTGTTTCTGTCTGTGGTCTGAAAATCACTGTCTGCACATAGTTGTTTATAAATTTATGGGTTTGTTGCAGTGCAGAACAGGTAATTCTGGAACAGTGACAAATGTTACTGAGTCTCAAGCAGCTTTTGCTCCTCAGATGTCTCTGCTGAAAGTGGAAGGAGCTTAGATTAGCACTGGTTTGAGATTGCTTTCGTTGCCAAAGCTAGAAACTTCATGCTAAAATGCAGTAATTGCCACCTGACTGTACATGCACTGTAAGAATAAGCACTGCTCTAATAAGTATATTTGACTAGTATGATATTACAATTATTAAAATGTTGTCTGGAGTTTCAAGTTTTTCATTTTCATGGGCACCTCAGTTCAGCACTTCTCATTAATCCAGAGACTTAAGGAGCTTTGTGGTTTTCTGTCGAACTGCCAATAAGCTCCCCTGTAATCAAGGACCTCTATCCTATCTCTCTATCAGAGAACACTGAATGCACATCAGGGACTGTGATACAAGAAAAAATGTGAGAAATTTAAAGTATTATGAACTTTATTTTCAAATTCGGAAGCTAATCCTGGGGGAGAAGATGATTGGCTATATATCACACAATGAGGTACAAATCATGACAGCATTAACATTTATTTTGCCAGCAAATTAATTAAGTGGTACTTATTCCTCGTAGGGCGTGAAGATACATCCAGGGAACTTAATGGTAACCACATTATGCACGTTCAGATGCTAAATAAAGTGTACAGTGTCCTATTGTCTTTTCCATTTTCTGTTGGAGGTATGAGATTCAGTTATGTATATATGGTTCATTTGGGCCGTGTTTATTCACCAGAAGTTTTGAGTAATGAAAACTTTTAAATAATGGATTTGGAGATCTGTTTGGGATCTTCAAATATGACACATAGAATAATCTGACTGCCTTTTTCCCAAGGAGTATCCTGAAAGCCTACCAAAATTAAACATAGTCACAATGAAGAGCAAGTGAACAGCGACTTCCCATGTCTTTTTTTTTCTGTACTTACCAATTTCTTTTTCCCTAATTGGATCAAATATGTTTGTTTTAGTAAAAAATTTTAACATTATTAAGGATCTGAAAATCAAAAACTTAACAATCAGAAAGGCCTAAATATATATTTCTGCCGTAATTGATTCTTTTGTACTTATCCTCTAATGTGTGAATTCTGTTAGATGATTGTTGCCCAAATTCTGTGCATCTTAATGCTTAGTTTAAGCAATGCATGACTGACGGATACATTTTGTCTTTCATACTGTGCATATAATGCAAATTTAAATAAATAAACACATAAATGATGCAAACTTAATGAAAGTTTTCCTTTCTGAAAGTAGAAATGGACAAGCTCTGTTTTTTTCACTTGTACCATTGGATTAATTGTGTAATTCTTCCGTCTTTATTTAACTGTCGCATCTTTTTTGAGGGAAGTGGAGGAAATGAAGATTTCAGTTGAGGTCATCCCAAGACCTTGTGCATAGAATACTCTGATTTGGAAATTTAAGCATGCAATCTTCTTTCTCGGCCATTTCTGACTTAGAGGATGTGCAGAATCCAATCTGTGAAATAGATTACCTGTAGTTACATTTCAGATACACACAAATCTGAGGCACTTTGCAGAAATGCGATGCTGAAGAACTGTGGCTCTGAATTGAGCTGAAGTATGAGGGTTTCAGATTGACAGATTTAGTCATCCCAGACTTACAGAAACCACTCAGCTTCCTCAGATTTACCTTTTTTCTCATTTCATAAGTCTTCCTGACATGCATCAGCACAATCAACTCTGAATATTCTAATCGTCTGGTGAAGTGATTTCACTGAGGACAACTTCAAACTTCACTTGAATTATTTTTGTTTGATGCTTTCAAACTAATTTTGAGGTTTAGACTGAAATGCATTTGTTTCCTTGGAAAACAGTGTTTGGACATTCCAAATAATTGGTGAGATAGGCTGCAATTTTTAATTGAGCTATAAGCAGACACAATTAATTTCTAGTTTTTCTGGTGACACTTCTTAGCTTTACTTGTAGTTTATATCCAGTAAATATAGGAGCACTATATAGTGCAGAGCACTGTGTGGGGTCTTTATTATCCCATTTCTGCAGCCAGCATCTCAGGAGTGATCTCGTCAGCACTTTGAGGCCAAGCTGAGAAGTTATTGGTGGGGGTGTTAGTATCTCCCTTTCAAATACTTTTTGTTTTTGAATAAAAAAGGAAGGAAATTGTCAGTCTTCTCTAGGTCATGCAAAGCAATCACTCTTCTTTCTATATTTATGTAATTTATGTTTCATAGAATAGAATCATAGAACTGATTGGGTTGGAAAAGACCTCCGAGATCATCAAGGCCAACCCTTGGTCCAACTCCAGTTTGTCCAGGTATTTTGTGGGTTTTCATTTTCCATGGTACATTCTGTACTGCAGAGCAAGTAAAAAGTTAATTTATTTTCTAATTCAGTAATTACATATTTCTCCACTTCCTGCTGGCTGGTATTGAAGTTCAAGGGAAAATTAACTTGATGTAGTTCAAAAGTCACTTTGTAAATCAGAGTTATTAACTAGGAACAATACATTAGCATGTTATCCAGCAGATGAGCTCTGCATACAGAGCAGTCTCTCATGTTCTCCTGGAGCTACTCCAGTCAGACCTGATGTTCAGTTTGCACTGAACGAGCTCTGGCGAAATCTTGGCAGGAACTGGAGGATCTTGGTCTGTGCTGTGATCAATAGTGGAACATGTGAAGGTTGGAGTGTGTTGGCACAGCCCATATCTCACTATGATGTGCTAAACCTAATTATTGTTCGCAGTGAAGTCTCTATGTCTTTCTGAAATGAAGCCTTGACAAGTGCACATACAGGTCTGTCTGCATATACTGGATTTATTTGTCCTTACACTGCGGTACTTCCTTGGTAACTAAATGTTTAAAGCAAAGAGGCTCTTGAATATGTTGCCCTTCAGCTATGCCCTGAAACAGTTTGTTGACTTAAGAATAACATGGTGGGTCTCCCTTTATATGGGAGCATTCTTCAGTTCAGATAAGTTTAGTTAAAAAGTTTTAATAACAAACTTAACTATACTGTCTGCACTCGCTAGAAAACTAATATAGGAATTAGGGTGGTCCCGTGGTGTAAAGGAGAGCACTCTGGACTCTGAATCCCAAGGACCTGAGTTCGAGTCTCAGTGGAACCGTCCCCTGACAGTTCAATCCCTCCCTGCCATCCCATCCCGTCAGATCTGGGATGCTCAGCAGGGTCAGCCCCGGTCAGTACCGGGGGCTGTGACAGTCCCGAGGTCTTCCCTGTCACTGTCCAAGCTCGCTCGGCCGTGGCAGATGGACCGTGGGACTGAAACGGTGGGGCCAGTTCTGTGCACGCTGAGCCTCATCTAAAACATCCACTGCACAGGCTGGAAGGGCACGTGGAGAGAGCCCTGCCCAAATCTGCGTTTGCGAAGTCTGGCCATACATACACAATATAAGAATTTATGGTGTTTGGTACTGTAGTGATTTAAATTCTGTAGTAAAAATGAAATTTTCAATTAAAAAGTAATCTGCAGTACATTTATATGCTGAGTAGCCCAGAATTTGCAGTCACACTTCCAAACCCGCCTCAGAACAGGTCTGAAGAACCTGACTCATCATAGAGTTCTCATGTGTGAGTGCAGAAGCATATGAAAGAGAAGTTACTGTCTAAAGTTGTGAAAACTGATCTATAATTTCTGAAATTGTTCTTGAATGTTTTCTGTACTGCTTCTTGGTGTTCCCTGACGTATGAGAGGTAATTGAGAAAAAGTCAGGTAATGAATTTGGGCCTTTTGCTGTGCATTACAAATATGACTCACTGTTGTGTTCAGTGGTTCTTCAGTCAGGTAATTGTCTGTGGAAAGCATCAGTCTTCCCTGCATCATGCAAAGCTCCCCAGATCATAGAAAGGATACTGAACCACCCAAAGAAACATAAATCATTACTATGCATGACTTCTGAAACCTGAACTAAACTCACGGTGGGGAGGAATTCGAGTGTTTACCAACTCTTCTTACAAGAAACAGTAATAGTTCTTCATGAAATAAATGCATGTTTACAAAATGTGCCAAATCTGTGTTCTCCAGAGCCTTACTGAGTAAGTGGCTGAGGCAGGGAAGTCGTACAGTACATTTATTTTGCTACGTGCCTCAAGAGTATTTTTCACATAGGAAATGTTGCTGGACTTGGTTGCTTTGAGCAAAAGTGAAATTGCCTTGCAGTGCTTGCTGTGTAAATTTTTACAGTTGAATTATTATCCAGACAAGTTAGTAATTTATGTTTGTAGGGGTGTTTTGTAAGTTTTTTTTTACATGCTGGAAAATAGTGGTCAAATTTAGAGATCTTCCATTAATTTCACATCTCACAACTGCCTTCAAAGTCCTCCTTGCAGATCTCAAATTTGCTGAATTCCTGCCATGAACTTATTTTCACTGAATAATTTTGAGAAGATTGTGACTCAGTTATGATGCCCACGTTTTGTAATAGATAAAGTACTTACTGGGAGAAAACTGATTATTTAAGAAGTGTACACCAACCAAAAATTATTCTGACGTATTTATTTAATTGCAATCCAGCAAAATTAGCAATGTTGGACCAATGCAATGAATATTATGGTTTGTGGGGGAGCGGGAGAATTTAAACTGGCAACATTCTTCTTGGTCACACAAAGTGATGTTCTTCACAGGCTTTGAATATTATGTTATCTACTTCTTTGTGAACAAAAAATTCACTGCAAAGAGTTCTGCAGGGAGTTTCTCTTAATTTTGAAAGCAAAGTGTGTTTCTAAAAGTGAATGGAAACTATGAGGGTTTTTTTACGATGTTTTGGAATCATGAATTTATAAATGGCATTTTCAGAATTTAAAGTAATAGTTTAAAGCATTGTGAAGTTCAAAATAGGTAGTTGATGGCACTGTAATAATAAAAAAAGAAGTAATCTCAGTGATCATTCCACTTGTATGATGGAAAAATGTGTGCCTGACAACTTCAACAAGGAATGAAGAACAATCACTTATGTGAACATTTTTCTTCTCATAAAATGATTTTACAAATAATACAGATATCACTACATTTTACTCATATTTTCCCTAATTATCTACCAAGTTTTTAATTTCTCAGGCTTTGTGGAATATACAAACTAACATGAATGAGTATATAATTCATTTTGTGCTTAAAAAATGTCTAGAGGTACTTCTAAGTTGTTTATGCAGGATGGGTGTTTGTATAGCTCCAGATTGACAGTACAATACTGCAAATTGCTTACAAAACCATGAAATATTTCTTCTATTTTACTCACCATTTCTTTTAAATGGGCTGCCAATAGGGTTGTTTAGAAGTAATGGTAATACACTGAATCCTTTGTGCATTCCACTTTATCTAATAATCTGTGCTTTGTTACTGAGCACAAGTGGAAATGTAAATGCTAATTTTAGTAGTCCTCTATGTCTTCTCATATGTTGCCTAGTGATTCTGATTTCATGTTTATTTAAATAACAGCAAACAATTCAACTTGCAGAGCATTTCACTTACATCTAAAATAAAATGAAATACAAGAGGGTGCACTGCTTTTTCCATGCTACCTGCTCTTCCACGATATGAGTTCTTTATGCCCTGAGATGTCTGAAACATACTCATAGTTTAGGATTTGAGAGCTTGTTGAGCATTATTGCAGTTAAATGTTTGTCCTTTCGAGTTATACGTCTCTCTTATTAATCAAAAGGCAGCAAGAGTCAGAAGATGTTTTGTCAGTACAGCAGGAGTGAAGAGTTGTGAAAATAATCCTGTAAGAAGTTAGAAGTCGTTAGATTTACTCTTAATAATTAAGAGGGGTAATATGTGAAAAGTACACTCAATGTACTGAAAATCATTTATTTCAATGTATGTAACAGTAGAAAGTGTGTTTGTGGCTTGTAGGTAGGATGAGTTTCATATTCAAAGCCAAAGCAAATGTTTTTTACCACCTTATGTCAGTGTGTTCTGTTTGCATCTCTCTTGCTGTGTCAGGTACTTAAAAAGAAGAACAACTAGTCTGACTTTTTGCTTTGTTATAGAATTGGGCAGAAGGCCTGAGAAACAGGACAGACCTTTTGCACTTGCATTATTCAGACCGTATTTCTTTAAAGTGTAAATCAAACAAACTATGATAAAGTGACAAGGTGAATGGAAAAACTGGTTGAAAGTCTTTTACTTGTTCAGCTGTCCATGGTTTTAGACGAAGTCAGAGGTGATTGTTAACTGCATATATTTATTTTTTTGTTAAAGCACATTCTTAAATATATTCCAGTCCCTCATTAATAGAATCATAGGATTGTTTAGGTCAGAAAAGACCTTCAAGATCATTGAGTCCAACTGTTAATTCTGTCTAGTTTGCCACTAAACCATGTCCCTAAATGCCACATCTCTGTGTCTTTCAAACACCTCCAAGGATGGTGACTCCACCACTTCTATGGCCGGGCTGTTCCAATACATGACCAACCTTTCTGTGAAGAAATTTTTTCCTGCTACCCAATCTAAACCTCTTCTGCCTCAACTTGAGGCCATTTACCCTCATCCTGTCATTTGTTACCTGGGAGAAGAGCCCGACCCCCACCTGGCTACAACCTCCTTCCAGGCAGTTGAAGGGAGCAAGAAGGTCACCCCAGAGTCTCCTTTTCTCCAGTCTGAACACTCCCAGCTCCTTCAGCTGCTCCAGACCCATTCCCAGCTCCGTTGCCCTTTTCTGGACCTGCTCAGTAACTTTCATGTAATGAGGGATCCAGAACTGAACACAGGAAACGCAGAATGGGAGTTGTGACCTCACCAGTGCCCAGAACAGGGGGAGGATCATTCTCTGCCTGCTCCCACACTCTTGCTGATCCAAGGCAGGATGCCCTTGACCTTCATGGCCACTTGGGCACTGCTGGCTCATGTTCAGCTGCTGTTGACCAGCACCCCAGGTCCTTTTCCTCTGGGCAGCTTTCCAGCTCCTCTTAGAATCATAGAATGGATTGGGTTGGAAAAGACCTCCGAGATCATCAAGTCCAACCCTTGGTCCAACTCCAGACCCTTTACCAGATCATGGCACTCAGTGCCACGGCCAGTCTCAGTTTAAAAACCTCCAGGGATGGGAAATCCACCCCCTCTCTGGGCAGCCCATTCCAAGGCCTGATCTTCCCCCAGCCTGGTGGTGCTGCAGGGGGTTGTTACAACTGTGCATGACCATTCTTACTCCAGTGTAATGCTGCAAGGTAAGAGTTACTCTTTGGGGCGGGTGGAATCAGATTTTAAAAGACTCAGTTTGTCAATACACTTCAAATTGGAAAATAAGTTTTAATATAATTTAAACTTTTCAGGATTTCTTTTTAGAAAAAATTCTTCAAATGTCAGTGCAATTTATTTTAAATCATCAAATATGCTCTTAGCTTCTGTTTTATTCGACTTTCCGCAAAAAGATTAAATCATCCATCTATGTGGGTACAGGAAATACAGTTAAGAATGCCTAAAAGCATACTTTGAGTTCAACATAAAGCAGTGGAATTCCCATCTTATTTTCATGAAAAAGACTGTGCATCATAATTAAGCCTCAATATGTGGTACAGAGGAGGTGTCTCTTCCTTGGCAGAATAATTTGAAGTTTTTGAAAAAAGCAAGAGTAGAAAGGACTATATTTCACCACTGTATTCCAGTAGAGAAATTACAGAGTATAGAGACAGCCCATGTATTGTATGTATGGATTCTAATTTGTAATTCTTTTTACTAAATCCAGCAATTTTGTGTATTTTGATTATATATCAGTACAGATGAGTGACAGGAGGTTTACAGTATGAGGAGAACAAATACTGTGACATGCAGTGTTTTAGGGGTAGTGATAATGAGTGACCACAAATCCAGAAGATTTTAATACCAGTGCTTATAGAAAATTTGTAAGGGGACATGTAAGAGTATAATCCATTGTAACCTGGTATAATGATACTTAAAAATACAATCTTATTTCTCTGTTAAGAAATCATCATGGCAAGTAGCGAGATTGCAAGCTTAGTCACACTTATTAATTATGCTAAATTTTTATTTTTAATTAGAATAGCTCTTTTGAGACCAAACCTTTTACCATTATGCCATTTGAAACCCAAGAGATAAAAAGGAAGGGTTCTTTCAAAATATTATTTACATGATTTTAATTAATGATTATAATCTCCATGGTCATTTTTGAAAAAGAGCACTTAATTCCTTAACCAGTTTAACTGATTTGCATTTTGCAAAAACATGTAAGCCCTGCAGGTTTATTATCTCTGATTTTTTTTCCCCAAACCAAACTTATTTTTAGAGAAATTTTATTTTGTTCCTGCTCCAAGTCCCATTTCCTATCATAACACCTGTTTCTCATGCAGAGAGAACTGATTGGTAGAAAAGTAAAGTTTGCTTCCTCTTGCCAGGAGAGAACATAGCCCTTGGCAAGGTTACCTTTGAAAGCAGTTTCTCATGCAGGGCTGTGTATGAGCACTACGGCTGTTGCCAAGATCCTCTGACTAATGAAGGGTCGGAGCAATAGTGTATTCTTTCTCGTTGCTGGCGGCACGTAAATGTAGCATTTCTTCTGAGAAAAGGCACTCCAGCGTTTCAAACATAAGCTAGAAGTTTAACCTTCCAGGAGGAAGGTCAGTGTTAGTTTTTATTGATAGCACAGAAGAAAGCGACTGTGTGGGAATATGAAAGGTAAATTCTGTGGCAAGCTGGAACTCTTTAAAAATACAGTTTTCAAATATGGTTTGTGGGGTTTTTTTTCAAACAAAAATTAGTTTGAAAAGTTTCATGTTTACCGAGTTACTTCTTTGAATCTCAGAGCAGGATTATGCTCAGTGTTCCATATTGATGGTTCGGGGAACCGATTCCTAACTAGAAGGGATTAGCATATAGACTGAATTTAAAGGTCAGAACTTCAGGTGCTTACTTACAGATTAATTTTTTTCTGTTTTCCACTTAATGGGAAAATGTGTAGCAAAAAAAGATCAAATACTGCTCTTAGTATCAGTTGTGTTTAGAAACCCATTAAAATTCCATTTTTTTCCAATATGTGCAGCAAACAATCTTTGCTGTGACATAGGATGAATGCTCAGGTATCTTCAAACAGATTTTTAAATAAAAGCTTCTGGTAAAACATTTTAAATGGGTAGGTGCAACCTATTTAGAAGCCAGAAATTTCTGAAGTAAAATTTTAATTAAAATATTAAGTGTCTCTCACAGCTGTAGAAATACAAAGTGTGTTTTCTAGCAACAAGTGAGCAAATGAAAACAAGGTGAAGGGAGTAACTTCAGGTAATCAAATCAGCAGGTACTCTGTGCATATCCTCAGGTAGTTAATGGAAGATTACTCCGAGAAAGTTCTTGGAGAGCTTCCTTTTATATTGCGATTCTCAAGAAACCAGAGTGGTCGGTCACAGGCAGATCCTTTCTAGGTGGGGTCGGGAGTGAATTTCACAGCAGCGCTCACAGTGGGTAGAATTGGCTGCCCATTAACAGCAGCTAAACTCTCCCTTTGTATTTGTCTTTTCCCACACTGCTGACTAAATTCTAAGAAAACATGTCTCAGGTGACACTGTGCTTGTTGCAAGAGACTTCTTTTACTTTTTGTACTATAGCACTTCATGTCAGATACAAGACTTTATTTTTGCTTTGTTGTTCTCAGTATGCATTTCTACAGTTCAGCTTGATAGAACTTATTTTTTTGTAATAACTTTTTTCATAGCAAGTACATTTTTAAGTAATAAAAATATTCCTGTCATGTATCTTGGACTTAATTATATTTCGAGATTTACTTTTAAAATAGATTTTTTCTATGGAATCCTTAGAGGTTTTAAATTGGTTTTTCAATTTTTTAATTAAACATCAGCACTGTGTATGTAAACTTACGAGTTCCTATGAGATACAATTTTGATTCACCACATCTTCAAGTTATTACAAATATTGTCATTTTTGCTTTCAGGTAAAGATTCACTCATGCTCTTTGACTTGTTGCACAGGAGCAGCACAATGGACAGAGAAACTCAGTTTTTTACCTTCTTTCAGATTGCTACAGAATGAAAGTGTGAACATCCCATCACACACAGATGCGTGTATAGAAATTAACTGGTAAGAGTGACTTACCATCCTTGAGCAATGATAACCACCACTCAGTATCCCTGTGGGAATACAGCTTAAGGGACAAGAAAGCAAGGGGAAAATTTCTCCAGAGAGAAACTCAAAACTAAGTTGGAGATTGGATAGTTTGTCTCTCTCCCTTACCTATTAGTGATTTTCAGGAGAACCCAGGCAGCTTGGCCTTGCCAAAGTTTGGCTTTGTGTATATCCCTTGTGACACTCATTCTTTCAGGACCAATATTCAAAAAGCCTTGTTTGCTTTATCTAAATCTTAATGTGCAAATTTCAAGATTCCTACAATTTTTCACATCCTCATTTTATGTAACTAGTCACTTTGTGGAAGATACAAAATTTGCCCATGCAATAGAAATTAAACTCGAGTTTTTTGGTTCAAAATAAATGCAACAAGGCAGAATGTTGTTTTTCTTTCCGCTGGCTTGTTATTTGTTCTTTCAAAACAAGAAACATCTCTTTTTCTGATTAAAAACCAATCTGTTTAAAACTGTTGACTAGCAAGGTCTTTACGCTGTTAAATCTAATGCTTCATTGAACCATGTGCCATTGTCTTGGAACTGTTGCTTCTGTTTACTTGACATGTACATGTCACTATGCTGGTTTTGGCTGGGATAGAGTTAATTGAGTCCATCATCAGCAAATTTGCTGGGAGGGAGTGTCGACCTGCTGGAAGGCAGGAGGGCTCTGCAGAGGGGTCTGGATACTCTTGAGAGATGGGCTGATTCCAATGGGATGAAGTTCAGTAAGGCCAAGGGCCAGGTCCTGCACTTTGGCCACACCAACCCCCTGCAGTGCTACAGGCTGGGCACAGAGTGGCTGGAGAGCAGCCAGGCAGAAAGGGACCTGGGGGGACTGAGTGACAGGAAGCTCAACATGAGCCAACAGTGTGCCCAGGTGGCCAAGAAGGCCAATGGGATCCTGGCCTGGATCAAAAATAGTGTGGCCAGCAGGACCAGGGCAGTGACCCTTCCCCTGGACTCTGCCTTGGGGAGGCCACACCTTGAGTATCGGGTTCAGTTCTGGGCCCCTCAGTTCAGGAAAGAGATTGAGGGGCTGGAGCGGGACCAGAGAAGAGCAACGAGGCTGGAGAAGGGACTGGAGCACAAGTGCTGTGGGGAGAGGCTGAGGGAGCTGGGGGTGTTTGGGCTGGAGAAGAGGAGGCTCAGAGGTGACCTCAGCACTGTCTGGAACTACCTGAAGGGAAGTTCTGGCCAGGTGGGGGTTGGTCTCTTCTCCCCGGCACTCAGCAATAGGACAAGGGGGCACGGGCTCAAGGTCTGCCAGGGGAAATTGAAGTTGGAGAGCAGAAAAAAATTCTTTCCAGAGAAAATAATCAGGCATTGGAATGGGCTGCCCAGAGAGGGGGTGGATTTCCCATCCCTGGAGGTTTTTAACCTGAGCTTGGCCGTGGTTCTGAGTGTCATGATCTGGTAAAGGGACTGGAGTTGGACCAAGGGTTGGACTTGATGATCTCAGAGGTCTTTTCCAACCCAATCCATTCTATTATTCTGTGATTCTTCACAGGAGGTACCATGGAGCTATGATTTCTATAACATTCCATGATTCTGTGCTGTGGATTTGTGCTGAGCACAATGTCAATATTAGAGAGATGAGTATTTTAGTTATTGTTGAGCTGTGCTTATACAGAGTCAAAGCCTTTTTTGCTTCCCATGTTTTCAGCACAAATCCATAACCTGCTAGCTACTATGCAGAAAATAATCTATTGCAGCCAAAACCAGCACAACCACAAACAGAGTTGTGTCTAAAACAATTTTGAAGATTCCTTTGTGTGCTAATAATGATCTTTCTAATTAAATTGACTTGGCTTTTGAATAGCAGGATATTTAGTTCATCCTTGCATTTTTTTTTCAGACAGAATCTACTATTTGTTTTCAAAATCAGTGCATTTCCTTGCTCTCTCATCAGTGGTGCAGCAGACTTGAAGTGCTTGGTTGGCATCTATATCCTATTCTGTGTGTAAAAATGTGCTGTAGAACCTTGAGCTCTGTATCAGGATCTTGGATTCAGGTTTTAATTGGATGTTTACTCCTGGGGCATGAGGCCAAAAAGAACAACACACCATAGGAACAACACTGTTTCTTGAGTGAAGTTAATTAGTCTTTCTTGAGTTCTCTCAAGTTGCTTCAAAATAATGGTGGTGTAGGTCGGCCCATTGCTATAGCTGTGTGATAAACAGGGTGCCATCCACTATTGTATAGCACAATAGTATCACATAATTCTCAAACCTTAATGCTCTCACCAGTAAAATCTCTACATTCATGCAATGATGTGTTGATTCTGTAGTTCTAGTCAGTTCATTGGGTGTTAAATGCTGTCTCTGAATGTTTATGGTAGTAGTTTTATATTTTAAGTTCTGCATACTCAGTACAATACTCTGTTTTTTGTCATTCTGGAGTGCCAATAACTATCTAAAAGAGATTTCCCTCAACCCTACATAACAAAAGTACATATGTGCAATCCTAGCAAAGGAATAGCAGGCTAAGAAAGTCTTTAGGAAGCTGGATGTTACTTTGATACTATGCAGAAATCACTTACCTTCATCACTTTGCCATGTCCACAGTAGCAACTTGAGGTATGAACGTCTCAGGTTCAAACAGCAACTACTTTGTCAATGATTTAAGAAAACCTTAGAGAGATATGGACTACAACCACTGAAATCACCCAGGTAATTAATTACTTAGCTGATGAGGAATTCCTTATATAAGACTGGAAAATCAGTAGAACTTTTTTCCCTTGTTGTTCCTGTGACAAATTCAAAACTTTCAGCTTTTGCAGTTTCATTGCGTTATAGTATAGATGTGTGCATGAACTCAATCTTTCAGCTATTCACATGCTTATCTAATGGCCTTATTTACCCTAAACTGAAAAACCCAAGCAGCTGGGGAAAAAAAAGGTAATTATTTGGTTGCTTATTTCACACTTTAAAATACTGAAGCAACACTTGTAGTACTTTCTTCATTTACATATTTTAGCATTTTCTGCATGTTTGTTTTCTGTAATACATTTAAAATAACAAGGCACAAGGTTGAAGTGAGGCTTGGATTTGTAGAAGAGTTTTGTGTCATGGGTGTCTGTGAGAATCACCTCGTCCTACCTGTTTCTGAAAGCAGGTCCTTGGGTTATCAAGGGCCCTGTCAGCAAAGCCTTGAGTATTTGCGGTGGGGGACTCCACCTTTGGGAAACTTACACAGTGCTCAGTTGCTCTCAGGGTCACCTTCCCAGTATGAGACTGAAAAACCCACAGGGAAAGGCAGGAGGAAACAGTGAGTTTTAGCCCATCTCTCCTGCCTTCCCCAATCCAAACTATAAAACTGTAACAATTAGCGAAAGCACATTCTGGAGGAATCAGCTGGTTTTAATATTTCATTTGAATGTGATTAAAACTGCAGCAGAGAACCAAATCTTGTGTGTTGGTTTAGCCCTTTGTGTCAGCAGTGACAAGTTCAATCATACTTTCCATCATCTTCTAATTGTTAGTAATTCATCAAAGCAAATTCACTACTCTGAACTTGGGAAGGCAGTTCTCCAGGAAATTTGCTGAGGTATTCCCATTTCAAGAAGTATTCAATACATCCTGTTGAATATATTGCATCCTTTCCCATTTTGTTTACTGAGTAGCCAAAAATCCTAAACAATTTCTAAAAACATGGGTCATAAAAATGATTAATTTTACACATTATTGAAACACACTTTCTTACTGATAAACTTATAACACAAATACAGCTTTTCTAATAAGTTTTTCTATATTTATAAGCAAAACAAAGATCAAGTGTAACTTAATACATAATTTTTTCTTAATGTAAATATAATTCTGTGTTTTTTTCCTGAAAGAGCCAGTGTCTTAAGATTCAATCTCTTGAACTAATATTATGCAGGGTGAGTAGGACAACAATAAACTAACTAATATTAAAGCTGTTTGACCAGAGCATTGCACTCTTTCTTATATTGTATTTAACGTTTTCATTTGTTTAATTATAATTTTAGAGTGAAAATCCATTTCTCTCATCTGTAGGTTAATCTTCATGGATATATCCTCACCAAAATGAAGCAATGTCAATACATTTTTGTGTTTTAAACTTTGATTTTATAAAAGAACATTAAATTTTGAGATTTAAACATGCTACTAGTGCAGTTGGTATTCAGTAGCTCATCTTGAAGAGTTCCACTCTTGAGCACTTTGGGGTTAGACACCTTATGCCACAGGTTTATTACTACTCTTAGCTTACCACTTCATAAACCCTTTCTCTGTTGTGCTTTCTGAGGATTCTTGTTGAGAAACTGCTTTTATTTCTGTTCAGATCCCTGCTGCACTTCCACATGTTGACTTTTTAAGAGATGTTTTGCAAGATAACTGAATGAGGTCAAAGTAATCAAGCCCAATTCATCATGACGCACCTAAAACAAATTGTATTTTTAATGTAACACATTTATTAACGTGAAGATTATTCTGATGTCCAAATAAATTTTCTAGCATTTGTGTTAAAATTTTCTGGAAACTCTACACATCCTTTTCAGAGTTTGTTGATCCCTTGTCTTCACAGGCTGATCTGAAAAGGTTTTGTATAACTAAATGACTCACTACCACGACTTTTCAGCTATTTTTTCATCCTTCATCATCACAGCAACATATCCACAATAACATATCCTAATGAATTCTCCACAGCACCACTGACGTACCTTATTGTGTTGCTTCCTCAAATAAAATCTATTGAGAGCAGTCCAGTCATCAGTGTTGTCTTCCTGCAGATACTTTTAGTTTGGATTTTTGTATAAATCTGAGGGACAGGCTCAGAGACAAACTCCAATAGCTACAGGAGTCAATTGGGAGGCAGCAGTTGAGCCCAGTGGGCAGCAGGGTCTGGGGACCTGCAGCTGCAGTGTGTGAGCAGGCAAAAATGAGTGCACAGTTAATGAGAGTGCAGGATATCTTGCACTGGATCTCTACTTATGAGGGAATGAAAGGCCAAGCAAGAGAGGTTTTGGAGTAGTAACCATTAGGTAGGACTGGCTGTTGGGCACTGACCTGATGTAAAGAAGTTTCTAAAAGCAAATGGAGGTGTTTTTATCTGTACCTTAACTGCAGCTGAGCATTCTGCTGCTCTGTTCACACTGCATAGAAACCTTGCATTTTAACTTGTGATGTGGAATAGCTCTGAAATAATTCCTAATCTGGATGCTCATTCAATATATTCTCATACCGTGCATCCAAGAAAGGCTCAGTGCTGTTTGAATTTCCATCCTAAGAAAAGGAAAGAACTACTTACCATGTTTTCTCTGCCGTTTTATGCCTTACTGTATTATTTGCCTCTTGTTTGTCTCACATCTTTCTGTTGAATTCTCTTATCCCTTCCTCCTCTCCTTCCTAAACCTTGTGCTAGATCTGTAGTCAAAAACCAACCCCAAAACCACAAACATGGGGGTGCATCTACATGGCCTTTGACTTTCCAAGGACATTGCAGTGGTTGTGAAAGTGTTTTTTTACAAATGTCAAGTGATGGAGGTCAAACTAATGAAACCTCTTCAGAAGCTGCATAATGTTCTATACCCTGTGATGTCTTCCAGATTATGGCAGTGGTCCCTGTTCAGATGTTTGGATGTTTTCAGAGACACTTACATGTAGAGAGCCACAGAGCCATAGAAAACAAGGCTTCAAATGCATCTCTGGTGGAAAGTAATCCATTGTCTCTGGTTCTCTCTTGTTCTTAAAACATGTTTCCAGTGGTCTCATGTTATTTTCAGACAGTCTTTTGCAGTGTCTTATTTTCTCACCAGTGAAAAGACATGTTAACATGTGAACTGAATATTTACTGCAGCTGAAGACCACCTCTCTACTGATCAGAAGTACGATTTCTTTATGATTTAAAGAGCAGACCTTTTAGTCCATCAACCAGGTCAGTCTGAGGCTTTCTTATTGTTGTAATTGAGTTAGCCATCTGCTCATAGGTGATTCCTTTACTGAAGTCTAAAGTAAGAAGGGTATTTAATTCTGGTTCTTTCTGCATCTTGTGTTGACTGATTCCTTTTGCAATAGAATGATCTAGCAATCTTTTCCCAGGTCTTATAATTACTGATCAAATTACTTTTGACATAATTTGTATTGTTCTTTGTCCCTTTCTAATTTTGTTTCAGTTTGTACCAGTTCTTTCTGGCTATAAATTGTCAGTCTGTTCTGCTTGAACATTTGACACAGTATCCATTTCTTTTCAATCACTTTTGAGTTCAAGAACACTAAAGAGTTATGCTTTATCCACAACAGCTTTTTCTTGCTATTCTGATAAGTCGTGCTTGTTTTACCAGTAGTTTTGTTTCCCTAATGACTGGAAAGAAAGAATTAAAAAGAAAAAGAAGACCAAGACTTGAAATATTTGGAATCTAACCAGTTCAAAGTGACTTAGCTTTGAACTGTTATTTCAAGATCACTTTCATTAAATTGTCCTCAGCTTTATATTCTCAGCCCTCAAGTTAAAATGTGTCTTAAAAAGTCTGAATTCTCATTATCTCCTTTGTCAAAAATTGCAAACCATTCGAGAATTGTCCATTGTCTTCTGCAGTTGCCTGAACTCTCCGGTCACTTAAGTCATCCTTTTCATAAAAAGCCTGGTTTGTGATGTTGTTCTTCAGCTTGTTTTTTCCATGAAAATTCTAGCCCAGTCTGATTCAGTACTTCAGGAAGTTCCAACTGAGTAATGCTCATTATAAGTGCTGTTACCTCTTGTGGTTGTGTTGCCATGAGAGACCCCAGCCCAGCAAAGCAGGACTCTGAGCCAAGTTAGTGTGGGATCAGATAAAAAGTGAAAGTCCTTTAATATCAGACTTAGGGCTCACAGGAATACACATCAATACATGCCTGAACGCTGGTTTCTATGGTTTTTATAATATTGTCCACCCAATCCCCAGTTCAGACATCTCTTGGTCCAGCCCCGTCTTCCCCCTGGTCACACCTCCTCAGGATTTGAATTAGGGGTCAGCGGGACCCTCTGTGTTCATCATGCTCTTCTTCCTCAGCACACATAGGGCTTCTGGAGCTTTTCCAGTGTTCTCAGACCCAAGGTTGTTGTCTCATGTTTATGGCTCATTCTGCAGGCTTTTCTGATAGTCTTCAGTTTTCTGCCTTGGAAACAAGACTAGACAACTAAAAGAATTTGAGTTACTGATATGTGGCATAGCTTGGCATGTATAAACGTTGAAATTAAGCTGCTAGAAATATTAGCACACTAAATTTGCCTTTTACTACAGTTACAAGTACTTCTAAAATCTATAAAAATGAAAAAAAAAACTAAAACCCCCTCCTGCATCAGTTGGTTGGTTTGTTTCAATAGAATTTGGAAATTACTTTATTATCATATAATTCAAAAAGTTGAATATGAGGAAAAATAGCATGTATGTCCACAGTTACTACCATAACTTACTTACCTTTCAACTGACTTGAGATGCAGCACGAGGTAATACCATAACTTACTGCAAACATACTTGTAATACCAGTCTCTGTGCTGGGCACTGTGAGGCACCCCCAGTGCTGTGTCCAGCTCTGGGCTCCTCAGTGCAAGGAGGACATGGAGGTGCTGGAGTGAGTCCAGGGAAGGGCAGCAGAGCTGGGGAAGGGTCTGGAGCACAGTCCTGATGAGGAGCAGCTGTGACAGCTGGAGGTGAGTTAGTTATTCAGGAGAAGAGGAATCTCAGGGGAGACCTTATGGCTCTACAAGTGCCTAAAGGGAGATGGGAGTGAGGAGCAGCTCAGCCTCTTCTTCCAGGTAACACAGACAAAAGTAGAAGCAGAGCAGGTTTAGATTGTTAATTGGGGAAAAATTTCTTCTTGTTACACACTGTAACAGGCTGCCCAAGGCAGTGGTGGAGTCACCATCCCTGGAGGTATTTAGATGTGTAAATGTTGCAATTAGGGATGTGGTTTAATGTGGACATCTCAGTTTAGATTAATGGTTGGCTTTGATCATCTGGAAGGGATTTTGCAGCCTAAGTGATTCTATCATTCCACGTGCTTTATAACCAGTGCATAGTCAGCAACCAATAGTTTAACTTAAATAACTAAGAATGTGTCATTTTACTGAAGTTAGCAGAGAGTTGTTGATGAGGCTGGTCTCACTAATGGAATCTGTGTGAAATAAATATTAAATAACTGTGTGAGATGGCCCTAATATAGTGAAAATACAGCCAGAAAGCTCCCTTGATTCCAGCATTAGTGAAGTGTCATAATTTTACATTTCTCTAAGAAAGTCATTATTCATCTTTAACATAGTATGTATGTTAATGCATTTTCTTTTTCATGTAGAAATAAATATAATACTTATCTCCTAAATAATAAAAGAAGTCATTTTTTCAGTGAAGAGATTGTGGATAATTGTTTTTTTTCCCTGCAGTTGATTCATGGCAAACTTTCTACTGGTATCTCTGAGCCTAACATAATGCACTTGGTGTTTTGTTTTTTGTTTGTTTTGTTTTTTTTTTTGCCAGGGTTCTGTGAGAGTGACAAAGCTTAAATTCTTGTAATAGATAACCTATGTTACATTGCTTTGAGAAGAAAATTTATCAGGTCTTTATGAAACTATGTCCTGAAATAAAATGCTGTTCAGATTTTATTTTTTAAATACCCTGTACAGTAGAGCATTCCACCTCAATCTTAATATCACATTTTTTAATGCCCTTATTTACAGGATTTTTTTCCTCTTACATATCCAGATACTAAACAGTTGCTTTTAAGTGGAATTTGTTAATTATTGAAAGGTTTCTGCCATTAGATGATACAGTATTGTAGCAAGTGGGGGTCACTCCACTTGAATTTACAGGCTATTAATGTTATGAAAAGGCTATCCTCAGGATGTTTTATATACATCAAAGCATGGAATTAAATTATAAATCGAATAAAACCATTTTCTGTGTCTTAGTCACACAGTAAAACTGATCTGTCCAACAAACCAGTCAATAAGGCTGAACATGGTATAGTAAGTGGTTTTTAACTAAGTTATACATGTGTTTCAAACAGTAACTCAGTTACAGCATAATATTTTTTGTGCTGTTATTTAAGATAATGCAAATTCCAATGTGTTATACTTTGTGAAATTAGGAATTAGAGGTTGCAGAGACTAGATTTTAAAAATACATTTAGTGGGGAATTTGGACTGTTTTACAGTCTAAAGACGCTGTTGAGGATTAAAACCATATCTGTATATATAAGCAGTGTGTGTTCTTGTATGTTTCTATAAAAGCAGAAGTTGGAAACAGTGACCAGTAGACTGCCAACTGATGCTGTGAGAGACCCCAACAAAGCAGGACTCTGAGCCAAGTTAGTGTGGGATAAGATAAAAACTGAAGTCCTTCAATATCAGGCCAAGGGCCCACAGGAATACAGATTGACTCACACGTGGGCAAGCTCTAATTTCTATGGCCTTTATAATATGAGCCATCCAATCATTATTTTACACATCTCCAGTTCAACTTCTTCCTGCCCCAGTCCCACCCCTGTTCCACCCCCTCAGGATCTGAGTCTGGGGTTGGTGAGACCTCCTCTTCATCAGTCCTCCTCTTTCTCGGGCTTCTGGAGTTCTTCCAGTGTTCTGACTTCTGGGTCACTCTGCCCTGTGCTTATGTTTCATTCTGCAGGTTTTTCTGATATTCTTCAGTTCTCTACCTTGGAAACAAGACTAAACAACTAAAAGAACTTGAGCTACTGATATGTGGCAGAGATTGACATTATAAGCATTGAACTTAAGCTGTTAGAAATATGAGCACATTAAATTTGCTTTTTACTACAGTTACAAGTACTTCTAAAATCTATAAAAATGAAAAAAAAAATCAAAAACCCCTTTAGGCATCATAATGGTTCAACAGATTTCTGCTCACCTGCTTTCTGAAGGAAGCTTTTGTGCATGGCAGCAGAAAAATTCCCAGACAGAACAGCTTGGCAGGATCACTGGTGAGGCAGGAGGGAATGTCATGGAGCTGCACAGCAGCACTGCAGCTGATGTGAGCAGGGCTCCATCCTGCCCCACTGCCTGGAGCAACCACGGTGCAGCACGCTGGAACCTTCTATAGGGACTCCATCTTGCCCCACTGCCTGCAGCAGCCACGATGCAGCACCCTGGAACCTTCTATAGGGGCTCCATCCTGCCCCACTGCCTGCAGCAGCCACAGTGCAGCACCCAGGGACCTTCATGAGGGGCTCCATCCTGCACCTCTGCCTCCAGCCGCCAAGGTGCAGCACCCTGGGACCTTCTTATAGGGGTTCCATCCTGCACCTCTGACTGCAGCAGCCAAGGTGCAGCACTCTGGGACCTTCTGTAGGGGTTCCATCCTGCACCTCTGCCTCCAGCAGCCAAGGTGCAGCACCCTGGGACCTTCTATAGGGGCTCCATCCTCCACCTCTGCCTCCAGCAGCCAAGGTGCAGCACCCTGGGACCTTCTATAGGGGCTCCATCCTCCACCTTTGCCTGCAGCAGCCACGGTGCAGCACTCTGGGACCTTCTATAGGGGCTCCATGCTCCACCTTTGCCTGCAGCAGCCACGGTGCAGCACCCTGGGACCTTCTATAGGGGCTCCATCCTGCACCTCTGCCTGCAGCAGTTGCAGTGCAGCACCCTGGGACCTTCATGCGGGGCTCCATAATCCACCTCTGCCTGCAGCAGTTGTGGTGCAGCACCCTGGGACCTTCTATAGGGGCTCCATCCTGCCCCACTCCGTGCAGCAGTTGTGGTGCAGCACCCAGAGACCTTCTATAGGGGCTCCTTCCTGCCCCACTGCCTGCAGCAGTTGTGGTGCAGCACCCTGGGACCTTCCTGAGGGGCTCCATCCTGCCCCACTGTCTGCAGCAGTCACAGTGCAGCACCCTGGGACCTTCATGAGAGGCTCCATCCTGCACCTCTGCCTGCAGCAGCCACGGTGCAGTGCCCTGGGACCTTTCTGAGCTGCTTGTGGCATGGCAAGGGGACACTGTGCCGCAGTGGGGGTGTCACAGTGACCCTGTGCTGCCATGCTCGTGCTGAGGGTGCAGGACAGAGGCTGGTGGGAATGAACTGACACGCTTGTGCCAGTTTAGGTTTCCACGCTGTGCTCAACAAGGATATTGAGTTTTACCTGGAGGTGTAAATGTGTCATCACTGTCTTTTCCTTTTCAGAAACATTTTAGCTTGCTTTCAAAGCAAATACAGTCTTTTCATACTGTTACTTTATAGTGCTTTTATGTTTATTATTAGCCTTAAAGATGGTGTGGAGGTTAGATATTTGACCTAGGGAGCATAAAATTTGCATGGTGACTCTGATAGACAGGTTAGGATAAAATTAACAGAAGAACAGCAGGGCACAGGATGAGTCAGATGACTTCAGTGTACTGAAAACTTCTGGCATCATCTAGTGAAACTATATCTAGGTGCTTGTGAAGAGGGAAAACATATTTCAGTCAGGCTCTAAGGATTTGCATTGAGCTCCTAATGGAGAACATCAGGCTCAGTGATGTTGTTAGTGAAGGAACAGCAGTACCTCAAGGTGTGTCAGTGTAGGCAGGGAGGTTGATCTGCCAGTCACAGGTGTACGAGTCTCCCTCTTGCCTCCAGAGCCTTTCTTACATCTCCCTGCCCTCCTTTGCTCCACTTTGTGATGACTTTCCCCTCATAGCTCCTGCCTGTGAGAGAACCACCCCAGGTCAGTGTTTCCCTTTTTAACTTCTTCAAAGTTTCAAGGTCTAAAGCCTTGCCTTGAAGGGATTCCATGATGAATCTGTTACCGGGTTTTCATCTTCATGCAACAGAACCAGCAAGAAACAGAGGGTGAGAAAAAGCTTTTAAAAATATTTAAATTCGAGTAAATGAGGTGATAGAGGGCAGTGTGACTGTGTTTATTATTATTATTGAGTACCATAGGTGCATAGTCATAAACATAATGATGGAAGTCTTTATGTGATACTAAGTAAGTAGTTCCATTTATTTTTTGTTCAGAAACCACTTCAGAGACACAGTCTTCAAAATTTTAAAATTTTCTACACAGTGCAGATGAAGATAAAAATAAATACCATTTATTTCTATAGCTATTAAATTTATAGCGGTTCAGATATCCCTGTAACTTCCATACCCCACCCTGAAGAATATCACACTGATTTATAAGAATAAAAAAGCAAAAATAGTGTAATACCATTTTCTCTGATTGAAGGCAAGGTTACCATTAAGAGAATCAGCCCCAAAGGCTGTGGACCTTTCTCAGATATGCCACATGAGCTACTGGTACCTTTTGTGTTCAACATGTTCCTGTAAAACAGTAAAATACTGATTTTTTTTCCTCTGGCTTCCCTAGGATTGACTTTTCAGACCCAGACCAGAGTTAACATTAAAAATAGTATTGGTTAAAGGCCACCTCATGGTCTCTTCTCTTAATTGTACGTGTGGGTGCAGCAACTTACTCTTGTAACATGCAAGTTGCAGAATAGTTACCTCTATCTAAAATATTAACCAGATAAGTCACTTCTGACCCTCTACTAACAGCACAATGATCTGTCTCCTTTGATGAAATATAAAATTAAAACCATTACTCAAGACAAAGCTGTAATAACATGTATCTTTTGACATAAAGTGCTCAAACTTTGTAAAGTGCAGAAGTAATATCCCTCCCTCTCTGGTCTTCATTTAACAATCGTGTGCTTTCACAGGCTTTTCAAGAGAACATTTTAGACACTGGAAGTGCCTGGAAATCAAATCTTTATTAAATATTTATGGAGGAGGACACCTAATGACTTCTAGGGGACCCTACAAAGAGATTCAGTATCCATAGAGTGCACTTATCATCGTTTGTTGTTGTTATTATTGTTGATATTAATTATTTAAGTTCTGGCAATTTGCTCAAAGCTGTACAAGACAGAAAAAAATATTGTTGCAGCCTGTAAAAACTTTGTCTCCATCAGACAAATACATAAAGTACAGTAACTCACTGTGTAACACCATTCTGGAAAGCAGACCTGGTTACTGAGGAGAGCACCTTTTCATTTTGCCTCTTCTTCCCCACACCTTGAGTGATGTCTTCAGTTCTGGGCCTCTCAGTTCAGGAAAGATCTTGAGGGGCTGGAGCAGGGCCAGGGAAGAGCAATGAGGCTGGAGAAGGGACTGGAGCACAAGTGCTGTGGGGAGAGGCTGAGGGGGTGTTTAGCCTGGAGAAGAGGAGGCTCAGAGGTGACCTCAGCACTGTCTAGAACTCCCTGAAGGAAGTTCTGCCCAGGTGGGGGTTGGTCTCTTCTCCCAGGCACTCAGCAATAGGACAAGGGGCATGGGCTCAAGGTCTGCCAGGGGAAATTGAAGTTGGAGATCAGGAAAAAGTTCTTTCCAGAGAGAGTGCTCAGGCATTGGAATGGGCTGCCCAGAGAGGGGGTGGATTCCCCATCCCTGGAGGTTTTTAAGATGAGACTGGACATGCCATGATCTGGTAAAGGGACTGGAGTTGGACCAAGGGTTGGACTTGATGATCTTGGAGGTCTTTTCCAGCCCGGCTGATTCTATGATTCTTTCCCTCTTGCCATCCTCATTACCCATCTTACAGCCACCAGAGCTGCTGCAGGAGGCAGGTTGTTGCTGTTGGGGAAGGACAAAACAAAGGCCCGTTTGCTTCCTCATTTACAGTAACTGCAGGGACAGCTCTTTGACTTTTCTTATTTACCCTGTGATGTCTTGCTAGGGAAGATGGAAGGGGCACTGTTACCACTGCTAGAGGAGAGCCCTGTGCACAGAAAGGCTTCACTGGTCTAGCGTGTGGCAGGATGAAAGAGGTTGGGGCCAAAGGTCTTTGTGCACTGGGTGGAAATAGAAGAGATTTTCTGCTTGGCATAATGGTCACCCTGTGCATACAGGAAGGTGCACCAACATCTGATGGGAACTGAAGGAAAGACATAAAAAAGGCATAATATCCAATGCTGCAAAGGCATAATATCCAATGGGGAAAAAAGGATCTAAGCAGATCCTCATAACATTTTTAAAAGACAAAGCAGACAAAAATTATGAGGATCGGCCTTGTTGGGAAGGAGAATACAGTTTGGCAGAAGGTGGCATGTTGTAGCACAGGTGTCAGGAGTACCAAACAAGCAACTAGACATTTTAACAGGTTGGTTGGATAGAAACAGGTAGCAGACAACACTGAACTGAAACCTCTGGCATTACATAATGAAGAAATTTTGCAGAATAAAATACCACCATCTCCCTTGAATAATAGTTGCATAGTTTCAGACTTCTGTTTTGCAAAACTAGCACAGGAGAAAGAAAAAGACTACAGGAGGAAGTTTTGAGAATCAGCAGTTACAGAGAATGAAATGACAAATTATTAGAAATGGAAACTAACATTAAAATAAAGTTAGAAGAAAGAGTAGGCATCAAAAGATATGATCACAATGCCAGCAGGTGCTCAAAACCTTTGAATAAAAAAATGGCTGAGAACAAAGTGGCCTCAAGTATTTTCTAGGATGGTGAAACAGGAGCCTGGGAACAAGGAGCTGAGCTGGATTGGAAGCAGAAACAGATAAGGAGGTGTCTGGGTTTGGCCTGGTTCTTTTACCAACCCTGGCCTGCCCTCCTCCCTCCTCCCAAAGTCTTCCCAGCAAGGGGAAAAAAAAACTGAAAAGAAAAGAACTCAAAAGAAACTGAAGTGAATTAAAACAGAAATTATATTTTTCTAACCTCTACAACCATGTATGCAATTTGTACCCACTATGTGGGGAAAAGGGAAGAGGGAATGGGTAACAAGGAATAAGGAGGAACAAAACCAAACTAAAACAAATGAAACAGACAAATACAATCAAAAACTTTAAGAAAGGAGAAGAACAGGCAATGGTACAATCTCACCACATCCCAGGCTAGGAAAAACCAACTGAACAAGGCTCCTCCTGCCCCCCAAACCTCACCGGAACAAGGAAGACTAAACTACTTCCTACCTCCCCTCCTCCTACTCTTACATGGAAAACACATGTGGAATACTCATGCAGTGTCCACTTCCTTAGTTACACCTGGTTACTGAGGAAGCCATGGATCAAACCCATCACAGGAGGTGAATGTGTGAGCATTGGTTGTTGCATGTAGCTCCTCCAAGCTGTGCTCATTCCACGTTACAATGAACTTAAACCCTTGTGTGTATTGGGTGTTTTGTGTTAATTAGGAATTGATTATGACTTAGTAGCACAGTCCTGATTTGTGACATGGGTACAAAAGTATTAATGGATGTGTGTGTGTGTTGTTCAATGTATGTCTGTCAATTGGCTAAAGAAAGGCTTTGACTAAATCAATATAACGTTTGCAGTTCGGTGCATAGTTACTTTGGTTTTGGCAATTATCTGATCTTGAAATACTATTAAAAAATAGAAACCTTTAACCTGTTAGCACCAATGTATTCCTGTTTTAGTTTATTTGACATTTACAGGTAATTTAATGTTGAAAAATGTTTGCTTCTTTAAAAACAATTACACTGATTTTTAATATTCCTTTATTTTGCAAAGGAGTGCAATCCACAGGTTTGAACTGCTTTGGTGAATTTAAACAATGTAATGTTTTTGAGATGTTAAATGCATTTAAAAACCAGCTCCTAAAATAACACAGGTAAAGAATTATCATTTCTAAAATTAAATCTTGACTTTTTTATTGCACTTTTCCACTGCAAAGGAAACAGGAGCATGAAAATATTAACTATGATCTTTTGCCTTCAAGTCAGAATGATGTCGTATGTCATACGTGATACAAATTTTCATGACTATGTGCAGGGAATAAACTTTGGAGTATTGTGTAAATGGTGCTAATTTTAATTTGATTTAGATGATTGGTGTGATAACTAATGGAAGATGCGGAACTGTTCATTTTGTTACCTGTAGTTTATTTGGACATGAATATGTTGCAGTTAAGTTTATAAAACTGCTTGTTCTCCCAAATGTCATTTTGGATAATAAGGAAAGGAAGGCAGAAAGCAGTTACCAAGTTTGCAGATTAAATTAGAAGTCTTTATGAAAATTATAGGATCATAAAAATGTAAACCTAAAAGACTAATAATTTATTTTAAATTAATTCTCTATTCTGAGGCAATTATTGAGTGTACTAGGAGTATTCAACACAAAACTCTATCTTTCCTTCTTACACCATGCTGCTTCCTAGGCAACCTGTTTCAGCACTGAACTGTTCTATCTGTAAGGTGGGGAGCACAAGGAAATTAGTCTTTGTGACAAGGGAATTCTTTTTTTTTCAAAGATGCTAGAGAACAATATATCCACATATTTTATAATAGCTCCGTTTTACACACAGGAAATCTGTTCTGTGTTTTCATCTCAGCCTTGGTATCAGACCACCTAATCCCAGTACCTGCAACCTGTTGTTAAGTAGCTGAAAACCTATCTAGAGCTGATTTTATCCATTTTGGAAATGGGTCTCCTGAGCAGCAAGCAGAAGGCAGTGTGAAACACTTCAGCAGTGAAATCCTCTTGTGCCTTGCACGTCTTACTTTTATTAGTACAATGCTGAATGCAGTTCACTTGCATCATGCTCTTGGCTCTTGGGTTGTCTGTAATAAATTGAAATATTTTACCAGTCTTTGTTCTCTTTGCTTTTATTTTTACCAAAGTAGGAGCAAAAAACTTTCCTCATTTTTTCAACTTTAGTCCAAAGAGGAGTCTAAATTTGTGTGTATTTAGAAAGAAAACAGATGTTGAATTCACAATTTGGTTTTGTGAGAGTTTCATGAGTAATAAATTATTTTTCATGATTGAAGGCTTTCCAATGAATTCCTAAGTACTTCTGAGCATATTCTGAGTTACAGGAGAAGTGGGAAAATAAAATATCGAGTATTTTGTCCTGTGTAAAATAAAAAGTTAACCTCCATAACCAGAAAGGAGAAGGATACGATTAATACAAGTTTTGTTGTCAGTTGCTTGTGTGTGGTCTGTAAGAGGGATCTTTGGTAAATCAATGTAGCAGAGCAGGACAATTGTCTAAGGAGTTTGTAATCAGAAATTGTGAGTCATGTAGCTGTTAATAGTATATTAAATCTATTAAATGTATACTGTTACTGCAGCTACCAACTTCTGCTTTTCGTTTTTCCTATCACACAAACTCTTGCCCTCCCTCACTTCTCACTCATCCTGTCCCCTGCCTTCACCTTCTCTTTTCTTTCCTGTTCTCTCCCCTGTGCTCTGTTTTTCCCCTTTTGCTACACACTCAGCAGCACAGCAGGGATTTTCAGCACTTTGGTTATGAGAAAGTGGAAAGAAGCTGAAAGAAATTCTGTTGGTCTTTTAGTATTTGCAATATGAAATGCAAATAGCTCTCCTTACAAATAAATTACCAGGAGAAACAAAAACATGTGAAAAACTATTCTTGCTTTTAAATTACTGGATTTAAATTAAATTAAATGGTTGAAGTCAGAGCTTGGTTATGAAGGGAAAATTGAAAAAACAATTTGATTGTCCAACTCTGATAAGAACTGAGAGTTCTACTGAGGCAAAGCCATTGTGCCCAAGATCACCAGCAGAACAGGGAACAAGATGCACTTTCTCATCAGATAGCACCGATTCAGGCTTATCAAAATCAAATTAACAAGCAGGAAGCCAGAATTCAAACACTGCTGGTTGCATTTCTGCTTTTAGTTCCTCACCTGATGTTTCTCTTCGGGAACTAGTCATCAAAGCATGACAATTGTAACTAGGTGGTTGAGAAGTCCATGTTTATGGGACACAGTGCAGTGCTCCAAGAGGCTGGGGCACAACCCATCCCACACTGAGCATATCCCATCCCACCCTGGGGCACATCCCGGGCTGGGACACATCCCGGGCTGGGATACATCCCATCCTACACTGGGGCATATCCCAGGCTGGGGCACATCCAATCCCACACTGAGCACATCCCAGGCTGGGGCACATCCCACCCTGGGGCATATCCCACCCTGGGGCACGTCCCAGGCTGGGGCACATCCCGGGCTGGGACACATCCCGGGCTGGGATACATCCCATCCTACACTGGGGCATATCCCAGGCTGGGGCACATCCAATCCCACACTGAGCACATCCCAGGCTGGGGCACATCCCACCCTGGGGCATATCCCACCCTGGGGCACATCCCAGACTGGGGCACATCCCCCACTGGGGCATATCCCACCCTGGGGCACATCCCAGGCTGGGGCACATCCCACACTGGGGCACATCCACACTGAGGCACATCCCAGACTGGGGCACATCCCACACTAAGGCACATCCCAGGCTGGGGCACATTCCAGGCTGGGACACATCCTACACTGGGGCAGCTCCATGCCATGGCTGACTCTCCTGAGCAGTGTTATCTCCATCTACACAGACTTCATTGTGCTATGCAGATGGTACCCTAATGTTATTTTTTTAATGAGTTAGGAATAGAACTCAATGTACATTTAATTGCATTCTTACTGTTTGCATTTTATTAGAAAATTATTAGGTTAAAGCTTGAGGGCTTTTTTATTTACTGGCAGTGTGTAGGACGCTGTGTTAGGATGAGCACTGGATTTGGTTAAAATGCACAAAACTACAATTTCTGATAGTTTTTAACATGATTAATAGTTTATAGTGATTTTTGCTCTTGATTTGTGTCACATATTGACAGTCAATTTTAATAGTTTAAATGCAAAAGTTGCATAGAATTACATTTTAAATAGATCAGACAAAATAATTTGAGGTATGTGTTTAATTGTGATTTTGTATCTCCATATGCCTTTGAGTGCTTTTTAACATCTAAACAAAATCTCCTCTTCCCCACTCTGAAAAATGCAACCAGTAGAATTGTTTAACCCAAAGTGTGGAATGTCATGTAAAAAGTTGCATGATGCATTGAGAGTAGTTTCCCTGAACAGAGTCACTTAAAATGAATTAGTATGAATATTACAAATGAACTTTAAAAAAAAAGTTTGAACTTAAAATTACTTAGATATCTTAAAAAATATGTTTGCTGCAAATAGGAGGGGAATAAAGCTTGAACAAAACCCAAAATTTGAATCAACTGTCTCTTCTATTACTTTTTACCATCAGAATACTGTGGTCTCTGGGGTGTTCTTGGTGTGTGAAAGAAATACACACAAGAATTGTTTTATGGAGAGAAGTGAACTCTGAGATAGTTCATGATTAACATTTTAGTGACGAAAGTTGCAAAATGAGTTATTTAGTTATCTGTGCTCCTTAGCCTGTTGGGAGGGCACTTGTAGCTCCTTGTAGGAAATCACACCAAGAAGTACCAAGTTCTTTCATTACGTTCTCAAGGCACATCAGATTTGCTTCCTGTTGTAAAGTTTTTCTATATTAATGGTACTTCCTGTGCTATCACTGAGTATTGACACCATGGCAGGTTATTGCCTTGTATTCTGTTCCTGATTTGCAGGATTGGGAAGGCTGTAGTGAGGCAATTCTTGCTGTGTGTAACTGCCCATAAGTGTTTCTGATAATCATCAATTGAAACACTGAAATAGGTATGGAAGGGGCACTGTACTGTTACTGTTATGGGTGTCTAGGATTGATAGAGATCAGGTAAATTGCTAAAATAGTCAATGTATGTGTTTTCTTTCTGTGCTTTTAATGGGACATTGTAGATTCATCTGCAAATCATGTCAGCGGAAGGAGAGGAAACAACTTGGGTGTGTGATTTTGCCTCTCTAATTCTTGTTTTGGAGATTAATGGCAAAATCCCTAGAAAAGTTGTCATGTGTTTTTCTGTCTTGTGATGGGTGCTTTTCAATATTAAACATTTCATGAATAAATAAACATGGTCTGTGGTGATTCCAGTGTGAATGATTTTACTGTGGTTTGGATGGAAAGCAAACACCAGTGACTATTAACTACATGGATTTAGTCCATGCAAAAGGGAGGTTGGATAGAGAAGCAAGAACGAGGCAAATCAGGACTTTATATTCTTCAGGTGTGTTCTGCCATCATTTTGACAATTATCTGATCTTGAAATACTATTAAAACTAGAACACTTTAACTTGTTATCACCAGTTTCAGTATTCCTGTTTTAGTTTATTTGACATTTACAGGTAATTTAATGTTGAAAACTGTTTGCTTCTTTAAAAACAATTACACTGATTTTCAATATTCCTTTATTTTGCAAAGGAGCACAATCCACAGATTTGATTGATCAGTTCAAACCGATTTACTGAGGAAATCTGTAGGTGTCAACCTGATCACAGAAAAGGCTGCAATCTCTCAACTACTCCCTAGTCTGTGCACTGACCAAATATGCTGGTTTATTTTATTTTAAAATAGAGGGTCTGAGGGTTTTACTTACACAATATTTATAAAGCTGTCAGCATTGAAAATAGATAAGCTTCTTAATTTTCCTGTACTCATTTGTTTGCTTGTTTGGTGTGCCAGGGTCATTATCTTTGTGGTGCTGACTGCAGCTCTCCTTCCCCTGCTTACTTTATCTTGGAAAAATCTTGGGTTTTGAAACAAAAATAAAGTGATGTAAATAGGGGCGTAAAAAACCTATTTGCAAACCTTTGTTTGCATGTTTATTCTTGATATTTTCTTTGTCCTTCTTGTTTTGGTTGCCCATGTTTTTTAATTAATTGGCTTCATATTTTATAGTTCTGTCATAGTTCAGGGTTGGTTTTTTTTCTTTGAATTAAATGCTTTAAAATATTACTGACACGGGAATTAAGTTACGTGAATGAAAATTTAATGAATGAAAAATATTTTCAGATAGTAATTCTAATAAATCAGTTAACATTGAAGAATCAAACAGCTGTAGTATCCAGGTCTTAACCAGTATTATTATTATTATAAAAAACCTCTAAAACATCCTGTCATATGGATTTGTTTGTGATGTCTGTTGTTAAATGACTCAAAGAAAAACTTCCAGCCCCTACCCACAGAGGTGGCTTTGGAAACCAATGTCTGCTAGAACAAAACTTTATGATTTCATGCCTAATCTAAAAGAAATTACCATATTTTCATGTATGTACCAGTGAATCAGATGTATCACATACACCAAAAATATATTTTTAAAATATTTTACGGTTTCTTGGAGCTGTTAATCTCATACATTTCTGTAGGTTCATTCTAATTTATATTTTCCTATCATATAATCATATTTATCTTGTTCTTCTTTCAAGATACATTTGCAGTCATGTCAGTCTAGGAGTGCAGCAAATAGTGGTTTTTTTTATCTTTTATGCATTCTTTTATGTCTCCACTTTAAGGTTTTAATCAGACCCATAAGCAAATTGATGGCCATTCTAAATGTAAGCATAAATAACACTGATTATACCATTTATTTTTTTTGTGGGCTTTAAGTGATTAAAAATGATTTTTTATATCAGTTGCTTGATATCAAGTCATTATTAACAATTTACTCAAAATGGAGAAAATTAGGGTGGATAAATGGGGTCAGGCTTTCTGTTTTCCATGCAATGTTTCAGAAATCTCAAGAAATTTAGTCTTTTGTCACAAAATGAAAGTAGCTGCTTTAAGAACAGCAGCTGTTTTAATCACACAAAAGAGAGAATCTAGCTCTCATATTATATAGTGTTTGGGGTTTGTTTTGTTTTTTTTCTTATAGCCCTTCTGTATTGATGAACAGAATATCTCCTTCGGGTGATCACTTGAACCACAGGAGTCGTGTACCCTGTTTTTATTGATTTTTATACTTGATTCTTCTTTTATTGACATTGCAGCATCTGTAAATAATGAAGAACATTTTAAGATTTGAATAATGTTGTGATACGGGATAAAAACTTAAATATAGTGACAGAAAATGGCAAGTGAAAATGGTGTTGTTTTGGCATGTCTAATTTTCTTCCCCACATGATCTTCAGCTTTTTTTGTTGACTTTCCCCTGGTAACTCACCCCAATATTCAGAGGGGCAGTTGTTGAGTGCTGTTGCTAGTCCAGCACTATATGAAAGTTACATCTGAAGTGTAAGGTATTGTAGAGTTTCTGCTGTAGTGCCAGAAATTTGTAATGTGTTTCAAGGCATGGGTCTAAATAACTTTTTATTTTCTGAGAATTGAGAACTGAACTACATTAAAAATTTTCCTTTTGCTATCTATTGTACAAACATAGACTCTCAGTGAGATTGCCACGTGTGCTTGAACTTCCAGGGGTGCTGTTTAGCTTATACAAACTCTTTGATTTACAAGAGTGTATTGCTTAAAATCCAAGGTTTTAGTATCTGTTCAAAGTCTGAGTATGCAGGCATGGTTTGAATATCTACTTAGGACTGATATTATTGGTGGGTGGGCTTTTCTGCTGCTATCTGTGGTGCAGTGGGTGAGCAATTGGCTCACGGGTCGGGCACAGAGGGGGACAGTGAGTGAGGTGACACCAGACTGGCCACCTGTCACTAGTGGGTTCTGCAGAGCTCCATCATGGGCCCTGTGCTCTTCCACATCTTCATAAATGACTGGGACACAGCACTGGAAGGGATGCTGAGCAAGTCTGCAGATTACATAAAACTGGGAGGAGACAGGGAGGTCCTGCAGAGAGACCTGGACACATCAAGGGGCTGGGAATCACCAACCATATGAAATTCAACAAGGGAAGTGCCGGATTCTGCACCTGGGATGGGGCAACCCTGGATGTACAGACAGACTGGGAATGAGAGGATGGAAAGCAGTGCCAGGAAAGGGCCCTGGGGCTGCTGGTCCATGGCCAGTTGGACATGAGTCAGCAGTGCCCTGGCAGCCAGGAGGGACATTCCTGTCCTGGGGGGCATCAGTCAGAGCATCACCAGCCAGGTGAGGGAGGGATTTGTCCCTCTCTGCTCTACACTGGGGCGGCATCACTTGGAACATTGTGGTGGTTTTGGCCACCACAACATAAAAAGGCAGCAAATTATTAGTGTCCAAAGGAGGGCAGTGAAGATGTTGAAGGTCTGGAGGGGAAGCATGTGAGAAGCTGCTGTGAGCACTTGGTGTGTTGAGCTGAGGAGACCTGATTGCACTTACATCTTCTTTGTGAGAGGAAGAGGAGGGACACATGCTGATCTCTTCTCTCTGGTGACCAGTGGCAGGACCTGAGGGAATAGCCTGAAGTTGTGTCAAGGGATGTTTAAGTTGGGCATCAGGAAAAGGCTCTTCCCCCACAGGCACTGAACAGGCTCCCCAGGGCAGTGGGCACAGCACCAAGTCTCACAGAGTTTGAGAAGTGCTTGGGTGGTACTTTCAGACACATGATGTGATTCTTGGGGCTGTCCTGTGCAGGGCCAGGACTTGGACTTGGTGGTCCTTGTGGGTCCTTTCCAATTTTGCGTATTCATTGTTTCTGTGATATTCTGTATATACCAGTATTGTTTCTTATATTGGTCTAGTTTGATCACACTTCAGTATGTTTTCTTTTCGTATGTTTTGTAATGACTTAAAGGTCATTCATAGCTGTTTCATAATTGACCAGCAACTAAAAAAAGTTGTAATGTAAATTATATTCCTTATTATTAATGAGTAAGCCAGTATTAACCCATATAACCTGTATTAACCAGTACAGTCTTTATGGTAAGATTGACCCTTTGTAACCTGTCCTCTGTCAGGAAGTAATTGCATTGTCCTTGACCAGAAACGAGAATATGTCACATTTAAACCTGGTTGCCCTTCCTCTTCATGCTTTATGGGTACATTTTTAACAGATGAGAAAGCTGAACAGGACTGCTATTCTCCTTTAGAATTTTTTTTCCCATTTTCCTGTGCAGCTATTTGATAATGCTGTTGGTAGAGCATCATCCTGGGGTACAAATGAGAAAGGGCAACATTTCTCACGTCATGGAAATCAGTGGAAGCACATGCAGCCTCTTGAAAAGAAGCGCTACTGGTTTGGGATAACTCAGTGAATGTCGCATTACTGGCAGGTTTTGGTATGTTTTGGTAAGCATTTCTGTGACAAGCTGGATTACTTCTCTGTGGAGAAAGTCTGTATTTTTTTCAGAAAAAAGGATTTACAATTGACATCTATGATCTTCAGGGAGCACAAGGACCTTGAGTACAGATAGTGGAGGCAGCTTTCCAAAGACTCACTTGCATAGCTGGGGTTTTAGAGGAGTTCCTGAGGGTAAGAACCTGTACACTGATTGTTTTTATGCCCCTTTGGTGGTGAATATGCTGGTTTTTGCATAAAGAATGTTATATCTGAACTTGTGAGCATTTTGCTCTGAACCCTTTTTATTCTTGCATATATCTGTTAAGAGGGTAACAGTTTTCAATGGCTGCTATTTAGATGCTTTCTTAATTATTATTTTGGCTTGGAAAATTGCAGCTGTAATTTTCACATGTTCATATTTTTTTTATAAGTTGGTCTTTCTTGTCTCCTGACAAGCTTTATTCTTCAAACTTTCAAGGAAAGGTGGTTGTCTGACCTGGGCTAAGGATTTCTGTAGGTTGTCCAAGACTCATGAAGGAAGAAAACTCCTCCCTTAGGATCTGAACATTTGACAGCTTTTGTCTGAGTTATTAATGGATCATTTAACGTAAGAGCCTGGGGAGATACTGTGAGCCCTCTGTTCTTCTATGGAAAGAGCTGCTTAATGGTTCTTCAAGCTCCAGCTTATTATCATACAGATAAATACTTTGCTCATCCCAGTGTGAAACTGCATGAACTGTGTGTTTGTTTCCACTTGGACAGAAGAAACTTCTTTATCATTCATCATGAATCTGACCCAACAACAACGTAAATCCATGAGGCCCTGAAGGTCAAATTGTGGAATTCCTTTTTTTATGTGTCTGTCAGGAAGACTTGTCAGAAGTTATCTTCCCAATCTTTCTGCTCCAACCTACTTTATATCATAGAATCATAGAATTAAATAGCTTCTTCCAGACCTCGTTTAAAGAAGGGCAAACTGCCAGGTTATAAGGTGAGAAGAAAAGAATGCAAGAGGCTCAGGAGTGTGTTGATCAAAAGCTGAAAAGAGACAATTTTTTTGGATGTTTCTGACTTGTTGTCATGGCCAAATAGTTAAAAAAGTAAAAGGATGGCATTCAACATATTTATAGACTGGGGAACCTTTAGCCTGATGGAATATGATATCCATCCATGATCTTCCTTTTTCCAGCACAACTCTTAAACAGATTGAGATCTCTGGGTGATGGTCAAGGGCCCTTTATTTGTGGTGTAGATGCTGACTGTGTTTGAATATATTTTGTGTTGTTTAATTACAGTGTGCCTTCAATCTGTCCCATATTTCTGTGTAGGTGTTACCATTTTGTATGGCACCAAATTCAGTGGGTGCTGGTCCATACAATAACTTGGTACATATCACACCTGGCCTGGTACCCTGTGGGTTGTTGTGCTCTGGACTGTAGGCTGATAACTGCAGTCCTTATGCTTTCTGAGCTGACCGTGTCTGGAGACACTGTTTTCCTCGGAAAAGTAAAAAATGTTAGGAATCAAACTGAAAAAGCCACTTAAGCAAAGGAAGAAAACAGAGAGGGAAGGTTGTTTGGTGGAAAGAAGACTCTCTATCCAGTAAGGTTGTAGAGAGGTACGTTTATTCCAGGCCCGGGTTCATGGGGGTGGCTCCTCCAAAAAACATGCACACCTGGTCGAGTTAACAACTGGTCTATATGTGAGTAAGTTATACATATTTATTATTTCTGCATGCATAAACATTATTTTCTTAGAGAAGGCAGGATTATTATAATGAGTTTCAAGAACTGATTTCCATTTTCACCGCCCCGTGCCACTCCTGCCTGTGCCTGCGCTTTTCCTCCTGGTGATTTGGAGCAGGGGTCTCTGGTGGTCTTTGGGGATGAAGTCAGTGCTCTTCCTCTCATGAACTTGTTACCTTTTGCTCAAAACTGCTTCAAACTGGACTTGTTGGCAATTGTAGCTGGTCTAGTTGGTGAATTTCTCTACTTATCTTGTTCTTTTGACATGTTTTCTGATTTATCTTCGTTTCATAGGGTATCCTGGCTGTTTTAATTAGCCTAAGAGGCTCTGGGGCCTCTTGGTATGGCACCTTCAGGAGGACAGGTCTGTACCTTGTGAGTTTTGCTGTATGTTACACAGTGAATTTTATAGTAACTACTAAGCAAATTCTATTATAGGTATATTGATTAATAATATTATCAATTAATAAGCATAAGTCCCCCAGTCAAGGTGTGCACGTGACACACTCCCTGCCTTGAATCACATGCCAAAGGGTCTTTGCATCAGAGTGTGCAACACAAGCCAAGAGTTGACTGTGGAAGTGAGAGTCATGTCCATTCTTTCTGTGATGTTAAAAAAACAAAAATGTAGATGGTTGGATCCAGAACACTTGCATAATGGACGGCTGAAGTGAAAAATTTATTATTTTTTCTGAAAATCTGTGACAAAATACTACTGCAAATATTTTTGACAGGATGTCAAGAGTAATTTTTAGTTTTCCAGAAGTGTTCTGACTAAAGTAAAGTGTCTTATTTGAAACACAAAGCTCAGTATAGCTGTAAATCTCCAACAGCACTGGCAGAAAACTATATAAAAGTACACATTTGTAGATGGATACCCCACTTTCTTCAGGTAATGCTTCCCCATGTACCCTGAACTGTTTGAAGTGTATGATGTTTGTTTAGGTTTACCATGAAACACTGAAAACAAGATGTTTTCAATACCCAGCTTCGGGCAAAATGGATCTCTGTAGAATAATAGATTTCTCCAATAGTCCTTAATTTCTTTTCTGTGGCTTCCTCTAATGAAAGCCAGTTGCTGGTCCAAGTCTCAAATACAGTTCGAGGCAGTTAGTACTTATAGGAGGTTTTATTAATTCTTCTTTCCACCACAAAAGAGCATTCCTGACTTATGACAATAGCCACTGTAATGTTAAATACAAGGATATTTTCACAATTTCAAAAATTCAAGAAAAGTGGCTCAAGAGTGTTCTCCTGTTTGGCACTGTAAGTTGAATTATCCTTAATTTTGTTGTCTTAAACTGCTGCTGTCAAGAGGTTTTCTATTTAGCTCAGCTGGCAAATAACCATACTGTTAGAAATATTCCTATTTTTATATATAAGGCAACGTATTTTATCTTAGTTATAAAAACCAGACAGCTGAAGCATCTGCTTTCAATGCACTTAAAGGAATTGCATTGATGTTTTTGTTGCACAAAGAGCAAAGAGTATGTATTTTTCATATCTGAAGTAAATGAACTCATGTTAAGAGGCTATGATTTTTTTTAAAAAAGCATATGTAGAAAGCAAATCATATTTGCTGTATTTATTTCTGCAGTAAACTGTTATTGGCTCTGACACATGTCTAAATGTGTGATACACAATGTGCTGAGGTTCATTTGGAATCTTGAGTTTTAGAGACTTTTTCTGGGGATTTTAAAGGGTGTTCATCCTGCCATGTGAGGGTTATCGGTGTGGAGCAGCCAACCCCTCATTCATGGCTTGAAGCCCTTTGATCTGCTACATATTGTGGTCTCTTATCATTTATTTTGAACTTCCCTCCTATTGTGGAAAGCTGGGCTGATTTTCCTCTGTCTCACGCATTCCTGCTGGATGTATTAAGATTCAGAATTTCAGATGCTTTCCCAACTACTGATTGCTGCTACAGCTTTCCAAAACATCAGTGTCAGCATGAAACACTTCAAAAAGCATTGAGACATTTTTCTGGAGGACTGGGAGGAAATCTTTGCTTGCTTTTGAATGAAACAACTGTAAAAACTCACTCAGGGTGCTGTTATGTGACAGTTCTCTGCAATTTTCTAAGTTTCAGGCTGTAGTGTGAACTCTGTCTGCCCCTCACCTGTAGGGAAATGACAAAGGAAGGGAAGTTCACACAAAATTCTTCAGGTAAATTTAGTTCTGCACCTCTCTCATGCACGTGTTTCTTTTTTTGGCCCCTTATCACACCTGACAACTTCTTCCATTTGACTTAAATTTTCAATTAAAAACCCCCAATATTTAATTTACCTGTATTGCCATACTTACCCAGAGTTGTTGTGTATCTATTTACAGCTGTGGTCACATGTGTACAAACACAGGTGTTAATGCTGCCCAAAAACATGGACTGTTACTGTATTAAGATCCCTGTAATATCTATCTATTTTCTGTTAATTATTTTTATTGTTTTTATTGGTTTTTTCCCTTGATTTTCTCTAATTGCACAGAAAAGTTCATTCACCTTAAACAAGTGCCTTTTTTTAATTTTCAGGGTATCTAACTTCTAACAATTTCTTTATGAGAACTGTAAATCCATTTTTATTATTCCCTAAAGGGACAATATTTTCTGTTTTGCTTCCAGGAACTATATATAGTGGATTTGGGCGTGCTTTATGTTGTTATATTTCTTTATTTGTATCTATCCCTAATATAGCAAGCTGAAACAGAACTATGAGCAGCTGTTTTTTGCCCTATGTAAGGTGTTTAAAATAACCCTGAACCTTTAATATGGCCTCACAATATATTTGGGAAAATACATGGATATGTTTTTTCAGCAGCTTCAAGGTACAGTATGTCCATCTGGGTTATTGACTGGTAGATTCAGTTGAAACAGTCGATTTTATCTTTGATTTTTAATATTACTGTTTGCAAAGGTGTTCTTTTAAACAATTTTCTTCAAATGCTTTTTGAACATAGAAAGTTCTTTTTCCTATGTGAAACCTTATCTAGCTCATTTATTTTTATACCAGGACACACACTTTTTCCTGGTGTCTTACTTTAGTCTTTTCTGTTTGTTTTTCTTGTCACTTGATTAATGCATTACACTGTGTTATTTACTTAAGTCTGCAGTTTTGGAGGCTCTCCATGGATTATATCTCTCCTCCTACTCTCTGTCTTTTTTCTGTGAAAGAGGAAAACAAATAACATTTTCATCCATTTTTTTTCCTTTCAGATGGCACTACTTGTGCCTGAGTTTGTAGGGGATTACAGAGTATGATAATAAGTTGTTAATTGCATTATTGTGGTTGTCTTCTAAGACCACTGCTGAAGTATTTGAAAATCCTTAAGAAAGCTTATTAAGAACCTTTATATGCCTTTGACTCTAACTTGAGTGCTTTTAAAGATTAGTGGCCACTTCTGTCTTCTTGATCTTGTTGGGTTGAGAGGCCTACAAAGAGTAACTCGAATGTCTGAGGTTTTGCTGGTTTACACAAATCACTGAAATCATACCTGAGGCATTTTATGTGAGGCATAAACAAAATTTAGAGCCATGTTACATATAAACCCAAGGAGTATATATATTTTTTTTTTTCATTTTCCTTATACTGTATTTTGTTATGGTAAGAGTTAAAACACACTTTAGTAGTTCTTGGATGTTTGCAAAGCGCCATTTTTTTTCAGCCAAATACTTGCAGAATTTTTTGGGAATAACTTTAGTTCTTTCAGTGTTACCCATCTGCCTGGCTTTTCCTTTAAGTGACTGTGGGCATAAATCCTTATTTCATTACAGTTTTTGTAATAGACCTATGTGGCCAAAGAAGTTTCCCAAATTGTATAGAAAATAAAATATTCCCATGGTATGAACATAACCTGAAAATTCTTTTTTACTGTGTTTGACAAACATCACTGTTTTCACCCTTAGTAACCTTCAAACCTGGCTTGAGCTGTTACCTTTTCATCTCGTACGTTAAGCAAAGTTAGTCTGAATGACTACAAGTGAAAATAATTTTGTGTGTAAATTTGCATAGTGGACACTGGAGGGGAGATCATGGTTAAGAGGTGAAGAGAGAGTAACTTGTTCCCCGTTCCAGCCCTCCAGTCAGCTAGAGCTGCTATCTGCCAACCCTTCCGAAATATTTCAGTCCATAGCCAATGTTTGTAGTGATTTAATTGTCTTCCTTGTTGGCAGGGAGTGTGCTATAGCACACAATAATTATCTGAGACAACAGAAGGAAGTGGACACAGACACTGAGTTCCATATCAGGAGCTGATCCTGCAGCTTAAGTCGATGTGGGCTCCTTTTTGCCACTGCCTCGGTTTGTATGTGAAAACAGAACCAAAACAAAACAGGTAGTTAAGATCCTCAGCTGTTTTAACAAACAGTATTATAAGCATATATTTGATCTGGGAACTTATTAATTAATAATGTGTGTGAAACTGTGCAGATAGGGAAAACAGAAAAGGACTTGGAGGAGTTTGAATTTTCAATGAGGTTTTTATACTTATAACTAAAGTAAGAATGTATAATGGTAAGCTCTTAGCAGTAGGAGATGTCCTCATATGCAGTCACAGATCGGTTTTGAAATTTTGGGTTATATAATTATTATATAATAGTGTAGGCTCATCTTTATTTCCAGGATTAAAATGATTCTGACTGCTCTTGGTGTTCAATCTGCACTGCGATGTAATGAAGTGATCTGTAAAGCTTTTTGACAGAGATCTCTTCAGAGGAGAAAGGTGCTATGTAATAAGTGCTTCTGTTGTTAATAAGTATGTGCAAGACAGTGTGTGTCAAGGCATCCTGAAATCCCTGTGCCACAGCTCAGCCTCACTTCTGAAGTAAGGAGCCCAGAGGGTGGCAGTGAAGGCAAAGTTATCGGGCTTTGTCCAGGCATTTCTCGCAAAGGCGAGCCATGCTGAAAAGTAGAGACATTTTAGAACTCACCAGGCTAAAAAGGAACTGGCTGAGGGGAAAAGGGATCCTTTTTTGTGTGTCCAGCTGCCTGAGACAAGAGAGACACACGAGAAACCAAGATCTGAGATTGCGATAATCACTGTGGTGGTTTTTGTGGGGACAGATCTCATTTTAGTAATTGCTTACACTGAAAGAGAGTCAAAGCGGTTCAGAATAATGTACTGGGAGCTGATTGTAGTTACCATAGCTGATCTCAGCTGATGGGCAAGTATTATGGCTATTTCATGATTCATACACTTAAAAAGTTATTAAAGGACAGGAAAGTCTTCAAATCCAGTCTCAGTTGAAGAGGTATCTGGATTTCAGTTAAATCTCTCTCACTTGCATGTGCTTGGCATGATCTTGGTTTCTTATATCATGCTGTTAAAGATTGTGGATTGTTATTCTAACATCATATTACAACAACAAAGGTTTATGGATTATTTTACGATGCCTTTTATTTTGCATCCATTTCACTGAAACGCTGTTCTTCTAATTTATCAGTAGCAACTGTTACTTATATCAAAATAAGATTAATTTAAATTCATTTTAAAAGTAAGTCTGCCTTTTTAAAACAGTGACTGTTAAGTAATTGATACTAGCTAATTGTCTGGGTTTGAAATCAAGGTGATCTATGGACAGAAGGTTCACAGTGCCTCTGATAATTGTAAAATCCTGTGGAACGTCTGAGTCAGAGTGACTGAAAGGTATATACACTTGAAGTCAATTATTTTTGATGAGTACTAAGAGGAGTGCTCTAAAAACCATTTTTTGTCAACTTTTCTATCAGTTTCAGCTCTTCGTGCTTCAGTCAAAGTGTGACTGTAACCATATCCATCCCTGACACAAAGGAAATATTCCCACTCGTGGCATTTCTCTGTAAGAGAAAGTTAGGATTGTTTTATGGACTGGCTTAGATTCACATTATATGTGTCTAATATATATACACAAGGTGGCAGTGCTTTGTTTGCAGGTTATAGGATAGTAAGGGATGGAATTAGATCCCATAAAACCTCTCCCTCTATACAGTATATCTGCACACAGTATGTTACTGTTGTTATATTCTTACACCAAAAATGGGAAAAACTACATTAACAGAAGTATAAGAATTTGCAGATTCTGTATATCTGGAATGTTTCTGTCTATGTTACTATTTAGAAATATTAAGCATTAAAATAAATGCATCTCTGAAGGCCTAATATTTCAACCTTGAAATATTTACACTACATAAAAACTTCTGAAAAGCTCAGTATTAAAGAAGGTCATAAAGACAGAAAACTAACATAATTACTATTGTTTCAGTCTAAATTGATGCCTGCATATTAGTTGCTTTATACTCTTTTTAGTGTACAGTCCAGAGATCTTGGTGTTGCTGATTCTTTGATGTTATTGGAAATATCTAAATCTTCAGCTAAACAAGTTAACTCTCATCTAGAGGCCATTCAAGTGAAATACAAATACCTGAATCAAAAATCCTTTCTGTGTTGCTGGGCTGGTGTTCCTACCATGAGCATGTCATGTGCTTGTAACTGTGGCATACAATGGGACGGAATCTTTGCCAGCCAAGATCCATCCCTTGCAATTTTTTAACTGTAACCAGAAGTCAAGAAATTGCAATAGGAAAATTCCATTAGGAAACAGGTCATTTACATTCTGCACTATTTGCAGTTTTGAAAGGTTCATAAAATTGTTCTTTGCAAGATTCATATGTGTAAGCAACATGTTTGTAAGAAACAAATACTTCAAAAACTTCTTTACAAGGTGCAGGTATAAAATTAATTTGGTGGTGGCTGAATTAGAAATTAAAGGTATGGATACAGATGCGTTACTTGTCTCTATGCCTGTGATGGTGACTGTCCAGTTCGACTCCAGTGGGCACCTGCTGTGCTGAAAAATATGACTGGTGACAGGAGTTACTTTGTAGTTGGGTCTATAATAGACTGATGTAATCTCAGGAAAGGATGTTGCGTTGGGTTTCCTGTGACATGTAGCTTGTTCTCTTCATGATCTGCAGCTTCTGCTGATGGCTCCACCTAACACAGAAACATTTCACACTGATCTTGTCTCCTTGCTGTCCCAATCCCCATGACAGAGATCAGGTTTATTCAGTAGGTTAGCAGGGGTGGAGGTAGCTTGAACGTGCTCAGACCTTGTTTCATCATGATGCTGAACAACACGATATCTTGAGGTGCCTGTGGTACAGGGAATAACTCTACCAGAGACACACAGGTCAAACAAAAATAGGCATCACCTTAAAATGAGTGGAGGAGAGAGACTCAGGGCCTGTGAGCTCTACTTACTAATACTCCCCTTGGTTTTGTTATGACAGAAATAAGCAGAGCTACTGTCGTTTTCTCAACAAAAAGTAGATACCAAACAGAAACTTAGCCATATACATGAAGAATTCATCCTGATGCCAAAAGGAAATAGCAAGTGAACTCTTTTTCTGAGTCTAGGATTAAACCCAAAATCTCTGAATCAAAAAAGGCAGTTTTTGATGGAGTGCCTTACTGCAAACTTCATGCAATTGTGTAACTAGCTAGAATGTGAATATGAAGTCTGGCCTTAGATTTCATGGCACAATTTGGTCATTGTTTATTTGTTTTAGAGGAAACTGATATATTATCTTTGAGTGGTTAAATAATGCCAGTTCATGCAGTTCATGTCCTCAGGCAACAGACTCAGCCTGCCATATCTCACCACCTCTGTGTTTCCCAGTATGTCCAAGGCCAACGCTAACTGGAACATCTCCATAAGCACTTTGGGATGCTAACTGGTACGGGAAATACCTTGAGATCTTGTCAACACTTCGAAGTAATTAGTAGTAGAGGTAATTAAGCCTGTCATCAAGTCACTTTGAGGCCCTAATAATGTCTAAGGCCACTATGCAGAGAATCTTTACCTGGAGTTACAGATTTCAAACTACTTACCATGGCAAAGAATTTTGCATTTTTGACTTCTGGAGAAATGCAATTTTTCTTTCCTGGGGAAGGTCATTCTCTCTAAACCAAGCTCATTCTACATACTTGATGCTGAAAGTACAAGACAAAAATTGAAATTAGAGCAACAGGTAGAAACTCATCTTTTGGGCAAATGAGAACACATTGCCAGTGGTGCTTTGTGAATTGCTTTGGGTGCCCATTTACCTCCTCATGGAATTCCAGTCCTGCAATTAGGAAACAAGTTTTTAGTCCTCCTGTGAATGTTGGGCTCTAAAGGCAAATAATAACTCAATTTGCCCAATGCCTGTTGCAGAACTGTGTCTGTGTGAACTGTTGTGATGCTGTTTCTAGGTACAGGCAAAGTGATAAGAATATAAAGCAGACTTTTCTCTAGATGACAATTTGAATTTATAAAATGTTACAGGACTATGTCTAGCAATGAGTAACAAACTCCTTTATGTGTTCTGCCAATAATCTGGGAAATACTTGGAGTTTCCATGGGAAACTTGAAAACTAGTAATTCAATCAGAACTAAGAGAGTGAGAGCATAGTCTTTTCCAATCATATTTGTCAGTGTAACCTGTGATAGAAAACAGAGAAAATAAGGTGTCCTCTAAACACAGTATTCCTAAAATTCAGAATGGGGTTATGCTATTTCAGAGATTTCTTCTTCTTACAGTTTTTCTAATTTGCTATCAAACCAGAAAAATGTGTTGGTAGCAAGAGAGGTTCTGAGCTTGGCAGGTGTCAGAACAACTTCAGTATCTGATTTGAATTAACCTCTTACCCTGAAACCTTGTGTTGAATGGTTAGGTGTGTTTGCTCCAGCTGACATCAGCTTGCTCTGCTGTCTGCATTGCTCACCTATCCAGAAAAGGGCCAAGTGAACTTTGCTCTCACTGCTGTTCCTTCTGTGATTTCTCAAAGTTCCGCATATGGAAAATACGTAACATTTTCTCCCCCCCAGTTTGTATCAGGCACACTCGCAAGTTACTTTGCCTTTCCTCCCTCTTCCCTGGGGAGTGAGGAATTGTGCCTGGGTTACCCTCACACAGAACTCCTGCACAGAAGGAGTTGGCAATTCCTACTCTGTCTGACCTGGTTTAAGTGATTACTAAATTTTAAAATTAAGACTAATATGTTAACCCTGTCCTTTCCTTGAAAAGCTTCAACTATTACTAGTGTTAATTACTTTAATGCAATATAATAATGCTACAGGAAAGTAGGAATAGATAGATCTGCAGTAAGGTGATTTCCTAGATTTTTTAAAATATTTTATTAATTACTGTTTGCTCCAAAATTATGGAATTATAGTTACTTCTAAAGATTTGTGAATACATCAAAGAATTCTTGTTTGAACTCTCAAGAGAGGAAAAATTACAACACATGAACATTTCCTTGGCTTTTTTAATAAGCAGATTTTTAATTAACCACATATTTTCTAATGGTTTGGACAGCTACACCCTTGTGGGTCCAGCTGGGTCAGTTTAAGAACTCATTGAATGCTGTTTCTAGTTGTCCTGCAGCAGAACAGCCACTGCCACAGCTGAGATGCCTTTGTGGAATCAGATGTCTGTTTCTCTTCTCTTTCAGTGCAGAGATAGCTGAGGCTTGTTGGGAAGACATCTAAACTTAGACTGTGAAGATTTGGGATATCACATCAATGAACTGAAGAACTCAGCTAGAAGATGATATGAACCATTGGGTTAAATGCTTCAGAAAAACTAGGAAAAAATATTAGCAAACAAAAACATTCAGTTAAAATCATTCTGCTTGTTCTTAAGTTTTTTTCTGTTGTTCTGAATGGCAATTTATTACTTTTTAATGACTAGGTAATTTCCAGGGTAGTCAATGAGACAATAATTTCTGCATGTGCGAGTGCAGGCAGGTAACACTGAGTTGTGTTTCTTTCATGAAACTGCAGACAGTGCCATGATACAAAAAATACAAATAATTGCCAGTAGTCTGAGAGCTTGACAAAATCAGAACCTTCTCGACAAGACTCAGGACCCTGAGACAGGAGAGAGTGAAAAGTGTCTTCCCTTATATCTGAGTGTGTTCGTAGTTACTCTGTTACAAAATTTCCAACTACTTAGAACTCTGGTGGATTCTCACAGCAGTTTGAAAGGGCACAAGGTATCTGGTATTCTGTCTAGACAGATTATTCTCCAGTAAGATTCCAAGAAAAGTCACCCTGTTAAGTACCTTCAGAATTGAATAATATTAGGTGAAGTTCCTATGTTATTAGGTGGTATTAAAATCTGCATTTAGAGAAAATAATTGGCAATCTACTAAGATCATGACACATAGAAACAGTGATCTTTCAGCTTCGAATAAATATATTTTCTAGCATCTTGTTTGATTTAAAAAGAGGCAATTGTACTTCATACAAAGCATAGGGAGGGTCATTAGGCTTTTTTCTGTTGCATTTTCCAAGCAGTGCCACTAACAGAAGTGCTACAGACAGCCTTATGGAAAGAAATTCATTATCATTCTATGAAATGCTGCCAAAATGTGGCTTTAAGCTGGTTCGATTTTTTGGGGGGGGGGGGCTGGGGGGAAGGGAGATGGTGTTTTTGGCCGGCTTTGTGTGTGTGTGTGTGTGTGTTTGGGTTTTTTTCATTGCTATCTCAGTACATTCCCCCTAGTTTAAAGCGAATTTTTAAATAACCTTGGCATTCTTACCAAGATTTAGATCATGGTAAATCAAGATTTTTTTAAGATTTTTTCATGCATGAAGACTTTTTTTCCTAAGCTAAAATTTGTATACTAAAACTTTCTGGTAAGGTGTTGCTTATGAAGTGTAGCAGATTCATGTACAGGCTTTGCTGTGATGCTGCCCTTTGGGCGAGACCTGAGAACTGCAGCATTCAGCTATTGCTCACGTTCTTTAATCTCTCTTCTCTATAGCATTTGTCTAAAAAGGCATTGAGCTTGGTATTTTCTTTCATCAGTTTTGCTGACTTCAGCAGAATTAAATTAATGTAACAGATCTACCAACTTGGTCTAATTCTTAAAGAGAATTGGACCCCAAATCAATTCCAAAGATACATGAATTATGATGAGTACTGGATTTTATTTTTTTCCCCTATGATTATCTTGGCTCTTCTTCTGCTCTATCATCATTTTATATAAGCAGGAATTCTCTACAAATTTGAATGTCCTTCAGCAGCAGAGGAGAAGTGTCAGATCTGATGATAGGACTGTTTTGCAGAAAGCTTCCTTATGGCCTTAAAAAACTTCACTTCTTTTACTGTCTAATTGAAGAAATTACCTCTCTGTGTAAATCTCATTCATCTCATATAAATTTAGATCATAACTCACAGCAATACCACTGTTCCCATGAATAGGATTGAGAATATTTATCAAACCTTTTAAGGAGATTTTATGTTTTCACAGTGCCGAGCCTTTACCAATATTTAATCACTGTCTGTTTACAGCTCAGTAGAGAAATAGATTTATACAGTATGTTTCCACTTTGTAAGGAAGAAAATGAGGCAGAAGTTTCTCTCTTTTCATGAAGTTATGAGGACAGACCCTTGACTGAGTCCATTCTCAGTTCACATGACTCATTGATCATGATCTGCAGTGTCGTTTCAAGAAAGGATAGCATTTGAAGCCATACATTAATGAATAGCTGGTAGAGGTTAGGGATTTTTTTCTGGTTTAGAAAAGAAGTAAGAGGTGCAAAGGGGGTTGAAAGGGTAAATCTCAATAGATAAGATTAGCTGTCTATGTGCAAAGCTCAGCGAAGTGTATGTCAGCCCCTGTGGTATGAAAATCAAGCAGTGAATGTGGTGAAATACTCTTCCATATGCACGCAGCCCTTGTTCAGATAAAGATGTACAGAGCTGTATAAACACAGTATTTTGTTTGCAAAATATCAGGTGAATTTTTTTCATTTTCATGGAATTATTTTAAAGTTTATCCAAGATTCTAAAAGGACACTCTAAAGAATAGTTTTGGTAAGTTAGAGCACAGCAGTGTACCATTCCCATTCCTTACTTTTGCTCTTAAACTTAGAAGCTTTTTTGTTAACAAGAGGACTGTTTGTACTCTGACTTCATACACATAAATCCTAATGGGATGGCACAAGACTGCTTAAAAAATGATTCAGCAAGAACACACATTCTACATCTGGATGTCACCACACCCTCTCTGTACACTGCTGAGACAGGTGTCTTGTTAGAAGTCACAAGGATTTGCTTTCGTGCATAGGGAAAAAAAATCTGTGATTTGTAACCTCCTGATCTTGTCTGTAGCTACTGTGCAGTCATTATTTTCTGAATCTTCACATTTTTGCATGTGCACGTAAATAACATGAGTTACCTCTACACTTGTCACAGGAAAAGCCACCGTGACATTAACTATGTGAAGAAGAAACATGTATGTAAGCAATTCTTGTTCTACACTAGTCATGGAATCACAGGATGGGTTGGAGGGCACCTTAATGATCATCTCAATCCAACCACCTGCCATGGGCAGGGACACTTTCCACTAGACCGGGCTGCTCCAAGCCTGGCTTTGAAAGCTCCGAGCCATTGAATACTCCCTCTATAGGAGAGTATTCAACAGTATCATAGTGGGAATGCAAATATTTTGCCAAAAGCACCACTGGAACAGTTCAGGAAGGAAGCCATCATTTGTTTTTGTAATACACAACAATGCTTGCTAAGAAATATGCGTTGTCTTGCTGGTAGTTAACAGTCCTTGGTTTTGCTTATGGCAGTAGACAGGTTGCCACAATGGATGTAGGGAGCTGTATTGGAAGTGCTGTATCAGGTGGGTCTTTTCATCTCAAATCTGAATTCCAAAATACTTCAGAGTTCTTAAAAAATAAGAGATAGCATTTAGTTGTCTTCCAGAGTTTAGCATAATCAGCTGTGGAAAATCAGGTTTACGAGGGATTTAGAGTAAGATTATTTTTCCTAGTTGTTTATTTGTGTTAAATCCGTTATGGTACCTGGTTCCTCCAAGCTAGAAAAGGACCAAAGGCCACCTGGAATACGGCTACATGTGAAAGTCAGATAGTGGAATTAAACAATTTGCTAAATCTCTCCTTTCTTGGCTTAATTGCTTGCTGGATTTACATGCAGTCAGGGTAACAGCAGGCATTTAATTTTAGATAAGACTACTAATAAATATTTGAAAATAGATATTTATTGCTGAAAGACAGGGCATAATAGCTTAAGCACAGAGCAGATTCATTTATCTGTGCAGCTCTCTGACTCGAGCTCCCATGCACCTGAACTCACTCAGGCAGACACTGTGGGACTTGTCTGCCCTCACCTCTGTTATTTGTGAGCTCCAACATGAAAAAAAAGCTAATCTGTTTTCCTGTGCTGTAAGTGGGAAAACTGTTTCGCAAACCTAATTTTAAATTACATTGATTTTCCTTAAGAATGCCTCCCTGCTAATCAGAAGTTAATGACTGCTCTGAGATAATTGCTGTTAACTTGTATAACTAGTGACACTTTGCATGTTGGCCCCAGACAAAAAGTGCTTTTCAAATTCTGTTTGTTTAAAAGTCTTACCCTGTTTGTGGTTAATCTTACCCTAGCCCTGCGGTTAATATTGTTTCTTATAGATGTAGTTCTTGGTGTTAAAATTAAAAACTATTTTAAAATACATATTTTGAATGGGATTCTAATGTTAAAATGACAGTAAAAAGTGTCTTCCAGGGTAGTATAGAGTAGTATAAAGTAGTAGTATAAGTAATAGAAAACAAGTGTATTGAAAGAGAGTTATTGTTCATAATGCAAATAGAATGATCAATGAAAGAGAATCCTGAAACAAGAATATGTATCCATCAGTGTATAAAGTTCATAATTTATTGTTACGAGGTTTCACAAGAGTTTATAGATCTCTCAGTAAAATGTTAGTATTTTCATTATTTTAGCCTTTAAATTATTCCTTCTGAGTGCAGAAAGTCTCAGATTACATAAATTTCTTAAGACTGTATATGCTTCTGTGGTGAGAGGTTTGGTTTTGTTACGGGAGAGACTTGGTTATTATATTGCATTATTGCCTTCCATTGGAATATTTAAGTCATCAAACCAATGACTGTATTATTTTATGTGCAGCTACTGTTTCCTGCCTGGATTTAACCTTTGAAACGCTCACTCCTGAGCAGCACTGTTTATTTCTTTATGGAAGGTTTCTGATTTCTGTGGCCTATTTTAGTCATAGAATAGAACCATAGAATGGATTGGGTTGGAAAAGACCTCCGAGATCATCAAGCCCAACCCTTGGTCCAACTCCAGTCCCTTTACCAGATCATGGCACTCAGTGCCACGGCCAATCTCAGGTTAAAAACCTCCAGGGATGGTGAATCCCCCCCCCCCCCCCCCTCTCTGGGCAGCCCATTCCAATGCCTGAGCACTCTCTCTGCAAAGAATTTCTTTCTGATCTCCAAGTTCAATTTCCCCTGGCAGAGCTTGAGCCCTTGCACCCTTGTCCTACTGCTGACTGTTCCTGTTCTTTCCAAGCTCTCTCTTGCTTCCCAGTAGTTCTCTTTGTTACGTTTTGAGGGACAGGAAGGTGTGTTCGCTTTTCTGCTTGGAGACAAATGTGTGACAGTCAAATGCAAAGACATGTGAACAGTCTGATGTTACTTTGAATCTTACCGAGGTATTATGTTAATGTTTGGCGTTTTTTACACCTCTGTCGTGACTGAAACTCACTCCCTCAAATTGCAAACTCGTGACCAGTGTGTGGCAACTCCAATTAGCTTCACTCAGGGCTGAAGAGCATCTCAGACTAACGAGGTCTCCCAGGACCACTTACACCACAAACGCTGTACTCATATTTTCTCATTAGGTCCTTTCAGTTGCCACAAATACAATTTTCCAATGTTTTTAGGTTTAGACCAAAAACATAAAAGCTCTGTGTACATATATATAAAGTATAATTATTTTCTGTAACTCAAGGATCTTTGTTATCTTTTCTTACAGGTAGAAATATGCAGTTTATTTCATTAACCGTAAGGTTTCCTTTAAGTCAAAGAATGTAGGTTTCTGTTGGCTAAGATAAAAAATTATAGGGTTTTGAATTACTTACTTTTTCTCGTTTGTTGGAGCTTTATTTTTAAGCCCTTACATTTTGCATTTCCTCATGCAAAGTCCTAAAATTTGACTGTGATAAATCACTGCAGAAATTTATATGTGGGAAGTTATCAAGAAAATGGGCCTAAATTTGACATTATTAGCAGACATATCTGTGTTTCAATCATGCAGTTCTGTTACTTCTGAAGAGACTTGTTGGCAGAGAAGCTTTGTGCCACTAAATCTTTGTGTATTTCAGTAAGTTTTTGGTCATGTGTACAGACCAGGGGGAAGAGCAGTGCACACAGGTGTGTGTTAGTAGGCAAATTTCTGTGGTTTCTGTAACCCAGACAGTTTTCTCCTGATATTAATTGCTCAAAGTTGAGCAACATTTTAGTTACATCATTTTCATCTTGAGATTCACTTAGCTTTTCGAGTAAAGAGACATCTTTAGAAATTGCAGCAGTGAGAGGCAATCTGAGGTTTGTTAGTCCCTGAACATGATGAGTTTTGGGATGTACAGTGTTGGTGTGTTCAACATCACAGTGCTCAGCAAGCTCCACTTACCTTACAGACTTCTGTGGTCTTGTAACTACATTTTGAATTAATAGTATATAGATATGTTATTAGTTATATTCTTGGTTTCTTAAATATTGCTTGATTGGCTTGTTTGTGTGAAATTAATTTGTGCTCTTTGCCTTTTTCTCGCTCCCAATTGCACTGTAAATTTCACAGTGCGTGATATTAATTTCTTACTTTTAGAATCAAGTGCAATAAAACTGAATTGCCTATCAGTCTATCAGAGAACAGCATTCATAAAATATTGAGTAAATCTAGGGGAAGCTTGGCGTAAGCATTTGTTAGATAATATTTTCAGGTTTAATGAATAACCAGTTTCTTCCTGAAATATTTCATGTTCTCTGTTTTGATATTTTAATGCATTAGATGGTTCTAAATGATACCCATTTACAAAGTAAGAAGTGAAAAGATTTTAACTTCAGCCATCTCTGATCCAGACATGTATATTATCAAAGCTCTAATTATAGTTTTATTTCTTTATTCCTTGGCTAGTGAGCCCTACTCTCATTTTTGGTAATAGGTTATTTTCAGTGTGGGAGTCTCTTATCTGCCTGGAAGATTGTTCCTATTTTAATACATTTCATACAGCTGATAAAAGTCTGCTCTGTAATCTCGAGTCAATAGATTTAGAAGGTTCTTTCCTTAGCCTTGGCACACAGCTTTTTCCAGCATGTCCATGATACTCTCCAGCTTCCACGGGGCTCAGTTTTCTGGTTTTCTCCCTTCTGTAATTTGCCACTGCTTTAGATAATAACTTTACTTCTTTTATTTACTTCTTTCATTTTTTGGGGTTTTTTTTAGGTTAGGCTTCTTCATTGTCTAATTCAGCAACATTATAAATACTTCTGAAGGTATGACAATAATCTGACATGATTTTGATGGATTATTACAACAGAATTAAGATGATCCTTGCTTTCTAGAAAAGGTTAATTTCATTTTGCTCTGTTAACCTTTTTCTTTGCTGTCATGTTTAACAAAGATTAAAAGGTAAAGGTAATAAATACACAACTAGTCTTATATTTCCTTGTGTTGTAAAGAGATCAGCTGTTACCAGCAATTATGTCTTGTGTGACCCTCTGCAGAGCAGAGGCTGATGAGGCCATAGAAAGGTGTTTCTCCTGTGTCTGCAGGTTGATTTACACGGGGATGAGCTGTAGAAAGGATCAGAGGAATTAAAACTGGAATTAGATTGACTTATGCAAGGTATCTAAAGCACATGAAAACCTCTATAAATTCAGTATTTCAGCTCTATATGTTTTTTCTTTTTTCTCCAAACCAGATGTGTCATTACCTCATTTTTTTAGATTTTAGGTGATTTTCATATTTTCAAGAAAGAAAAAGAAATGAGACAGTCAAAGTTATATTTTTTGCATCTTTTTATCTTCCCACCCCCTCCCCCCCCCACCCCGTTTAATGAAGATAGCTGAAGACTGTGAAGGTTTTCTCCTCCCTGTAGGAGAAAGTGAACAGTATTTCATTTAGACTCCAGGATGCCACTGAGAACAGGATTGGAGTCACTCAAGTCACTTGAAAAAACTTCAACCCTTAGAGCTGGAACTACCAGGAAGGATTAAAGGATACAATTATAAAGGCCACACAGTCAAATACTTTTGTGCAACTGAAGTTGTAGAGCAAATTAGGTAGTCTTTTACGTCATCTTTACTGCCTTGCGGTGGTATTTTTAGACACTGCTTTCTGTACTACAGTATAACTTTTGTTAATTTAGTTGTTTCTCAGTAAGTAAAATTTGCCAAAAATAATTTGAAAACTTTTAGAACCATTAGCTAAAATTTTAAAAATGTTTTTCTAGGTTCAGAATTTTTTTCCAAAGTAAATGTTTCATAGTATCATTACTCAGCCAAATAATATATGTGTTAAGAGATAATAAAAGCTTCTTTTAAGCTCAATATTAACTTATCAATTGCATCTTACTTGCTGAAATGTCTAATGAAAGTACTGCTAGTAAAATACATTATGATTTTCTGGTATTCGTATTACTAAGATTAGCAGTAAAATATTATTATTAGGAAGTATTTTTCTGGAATAAATAATAACATTTCCTCATGGGTTCGTTATCTCAAGTCAGTTAACAAAGATGAGTTTGTTCTTCAAAATTATGTCTTACGGGAACAGAAGCTTTTCCTGTACACAGAATGTGTTAAATGCTCTAAATCTTGATCTGTCTTCCAGGAAAATAATCTGATGAAAATGTGTAGTTCTAAGGTTGCATTAAAAAACATAGTCCTGGTGTAATTTCTAAGAGGAAAAATGTCATGTTTGCTAATTTTCTTAGCAGAGAAGTTGAGAGTTTAAGCGAGTACAGAATCTGGGGGTTCACCCTGTTTTTCTTCCATTTCAGAAGTCACTGTGCTAAATTTTACTTTCCTTTCTTTGTGTGTTGATAAAGTAAGGCAACCTTTTCCCAATGACAAGCACTGCAAAAAAATCTCAGTATTAGGCTCTCACAGTTGTCAAGGGTTGAAGATTTATAACAATTTTAAAGGAACTATGATTAAGGTACTCTGTCAGATGTGAGCTGTTTTATTAGCAGTAGTGAATTTTCATTATATATTTTAGAAGGAGGAACCAGAGAGGGGGCAAATACATATGAAGGGCTGTTGTTCAGTTATTGTCTTATTCTAAGCTGTCAGAATTCGGGGGCTGCTTTTAATACCTAAAATTGGCACCATGAACAGTTAAATCAGATTGGGAGATGATCTATTGGTGGTGGTAAGTGGAAGAAAAAGGTCCCTGAGGATGTAGGTGTATTTTTCAAAGTATGACAAATTCAGCAATACCTATTTTCTTAGAAATTGGCAAGTAATTTAATTTTGTGTACTGTACCAGGGTTGATTTAAGAGTCAGAGTAGGTGATTGGGTAATTGAGCTGAAAATTAAAGTTGAATATATTGGATCAGAAGAAATTCTTACAATTTATCCAATAAAATACCCTTTTTAAAATGTCTCTATGTAGAAAATAGCACAATAGTCATGCTAGGTGATCCAGTGAGCAGCTGATCTACATTAGGGGGACTGAAAATACATGTTATTTTGTGATTTTTGACTGCTGTGCTCTAAGCAGTGCAGCTGGAAACACAGCATTAATACAGGCTTGGCCACAAATACATAATAAGCTCATATTTTATTTCATTCATTAATTCATATTAATTGTCTTGCTTACAAGAAATCAACCAACAGGATTAACATAAGCTATATGTTTCATTGCTTATTCATCACAGTTGTGATAAGACAAATGAATGAGTTGTCTTCTTATCTATTCAAGCTTCTCTCTAGCAACATATTGGAACACCAAGAGCATTTCATGACCTGGTGAATGCTGACTCATGCAGTAGTCACTGAAGAAATACAAACATGAATTTAAAATTACATTTTCTCATATTTTGTCCTCATTACAGTGCATTTATAGTTCTTCCCTGGAAAAAAACTCTTAAAGCTTAAAATTTCCAATAGAACCTTTCCGAAGTTACACAGTATTAACGTAATGGAAATTCACATTTGAGTAATGTTCCAGAAGACTTGTCTGCCTGCATTTCAAGCAACTCACATATTCAAAGACTTATGGGAATATTCACATAAAGCCATTCAGTTTAAAATGCTGTTTTTCTGCAGTGTTTACACATGTTAGTTTTCAGTAAAATATGTGCAGCAATTTACAAAATAAAGAAATTGAGCTACAGCAAATTACACCTGTGGATTGTGCTCTTGCCATTTAAATATGATATATTGTCTTTCAGCAGTAATTTTACTGTATGTGTCTTCCAGATGTGTGGAGGTGATTGCCAGAGAAGGACGGAACCTGAAAGAACTGTACCTGGTATCCTGTAAGATCACTGATGATGGTATGTAATTTACCTGTGTTTTTATTTTTGTGAAGGTTTAACTGGAGTTCACAGGGACTCTTACAGGAAGTGTTTAAAATGTAGAGATGAAGATTTTCAAGCCTTTATCCATAAAAAGAGGAAATGTGCAAAACATGGTTGATGTGCTTAAAAATAGCTGTGTTTAGAAGTGAGACAGTCAGGGTATGTATTTGCTGCAAATTATCCTTACAGAGTCCCCTTGGAATTGTGCTGGAGACCAGAAAAGCCTTTGAGAGAAAATCAAAAAATACATATGCATTTCTAGATGCTGTAAAAGCTTAACTAAGCAAGTAAGAATGTGGATTGATTACCTGCTGTAGGCCATAAAATTTGAATGAGCTTGATGATCCCTTAAAAGTGCTGTTATGATAAAATAGAGAGGAGCACCTTCGGAATCAGACATCCTGTCTGATAGGCCACAGAGAGGGACAGATTCTGTATTTAGAACAGGAAAACTTCTAAGGAGGTACTTGTGCTTGCAAAACCTGCTTTGTTATATCTTGGTTTGGTTTTTTCAAGTTCAGATATTGACCTCAAAATAAGACACTTATTTTTGCAATAAGATCAAATTCTCCAATGTCTGTCACCTCCCTGCATGCCTTAATTTTACTGGGATTACACACTGTGTGTTTGAAATATTCCTGTCAAGTTTCCTGGCCATTTTCTTTCTCATTAAATTTTTTTTAATTAGTAATATTTTAACTTTATACTCCATAGCTTTTAATAAAGAATTATTTTGTCTTAAGTGATAAATTACCTTTCCAGTGACCACAAACTCATTATTTTATTTTCCTCTCCACATTTTGCACCTCACTGGGGTTTGCTCTGTGCATGATGAAGGTGCTTCTTGCCATTGCTGTAGCGTGAGAGGTGCAAGACCCAGTCTGAAGAGAGACTTGTCCATTCTTCTGTCTGTGTGTCAGAGATCCACCAGCCCTTCTGTTGTCCTTTCTGACTTGAACAACCCATGCAGAAAGAATTATCATGGGAACAATGAAATCCACATCTTGAGGATCTGTAATTTCTCAGACTCATTTCACCCCTCATTCACTGCAGTTACTGGGAGGGAAACAGGATTTCTCCCAAAAGTAAGGGAACAATGAAACTGAAGTGAAGAAACTGAGGAAAGAGAAAGCTTTCCTTGTGAAAGAGTGAAGAGAGAGCAAGGAAAGTGTTTGTGGCTAGATGAAAAGTAGGAAGCCTGTTCCAAGAAATGAATGAATGGAGAATGTATGTATCATTTGGCTGATTAGCTTGTCCAACCTGAGCTTCTGTTGCCTTCTGTGTACCGAGGCTCACCTGTCACTGATAGTTTGGTTTCTGTGGTCCCTCAGCATCACTGGGACTTTGAGAACGTTTTCTGTTGATAGAGTTGGTACTAGTTTCTACTATTTGCTTAAAAATTTTGCTCCTTTTGCTGTTGAAGGATCAGTAAGACATCCAGCAGAACAGCAGTGATACCAACTGATTTTTGATACATTACTGACTAAATGATTAGGATTGTAATCTTCAGCATGTCTCAGCATGTCAGCCTGACAAATAAATTCTGCTTCTGATATCTGAACTGAAAACACAAGACAAACTGCAACAAAGTAGCATTTATAAGCATGATTTATGGTTTCTAAGGAACTAGAAACTTTGCCTTAGGTTAATAATGTGATAGCCAGTGAATATTAATTAGGTTCACAAGAGTGTTGAAGGGTGGAACCATGCATCACCCGTTTCCTTCCTTCCTTTTTCATTTACTTTTTGGTACTTTAGTTAAAGACCTTTCCAACATCAGTTTGTGGTGCTGTTAGTTAAAAAAGTGAGGCATTTATGGTGCTGCAAGCTCAGTTTGTTGTTGAAATTCCTTTATCAAAGAAGCCTCTCTCAGAGGGAAAAGAGCAGCCCTTCTCCTCCTCAGAGGCTTTTCAAGCCCTCCTGTCCTCTGTATATTTGTGCTTGGCCAAGGAGAGGAAATCAGCCTGAGAAGCAACGTGCCTGACTTCTTGTGGGACCTTCTAGAGGGTCTTCCATGGCCTCACAAAGACTTACAGCTCCACACGCAGAGTAGTTCAGGCTCCACCGAGAGCTGAAGCTGTGACAACTGTGCTTTCTTCGTTGGTTATCCCAAGGATGAAACACGGAGTTGTCCTTTGACAATTCAAACCTTGACACCAGATCTGTAACTCTGCACATTTTTACTGGGCTTTTTAAGCATACCTGGAGCTGGTGACCAGATTTCTTGCAGCTTGATTTTGAAAGCCCTCTTTGAAACTGCTCAACAGCAGTTTTTGATGCTACAAAAGTTGGCAGAATTTTGATGTCTGGGACAAGATCATGATTGCTTAATAGCTCAATGGAAAAAAGAAGTAATAGTTCTAATTCCCAAGAAAATTTGTAATAGTTTGAAACATTAAGAAAAAATAGTAATATTTGCAATAAATGAAGAAAATAATTATAACAAAACCTGTTATTAATAACAATCACTTGCAATAAGGTATTGCTGCAATAATGCAGTAAGGTGTGTATGTGTGTGAGATAATTTCATGTCATCTAGAGAAGAGACTGTGAAGTGTGATCTTTCTCATTTTATTAATTTAATTCCTTTGGTTTTTCTGCTTTCTATATAAGACAGCATGTAAAGCTAGCAGGCAGGCAAGTCTGTATCTAGTTAGTATTTTTGAAGCACTCTAACAATACTAAGTTTTATTTTAAGGCCTAAAAGATTAATTAAAAAGCTGTACACCCTAATAATGTAGCCATGGCCTGCATTACTTTCTCTGGCATTTTTCTGACCAGGAAAATGTTTTTTATGGTGTGCAAAAAATCCCAAACAGATTAGGATTCAAACAGGAATTGAAGTATGTGTACTTGTTGAGAGATGTTAACTTGTGAGGAAAAAAATTATATGTATTGCTCTATTTTGTGTTACATTATAAAATGAATTTTATATTTGCTCTATACATGAAGTATGTTTTGTTTATTTCTGAAAGAAATTATGTTATTATGTCTTTATTTCGTCTAGCATAATTTTCTCAAAATGTATTTTTAATTAGTGACGTTTGTTAGAGTGTAACATGCTGGGATGCTGACAATTAGTTTAAAAGTTTCTTTACATCCAACACATCATTAAATGCTAAATAATCACTAGAATTTATCTAGACTGACAGGACAGACTGAATTAGTATAATCTTTGCGATAAACACCTGTTCACCCAAGAACACAGACAGTGAAGTTAAAGCTAAACATTAGTTCCTCATAGCATTTCACCCTTTTGTTAAGCAATCATGAATTAAGCATGAATTTGTCAGTATTATCTTTGAATTTCCTGCCTTTTGTTGATTTGTGTCACAACCTTAACTTTACTTAAACATAGCGGGGTTTGTATTGAGGCTTTTACTCAGAACTGGTAAGGAAGCTGAGCTTTCTCAGCTGTGGGGGGACTGTGTGTCAAATGAATTAGGCTGATGTGGGGATGGATGACGGTGAGAGGGGCAGCGAGCACACACGGAATTGTGTACCTGTCTCCTCAATTTTATGCTCCAGTTCTGGGTTTTATTGATATCCTTAGTGCTGGGATTTTGTTTTAAGCAAATTATTACTTGCAAAGTTTGTAATGGTGTGGAGTGCTGTGTGCCCTAAACACAAAAGTGAGATTTTGTGTACAAAGATGAAAGGTTCGATGAAACAAACCTTTGAAATAGGACTAGAATCTTTAAGGATCTGATCTTGCAGTAATGTATTTTTACTAAGAATTACTTTAAAATTCCCATCTTACCTGTAGTAAAAGATAAATGTCTGTAATGCTTTACTTCCACTTTAGAAAAATAGTCAGACCAGTGTTTTCCTCTGTGCTGAAAACAATTTCAAGCAAGCTTTAAATTGTAGGTTTCTACCAACAGAACACAGGAAACAATAAAAAAACAAACAAATACCACCACCACCACCACCACAAAAAAATAAGCACCAGAAAAAAACCACTCCTGAAAAACATTTGAAAAGAAGTGTTCAAATTCAGCGCTTTGTGCCTTGAGAAATCCTGTAAGAGATTTCTGAAAAACAAAGTACTCAAGGGGTCATTATTGGGAGTGTGGTTAGCACAGTTCAGGGAATGTATTTACCTCATAATGTTTCCTGTCAAGTAACCTGCAGAAGGTGACAGTTGTCTTGGTAGTTGCCTTGTAGAATTTCCATTATCTAGTAGTTCTGGATTTTGCCTAACTTTAAAAGTCTCTATTTCTAGCAGTACAGTAATTGCACAAAGCTTTTCAGAAGTGCTTGACACAAGGACCTGGGATGAACTGTGGTTCTTTGCTGATACCTTTAAGGTTCTGAGTATTGAAAAAGAGCTCTCTGGATATGTAGCTTTTTTCTTTCCTAAAATTGTGAGCACTGCTTTTTGGTATTGCCTGTTTCCATCATTTACTGGATGTACATATAGTGTTTCTGAGGACACGTGATTTTTTTTAAAGATTTTTTTCTTCAATGAGGGTGTTTGCTGAAGCAAAACAAAATTAATTTCAACAGACTATAATTGAATTACATAGTTTTTATTTTAAAATGGTATAGATAGGGCATAGCTGTTGCAAGTAGAAGTCTGGAGGAATAAGATAGCATTTATACTGAATCAACTCCAATTGTCACAAGAAAAAACATAACTTTAACTTGCGTTTTTTCTTCATAACTGGATTGTGGATTCTTTTCTGAGAAGTGAGATACAGCTAACAATGTTAAAATAGTTTCCCAAGATGCTGTTAAATTCTAATGTTCTAATACTGAGGATACATATGCTTTCTATTTTAAAATAGAACATTTTAATTATCAAAGAATTGATCCTCCTACTGAGAGTTTCTTGAGTTTTCTCTCCAATATTTGGCATTTTTCATTTAAATCATAAAGAATAAGCATTTCATGAGTATTTTTTCACAAAATTATATTTAGTTTCTGCTTCTCACTTGGATTAGGAAATCTCTGTAATGCTTGATCTCACTAAAACTACTTCTTCCCTAATGTTACCCTTTTTAAATATGTTTTTTAAACCCTATATATTTTGTACAGTATTACACAGAAAGGAAATACACTGGGAGGGGATTAGTACATCACTCATGGATAAACAGAATGGAACAGGTAGTAAATACATTTTGGAGTTTAAAATATTTCCTCCTCACCCCTTACTGGATTACAATCTCTTCCTCAATTTATGTAATTTAAATAAATACATCTCTCTTTTTTTTTTTTTCCTTTAACAACTATTTGGAACTGCTGCTTCATTAAGTTCCAGGTTTCTCTTCTCAGAATCGATGTTTCCCCTGTCCTGTTCTCCTGTCTGGTGTGTGGTTCTTTCTGTTCTGTACTCCGTTAGTGATGTGATGTGTGCGAACAGTGATCACACTGACAACTATTCAGTGATTATGTGTGTATGTGTGTTCCTCTGTGTGTGTATAAAATGGTGGTATTATATTATCTAATTACTTTGTATATTTATTGTTACATACATATGGAAGAAATAGAATGTCTGTATGTACATACATTTTCCTTTCTTGTAAACTTTTTATCCTCCTCTTCACAGTATCATTTTCTCTTGGGTTTTTCATCTATTACTTAGTTGTTCAGAAACGAATTCACCAAAGTCAGCAGGATTGTTGATGTTTAGTGCCAAATTTTGAGGAGGTTTTGATAAGTTTTCATGTTTATTTTCTGTGCATGGGATGCAACTTTTACGCCAGTGGACTGTAAGAATTTGTAATCTGAAGAGTAAGTAGGTGGCAAGCAATCTGTGCCTTGTGTGCAATAGTGATAGTTACTCCTTTGACAAAGCCTCAAGCAGCTAGTGAAGTGTTTTAGTTGCCTTGTGTGTTAAGATGCTTCCTCCTTCTGAAATCTGAAGCAAATGTTTCTATGAAAACCCTGATTACTGTAAGGATCAGTGAAAGTTTATTCTAGCAATAGAGCTGAGTTACAGAATTTTATGTAGTTTAATAAACTGCAATACTCTGTAACTTACTATCTCTTCCTGAATATTAATGGCATTACTATTTATGCTGCAATATGTGGGGTGAAGATTTGGAGTCTTTTCACATATTTCAGAACCTCTGGAGATTTCCCTCTAGCTCCGAGGAAAAATTAAAGTGTACCACTTTTGTTAGGACATTTTTAAAGTTGTTTGGTTTTTATATTTTATATTGTTTTTTAGTTTGGAGTAGTTGCTCATGTGGAGTCTTGCAGGTATTGACACCTAAGTTTTTTTCTCTGTGGGGGATCCTGTTGACATTGAAACCAAGAGGTTTGTTGATGTGAGGAAAAATAGCGATATATTCATGTGTTTTGGGATTGGAATCAAACCAGAGGACATCTCTGGTTCTTTTATAGACTCTTTAAGAATGTTCAAGGAGTGAATAGATAACTCTAGTCACCTGTCTGTGATAGAAACCGTTAATAAGGAAAAGTCAAATTAAAACTTTATCAAAAGTAATCCCTATGGCAGAAAAGGGCCCTTGAACAAGCTGTCAGAACCATGTATAATTCATAACTATCAAAAAGCCAAATTTTCTTTCTGTGTAAGTCTTATCAGTATTCCCAGTGTCACAAAAATGGCATGCAGTTTTCTTTAAAAGTTGATTTGAGATACCACCGAGCATCTTCAAGACCCATACAGTGAGATAAATTGCTGTAATACTTTATTGCTCAAATAACAGACAGTTGCAAATCCTCTGTCCTACAGCACATAATAAAGGATTTTATCTTTGAGCAATGAGGTGAGACTAACTTTCAAACTATTTTTTGTCACATTAGAATGTGGGTTGTCTCCCCTAACCTGTACCCTTAAAAATGATGTAGTGTAATATCCAGTTGGAGGATTCTGAATGTAGATGTGATTTTGAATCACCAGGATGAGCAGAGCAGGAGCCTGCGATTTGCACACAGCTTCTTCCCAGTTTCTTGTTCTAAATGTGGAAAACTGAGATGTGTCGTACCTCAGGTTTGATTTGTCTTGTAGGCAGATCCACAGGTGCTGTTATTTTAATTTGAGTTTTCTGTTGGAACACAGTGCTTTGAGTTGTTACGTTGATTTTTGATCACCAACATGGCAGTAATTTATCAGTCATAATAGAAAGTTTAATTTTGTGCTCTTTTATCTGTAGAGAGAAGTGCTTAAGTTAACCTTCAGAAAAATGCACCTCAATTCTGAGTACCAAAACACAACACATATTTCGGATACAACAAAAATTGAAATGGCCACGACCTCTGCCTGTATTGCCCAGAATGCATTTTCAGGTTCTTGTTTATTCATTTGCTTTATTTACTGTGTTAGGAAATTATAATACTGAACTTTCACTTGACCCAGGATTCAGCTTCTGTTCTGTTGTCATAGTTGTATTTTCTTTTTTGTATGACCTAAAAAAGTAACATAAAGCTTTATTCCTTCAGTGCATGTTAACCCTGTATTAAAACCAGTGTGGTAGGTACCAATCCAGTGAGCTCCACGCAGCAAAAATATTAAATATAAATGATTTAAAGTCCAAATAAATTATTGCATGTAAACTGTGTAATTATGAATATTAGGGTCATTGTAATTTCTTTTTTTTATTTTTATATTCCCCCCACCCAAAACTACCATGGAGATATATTGTCATTTTGCATTTTTGTCTTACCTTTCCTTTCAAACAGTGTCTGTTAATGTCCCACAGCAATGACAAACACCATTTCTAACACAACATTTGACTTGCAGTTAGAGGTAGATTTACTTAACAACAACAACAACAAGCTTGAAACTGTATTTGCATGAACTTATTCCTGACCTGGATAGAATTATTTAATCTAAACATTTAAAACATTCAGTATTTTCTGATAAACACCAATAATGACACACTGTTGCTATGGTCCAGTTTGATATTTAATTCATTGGACTTCTGAATTTGTTTAAAATTTGCCCTAAGCCACTTTATTTGTTAAGTAGCAATTAGAAATATACTTCAAAAAATCCATACATTTTCTATATTTGAATTATTCTTATAAACCTTCTGTTAGTCTCAGAGGGGATTATTTAGGCTTCCCTCCCATAATTCTAAATTTTAAAGCAGCATTTTTGTTCTTCTGAAGTAAGAGAAAACAGAACTTGAAAAGAAAAACAGGAATTTACCGAGTCCTTTTTCTCTTTAATCAGTTATGATACAAAAGTCTTGTTGAAATATGTTATGCTACAAGTAAAGGGCTGCATCGTATTTTAATGTGACTCACTAGTTTGCAGTTGCATTTTGTTTCTCCTAAATTCTGGGAGCCAGTTTTACGATCCCCTTTTTAATGCACTATAAAACATATTTTAACAAATTACATTTCAAAGTTAGCATGTTCCTGCAGTGTTGCCTAAATAAAAGGAACTGTTTTCCTCTGACAGCATCCAAATGGAAGATGCTTATTCAGAGTGCTTAAACATGAAAACTTGTTGTTTAAACGTCTTAGCAAACAATCAGTTATTTCATCATAATTGCTAAAACTACGTAAGGTCTTCAAAAACGTTTATTTTTTTGGACTGCCTTTAAATATTCTGTTTTGTTGCTTCTCTTGGCTTCTTGTTGACTTCCAGTAATACTCAAATTACTCAAGAAAAGGCTCATTTTGACCATAATATAACTGTCTGCCTGCCCTAAAAATGCATATAAAATACATGTTGAGATGCAAATAGTGCCATTATTTTGAATGTCTAAGTTTAAGAAAAAAATTATTTTCTAATAATTTCTGTATTCTTCAGGATTGTGTTAAGGGACTGAATACCTTGAAATTCATTTTTTCCTTAAATGGATGAAAAAAGGTGCTAATTAAGATATTGATGTATCTCATTGGAATAGAAATGAACCTAAATTGCTAATATCACAGCAATATGATAAATAGTGTTTTAGAGCCGTACTTCTTTAATTAAAAAACTGAAATGTTTAATGAAAATTAGTCAATGATAAAGTGTTGAAAGGAGAATTTGTTGAAAACAAATTCTAACTCTGTTACCTCTTGGTCTTTTGATACATTATCTCGGTCTCATTATAAATATACATTAATAGATCTGTTATGTTTAAGTGTAGCATCTGTGCCCCAGTACTTCAATATCAATTAGTAGGGACTGGATCATTTTTAATTCATAAAAATAGTTTCATTCTGTTTGGAACATAAATTATGAGTCAATCAAAAAGTAAAAAAAAAATTAATAACATGGGGTTTTATTAACTTGTCTAAGAAAAGAGTATACATCCAAAATATATTTAATTTAGGTGGTGAAAAGGAATGGGTGGTATTTTCCCTGTGCATTCTTTAACTGTGATTCTGGATTAGCTTTACTGTGACAAAAGCATTTGATTTTTACATCTGTAATGAATTATACGAAGAAGTTCATGTTGTCTGTGTAAGCTGTAAAGTCTTTCTGCACCACAGTACAGCAGAGTGTGGAGACTGTTCTGTTGCTGATGGAGGGGACGTGATTCACTTCATAAATAATCCAGTAATCATTGTGCTCTCCAGAATTAATAAATTGACATAAAAATTTTGTTTTGGTCAACTTCAAATATTTCAAGAGTTTTCTATAAAAAATTAGTCTCAAAGTAGCTTCTAAAGTGTGTATTTTAGTTCCTCATAAGTCAAGTGGGATCATTTTAGCTTTTGAAATGTCAAGTGTCTTTCCAAAACACTCAGAAAACAAGATTTCTTTATTTGCAGTTCTCTCTGGCTTGGTGCCATCACTCCAGAATTTTTAGCTATACATTCTGAGCCACAGTACTGCTGATTGCAAGATGCCTAATACAGAAATGTAGTAAAGTATGTCCAAAAATATGTACAAGAGTGTTAGTACAAAGTGAATGGATTAAAAATGGTTAAAGGGAATTCTTGAATAGTGTAAGGGAAAGAAATTTTATAGATATGAAATTTAAAAGTGTGGAGGATTCTTTTTGGTTTTGCTTATTTTCTAATTGATAAATGAAATACCTTCCATGATGTCAACCTATTTAGAGAGATTTAAAAAGAATATAAATATGGGATTATTTGAATGTTATTATCTAGATATAATGATGCAGGTTTACTTTTCAGTAATCTGAAGACATTAATATTTTTTTATTTTATTTTAGGAGAAGTCATCTGGGTCACTGTTTCATTGGGGCTTTTTAAACTGTTTAAATAGAATTTATTATATATGTGATGTAACTAAATTACCTTTCAGTTTTTAGGAACGTGGTACTTCAGCTATATGTGGGTACTACAATAAAGATGAAATGTAAAAAGAGTTTTTTCTTATTACCAAAATTTGAAAACACTGAACTTATAGGTTGCATTTTGCCTAAGCCATTTTAATTTGAAACATGAAAACATGGATGTTCTAGTCTCAACTTTATGTCTCAAAATGTGCATTCTCTTAACTAATTAGCTGGTGCATCTTGTTTTGCAAGTGTTGTGAGTTAATGCAACATAAACAGGAGTATTTTCTCAGTTCGAGCATCTATCGGGTGTCTTTGGGTTGGCTGCTCACTCACAGAGAAAGGAAACATCCTTGAATATCTTCTTGCTTTTAAAAAAGTTAGTGTACATAATTTCAGCGAGCAACCAGTGAACAGAAATGTCAGGTGTGAAATCAGGGCTGTTCATCTTTGTTTGTGGTTTGCGAGGGTTTCTCAAAGGACAAACGGACCTCTGTGAGTTTCCAGTTCTGCCTTGCACCCAGGCTGGGACTGCCACCACCCCAGGTCAGGTCACTGTGGCTCTCCCTGAGTATTTCTGGAAGACCCCCAAGGCTAAAGGTTCCACCACGGCTCTGGACAGTGAATCAGGGCTGCATTTACTCTGCTGAAGGTATTTTTTCCCTGGTGCCCAGTCTAAATCTCACGTGCCACACTGTGGTCTCTGACCTTGTTACACCTTTGGTGAGCCTGTGAGTCAGCTTTGACTCCATCCTTGTAGTAACCACCAACACAGCTCAGAATTATCACAGATTGTATGTGTGAAGAAGAAATTTGTGTTATTTTTGCATTTGAAATGGACCTGAAACTTAAGAAAAAAAGTCGGTAATTAACAGCTGTTAACAAACACTCATAAAAACAACTTTCTATTTCTTGTTTAGTCAGCCGATGGCTTTTCCTGTCAGGAGCTTTTTATGCTGAATATTTGTCACATTGAATTTTTCCTTAGGCCACAATAACTTTTTTTCACCATTACACTTTAACTTATTAACTTATTATTTAGAGGAAAAAACCCTAATGCCTTGTGGATTAATTATATTTGTTTTCTTTTTGCAGTTAACATTGAAATGTCATTAAAATCAGTTACAGTGTTGCCTATAGCTTTGTTTTAAACCAGTGGGGGTTATTGAGGAAAAAAAAGTAAAAGCTTTTTTGGGATATTTGGATATTGCTGTATTTTCATGTTGTTAAAACACAATTTCTTTAACTTTCATTGTGTTTTGAAAACAAGAACAACAAGGAAAACTCCCTATATTTGACCAGCAATACAGCTTAAAATTCTCTGACACCCTTCCCTGCCCGCTCTACTGGTACCATCTCTCTGAAGAAAAGTGAAGGTGAGGAGATGACAATATTTAACAGGTCCTGCCTGGTAACAGCACACATAACTAACTGTGCCTAGTTGCAGCAAATCCCAAATTATATGTACTGTACATCTCCTATGCCCCTCGGACTTCATCTGTTTATACTCCTAGAATACAGATTTGTACGTTTTTTACCAATGAAGTGGAAAATAGCAGTGGAATGTAACCTTTATGGTTCGTCTGCAGTTGGCTCTTTCTTTTCTTCCAGAGGGAACACAAGCACTGTCATGTCATAGTTTGGGAGATCTTTCCATACCCTTGGGAGTTGCAGTCACAGCTAAGGATGTCCCAGAGTGGCCCTGCTGTACCTCTGTTATAGGAACTCTGTCAAACAGAGGAACACAGAACTGCTGATGGGGAATGTGGTATCCTTGGGGGTTTGGGGTACCTCAGATGACACTAAAAATGAAAAGGTATTTGGAGCTATGTTTTTAAGGGGAAATGAGCTCAGTAACATTTAAAATTTCACTCCCTTTGATTTGTTCGTTTTAGTTGCATCACATTCATCAGTCAGAGTGGTGGTGGTGCTGTGTTTGTGTTGAATTTGGTGTCACTGGCACTTATGAATAGTTCCTTGAGGCCTCGACTGTAATGACTCAGTGGAAGACTCTGCTCTTTTTGTGCCCACTTGGGACTGTCCCTGTACGTGCTAAGACAGTGGAAAAACATGTTGGTATGGAATTTTCAGTGAAAAAGACCCACTTTATTTAGGGGGTACTTTTGGTAGCTTTGAACCAGTACTAAAATCTTTTGACTAAAATCTTTTGACTAAAATCTTGAAGTAACCATTTTTTACCTGTAAATCTCAACTCAAGACAATGTCACTGAAAGAAAATACTATACCTAGAGATTAAACTTTGGCTATTTAAATTATCTCTTTTGTTTCTCTTTTGTAGTTTAGGGACAAATCAGTTCTTTATTTTTCTTGTACATAGTTCAATGATTTTATATAAACAGAACTTGTTTTCTCTGCCATGCTTGCCATAAATTTAAAGGAGGAGGATTAAGAAACCATTCTGATCAAATATAATTGCTAAGAAAAAAGAAGGAAAGAAGAAATCTATTTTGTCCTTTAATCTATAAATATACAAGTACACTTTAATAGAAACTGCAAACTGGAAGAAACCTAATTCAATGAGTCTCTATTCCTTCTGCAATCTGTATTTTCTTACAAGCTGTGATTTATGACCAGTGAGGTTTTGCACAGGTTTTGTTAAATAGACTGAAGACACACTGGGTTTGTATCTGCACAAAATCTTTTTGTGCTCCTGTGTTGAGGGATGTGCCACCAGCCATGTGTTTGCACATGCAGGTACAAACATGCACGCAGAAAAAATACCTTGGATTATATTTCTGTCTTATATACTCATAACTGAAAATAAGAGTACAGGCATAGCACACTCCTTACAGGGATGTCTTTAAGGGAAAAGAAAGAAGATTAAATAGCAGTTTAAATAATCTTTTTACATATTTGACTTATAATGCAGTTGAACATTTCATAAGTCAGATACATTACTGGTGAATTTCATGTGCATTCCTGTTATTTTTTAATCAAAATAAAAAGGTCAACAATGTAGTCTTTCTGGTAAAATAAAGTACAATTTGATTACTTTCTGCTAATGCATAATACCATTTAATTTGATTTTAGGAAGAGGAAGGTCTCTAATGGAAAGGAAATGGACTGTATAAATTAGGTGCACCCTCTTACATTTACCTCTGTTCATGCAATTGTAAATATTGCTGCTGGTGCCAAATGAAGAAATAACAATACTTGAATTCTAAACAGTTTTGAGGACATGTATGTGACATGTGCAGGCACAAAACCTGTTTCAAGTTTATGAAGTGCCTGAATCTCACCAAAGTATCTAAGCACGCAGTGGTATTTTAATAAGGAAATAAAAATTAAAGGTGATTCTGAAAGCTGTGAGAACTAAACATACAACCCATCACCCACGAGCCCAGTTTCCCAGTTCACAGAGATTTATTACTTATATGGATCTTGTGGAAAGATTAATTGGATCAGATAACACACAGAAACTGTTTAATACTTTATTTTAGTGTGTGTACCCATAGCTGATTCTTTCCATGTGTGGAATTGCCTTATCCACACATCTCTGCTCTGTTTCTCGTGTAAGATGCTGATGATTCTCTAATCATCACTGTTGCAACTTCGTGTATTGTCACTCATTTGATTACCAAAGATGCCAGTACTAGAGATTTTGAAGCATCTCACAGTTTGCAGATAAAAAGTCCATAATCTTGAATCGGGATTTAACAAAGAAGCATTTGTGTAGTTCCTATGGGAAGTGGCTTAGAACTGCACACAGAAGTTAAGCTTATTACTGTACTTGATAATGGAGCTACTGACAGGTCTTTTGTTGAATGAGGGTTAGTGCACATCAGATTGTGAAAGATGGAAAGCCTTCTTGGGTTTTTTTGCTGACATAGACTTTAAATCTTGCAGATCTGATGATATCACATGGGGAATAAAAGCAGCTTTAGATGTATGGGAATAAAAGCAAAAGAATTCAAAATAAAACCAATCAGTCACAGCAATAACATGTGCAGCTACGGTGTAGGGAAAAAGAATCCTTGGGGTTTTTTGCTGTCAGCTGGAACCCTGATCTGTTTTGAAACTCAGAAAACGTTTTCTCTCTTCTTTTCAAAGTTTTAATTGATTATGTAAAACATTTTCAAATTATGCTACACTGAATACAGAGTTTATGGTAGCTTTCAACTCTGTTGGTGGTCTAGAGGAAATCTTGGTCTGTTTTGGTGTCAGAAGCCTTCACTGTTATGTTTCAGAGTGTTTGGGGGGAAAAAAGAAATATTTGAAGTGTTAACCCTGAGCATTGCAAGTTTTGGGTATGTGTTGCTGAATTTCAGTCACTTGGTATGAGGAATGTTTCTGTAGGTGCCCTCTTGCCTAGACCTGGCCTCGTTTCACTTTTCTGGTGTTTTCAGAGGTGCAGTACAGGTATTTTCGGTCTCTTCCAAAGTTAGCAGCCAAACCACCAGCTGGCTCACCCAGGAGCTGATTAATGGCTGATGATGACCCTTGGGAATAAAGGAGGAGAAGAGTGGCCCAGGGCTTTGATCACTCCCACAATCTGACTGGCCCACAGGGAGTTAGGATGTAGTTTCAGCAAGGGGAATGTGGGCTGTGACATAGGGAGAGGGGGCAGCTCTGAGGGGAGATGCTCAAAAAAACCTACAGAATAAGGGAGCCCTGGAAGAAGTACTCAGAGATTAAACCTTAAATAGTTTTATCTGTGGTTATGTGAGTAGGGAGAGGGGCTGAGAGTTGCCCAGGCCACCCCTTTGCTTCACAAACATGGGCATGTACCCTTGTCCTTTTTGTTCCCACTACAGGAGTATTAATTCCCAACCCATTCAGCTTCTCTGTTCCTACCAGAACTGTTGTATGCAAGAGTACTTTCATAAGCACACCCTCTTACTCCCCAGATTTAGACTCTTTCTTTTCCTAATGAAGGTTAACTACTAGAAAATGACACATATGACTCATATATTCCAAAGTTTTCCTTTGAAATTTATGTTTCTAGAGGGTTAGAAGAAAAGTTTTGTGGAGAAAGGTCTGTGTTATGAAGCCCTGGAACTTTTTGCTGTCTGATCCATTGTAGACCCAATATTAATTTGGTTTTCAAACTCCATGTAATAGCAAAGTATTTTGAAAAAATATTTTGAAAAAATAAAATATTCTAGACTATATGGTACAAATACTGTCAGGAGGCAAATTGTCATGTAGTGTGGGAGTCAGAAATTTACAGAAAGTCAGAGACATTTCTTTGGTATTTTTCATTCTTTGGGGCTATTGTAAGTTCAACCATATACATTCCTGTTGTCTTTAGCTACTTGAAATCTGCTCAGTAATGAGGCCACTCCTGTTTAATGTCTTTACCAATGATCTGGACAAGGTCATCGAGCACCCTTTCAAGTCAGGGAATGTCACTGTCCTGGAGGGCAGGCAGGCTCTGCAGAGGGATCTGGACAGGTTGGATCGATGATCCAAGGCAGCTGGACAAGGTTCAACAAGGCCAAGTGCTGGGTCCTGCCCTGGGGTCACGACAACCCCCTGTGGTGCCACAGGGTGGAGACCAAGTGGAAACTGCTCAGTGGGAAGGGACCTGGCTGGTGCTGGTCGACAGCAGCTGAACATGAACCAGCAGTGCCCATGTGGCCAAGAAGGCCAAGTCACCTGGCTTGTGATGCTGGGAGAGACCCCAACAAAGCAGGACTCTGAGCCAAGTTAGTGTGGGATCAGATAAAAAGTGAATGTCCTTTAATATCCGGTCGAGGGCCCACAGGAATACATGATGACATGCACGTGCTCCAAACACTATGGTTTTTATAATATAGTCCACCCAATCCCCAGTTCACACATCTCTCAGTCCAGCCCCGGTCCTGCCTGGTCCCACCCCGGTTCCACCCCCTTAGGATTTGAGTTTGGGGTCGGTGAGTCCCTCTGTTCTTCATTTTTGTTTTCCTCAGCACACAAAGGGCTCTTGGAGCTTTTCCAGTGTTCTTAGACCCATGGTTGTTGGTTTATCTTCATGTCTCATTCTGCAGGCCTTTTTGATATTCTTCAGCTCTTAACCTTGGAAACAAGACTAAATAACTGGAAGAACTTGAGCTACTGATAAATGGCAGAGGTTGGTATGTATAAACATTGAACTTAAGCTGCTAGAAATATTAGCACACTAAATCTACTTTTCCTACAGTTACAAGTACTTCTAAAAATCTATAAAAATCAAAAAATCAAAAATCAAAAACGCCTTTAGGCATCACTTGGATCAGCAATGGTGTGGCCAGCATGACCAGGCAGTGACTGTCCCTCTGCCCTGGGCACTGCTGAGGCTTCTCCTGAGTTCAGTTTTGGGCCCCTCACAACCCAAAAGACATTGAGGTGCTGGAGCAGATCCAGAGAAGGGCAACAGAGCTGGGGAAGGGTCTGGAGCACAAGTCCTGTGAGGAGGGACTGAGGGAGCTTGGGCTGTTTAGCCTGGAGAAAGAGAGGCTGAGAGGGTGACCTTACTGTTCTCTGTACTGTCTGAGAGGAGGCTGCAGTCAGGTGGGGATTGGCCTCTGCTTCCAGGTAACAAGTGGCAGAACAGCAGGACAGCCTCAAGTGAGGCATGAGAGGGTTAGATTTGATAATAGGAAAAATTTCTTTACTAAACATGTTGTCAGACTCTGGAACACGCTGCCCAGGGAAGTGGTTTGGTCACCATCCCTGGAGGTATTTATAAGACATATAGATGGGGCACTTAAAGACATGGATTAGTGATGGATTTGGGAGGACAGGTTAGTTGCTGGACTTGATCATAGAAGTCCTTTCCAACCTAAATGATTCTATGATCACACAATTTAGTGTGTCTAGATGTGAATAATTTCTAGTGTCTTTATATCCTTAGGTTGGGAGTTACAACAGATGTCCGTCTCTATTTTCACTTTGCAGTGGCATTGCAAACATCAGCTTTAACACATACTCTTGCTTGGCAAGTATGTACAGGAGTAAGCATTTCTGCTGCCTCTCTGTTGGTTCCATTGTTGTTTCCACATTACAGCTTCTCTAGTTTGCTATTGTTACCTGCATATTTGCAGTAAATTGTCATAGCCTTTGTAGATTTAATCCTCTTGTTCTTCAGATATGCCCTGTGCCCTCAGTTTTAATTTATTCTTGAAGTGGAAAAAATCTCTATTCAAAAGTGGCTTCTTTATGATAGCAAAGAAACTTAAAAAACTGAATTGTTCTTTACAGCTACATGTACACGTCTAGTTTCAGCTTTCAGTATTTGGCACTTAAAATTAACTTTTCCAAGTGCCTGTTTTCCATCTTACCTGGTGTAGGAGCAAGCAAAATATTCCAGCTGTGATAATGAGGACAGAATGCTCCTGAAGTCAGAGTTCGTTTCTGCTTGCAAACAGCAGTGGAATAAAAGGTAAAGAGTTCTAGCATAATTACTTGCATGTGAATTTAGTGACTAGAGAATCAGTAATATGATTAAAATTAGATGCAGTGGTTGTGGATTCTGTACAGACTCTTGTGCATACAACTTTCAAGCAGATTTCAGAAATACTGTTTGTGTCATACAGCATTTTAAAGCTGCTTGTGAGTATCAGGGTTGTCAGTTTAAAAGGGAAATTAGCTAAGAGACATTTTAAAACACTTCTGTCTATCCAAATAGCGTCTGAGTACCAAGAGAGCAATATTGATTGACAAAACATTTGTTGCTCTGTCTAGAATCCTTGGCACCAATTCATTGTTCGTACTGAAGCAAGCATGGGCTGAAATTACATAAAACTAGGTTAGGTGGGAAAAATAAGTGCATTTGTGGTAAGGATACATAATATACTTGGAGCTGTTTTATGTAATTATGAAAGTATGGATTGATCTTCTGTAGTGTAAGCAGTCAGAGTGATAGTTTAAAGGAAAAATAGAGATTGAAAATAAAAAATGCATATAAAAGTGATGTGATTCAGAAAGCTCACAAATTGATCTGTTACTCTAATACTTTAAATAGAGAACCTAAAGCTTCTTTCTAGTTTGATTCATGAATGAAGTAAAACTTAGTATAGGAAGATGTGAAATATTAGGGAAAACTCTCTTCATTAAAAGGACCCTGGGAAATTACTCTCTGGCTGTCGAGGTCCAGGAGACATCTTTTCTGTCCTGTAAGCACAGGTAAGCCTCAAACTGTCTGGTGGCAAATAAACAGGGGAAATTATGCACAAAATACATGTCTGCTTTAGACTCCAAATTAGGCAAGCTGACCTGCAGAGTCACCACTTCAGAAAGAGAAATGGACACAGCCTAATGTAAGAAGCTTTGCAAATGCATTAGTCAGAGAGAAGTCACCGGGAAAGGGCTGAAAAATAGGAGCAGCAGAGAGAGGGATTTATTTTTAGTGCTTTGTAGAAATTGGCTTCCTGAAGTTTTGGTTTTGGATATCATAGATGACTAGAATTATTTGAAGCTTATCAAATCCCTTTCAGCCAGCAAAGTAAGTAAGCATTAGGACATTTGCTAAAAAGAAGCAGACAGTTTATATGAGCAAGACCATGGTATTTCGTACCTGAAAAATACCATTTTCATAGTCACAGATGTTGGCTTCACTGTAACAGTCACAGAGCCAGTCATTCATCCTGTCTCACTGTTTCTCTATTGTCCTGAAAACTGCCATTTGTTATTTCATGCAAAGTTCTGCATTAATTATCAGGCCAAGACACTTCCTTTTTGTAACTTTTTTGCTACTTGCAGAATTTTAACAAAATCAATTATAAAGTGGGTTCTTGATATTTACAGTTGAAAGGTAAGATTGATTTAAGTGATGGGATTAGAAAAAAACCCAAATTTTTCTTTTTCAGGTCATTGAAGTGGTAGCACATTTCTGAAGTCTGTGTGCTTTGGAATAAAAATATAAGCCTTCCTGCCATGATTTTGTGATTATCTGTGCAAAGTGGAACATTTTTCTCGGTTTCTACTCTTTTATTCCAGTTCTGAGTGGTTTTTTGTCAGGTTGTTTGTTTCTGCCCACTATCGCTGCATGTTTGACTCCTAGGAAGGAGTTCAGCTTCTCTTCATGTAGGTGATGTCATTTCCTTGATGTCTCTTTTGTTGCCGCTGGTAGGGAGGACAAATTATGCATCTTTTGAGGTGCAGAATAAGTATCTGCTCAAGGAGTTTGTGAAAATAATGTTCAGTTTGTTCTCTCTGTTGAGAGTGATTTTTGACTAGATCAGGAGTGGATCAGGAATGTGGGACTAGGTTATATGGAGAAATAAAGGCAGAGATTGAGAGAAAAGCTTTGAAGGAGCAGGAGGCATTTAAAGAAAGATGAAGGAGAGGAGGAAGTATAGAATACCTTGCAGAGCTGAAAAAATTAAATTGCTCTGTATTGTGTGGATTGGACAGATGAAGCACCTGTTGGATAAGGGATTGGCGGGACAGTCCCATCCAGGGTTGTGGTCACTGGTGACATGTCTGGGTGGAGGCTTGTGACAAGTGTTTTTCTGCAGGGGTCAGTGTCGGGACCAACACTGTAACCTCTGTCAGAGGCATGGACAGCAGGATCAGTGCACCCTCAGCGAGTTCACTGACAGCACCGAGCTGTGTTGGAATCAGCTGCCTGGAGGGAAGGGATGTCATCCAGAGGGGGCTTGAGAGGGGTCTGTGCAAAACTCATGAAATTCAACAAGGTCCTGCACCTGGGTCAGGGCAATCCCAAGCACAACACAAATACAGGGTGGGCAGGGAATGGACTGGGAGCAGCCCTGTGGAGAAGGACTTGGGAGTGTTGGTTGACAAAAGGCACAACATGAGCTGGCCACGTGCACTTGTAGACCAGTGGGGCTGCTTCTAAAGCAGGGTTGGCAGCAGGACAAGGGAGGTGAGTCTGTCCCTCCACTTCTGTGAGACCCAACCTGGAGTGCTGCATCCAGCTCTGGGATCCCCAAACTCATGAGGATGGGAACCTGTTGGAGTATGTCTAGGAAAGGCCATGAAGATGATCACTGAACACCTGCCCTGTGGAGACAAGCTGAGGAAGTTATGGTTGTTTAGCATTATATGACCTTATGGCCCTACAGAAGCCTTTCTGTACCTAAAGGGCTACAAGAGAGCCACAGAGGGACTTTTTGCAAGGACATGTGATGACAGGACAAGGGAGGATGGCTTTAAACTGGGAGTAGTTTAACATCAGACATTAGGAAGAAATCCTTTGCTCAGTGGATGGTGAGACACTGGAACAGGTTGCCTAGAGAGGCTGTGGATGTGACACCCCTGGAGGAGTTCAGGGCCAGGTTGGATGGGGCTTTGAGGCACCTTTGGTGAAAGGTGTCCCTGCCCATGGCAGTGGATGATCTTTCAAGTCCCTTCCAGCCCAAGCCTTCTGTGGTTCTGTGGTCTACCTTACTTCTCTGCCTTTGAACTGTCTTCTCAGTCTTGTTACCTGCTAGGAAAAGCAGATTCCAAAATTGGCTGCTGTCACTTCTCCTTTTATTCTATTTCTTCCTAGCAGAAAGAAAGGGAATAAAAATTTGGTATTGGCGTTATTTATATCTCATGTAACTTACATAATAGAAAGAATATGTCCTCTGGTGTTACTAGTACTTTTCATGTGCTATTCAAGGAGCTTTAAATACTTTATGTTCTCTGTGTGGGGGACAAGACTGGTTATGCATACTTGGAGATGCAGGATAATTGTCTACTCAAGAAGTTAATGAAGTATAAAGTACAATTACTGAATTCATACCCTCAGTTATTTTGGCATAGCTTTCCTAGGTAGGCAAACCAGAAGAATTGTAGAGCTCTCCTGCACTTTAGGATCGATACTATATCATGGACCATCTGCAAAGGCACAGTCTGACCTTCTTTGTATGTACTGAAATTGTTTAATATCATCTCTTAGTCCTAGCACATAATGAGTCGAGTCTTCTATAGGTTGGAATCATAAAGAAATGGTTGTGGTTTATGTTTCTGGTTTACATGAAGAATAGAATAGAAGATACAAAAAGCATAGAGTTAATTGGGTATGAAACATTTTTCTAACTTTTTCATTTCAAGTGCCTAAAAAAGATTTTTATGAAGCATTTTTATTTTGTCGTTGCTGGTCTTTTTTACAATGAGCTTTCACAATGTATGTTAGAGCAAAGCCTAAACAAAGCTTTAAAATGGAATTGTGACTTAACTGGTCACCAGTGTTTTGATTTCAGCACTTTAATATCGCATAGACTCTAAGGAATACAGATGTATTAAATTGAAAAATGGGATGATGATTTTATCAAATAAGCAGTCTGGTAATTGTGATGAGATACTCCCATGAATGGAACGGTTTTACAGACACACAGTGATTCTTCAGCAGATTTCTGCCCTGTGATTTAGGGATGTAGAAAAGTGTTCGTTGAGCTAGCAAGGAAAAAGACCAATTTCTAGTATTGTAGGAAACATTTTTCTTACGAATAAATGATCTGTACTGAGGTAGCAATTTATCTAGCATTGAAGAAAACAAGCTGTTTTCAGGATTTTTTTAGGAGTTGAAAAAAATATTAAAACTAAATGTCTTCATGGTCTGTGTTCCCAAACAAACATCAACAGTCCTACTTCTGTTTACTGCACACCCAGTTCAGGAGAGCATCCCTGTTCAGGAAAATACTGAAGTGGCCCCTGCTATGAACAGAAATAGGTTTAAATGCAATTTAACTACAGTCTGAAAGCAAATGCTTTTTATTTGCTGTGTGTAAGAGTATTGCTAGTTCAGGGTGATTCTTCTTTATTTATTGTGGTGTTTGTTAATAGCCTTAAAGTAAGTATATCAGAACGAGTTATGTTCGAAGCTCCAGATGATTTGTCTCCTTGTGACTTTTCTTCATGTTATAAACATTGTTATTATAAAATGCAGTCCAGGCAATGGGCAGGTAATAGAAATTTAGTTCAGAAAGCAGAGAAACATGGTGTGTGGACTAGAGCAATTACTGACTTGCTTGTTTTCAAATAATGATACAGTCTGAGGTACTAGGAAACAGATGGAGTTAATAAGCAAAAATAAAGGCATAGATGCCTGTGGTTAGGTATCTCAAACTCAGTAGAAGACACATCAATTTTGTATCTTGATTTTTGTTTCATTGAATACTGGTTTTGTTGTGTGACAGCTTGGGTTTCTTTATAATGGAAAATATTTTCAACAAGTGATATTTTTTCAGTGCAGATCTTGCCAAGTATTTTCTGTAAGTATACTCTGTTCATAATTTATATTTATAGGTACTTCATTGTGGTATTCATAACTGGAATACAGTTTTGCACAATTGTCCATATAACATCATCCTTTACAAATAATGTCTAACAACGTTGTTAGAATAAAAACATGTATGGGCCAGGTAGCTCTTTCCATGGCTTGCGTTCTGTAGCATCTTAAAAACCTGTTTGTACAGCTGTGTCCTTGCATATTTCCTTGTATGTGCACATGCACTCATACATATATCCCTGTACCCAGGCTTGCTTATGCAACTAAAATTCTCCTTTTTGCCTGTATGTATCACATCTGACCAAGACAACCAACCCATCCCACCCATCAATTCATTTTATTCTGAATGTGTCATATGCAGAATGTCTATTTAAGTTGCTGCTTGTATTCCTTCCTTTGAGAGATGTTTTTTTATTTTATCCTGTAGGATATACTGGCAGGTATCAAAATCACTGTTATGAATACTACTTATGTTGGATTCTTGCTGTGGGGAAAGATTATGAGAATCGGCTAAAAGAGCTAGGAAGCAAGTCAAATGCTTAAATAAGCAGCTTATCAGCAAACAAGTACAATACACAAGTTAGCTGCTTGGCACCAGCAGTTATTTTAAAAGCATATCTAGAGGTTCTGTAGGGAGCATCCTGTCGGCTTTGATTCTGGTAGATTTTGTCTCCAGTAGTTTTGCATTTTGATGTGTATATATGACCAGCTTCTACCAGTAACTTGGCATGTACAGCCAATGTTATTGCTGCCAGTGGTATGGGTTGTGATGATACAGGCTGTCCATAATTCCTTATTCTCAGTGTGGTAGGAGTTCATTTTGTTCAGGTTGTCTTTTATGGAAATGTGAGCGGTGTGCATGTGCAATGTCATTTTTTCAATAAAAGCTTAAAAGCTGCAGAAATAGCTTTTCACTTGCCAGCAGCCTACTTTTTGAAGCAAAAAATAATGCATAATACCAACTGATTGTCTATAAACCTGAAAAAGTTGATGGTATATCACTAAAAATAAAACAAAATATGTTAAGCAGTGCTGTTTACCACATTAGGATGTTTACTGGTAATGGAAAAAGCTCGAGAGACCAAACTGTGATGCTTGCTAGGACAGTCTCAAACTTATCAAGGAATGACATGACTTCAGAGGAGTCGGACTGTTCTCCAAGGTAACACAAGAATAGCTGCACCGTCTGTACCTCATGTACTGGGTTTCTGGTTTTCTCTCAAGACAGCTGGCAGTGTGCCATTGCAGCCTGAGCCAAAAGCAAATGGCTCATCCTCCCTAAGCACCCTTACACATCACCTACAGAGGTGTGCAGCAATCCTTCAAAAACAGAAATCTGATCACAAGACTGAGACATCTGTTTTTCAATTAGTTTGGTCACTGAAGTTTATCAGTTATCTTTATCCAGTCACAAGAATTTGTGATAAACCTGTTTCACACGGATAGACTGAGTTTCATGTGAAACTGGAGGGCAGTGGTTTATTTTTTAGTCATTTCCTTTTTGACACTTGTGATTTAAAATTGTCTATGTGGCTAACAAGAAACCTGACATTTGCAAAACTGCTTGGGAAGGAATTGGTTTGTACCTCTGCTGTAATGACACAGTGAGTTATAATATTCTTCATGTTAATTTGTTCTGGTTCCATAATAAAGTTAATTTGTTCTAGTTCCATGGTTGATTATCTTTCTAGGATGAAGGAGGAAGGGTAATATGGTGAGAGAGAAGTTATAACTCTCGTGTCCTGGTTTAAACCCTCTGTGTGTTAAATACTGTAATTTATTGCCTCACAAAAAAACCCCTAACAGTAGTTGTATGATCTTCAGTATATCACACTGAGTAGTTAAGATTAATTTACCAGTGCTTGCCACATATCTGTTTTGACTGAGACTATTTCTGTGATGGAACAGCCTGGAATGGATATGGCCCTAAACTGAAGTAGACATGTTAATTTTTTAATATGTTAGCATCCTACTTTTTTTTCCAGTATCTTGTTCTGTAAAAATGCAGTAGTTTCATAGGATTGCAACTGTTGCTGTAACCTGTTTTACAAGAGATGTGTGATAACTAGGCCAGCTGAGCTAGAGATGTTAACATGACCTTTTTATTGTGTTTTAATTAACCAAGATTTGAGTTTCAAATAGAGAACCCTCAGTTGACTTAATCCCATGATACAGAATTCAAGACAAATTCTTTAGTGTCCTAAGGCTAAGTCTATAGCAGTAGGCCTTTTGTTTGAATTATTTGTTTGTCTTCCTTTTGATTCTTTCTCACTAAAATTTAATGTTCTAATTTGTTTTTTGTAAACTTTGATTTTCTTTTCCATGAATATGCTTACAACTGAGGTAAATATATTTGGCCCCAGATATTTCAAGGGATGTCTATATTCCAAAATGTAAAAAATGGCAGATGCTTTATAAATAAAGGGACTTGTATGTGATCATGTTTTGTGGAATTTCCCTTTAGGAATGGAAACTCAGCCCTGTACTTGTGTGCATCAGTCTCCTTGCAACAAAAACAGGGAAAATTGTTATGCAAGGAAGGTGGAAATATGTTTAGTGAATCTAAGGAATGTCAACATCAGGATGGAGGTAGTTCTCCAAAAATATGTGTGTTCATGGTAGGAAGTGTGCCTGACAGCTTAGTGAGTGGGTCAGGAGCCTGTAGTTCTTTTGGGGGGTATGGAAATTAATCCTTCTCACATTAGTGCTGTTTGTTTCTGTATCTCATGTTGTTACAGTTGCTTATTACTTAAAAGCCAGCATTCAAATTACACATCTAACAATTTACGCCTGATGAAGGTAGAAAGTGAAGACATCTTGTAATGGAAATATGACAGAACTTTAACTGTATAATTAGTATAATTCATCGCCTGTTCTGTACATTTAGGCTGTTTTCTAGAAATCTGTTAAATATGATAGGAAGATGGATTGTGATCTATTTCTGAATGACATTATAATCAGTACATTTGGTAATTAAGATCAGCTTGTAGAAATGTTGTCTGCAGGGTCCCATCAGTTGGCTGGAAATCTGTAATAAACTCAAGTGGGTGGCACCTAGTGATTTCAGAAGACCTTCTGTTATAGAAATACATACAGCAAATATTTCTCTGAACTTTGGATTTCTGTTAATAAATTTATCATTTCATGGAAATATCTTCATAGCAATATTTCTGAAACTTAAATGTGCACCAAGGGGCCTTAGGACTGTAAAATGAAGCATTCATTCATGAAAAAGTAAGGAACAAGAATAATGATGCATCCTTCAAGTGGACAACAAATGGCATAAAACTTAATGTTGTTTAATGACCATAACCCAAACAAAACACAGAAATATGGAATATTTGAAAAGGAGTAAGAATTGTAAGTGTAGATTCTCTGTCTTAAACACAACTTAAGATTGAAACTTCTGATAACATAAAAATTTGTCTCTTCTGCTTGCAAGTGTAGCTTGACAGACATGCAGTGGAGCATGTCAGAGCACAGCATGGCTGAGCAGTGACTCTGCAGTTGTTATGCATTAAAGGAAATCCACGTGAATTTGTGCATTAAACGTGTCATTGCTTACTTGTTTCCACAAATGTTACAGTGTCTTACATAAGTTCAAGTCTCAAATATTTTGATAATTACTTACCAAATAGCATGAGTGTGAAGGTAAATTTGTTCATATTGTGTATGAAAGTGTTGCTTTGTATTACATTTTATTTACATTCTTCACAAAATTTTAAGGGACTGCTCAGTTAAGCTTCCTTTGTTTTAAAAATGAAAACTCAGCTGCTGAAAAGTGTAGTCTCCTGTAATAGTCCTTCTGGCATGTGTCACAGGAAAATAAATGAGCCTAGTATCCTGCCCTGGAGTTTTATTTACACTATTTTGAACCTGAAAGAAAAGCTTCAGATAATACGTTCCTTTGTAATCTGTAGTTTGAATACAGCAGACATTTGTCATTATTTTGGTTCAGTTTTTGTTACTTCTAGCAAGTCCCTATAATGAACTAGAACCCTGTTGTGAGATACTGCAAGGTCAGTGTTTACACTTTGCTCTATACAAAGCAATAGAATTAAAAACAAAAAAAAAAAAAACCAAACCAAAAGACAGTCATTATCGTGTTCATTAAATTTTGCACTCAGAAAAATCAGGTGAAAGTTTCTTTGTAGGTAGATGTTGTAGTATCCTATGTTGCTGCAGTATCTTAGCATTCATAAAACAATGGCTTTGTATAACATTTTATGAAGCACTAACTTTATAGTTCATATTTTGTCATATTTAGTACTCATCGTAGACTAATCCTTTTGTGTTGGTCAAAATGTTTAATTATTCTGCAGAACAGTACAAGAAGAAAATTACTGTTTTCCCCACGTTAAATGTTATATAGATCTTTTTGCTTGAAACATGGTGGCACCTGCAGACTTGAGAAACTTGACTTTTACAAGAATGTGGTCTTAGTGTCAGAGACTGCCTTCCTCTGGAAAATCCACCCAGTTAATCTAAGTTACAAATCTTTGGAGCGTTGTGGCTCATGCAAGTTTGTAGAATTTGCGAGTGAAAAATCTGAAGCTTTATTAGTATGAGTCTTATGTGCTCAGTTCTCCCTGAGCTGATCAAACCTGCTGTGGCCACAGAACAAAGAACGAATTGGAGACAGTGCTCCACTGCAGAACTCACCCTGCCTTGCCTGCTCTCAAATAGGTGCTTTGAGCTAGGGCTGGGCATTTTAACTGGAAGTAGAGCATTTGTCTGTTCTTTGCTGGCAATAACCTTTTTGCTGACAATTTGGTATGAGGAAAAGAAAACTCCATTTCCAAAGCAGAGCAGCCAAAACTATACTGAAGGAAAAGGCAATAGGAAACAGTTCAAAGAATATGAACTGGAAGCTGGAAAAAGAATAAAAGGAAAATCCATGAGTGACAAAAAGGAAGGCCCAAAATAAGAAGACAAGGATGAAATGAAGAAGGATCAAAACTAGTAGAATGAGGACCATGAGACTGGATAGTCATCTTGGGAATAGAGGTGCGTGAGTCTGAGTGTTGTAACGAAGAGTTCACAGCTTATGCTCAGCAGTCCAGATGCACAGCCACACTGGCTGAAGCAGAAGGACGCTCCAAGAGTGAAGCAATAAGGTTTGCCCAGCCATGCTGAGGGGTGGGTTGGGCAGCAGCCATTTCTAAGTATGTATGGCCAGACTTGGCGAACACAGATTTGGGCAGGGCTCTCCCCACATGCGCTTCCAGCCTGTGCAGTGGATGTTTTAGGTGAGGCTCAGCATGCACAGAACTGGCCCCACCATTTCAGTCCCAAGGTCCATCTGCCACGGCCGAGCGAGCTTGGACAGTGACAGGGAAGTCCTTGGGACTGTCACAGCCCCCGGTACTGACCGGGGCTGACCCTGCTGAGCATCCCAGATCTGACGGGATGGGATGGCAGGGATTGAACTGTCAGGGGACAGTCCCACTGAGACTCAAACTCAGGTCCTTGGGATTCAGAGTCCAGAGTGCTCTTCTTTACACCATGAAACCACCCCAAGCAGCAACCATTTAAAGAAGAGGAAGTAGGCTTAATGGGTAGTCAGCCTCAAATGCTTGTGTATCAATTGGACGCTGCTGTGCCAGATGACAGGGATTGCGATACCTATGGCAGACATGCGGTGGGAGAGCATGATTATAGCCTTCTTCAAGGCATGAGTGTCCTCCTTGAATGATTCCCGTGAGCTAGAGCAAACTGGTTAGAGCTGGTAGCTTTAAATGATCATTCTTGTTGATCACACATAGGCATATTTATATGTGTATATATGCCTCTGTGTGTGTATAACCTCATAAAGTCTCTGATGTGATGCCACCTCAACTACTGTGTGCGGTTTTGGGTGCAGAGAAGGACATCAAGCTTCTTGTGTCCAGAGAAGGGCAACCAAGCTAGTGAAAGATCTTAAGGGCCAGACTTAGAAGGAGCGGCTGAGATCACTGAGTTCATTCAGCTTGGAGAAGGCTGAGGGTGACCCCATTGTGGTCTACAGCTTCCTCAGAGGGGGCAGTGTCTGGAGTGGTGTTCCTCTCCTGTCTGTGGTGACCAGTGACAGCACTCAAGGAAGGGAATGGAGTTGTGTCAGGGGAAGTTCAAACTGGATGTGAGAAAAAGGTTCTCCACTGAGAGGTGGTTGGTCACTGAACAGGCTCCCTACAGCACCAAGCCTGTCAGAGTTCAAGAACAACACTCTTAGTCATGTGGTTTAGTTCTGGGTAGTCCTGAGAGGAGCAGGGAGTTGGACTCAACAATCCTTGTAGGCCCCTTCCAATGTGAGGTTTTCTGTAATAGTCTAATTTTGTAAGTGTTATGAGGTGACTGCTGCATAAAGTGGGACAGAATTCAAGAGTTCTGGGTCTTATGAATGGGGGAGAGCCTTACTGAGACATGTGCTGTGGGTCAGGCACCCATTCTCACCAAGGCTGTTGGGTAGGAAATAGCTGCTTTTAAGCTAGGGCAGCTCTTTGACAAAGCAATACTGACTCCTGCTTTGAAAGCTTTGGGATGTTGGCAGAGACACAGCAGCATAAAGTTGTCACCATCCTGCTTTTTAGAGGGACACAGAATGAGAATGCTGAGGATCACACTCCCCTGTGATTCTGGGGTTAGGAAGTATGACTGAGAAGCATCAATGTGGTGACATCCAGAGGTGTCCAAAAATGCTGCCCAGCCCTTGATGAGGACAAGGTTTTTCTTCCTCCTAGGTAGAGATTCAGCTGTTGCAGCTTAGTAGACAGATAAGTATGTAAAAACACCATGAAAGAGTTAAAGATGTGGTACAAACCTACACATACAACTAGTCATTCCTTTTGTTCAACAATGTCGTATCCTCTGTCACTAGAGATTCATTTAAACAAGTATATGATTTACCAAAAACATAGCTTATTTTGTATGTTTGTAAGTTGGAACATGGCAAATGTCGTATTTTCTAAAATTTTGTACCTGTGATTTGTATTAGGCACTGTTTGCCTAGAAATAAGGAATACAATTTAAAAGTGCAAAAGCAATATTTCCATTTCTGGTGCTGTTGGTTAAATAAAACTCCTGTGACTGTGTGGAATGCATAGAAAATAAAAATGCTTATCAAAACATGAATCATACTAACAGTCCAAACACACTGAAATTCTTTAATCTCCCGCTAGGGCAGCATTCACAGTTCACTGCCTACCTATTGCCACAGGTACTAAAAGATGAATGAATACCAAATAGTAGGACTTAAAACATGGCAAAACAGATCTTAAACTCTTATTTGCTTTCTAAAATATTTTCCATTGCCTCTGAATAAGTACAGGAAGGAACGTGGAATATGAGGAAAGTGGAGAGTTTCTTTATTCCCTTATGTTTCCTTCAGATTTTCCTATTGCAAATGTTAATAAGGTGGTGCAGGACATTACTTAGCTATTCAAGAGTTGTCCATGGTACAGTGCATTTGTTTTTATGTATGGAGGGTTGTTTTTTTCATGAGGAAGTTCTTAGATAGAAAGTAGAAGTGTGTTTGTATGCTGTTGAAACATGTCTGGAATGTAACTGTGAAGTGGTGCTGTACATGCCAGGACATCACAACATAGTCAGAGATGCTTCTGATATGGTGCCTTCCCTTTTCTTTCTGGCAGAAATGCATACTTTGATGGTTTTGAGGGGAACTTTTCTTTCCTTCTTTCCCCCAGCTATATTTAAATACCAAAAATCACCCTTTTTTCATAATATTTCTTATGCTTTTTATGTAAATATATGATGAACAGCCTTCTGTATTTTACATTGAAATATTTGTGAAAACATACTGTTCACTGTTTAGGGAGTGCACACTCTTAGGATGTTGTATCTCAGAGTGGACCTGATAAACAATTATCTGTGTAGGCAGCATAGGTGACTGACTGACTTACAGCCAGACTTTTAATTAAGGAACTGTTTTCACATATAAAAGCCTCATCTTTATAGCACTTTCTGGATTTCCTATGAGGGTGTGAGTACCTGACCATCAGTTTTGGGATATGCAAAAACTGGCAAACTGCAGTATGGGTCCTATTTGGCAACCCAGAAAGATTAATTTTTGAGATTTAGAAAAGATCTGACTTCTGAGATTTAAAGTGCAGTATTACAACATTTTAGGAAGTCCTGGTGCAATACAGGAAAAGGCTGTTGAAGGGCTTTGTTACTCACATGACTCGTGTTTGGTTCTTGGCAGTCACATATTACTCATTTATTAAATATCAATTCAATACCATGATAGTTTCTGGGCAGTTTGTGGCTTTTTTGACAATATTTAGGTATTACAGCATGAAGCATTTCACAATATGTGGTCAGTTATTTCCAATCATTGGTTAGTACCTGTCAGCTCTGTGACAAAATTGGCATTTAGCTGGTGTAACCCTGTCTTAGTTTGAGGAAAAAAACCCAAAATGTTTACCAAAAAGCAGAGGAGAGGATTCCTCCACAATAATCATGTCACTCTGTTAAATTTAAGAAAAGGAACTTTAATTAGAAAATGGATATAAGAAGGATAACTGTTCTTAACTACTATATGTATACATATATATGTAGATATGGATATAACTGTAAACAGACCAGAGCAAACTACTCCCCCAGCACCAAAAAAAAAAAAAAAAAAAAAAAGAGAACAACCCTCAAACTGTGGGTTCCTCCTGGAGCAGTTACATTTATGGACAGTGTCAGTGTCACATCTCGGCTGGCTGAGAGGTGAATTCTCAGTCTTTTCCCAGCGAGGCACACACGAGTGGGGAGCACTCACTGAACTCTCTCTCTTTGTCCTTTGTCCCAAATGAAGAAGGAAAAAAACTGGGAGTGGAGGAAATGGTGATAGTTCCCAGGAATCTCCTTGCAGTCCAAATCAATCCCCAGGAAGAGGGGGGGAAAAGGTCTGCAATGTCCTGAAGCAGCTGTGTCTCTCCTCTCTTCTCTCTCTCTCCGAAGCTTGGGGTGCCCAGAGATGGAGGGGGAAAAGCAAAGAGCAGAGCCAGAAAAAGAGCTCTCACCAGCAAGCTGTGGCTCTTTTTCTGCAGCTGCCCAAAGAATAACCCCCCAAAAGTCAAACCAGCACACAGGAAACAAAGAAAAAAAACTTCTCCCCACCTCCAGGTGCTGGTGTTCTGTTTTTTCACCCCACCCAACCATTAAGCTTGAATCTGAAAGCCATCCGTAGTCTTTTGTCTTCACTCCTGGGAGTCCAAGTCTAAACCTTTTGTGTTGTTATGGTTAGAAAAATTCTCTGAGGGGTCTTCTCCCAACACCACCTTCCTGTGTTTGAACCTTTAACAAACCCCTTCTTTAAGGTACCCCTCAGTGGGTCCTCCACCATCTGGTTACGGTTTTTGCTGAGTGCCACTGACCTTTTGACTCTTCCTGTGAGAATCTCTTGGCTACCAACATCTATTTGAGTCTGGGTTGGTCTCCTTAGACTGACTTGCAGTGCTGCTGAGCTGGGAAAAGTCCTTGGTGTGTCGCATTTTGGTGGACTCCAGAGCAAATGCCAATTACCAATTTAATTTAGTGCGCTGGATTGCATAATGCAGCCATTCATACCAGGATTATGCACCATCTGTCTAATGAGAGATCTATCTAATAAGAGAACTTTCAGGTTCTTGAGGAAAAACACCATTGAGAGGCTATATCATCATGAGTTCTCTTTCATTTAGATAATACTGGACGATTTTTTTAATTTCTTTTTTATTTCTTACATGGCATTATCTATTTTGAATCCACTTTTTATGCAGTCAGCAAGGGGACTGTAAAGTGCCAATGACTAATTCCTGGTGTCATTAGGATGCAAAAATATTGTTTGTCATTACCAGCCTTGCAAGTCAGCTAACTAATTCTGCGATGAGTATTCCAGAGAGATGTTTTGGAAGGTGCTTGGTGGTCACCAAACGTTCTTTCCTGCTACTCAAGCAGTGGAATATGTGTCAGCCTCATCAGTATTCTATCAAAGCTTTTGTTTTTGCAAAATGTTGTGATACAGCGTATCAGTGTCATTAGCAGTGACGCACCTTTTGCTTCCAAACTGAGTGTGTGCCATTTGGGTTTATTTCTAATGCTTGTTACTAGAGTTAATAGGTAAATGTTATTGTAAAAGATGCCTCTAAAATTTGATTATTATTTCAAAGCTGTTTTAATCATGTTTATAAATGCTAAAATGTTATGAATTAAACAATTGAATGAATCATTCCATCATTGTATAATTAAGACTGACTAAAAGTAAAATTATATTTTAATGGCCCTCTTCTTTTCACATCGAGGCCAATGGCAAGAGTCCCATTGACGTCAGAAAGTCAGGATTAGGCCCTAATATGATCTGCCTTTTTTGTGAGTAACCTCGGTATAAAATGCTTTGTCTTTTTTATTAAGGATAAATGTTTAGCTGACTGTTTAGTCACTTGTTCAAAGCTTGTAGATGGAAAAAATGCTTCTGAGATAACGTAAATATTTTTCTTAAAATTTAACAGATCTTACAATTGTTTTTCAACCCTGAAAACAGATCATTACAATATCGATCCTGTTGCCCAAGGTTTGTATATTTAACTATGTTACTAAAACAATACCTTTTTTTAGTCTGTTTAGAATTATTTAGTGGAACAACATTAAAATTGCCTGGCTCACTTTGAGGTGCATCCATCTCTGACCATGTTACAGTGGCACACGGCTGAGGGAAGCTCAGTGCCATTCCAAAGCAACAAGTTGGACTCAGCCATTTTGGGCTCAGCTCAGCTCTTCTAATTGTTGATGCAAGTCTGGATTCGCAAAACTGAAATCACAGCAGAATAACAAGGAGATAAAACCACAGCAGGGTGAAATCTGTGTCAGGAAAATTAAGAATATCAGGTCAAAGGACTGTAGTAAAGTGTCGAACTGAGAAGAGTAATGGAAGGTCTGTTGGGGTTCACAGTCCTCCTGACTTTTAACACATGCTCTCACTGTGAGTGTAATTACAAATTAATTGATATTTTTTCAACTTCTGAAACAGAAAATACAAAAATGATGTTTGATGCTGTGTTGCTGTTGTACATCAGTTCCTTTTACATAGTTGTAGGAGAACCAGAAAAAGGGAAACTTGTGCTTTGCATCACTCCAAAGCTGGATTTCTCCGTCCATTCTAAAGATCAGTGACTATTTTTCACAGCTAACTAAACACATTCTTAGTGTGTGAGCATTTTACACATACCAGATCCGACTAGGGAGAATTGGGAAAGATCCTGCGTTGAATATTGTATGTGGGGTAGTGGTCAAGTTACTGTCTGAGAGTATAAGAAGTTTTGGGTTGAATTCTCAGCCTGACTCAGGTGGGCTTTGAAGTTGTGCTTCCTGTATTGTGGTGATTTTTTGCACTGTGGAATTAAGACGGACAAGGAAAAGAAGAGACAATAGAAACCACCAGTTGCTTTTCTGACAACTTCATGCAAATGAAAAGCCAACCAAACTCTCTGACGTGTTCACAAATGCTTTAGGATGGCTGGAACTGTTTTTTTCAAAAAGGTACTCTACTTGTCAGAAAGTTTCTCTCATCTCTAAGTAGAAATATTTATCTCTTATGAATGTTGTAATCTAAATTTTGAAGCTATAGCATAAGTGTGAATCTCCTAAGTTTCTTACTTCATCAAAATGTTATTTTGCAATAGCTGAAACTGAAAAAAATGAGTGATTTTTTTTTAGAAATTCTGCATCTGTGAGAGATTCCTTAAAATGGAGCAAGAAATACAACTGGGGCGTTTTTTCATATGAAGTACAATATTAGTTCATAAAATAGTGTGTGTGCTTGTGTTAATGAGATTAGTTTTGAGATCAAAATTTGTATACAAATAGCTCTTTTGTTTCAGCAGTCAGAAATGCAGACAATAAACTCATAGGCATAAGTGTAGCTTAGAGAGGGGAGTGGTCAAGACAACTGAAATAAGAATTATTTATTCATTTAATTATTCCATGTGCTTCTCACAGCAGATTGGAAAAAAAACAAGACATAGATCAAAATTCATCTTTTTTCCAGTCCAGAATCAAAAACTAAAGAAATTTGAAAGAGTACCCTAGTAATTGTAATTTAATATTATTTTATTTTGTCTCTTCTATTTCAGTAGAATCAAAGTTTTAATAACACTGATGGAGGGATCCATAAAAGCTCTTAAACCCACATAATTTGTTTCATCTGACTAACACGTTTTACATATTGTGCATTTAATAATGAGCAAAGTAGCTAGGCCAATAATAAACCAGTACAATATAGACAAAAGAGAACACTGATTTAAGGTCATTGTGTCAAATGCAGCAAAATACTCTGTTTACAACATGTCAGGAATGGCTTTACAATTAGCACTAATTACTGAGAAAAAAATCAAAACACCAGCTTTAAGGAAGGACACTTTTCAGTGCAAGATCAAAGCTGTGTCTCTACAGAATAGCAAAGCTGTTTAATTGCACTGAAGTGCTAATTGGATTTTGAGGTGCTTTCATGTGTTTCCCCCAATTAGCCGGTCATCCCTGACCAAATCCACCTAAGAAGAGATTATGAGTTTTAAAACTCTTGTCTGCACAGTTGCAACTGGGGTACCTGTGTAAAAGCAGTAGTGCCTTATTTTTATGTAAATTGGGATCTTTCAGGTCATGTTACTAGGCGGGCAGGGATGAATAAATAAGGAGCAAAGCAACCCCACCCTATGTGGTAAACAATTACTTAGATACTCTGTCTTCTTCCCATCAGTGGAAGGAAATAAAAAAGCTACAGCTAACCCCCTTTTTTGCTACTTGGCTCATTGGTACACAGTGTTTAAAGAGAGCTTTTGATGCCTGAGGAAAGTCTCATCTTCAGAGGCTTTATATGTGCTCTGCATTTCTGTTAATTAGAAAGAATGATTTGCTTTTAATATTTTTAGGGAAAATTTTCAATCTTTTCCTCACTTTTTTAATAATTTAATCTGTGTTTTTCATATTTGTAAAAATTACTGCAATGATTTTTTCACTAGCCTTATTTTTTGACTTTATAATTAGCCTCCTACACATTTATAAAAGCACAGAAAGTCAGGATAGGGTTCAGTTTCAGAAAAGCTTTCATTTGCCAGTAGTCGAACTATGTCAAATACTCATAAACCATAATCCCTCAAGGCAAAATGCAGATGCACTCTTTTGCTAACAAGATTTCTTGTGTGTTCTCAAGGAGTCTTGTATCTTCCTCCTCCAGATGCTTAGACAACTTCTCCAGTAAAAACTGAAGTAAGATCTTGAGGAAGCAGAGTCTTGGAATGTGTTATACTTATCCCCTGGATGAGTCCACTGGGGTTTGTGCTTGGGATTGAGTTTCTCTCATCAGTTAGTTAATTTCAGCAGACTTGACCCTTTTTCTGTGCAGTGGAGTAGGGTGAAGTGGTCACTCATCTGGAGCTTTAAGGTCAGGTGCCAGCAGGAACTTGAGTGCAAACCAGCTGGGTGCTTGCAACATCTGCATTTTGTGACTGTACAGAAAGGACTGAAAATTCATGGAATCACGATAATGAGTATCTCTGTTTGGTGAAAAATGCCCTATTTCCCTCATAAATTTTTATATAATCGTGTAATTTATATTGAGTATACATATCATATGGATGCAGAATCACAGAATCATAGAATCGACTGGGTTGGAAAAGACCTCCAAGATCATCAAGTCCAACCCTTAGTCCAACTCCAGTCCCTTTACCAGATCATGGCACTCAGTGCCACGGCCAATCTCAGGTTAAAAACCTCCAAGGATGGGGAATCCCCCCCCTCTCTGGGCAGCCCATTCCAATGCCTGAGCACTCTCTCTGCAAAGAATTTTTTTCTGATCTCCAACTTCAATTTCCCCTGGCAGACCTTGAGCCCGTGCCCCCTTGTCCTATTGCTGAGTGCCTGGGAGAAGAGACCAACCCCCACCTGGCCAGAACTTCCCTTCAGGGAGTTCTAGACAGTGCTGAGGTCACCTCTGAGCCTCCTCTTCTCCAAACTAAACACCCGTGGCTCCCTCAGCCTCTCCCCACAGCACTTGAGCTCCAGTCCCTTCTCCAGCCTCGTTGCTCTTCTCTGGCCCTGCTCCAGCCCCTCAATCTCTTTCCTGAACTGAGGGGCCCAGAACTGAACACAACACTCAAGGTGTGGCCTCCCCAAGGCAGAGTCCAGGGGAAGGGTCACTTCCCTGGTCCTGCTGGCCACGCTAGTTTTGATCCAGGCCAGGATCCCATTGGCCTTCTTGGCCACCTGGGCACACTGGTGGCTCCTGTTGAGCTTCCTGTCACTCAGTCCCCCCAGGTCCCTTTCTGCCTGGCTGCTCTCCAGCCACTCTGTGCCCAGCCTGTAGCAGAATTTTTCATTCAAACTGTTGTTGTTGGTTACTTGGTAAACTGTAGGGTTTGCTTTTACTCTGGTAGTTGTTTGAAATTGAAGGACTCCATTGAGCAAATATCCTTGACATGTCCTCATACACTTGACATGTTATTGTGATTAAGGTCTTTCACCCAAGGCTTCCATAATTTAAGAGCAACTTAAGCAGCAGGTCTGCCACTCTGATTTCAAGATAACTTTTTTCTCTTTCAGAGCATTACAATGGAAAATATTTTTGATTGGTCATTTAAATATTTGCTTGTCTTTAAGGGAACATGTACTTTCATTGAAACCATTTTATTTACAGTTTTGAGTTTGAGAAACATTTATTGTCTTTAGAAACTGCAGGCTTTACCTTGTAAGACCTTGCTTCATTTCTTCTTCACTGTGAGAAGACCCCCAACAGAGAAAGAACATCACTGGGATGAACTGCATAGGACTTGCATGCAAAATACATACTTGCATGTGGAATGCTCTTTAGTTGTAGATCATTTTCATTGCTCTGAAACAAAAAGCTACTGTGCTAATTAAATGTGAGAATTTCAGGTCCTTAAGTACGTAATTTTCTTACCAGACCAGACCAATAGGCCAATAAATTGTGCATCTAAGAATAACTAGGATCACATGCTTTACAGGAATATAAAAAGGAAATAACATGTCCATAGAGAAAGATTAATTCTAACCCCAGCCTGCTACCAGTCAGGCTACAGCATTTTCTAAGAAGTTGTGACATGAGGAAGTAAATGGTATACTTCATTGTTAACATAATCCAATTGTTTATTCAAGAATTTTTAGGTTTGTGTTAATTACATAATTTATATTTATAATGAAAAGTAAATAATGTCACTGCTTACTCTTCTGAAAGTACTTAGCAGTGTATTTAGACTATTCACTGTAGCTGTGTAAATGGTACTGTTACTAAATTTACCATTTCATTACTTTTTTATTTTATTTTATTTGCAGTTCTGTTACCCTACATTAACAGGAGGCTGTTTTAGTATTATAGTCTTAGTATTACTGCATTGTTCATTACTAACTGTAGCAGTACATTTCTGTGCTTTTTCCTTTGCTTTGAGTTTTTAGAGAAAACATTCTCCAAATATATGCATATCTAAATTTGACAGTATGAACTGTACCCCAAGCACATCCTGTATGGATATGTTTATCCTTTTTAAAAATTAGAACTGATAATTATCGAAAAATCAAGTTTTATGAAAACAATAATTTTACTCTAAGCTCTCAAGAAAAAGACTTGTCTCTTTTGCTTTTTTTTTACTGTTGAATTATTCCTTCTTTAATAAATAAGTATTATTTGGTTCAGCTCGTGGTCTTTTCTCAGTTGAGACTGCCAGTAGCGAAGAACCTGTAATTTAATGAGTTAAGAAGAATTGTTAAATAATTTCGAGCAGAATTGAAAAGTCTCAGCATTAGTAGGAGATAATTTGAAATACAGCTGGGACAGTAGACACACATTTTGTATCTAATGCTTGTTCTGCTCTTTCACAATGCTTTGTTGCTCCAGAATACATGTTTTCCACCACAGCTTTTATGTCTACTAATGTGTTGGAGTTTATTCACTGTTAGTGCTTGGGTTCAGTCAGAAACTGTGTCCTTGTATGACCTTGGTCATTGACATTTTCATCCTTCTTTGGTGTTCAAAAACATATTTTTAAAAGAAACTTGAAAAGCACCAGCTTAACGGGAGCTATAGTGTTTGGGAAAAATTCTTTCTATAGTCTATGAAAAAAAGTTAGCTCGATTTGCATTAAAAGAGTGAAGTGTTACTCTCCTTTATGCTTTTCTCTTTTTCAAATGATCCAGTTTTTCACAGTGTCTATGTGAACATCATTACCATATTGCTCTCAACACTTCAGATCCTGCCAGGGTCTGAGCATAGAGACATACAATGGAGGATAAGGGTGCTTTGCAACTCGTAGGAACAGCCTTTATTTGAAAGGCCCTGAGGATGAGCATCTACTTTTTTGTTTTATTTCACTGAGGTCATGGTCCTATTCAGTTTTCACCTCATCCTGTGTTCTAAAGGAGTGAAAGTGATTGGAAGGCCAGGCCATTGTAAGCATTCCTAAACAGTTTTTCATTCTGAAGAAACTGAAGTTGGCTGTTATTTTTATATCTAATTTTATGTATATATAAGCTATTCTCAGTGTATTTTGAATCTGAATGTGTCATAGAATCATCAGATAGTTTGGGTTGAAAGGGACCTTGAAGACCACCTAGCTCTATTATCCCTCCCAGCACAGGCAGGGGCACCTTTCACTGGATCAGATTGCTCAGAGCCCCATCCCTTCTGGCCTTGGACACTGTCAGGGGTGAGGCATCCACAGCTTCTCTGGGCAACCTGTGCCAGTCCATCACCACCCTCACCACTACCCCTGAATTTTCAAGCAGTTCATATGACTCTTGGAGACCAATTTTGTAAGAGTAGGTCCAGAGGAAACTTAAGAGTAAAGATCTGAATATTATCTTCAGAAAATGAAGCTCGCTTTCAACAAAAGCCACAGATGATACTCTATCACTATGAGGCAAATTTTTTTGTTTAAAATAATAAATTACAGTTTTCCGACAAGTTGGAGCATTTTTCACAGAGAAGGGCTGTTGGTGACACTTTCTAAAGTGCTGCAACATTTTACTAATTTAAAAAAGTCTGCCTCAGATCGATTGCGACCTTATCAATAGGATAGTCTCATTCATCTCCTACGCAGGCTGCTGTCGCAGTGCACACTAATAGCTTTCAGTGCAGTTACTCCTTTTAGAGATTCCACACTTTGTGATGCTTTCAGGTGAGCTTTAGGGACGGTAAAGCACTGTTGGTGGCTTGCTTCAAGACAGTGCTTTCCACTATTACATTCCTGAATTTGTAACTTATTAAAATTGCATGAAAGTAAAGAGTTTTCTTAGGGATGGGTAAGAAAAATATGGTGAATTTCTACTTTTTTTTTTCTATGCAGTAATTGATACTACCAATAACATATTTACTTCAAATAGTTTTCCTAGCTGTGGGTGATAGCATAGTCTATAGCTGTGACTGACACTCTTCATTAGATACGTTTTCAATTTCTTTACAGTTTGTCCAAACCTTTGGGATTAATTTCTCCATGAAAGCTGTATGTCTCAGTTTAACCTTCTGAAATATATTTGTTCAAGCAGTTCAGCAGTTTTCAAGAATTAAATTAGGTTGTTTTGTCCACGTTAACCATTAATAAAATAATTTCATCGAGTAGCTGTCATGACTTTGAAATGACATGAAGTTTGAAGTCAGGGTAATACTGGTGTAATTGCTCTCCTTGTACAAATTCATCCACATGTGGCTGGATTACAAACTTTGAAAAATCTGCTTGCATATATTCAGAGAACACTCACCAGAGATTGGCAGTGCTCAGTCTGTAGCGGGTATAATGTATCCCTTAACAATTCTTCATCTAAATTGTTGTGAAAGATGGAACATGTTGTGGCACAAGCCTTTAGGGACTCTGAGCTGTTAATGGCAACTGGAAAGTAACCAACCATTTGCCCAGTGGGGAAGCCAGCAAAGAAATCATTTCCTGGGCACCTTGCACTTCTCCATCCAGCATTCCGGATCTTGGCAAGCCAAAAGGAAGGAAATTATTAGGGATGGGGAGGAATGATCAGAGGAGTTCAAAGTGGAGGTCAAGGGAGAAAGCAAGCAAAGAAATGCTGGAAGGAAATGGAAGGTGGTTGCTGGAAAGCACCTGATTGCTGGAAATGGGAGGAGGATAAAATCAAACTGAAGGGAAGGTGTTGGAGCTACAAAGAAAAAGGCAACAGTTTGAAGGCTAAGGAGGAAAAGGCAGAAATGTTGGGAGATAAGAATCAAAGCTGGTCAGAGAAATAGGGGGAAACATGAGCTAGAAACATCAAGAAAAGAGCAGGGGCATTGGGATGAGTGAGTTTATGCTCACTAGAGCATATTCCTCCAGAATCCAGGGATTTTGTGTCAATTTAGTCTTAAAAAGGAGAAACAGGATATTGTATGTTTGTGTGACACACATTGCTGGCGGTTACAGATTTTTTAATTCTACAGTCTTACAAACCTTAAAAAAAAAGTATGAAAAAAAAGGATATTTAACATTAAGTTTCCAAGTGCTTATTAAGATCAATGCACCGGTGAGGAAGGTTCTGGATTATTAGTTGCCTGGTCATTTTGTGTGCATTGCACAATAGATTTGAAATATCTCTTGCATAATGCTTTTCATTCTCTCCTTCAGACAGAAAGAGTTGTGTGCTGGGAACACATTGGGGCTGCAATGAGACTGTTGTCTGTAGTACATCTGCTGCTTTTATTGCGGAAGTTGGAAAATATGTAGTGCATGAATTGGAGACTGTAGAAGAAAGCACAGTGTCATGCTAAGACAGCAGAGAGCTCTGCCAGAGCACTGAATTGCTGCATGCCTCTGCCAGAGGCTTCTTGTGTGATGCTGAGCAAGGAATCTGGGCTTTCCACAGGCCCCTCTATGTTCCAGGGTATCAACCAACTATATTTAGGATGCATAGGTGAAGTCAGGATGCTCTCATGAGGTTTTGTGAAAAGTGCTATTGCCAGGCATTCTGACATTGTTTGATGGTTTCAACCCTCTGGCCATTTCTGGCTTTAATCTACATCTCAGTTCCCTATGTGTAGAATTGTGATGATAATACAATTCATTCTAGCTCACGATATAGTTATGGACATATCATCAGATCACAGTTTTTGTAAAGAACAAAGATACAGTAGCTGTGTCACCATATCCCTGGGTTGTAAGCATAAAAGCATATTGTGTGCAAAAATAACAGTGCATTTTGAGGTTAGTAAGAAATGTTAAATTGACTCTCATTCAGTGGCAAGCAGTCTGTTTTGCACATTCAATGTGACAGGGGTTTGCTGGGATCTCATGCTTAATTGCCATTCTGTCATCATCACACAGAGGCATGAAGGATGAAATTAAGGTAAGCATCTGACCTCAGTGGAAGTTTTGTCTAACTTTTGTGTGTTTGGATTTACAGTGTTCCTTATCACTCTGTGCTTGCTTGCACATTTTCATCTCTTTTTTCCTTCGTATAAACACACTTATTTTTTTAGGTTTTCAACTAATTTCAGGCATGTCTCATATGCTTTAAGTTCCAAAAAATGTCATGAAAACAATCTTTTTGATAAAAGATAGAAACACCAATAGTTGCCCCAATTAGCAAAATGTCCAAAATGCCATATGTCAATTTTTATTAGGTGTCCAAAGATCCAGGTAAAAAAGAGCTACTATGAATGCTCTCATTGTTAGAGTGAGTGCTGTATTAGCTGTCAGAGTACCTCATCCTCAGTGAGCACTACTTTTCTGGTTGACTTTTTTACTCCTTGATGGCTTTTCCTTCCTATGATTTTTCTTTTTATATATAAAATATTAGAGGTTTTCCTCTAAAGTCTTAGTGTAATGTAATTAAAAACCCAATCAGCAATAACATAAATCCTTTGGAAAGCAGTCTTCATTAATTCATAAGATACTTTGATTTTCTGGGTTTTTTCCCCTTAATTAATGTGATTTTTACATAATTTGGGAGAAATTATGATACTCTTTTGTAGTAACAGGTTGTGCCCCTGCAAGAACTCATAACTCTGTGGTGCAGGCTGTGGCCTTAGGGCCAGTGGGTCCCATCATCCTGCACATCCCAGCTGCACCACAGAACTCCTGCAGCCTGGGTCTGAGTCCACCACCAGACTCTGTCCAGTCTCTTACCATGTCTGACAGTGCATTTTGTGCCTTGTTGCTTCTGAAACCAGTGCTGCTGTCAAAGGTTCCATGCCCGTACGGTGTCCTCTGTGGATAGCTGGGTTCCAGGGCTCAGAGTAGTTTGGCGCAGTTTAGTGCCAAAACCACACAAACTTGGAATGTTTGAAAGCATTTTACTTTGTTTATTGGAGCAGCCTGTTGAGTTTGTTGCTCTATGTGTGTAAGGGGTGCGTCCCCTGATGGGGGTTATGCTGTTGTCACGATGATGTTGTCCCCATCCACACTGAGCTGCCCAAGAGCAGCCTTTAATCTGCGACTTTGCTGCTCCATTTATCATAACACCATGAGTGGCTGTAAAGTCTCCAGCAGCAGACTGGGAAATCCACTTACACCAGGCATTGTCTGAAAACAGAACAAAAAGGCCCCTGTGGTCCTTACCCTTCAGAGCTCATGCTCCATGTATAAAACTGGATACTGCAGGTAAATAAAATGAAAATGGAAAATACAGAGAGTCAATGAGGGAGTTACGGTCAGCACAAAAGACGACAGTCTCGGCGTGGCAGTGGTACGACACTGATGGGCATTTCTGAGAATCTGTGATGCATGTCATACTTAAATTAGCAAAAGTTACTAGAGTCTGGAGGATAAGAGATTTTGACAGAGGACTGACACTTCTACTGCATGGGTAACATGCAGTTTCTGTAGTCTGGCACGTGTTTAAAGTTATTTGAGAATGTTTTTTCCCAAGTAGCTGTTCCTGGGGAATTGTGTTTACGATACAGAATCTCCTATACTAGTTCTTTTATAAATTATGAGGTTTTTCTACCCGGGTTCAGAAAGTTTCCTGTGTGTTATTTAAACTGTTTTGCCCTTTGCAGATCTCTGCCACTCATGTTATCTGTAGGGTAGGATTTCTCAGCATGCTCAGTTTAGACAGCATTTTTTTCAACAATGAAATAAAAATGCATGCTAATACTTACTGTTTAAAATATTTTAATCATTAAGTTCCAATCTGTCTTAAAATTTCATCTTTTTCTGGTGAAAAATTCTGTTTGGTTTCACCAGACAATGGAAATACTAAAGAGAAAGAAACAACTTCAGAACTCTTTCCTGTAATAAAACCTTAATTATTGATGTTTCAGATACTCCTTCAAATCCGAGCATGCCTGAAATGTATGGAAATGTATAATGGATATAAGAAATCCTTCTTATGTTAAATCTTTCTCACAGGATTGTTGAAAAAAAGATCATTACAAGGAAGATAATGGCCTTTTTTGATTCTCAGAGAACATGAAAGAAATATAATGCCTGGGAAGGTGGAAAGATACAAAGATGATACCCTCAGTTTCAATGCTGGAGAAGATAGTGTGTGAGATTGAAAGCAAAATGAGATCAAATTGATCAGTGAATCTCAAACAGAAACATGAATTGACACACACTATTTTGGAGACAGAAAAAGAAGTTGAGAAAAATATGTGACGGTCTGGATAATTTTCTGGAATATCCTGTCAGTACACATTATAATGAAAATGCACACTTTTGTAATTCAGCCAATTCTAATCTTGACTTTCATATTATTTTTTTATTTTAGAGCCATGTAAACCATTATAAATAGTAGAGATGCCTTGCAGAAACACTTGTTACTTCCTTGCTTGCCTCTGTAAACACATGGTGTCAACATGAAGGGAAATTCTGGCCAGGTGGGGGTTGGTCTCTTCTCCCAGGCACTCAGCAATAGGACAAGGGGGCATGGGCTCAAGCTCTGCCAGGGGAAATTGGAGATCAGAAAAAAATTCTTTGCAGAGAGAGTGCTCAGGCATTGGAATGGGCTGCCCAGAGAGGGGGTGGATTCCCCATCCCTGGAGGTTTTTAACCTGAGCTTGGCCATGGCACTGAGTGCCATGATCTGGTAAAGGAACTGCAGTTGGACCAAGGGCTGGACTTGATGATCTCTTTTCCAACCCAATCGATTCCATGGTTCTATGACACTGTGAGTGGTCAGCATCATTAAAAATACAGATGAAAGCCCTTGCAAAAATGCGTTACTTGACTTGGAAAACAGGATTGAGAAAAGTGAGTTAGAATTCTCAAACACATTGCCCTGAGCCAGCAGTAAAGTTTGCTGTGTGCCAGTAACCTCTGACTGGAAGCATGGGTAGCCTGGTATGGCAGCAGCATCATTGCGTGCTGCTGCTTGTGGCAAGGCAAACAGCTTGGTGGGTTCCTCCGCTCCTAAAGGTCAGTCAGTTCTTCAGATATGTGTGTTATATAGAGAAAAGGCTTTGAAACTCATTATTATGATTCAAACATTACCTGTATTAACATATGACATCTGGAATTACAGCATGTTAATCAACTACCAAGCCTTTATTTGCATGCAGTGGTATGACTTGTGAATCACTCCTGCGCATGAAATATAATGTACAATTATTCATTACTAATATTCTAATCATTTTCCAACTGTTGGATGTATTCTCATCTTTACATAAAAAATTACTTACAAACTATAATGCTACCTGTACAGTCATTAGTATCCTTGGCACAATCCTTTTGTGTTCAATATCTTAAATTAAGGGAAAACTTGTGAACTGAGAAGGGCTCTATGCAGTGTCTGGACAGCACGAAGAAGGAAAAGGGAAAATTCTGGAGGGTGAACTAAGTGCAAAAACAAAAGCAAGCAAATTTGTACATGTAGAAAATGCTAAACATCTTGGATTAACTGTATTTCTTACATGATGGAAATTGAGGTAAAGGGCATATAAATATAAATGTGTGTGTGCATGTGTGTGTCTATATATGTAAATGCATATAAGTTATGTATATGCACAAAAGTTACCAAAAGAATAGTTTTTTATCTGACAAAGTTTCATGATGATAATTTCTATTGAAAAAATATTTTACTGTATCTCAGAATCAGGGAAAAGGGTGGAGTGTATAGCAATCATCTTTAAACTTTCTTAGAGCCTTTTGCTGTTTTACACTGTAGAACAGCTTCAGCCATATCACCTCAGAATATCTGATGAACTTCAGATATTTATGTCTTTCTTTGTATATATATAGGCTATATTCTGGAAGATAGTTAAGATTTATGTTCCCACTGATACCTCAAAATAATATTTTCTTAGGTTTTGCCACACTTGATGGATTTCCTCATGCCAAGGAGAGTTCCCTGCCAGCCCTTGTGATATGGGGCAGGTGCAGCCTTATTGTGAGTGGTAGGAAGTTGTGTCACAGTTGATGGGATCATAGAACAGCATCACTTATACTGATGTTATGCATTGTGTTGCTTTATGTACCTTTTTATGTACTTTTTCAGGGCCTTTTTTACTTGCTCAGGAAGCCATTTAGGTGGAAAGACAAGAATTAACCTATTCTTCTGCATTTTGCTCCTATGTGAACATCAGAGGGGTAAAAAATCACTTAACAAGAGTACTGAAATGATTTAAGATAGGAAGGATCAGTTTCTGTGTACTTTACTGCAGAGCTGTTGTTCACTCTGGGCTAAAATGAGCAGCAAGCTGTTTAAAACTGGGTGTGCATCCTCTGCAAGCTGATATTCTGTGCATCACTCAGAGACACTGAAAAGAAATGTCAAACTTTCAGCTTAGCTATGTGTTTCTGTTCCATTTAATATTTGCACTTTGCAGTATATAGGCTTGTCTGAGGAGCACTATCAGAATCATGGTTTCCTATGGAATTGCATCTGTATTCCCTTAGGCAGCAGGTCCAAGCCCCAGAGCAGTTGTTGGCAGGTCTGATGTTGGCCCTGCTGCCCCTGTGGCCACGCTGACAGGACTCACAGAGGGGCACACACAGCCCACTCCAGAGAAATGCAGAGCCACAGTAAATTTCCTGCAGTGACGTGATTAAATATGGAAATTAGTATGTTGTGGCAGTCTTTATATGCCATAATCTGTTCTTTTGTTCTAGTAAATTAATTCCGTAGTCAGCTCTGCAAGTCAATTTACTTCTAGTTTTCAAAGATTCCACCTTGACATTTACATTGTGTTGCACAACTATTAAGGAGAAAGAACAAATATTAGTAATAAAAGAGCTGAAACTAAAAATACTTTAAAAAAATTTAGGATTGAAATATTCAGGAAAAATGCAGGTTTATGTGTTTGACTTGTTTTGTGTGTTGAATTGTAAGAGTATAAATAAAACAGATGGCAGAAAAGGCTGTTGCTGACTGTGATACTCCCTAGTTTTATTCCTAGTGAATTCCAACTTTGTTTGTTTTTTAATGCACTAATTATTTTTATTCCTGAAATAAGTATTTCTATTACATATCATGAGACATGTGGTGCAAATTGATCACAGACTGTAAGTAAATTAAAAGTGAGAGGTTAATACAGTATTGTACACCATTTCCTTTATGGCTATATTTTATAGATAGAAATACTTTTTCAATCTTATTTTAGAAAAATAATGAGTTATTGTAATTGAGATTGGTAGTAATATTTTATCATTTATCTTTTCTGGTTCTCAAAACAAATAAAGCAGATGTCTGAAATCATAACATATTGTGTTAATATACTTTAGGGCTTTTCTGTGTAGTGATGAATTAGTGTATATAAACACACATGAATGCGGGAACTATAACTCAAATTAAATTCATCATCTGCTGATGGCATAAACCAAGGGCAGAAGAAGAGAAATAAAATCACTTTTGATATAGTGTTGGGTTATATATATTTCATTTCTATATTTAGAGATTAATGTTGAAGAATTCTTGGTATAAGTAGTCCCACTGAAATATATTACGTTCAGTGTGCAAAAAGATTTATATATATGCAGTGATATAAAGTAACTGAAGTTTGTGTAATTATGTAGAATTAGAGCCTCTGCATGTGTGTTAATTGTGTTTACAACCATGACCTTAATTGCAACTTCGTATTTCTTTTTGGAGAGAGTGGATAAAAGGTTAGAGAGAGACATCAGTTACCAGACAAAGTTACCTTGTCCCTTAATATCTTGCACTTTTATTATCATTTTCACCTTGTGTGAGCACTAGAAAGGAAAGAACATAACACTGCCTGATAGCCCTCTCTTTAGGAGAATTGCTATTTAGCCTGGTGTGTGTTACTTGGATAAACAACAGTATAAATCAACTAAAAAAGAACTGGATGGTTTTTTTAATCCACATTTTCATAGAGATTTTTTTTAATAATGTGTAACAATTTGCAAATCCACATTTTCATAGAATTTATATAATAATGTGTAACAATTTACTTACAAGAATCACTGTGTGTTTCTAAGTAAGACTGCAAAATCTTACTGTGATTAAACATCTTACTAAGTGTGTACTAAATAAACCTGATAAACAGATTTTCTTTATTCTGTAGGGGAACTAATCAAGCAATAAAACAAGAAATAGTGGCATAATACTGAAACAGCACAAAAGTATAATTATTTATCAATAAAAGAACATTATGTTGTGAAAATGTTATTACAAATGGCAGTAGAGAAAAAAGCTTCTGATTAGACTCTTTCACTGGGCAATTTTAATATTTTATATTTTTTTAAGTTCAAAATCAATGAATTGAAGTGTTTTAGGAAGATCTTGCAAAGTCAATACCAGTCTCATAAGTTCTCTTTTCCTGATGAGAATCTGTGATGATTTCCATGCTGAAACCAAAAAAAGTTACCAGAGGCTGAAGGATAAGAGTTTGTAGGAGAAGTCTGACTTTTTTATTTAAAGTGGTTTTGGTTTGGTTACATGTTACAATTTGAGATATGGCAAGGAAAACATGACATGAAAAAGATCATAAGCTTGTTTTACTTTTTTCTCAGTAACATGGAAGGTCCTCTGCAGCTGGATTTCAAGATGCAGGTTGAGTATTAAGGGCTCAGAAATAGCTCATCTCCATGACATCTGTGTCCTCAGAACTGCAGGAATTTTTAAGTTAATGCTCTCTGCCACTGCCCTCTATCTTCTCCTGTGCCCACAGTGTGTCTGAGTCTCTAGGAAGAGCCAGAGCTGAACAGAAAGAGGACAGAGAAGACATGAGAATTGTACTAAGTTATATTCAAATTGAATACAATTGTATTGTATTCATTGTATTCTCTGCCACTGTGTATGTGAGGCTTCCATGGATTCCCTAACCAAGGTGTGAGTCTGCTTAAGACTGAATGTTCTTCTATTAGCTTTGTATTACATTAATAAATACTGATCTATCTGTCCCGTGCTGTAAAGGAGAGCACTGTGGACTCAGAATCCCAAGGACCTGAGTTCGAGTCTCGGTGGGACCGTCCCCTGGCAGTTCAATCCCTCCCTGCCATCCCATCCCATCAGATCTGGGATGCTCAGCAAGGTCAGCCCCGGTCAGTACCGGGGGCTGTGACAGTCCCGAGGTCTTCCCTGTCACTGTCCGAGCTCGCTCGGCCGTGGCAGATGGACCTTGGGACTGAAACGGTGGGGCCAGTTCTGTGCACGCTGAGCCTCACCTAAAACATCCACTGCACAGGCTGGAAGGGCACGTGGGGAGAGCCCTGCCCAAATCTGCGTTTGTGAAGTCTGGCCATGCATACATCTTTTTAGGAGTAGCAACAGTATACATATCATGAAATACTTTTCTTTTTAAAAAATCATTGCTGAAAGCAGCACAAAGTGTGCAAACACTTCCAAATGTAGCACAGTACAGAGTTCAATATAGCATTAATTATTGTCATGCTACTTTATGCCCACAGGTATTTCAAATGCACAATGAGAACAACAGTAGGAATATAAGGAAGTCTTCAAATTATGCAGGTTTAAAAGTGAAACATATGGCTATTTCCTAGAAGATATGTTACTGGTAATGTAGCATATGGATGTCCATATGGAAAGGATTGAACTGCCAGTACTGTAGAGATTAAACTAATATATCACTACTAAGGAGATAGAAAAATGTGTCTTAGTCGCTTGCTGATTATCAGTGTTGGTAATGCAAGTTTTTGTTTTTGTTCTTTTTTTAAAGCTGCAGGGTAGACAGATTATTTGTAAAGACATAGCTTATAACATTGTAAAATACAGCTATAGGGTATTTAGATAAATTCATAAGCTGTATCTAATTCAACTTACTGCATTTCTGTAACAGTATACTTACTGTACTCTGCATCAAAAAGTAAATCTGTTTACATTCACTAAAATAAAGTGATTCACGCTACGGTAACTCAGTTACACTCCACACTTATGTTTCTTAAGCCACTCATGAAGTTCTGTCATTTAATCTGTCCTTTCACTGGAAGGGTTTCCGTGGGATATTTGTGTGCTCCCCCATTTCCATACCTGGCAAACAACCAGTCCATTTTGTTCCACCTTATTTATTTCCTTCCTTGTTCAGACTCTGCTCATTGTTCTTGCTATTTTCTGTTGGTAACATCTGAAGCAGGAGGATTTTCTTTGTGAGCTTGGGCCATTAGGAGGAGATATGCAGGTTCCCCTGACACTGCACTGTGTCAGGACCATGAGCACTCCCCAGCAGCATCTGGTCCATCTTTGAGGTAAAAAAACCCCTTGAAGAGTGAAATCCATATTGTTATAAATTTGATCCATCACAGACACTAGGTGCTTCAGAAAGACATGGTAGTCAGGCACAAGACATTCTTACCTACACCTGGGGTGGGTGATCTCCAGCATGAGCTCTTTGCTCACTGATCAGCTGGGCTGATCCCAAGGTTATTCACGTTCCTGCCTACTTTTATTTTCCAGAATTGTGGGTCTTAGTGGTGGTGGCAAAATCAAGTTTGCTGTCAGAACCTTGTAGCACTTTCATCAAAGATCTCCATCAGATATTTTTATTAGCCTTGTTAAGGTTTTTAGTAATGAAAATCATCTTAAAGTCAAGTCATTTTCGGAAAAACATTCACCGGTTTTAAGGTTTGCTTGAAGGTATTTTAATAAAACATCTGTGCCTAGTACAGAACACCTAAGTGCCAAGTACTGTGTAGTGTGTGTTTCTTTCTTCTAACTTGTGTGAATTGGTTATATATTGATTTAAGGTGCTTATCTACAGCAGCTTTCTAGATAATACCTTCGTGTAGCAATCAAAGCAAATATGTTTTTGTGGCTTGCTAGCACAGTGCTCATCATGCAAGACTTGCTCTCCATGCTAGTCCTGCAGTGGTTCATGCAAAGTCTGCACAAAGATGAATAACACTGTGAAATACAGCAATAATAAGCAAAAAATTATTATTTAAAAAAGGGTAGAAATATGCTAAACAGACTTTGAACTGGGTAAAGCTCTCTGAATGACATTAATGAAAAACAACTCTGTGAAAGACTCTTAAATTAGTTGATTCTCAGTAACCCTGTCTTAGGTATTTAGACCTGCAAGATGTGCATTACTGGCAAGTTTCATATCTTACTTGTGGATTTTGTTTAAACAAAACAAAATAAATTATAAAATTACTTCAAAAGTTTGTTACGGCCATGTTAAGGCTGCTCCCTATATTATAATTATATACAAATAAGCAATTTGAATAGAAAATTTGTAAATAATTGTTCGATTTGCTTATGTTTGCCTTCTATTTTTAGTCAGGTAGTGTGGGATTCATCTCACCTTTTTTTAGCCATGAATCTGAGCTATCTGTACGTCTTCAGCTGGTGAGGGACAAGAATCATCTACAGGATGATTCATCTTTTTCAGGCGTCTCCAAAAGTGCCCCTTCACTGAGCTGAGTACAGAGTTTAGTTGGACAAATAGCAAAGAGGAGCCTTCTAACTCCCCATGGCTAAAATTAGAGGAGATTAATCCATCCTTACATTTCATTCTAGGTTTTATTACTCTAAAGAGAGAATACAGCTTTATGTTTGCAAGCAGTTCATACATAACATGTTGAAGAGTGAAAAACACTAGGTGATATAAGCAAATACAGTCCTATCTTTCATACTTAGTAATATCAGTAACATTTAAGATTGAACTTAACCATGCAGTTATTATTGCCTGATAATTTGAAAAAAATCTACCAGAGGTAGCGAAGAATACCAGGATATTTAGGTAAAAACAAAGTTGCTTGAGGAAATACCACTTAAAACACCCCACCCCTCTTTAAAATCATGTTTTGAAATTGCAGGTTTGTTTTTCTGTATCCTAGCAAATTATCAAATCAATATGTACTGTACTATTTTCACAGACTTCTTTTTAAAGCACTAATATTCATCAATTCAGAATTTCCTTTAATAAGTTTTAGCTACAGTTGTTTCTTTCCTACTCCTAAAAATTACGAGGCAAAAAAAAATGCCTAGTTTAGTTGGAAGCCCATTATTAAATTTCTCTAAATGCTGCAGTTCTAAGCTTATGCAATCACTAACTTGATTGTGGATTTGCTGTATGTCTTAGTGAGAAAGGTAAGTTTGGATGCTAAAAATTAGACCAACAGAGACTAAGTGAGTTCTAATGGTGGTAATCTCAGGTGTCGAGGGAGGGATTCAGACATAGATCCCACACAGAACATCTTGGCTGATTCCTCTGGTGGTAGAATGAGAGTCAGAAACGGAGAAAGATATTGAAGCAGCTCTTTAGCTAGAATCGTGAAATTGCACTCAGACTAACAGTAAACTTCAGGAGGAAGACAAGAATAGCTGCAGAATCAAAAAGAAAAGGCAACAAGTAGTCTGGTGGAAAAAGCACACAAGAAGCAGAAGTGTCACATATAACTGTGCCAGCTGCAGTGAGTTTTCATTGGTGTCTGCATGACGATTAATGGAAATAAAAACCTACTGTAACTGCTTTCTGTGTCTGATAGATGTATGTTCTTTTAAAGTCTTGAGCTAACGAAGTTAAGAAATCATAAAGATAATGTGGATCTGTGCAGGTGCCTCAGTGGCTGTATCTGCTCTGATGTCACTGATCCTGTCCACGTACCAGGGACAGGACTAGATGCGTTTGTGGGGCACTGGGGACATCCATGTTAGCCCAGGCACGGTGAGGCACTGCCACTCCTGGACCTGCTCCCCAGCCAGAAAGTGTGCAGGGCTCACCCTGCACCTCTCAGGACTACCAGGGATGGGCTGGTGTGAAAGTTTGCTTAGAAGAGTGCAATGGCTTCTGTTTGGATGGGAAGGAGAAAATTAATCTTGATGCCTTTTGCCACTGGCCATGCCTCTTGTGAGGCTCACTGGAAAATATGTGTGATGGAGACAACCACACATACACACCAGGGAATTCCTGGACCAACAGAAGTGATACGTAAAAGGGAAACCGTTTTTTAATACTGCACCAGTGGGTTGGGGGTTTTTTAATGTCTTAAACAGGTGTACAAGTTTCCATCCTGAGAGGTGACTTTTTAAAATGCCATGCCAGAATGGTGCTTCTGTTACATTTCATTTTACACCTAGACCACGTTTCCTCAATTCTTAACTATGCATTTGGGATCTTGGTTTGGTTTTCTTTGGTTTTTTCCTTTCTCCTTTTTCTGTTGGTCCTGCAAAGCCCTTTGGCATCTGAATATTGGTCTGGATTCTACTGTCTCCCCCCAAATGCTGGTGACAGAGCATATGCACTCTGTATCAGCAGAGGGGTACCCAGGTGGAAACCAGGACAAATTTCAGTTTTCTTCTTTGCTTCTCCGCCTTGGGGATTTAAATCTTGCTCATATGAGATGTTGCACTGTTTTAATTAAAATGTTTTTAAGTCAATGTAGTTAAATCTGTTCAAACTCCTTATACAGAAGCACTTAACCTGCTTAACCTTTGGTAGAATTGGTTTAGCTAGCATTGATAAATTGCTGAAGTAAGCTAAATCAATTTAAGTGAGGTCTTAGCTGGGGTAAGTGCATTTACATTAGATGTTTGCACCAGTTTAACTGGATTTAAAATCAATCAGTTTAGTTAAATCAATGCATTTTTCCTTGTATAGGCATCACCTTAGTTAAATAATTTTGTTGTGTGCAGCATGAGTCTTGTGAAGAAAAGCACCCAACTTTCTGAAATACTTAGTTTCTAAGTAAATTGACTAAGGTTTGAGTATGTACTTGAGCTTATGACACATTTGTGATATCTTTAAGTCATGTTTAAGATTCATGGGTGGTTCTGCTCAGGATGGTTTTATTTTAGAGATAAGAAACTATTCACCTTTTTGGAAGTGAGAGGTCTAGAGACCTGCTGACCTTGTGTCTTTTCTGAGTGTTTCAATCACGATGATGTTCACAAAATCAAGAATAAGTGGTCACTTAATTAATTTGCTCAGAATCAAAATTATGCTTACGGAATGATTTCACCAAAGAAAGTTGTTCAAGTTATTAAAACCTCACTGTTCTTTATTAACTATTATTGGGTGTTTAACTGATAGCAGTAACATAATACAATATAAGGCATATAATTTGAAATCTGTGGTCTTTTTAAATATAAATTCTGAAAGTTGACCCAAAAAAAGTGACTGCAGAAATTAATGTTGAAAATTCCTCAAGATTTCTGCATTCTGGTTCAGTATGAATTCTTACGGAAAGATCTTGGGAATTGGAGTCCAAACCTGTAATATCCTTCTATGTCCAAAAATTAATCTCAAATATCTGAGGAGTAAAAGCTGATGGCATGTGTGAATTTTGTTCGTTTGTGAGATGTGTTAACTAAGTGTTGCTGTACACCTTGTCAACCATTAGAATTTTTCATTTTTGGTGTGCCTGGGTTAAAGTCACACTCAATGGATTTAACAGAAAAAGCGGAAATCAAAATCTATTTTTTTTTGGTGAAGTACTTTGGGTAATAGCTGGGGGAACTGTATTCAGCTTTGCTTTGTAATCCAAAAGTCAAACAATGTGCTGTAAGCAGGGAAATTAATTTTTATTTTCTTATCATTTATCCCCTAAGACTCAATTAAGAAGCATTTAGCTGAGGGTTTTGGAGTTGGTTTTTTTTTTTATAGTGAAGTGAAGTAATTTTGATCTTTCAAGTCAGAGGCCTGACTGCTTTCATTTTACATGCCAGAAAATTAAATTTAGATTGCAGTTTTAACAACAACTTTTTAAATAGATAATACCTTGCATAATATGATAACATATGTTGCTGATCAACTACCTATAATACATGTCAGTTTCCTGAACAAAGGTGTTCTCAGGTACCCGGGATTTCCCAGGTGAAAAGGCAATAGATGCTCTGTGTCAGCTTTTAAAATATGTTGGAAGGTGCATGCTGTGTTAATTAAAAATTGGTTACCTCACTGAAATTGTCGAAGATTGCATAATAAAACTTTAAATTTTTACTCTTTTGTTCCACAAACAAAACAAAAAAAATAAAACCAAAAACCAGAAGAAGAGATAGGCAGTGATCCTTTGTTAGGCAAACATTCCCAGGGGAAAGTAATAGTGTTTATGGCGTAGTACAGCTCTTTGGAAACATCATTTCCAGGAGAATGGAGAGCATCCCTTAGTCCATGCAAATGGCTCTGATCTCTCATAATACTTTTAGGATTGCTCTGTTTTTATGGATAAATGCCCATAGTTTAATTCACATCAGGTGAAATAGTGGAGACCACAGAACTGATAGACATTGGGGACCCTGTGCAGGGGGATTAGAGTTTCACATTTTGTTTGCTCATCTCATGAACTACCACCTGCAGAAGTGAAAAGTGGAATAGACTTAAAATCTTCTATTATCAGCATAAACACCAGTCTCTTGTTCACCTTAGAAAAAATACGTTACTGTCCTGAGATAAAGGTTTTTTCCTTTATTTTTATAGATTTCAAAATAGATCTGTAATGCTGTCATATTGCAAGTCTTATGCCAAATTATTATCTTCTCTCAACTGTCTATTAGTGTAATTAAGTTTCCATTCTATAATTCTTCTTAATGGGCTCTGGATACTCTGCGGTACATGCTGAGTCCTGGGCTTTTGCCCAGCAGAGCTTGAAATCTGAGCTGTTAAACGAATGATCCATCTTTCTTTGTGTTCAGCAGATGCACTTTGTCAGGATTTCTGTTTTCATATCAAAGTTCATGATGAGGAGTCTGCAGCACTTGTAATGCATTTGTGCTGAATTCTGTTCTCTGGGTTCTTTTGGTGCTACCATGCTGAAATAGCCTTGAAAATGTTCCAGTGAAATTTGCAGCTGCACATACAATTCACAGCATCATTAAGAAAATAAAAAAAAAAAAAAAAGAAAGGATTCTGGACCCATCCAGTTTGATCCCAGGCATGTGGTTGGCATCCCATTCTTAACTTCTAATGCAGATTTCTGCAGTTTGTTGTGAAGGTGCAGCAAACGGTTTGAGACTGTGGCACACTCGGGCATGTTTGTCACAGTTGCTTTCCCAGTTGTTTCAATCAACCAGAATACTCATTGTATATGTATGAATGTTTGCATATAGCTCAGGGAGTGCTCCCACTACATGCCCGTCTTATTATATCTAATTGCACTTAACATTCGTCTCAATATTTTGGTTTTCTGTTTACTACGTAATCTTACAGGGAATTTGAAGGCAGATTGTTTAGCTGTGCATGTGCTTGAAACTGCTAAAGCTGCTGGTAATTCGTGTACTTGTTCTGATGAGAATTCCTAGGGCATGAATTATTTTAGATACATGAAATTGATGCATGTGAGAGTTAGCAGTGATAGAATGTTTCACATGCAATCTCTGAATCCCTTTCTTCAGAAAAAATGAAATAGAAAAATAACTTGCTTGGGTTATTGTGTCTTTCAAGTCCTCAGAGTGCTCAATATTGATAGTAGGGCTTCTTTTTACTGTGGATATGACAAAATCGAGGGACCATATACAGAGAAAGAGGGTGAAAGATTTTCTCTTTCATTGAGAATATTTTTTTCCCTCTATTAAATGACCTGTGGATATTTAAACCATAAAAGATTGTTTGACAAAGCACGGTTTGAATTGTATCTGAAGATATTCTATACCTTCGGTATGTAATTTTAGTCATTGCCAAATAAAGTATCTTTTTGAAGAAATCAGTTTAAAATGGAGACTACTTTAAAATGTGATGCTTTAAAGAAGCATCTATATGCTGTTTGAATAATTGATGTAATTATAGATAGATATGCAACTAACTGAAGTGTAAAAGCACTAGGAAAAGATTGATCTCTATTCTCTTTGTAAGAAGCAATTCTAGATCAAGAATAAGCTTGTTAAATGAAAGAGATTCTTTTTCTGAAAGCATGGGCTGTCCATCCAGCTGCTGTCAGCTTGTTTTAATGCCTCTGACCAAAAAAAAAGGCCATCATTTTTAAAGGCTTTTGACCTGAGTTGATTTTTAAAAATTTACATTTAATGAAGGAATAAAATTACTTTGCATTTAAAGACAGTGTCTGTGTCTATAGGTAAAATACAATTTAATTGTTATTGTTTAGAAGAGAGATCTCTGTTGAAAATTAAATCAACTTCCTGCTTGACAAATCAAATCATAACCTAAAAGTACCTTACACAGATACAGCACTAAAAAGTTTTAGAGCCCTGAATGGAACGAATTGCTACTGTATACTCACTTCACTGCAAACTAGTCAAAGGTTCACTGCAAAGCTAGTCAAAGGATTCAGTTTCATTTCCCTTTTTAATCTCGGTAAAAGCTATTCCTGAGAGTTTGAACATGCTCCATAGGCGTCCTATTTTCCCATTATTTGCCTCTACATGCTTCTTCTCTTCACGAGACTTTATGATACAACCAGGTTTCCTACACCAGTGGTCAAAGAGAAACAATATATTCTCACACTGATTATTATTTAGAATCTCTTTTGTTATGGATGAGAGTATGTCCAAAGGCTGCTTTTCCCAGGAGAACGCTAATGTTTTTAAGTGGCCTCTGCAGGCAACCGGAACTTCAGATCTCTGAGAGTGACACATGCAGCCCTGAAATACTTTCTTTTCTGCACTTAAATGCCAAAGAAGGTCAGGGAAAAAAAACCTAGGTGGAAAAAGTGTAATTCATGCTGTTGCGTGGGAAGAGTGGTAGTGCTTGCAGAACAACTGCTCAGCTTTGAATTAAAAAAGTGTTTTATGATTCCTCTCTTCCTTTTCTGGCTTTCTGCAGCAAAACTTGGAGTGGCTATATAGTAGTTCTAAAGGTGCAGAAATTATTAAAGAAAGACATTAAAAGCAAGGAGCAGTTTTTAATAGTGCCCTATAATTAATGTCAATTAAATTTGATTTTATGTTTGTATTGCATATGGAGAAGGCAGCATGGCAAAAGACTAAATAAACTGGGAGAAAAACATCTAAAGATCCATGATTTCTCCCTGTCCCCATCACAGGTTTCATTAAGTTTTAGGAATTACACTTAATCTGGCTTTTTTCCTAATAAAAACCACCTCTTCTGAAATGACTTTTAGATGGTGTATTCTACCTATGATACCAATGCCACAGGCCAGCCATTAAGCAAGAAGAGTTTACTCTAATTAGATGTTTACATTGGCAAAGTGCTCCAAAACCCTTACCAGCACTGGAGTCTCATTTTGGTGCATCCCCAGGAAGTGTTCCCAGTGTGGAGACAGATCCTTTGGCAACTCAGCACATGAGGTGCAGTCTCCCGTCAGCTGCTGCAGAGCAAACATGGAATTCAGATACCTGCTTGTTGCTAACACTTGTTTCTATTTTCTGTGAGGAAATTGATACAGTGGGGAAAGCAAAAAAGCTGGGAACAAGGGAATTGTGGAAAGTTGCTGTGGAATTAGCTGTGTGTGCATGAAGACTCTCAAGTCTGCTCAGTTCTCAGACTTTTTATGTTTTATTATTAAAAATGAGAAGTAGGGACCATGTCAGGCACTCAGCAACAGGACAAGGGCGCAAGGGCTCAAGCTCTGCCAGGGGAAATTGAAGTTAGAGATCAGAAAAAAATCCTTTCCAGAGAGAGTGCTCAGGCATTGGAATGGGCTGCCCAGAGAGGGGGTGGATTCCCCATCCGTGGAGGTTTTTAACCTGAGATTGGCCGTGGCACTGAGTGCCATGATCTGGTAAAGGGACTGGAGTTGGACCAAGGGTTGGACTTGATGATCTCGGAGGTCTTTTCCAACTCAATCAATTCTATGATTCTATGATGTTTTTTTCCTATAAAGAGTATCACCCATTATAGGGATTGCAGATGCACTGCATGTAGTGTAGGAAGTTACTTGTGTAAACTCCTTAGTTACCCTTGAAAGGCAGTGAGGCTTTTGAAGAAGGGTGAAAACAAATGCATCGTGCAAAATTTTTAAGATTTGGTCTTTTGATAATGGGAAAAAATCAACTTCAACATTACATTTCTCGTTACACTTTTTTAATATTGTCAGGTAGTTTCTGTATTTAGTATTACAGCTACTATTGTTTAGTAGAGCAAATCCTCAGATAATGTCATATTCTTTCCCAGGTTTAAAGATAGTTTTTAAATTGTGCCAAGTCACATTCAGTTTGCCCTCTTGGCAGAAAGAAAAATGTGAGCAAATACCAAAACTTAATCAGATGTGGGTTTTTCTATACTCCTTGGAAGCAGACTTCCAAAACTTCTCTAGTCAAAATAAAGAGGACCTGATCCCATTTTTTTCCCCCTCCAAAAAAGTGGCAACTTCATAGCTGACTTTATAGCTGACTGTTGGAGAGGTATTGACCCCGAACACAGCACTATTTTTGTAAAGTGATTTTCAGAACTCCACGCAATAGTTCATCAATTGAGGAAAAAGCCTATAATCAAAACCTATGCACATACACAAGAGGGAAATCAGCTTCATCCTGATTCTTTGACATTTCTTGCTTTTGAGTAGATATAAATAAAAGTGTGTATGTCAGCTTTTTGGTAGTTACCCTGCAATCAGCTGGCCTAAAGAGACATTTCACAAGTTACATTTTTTATCTTCTTTTTTTTTCTTTGAACATTACACTTAGTCTTTTTCTTTCACTCTGTCTCTGTCTCTATCTACATATATTCATAAAAGATGAAGGATAAAAGAGCAAAAACAAGATTAACAAAGACACAAGTTAACAAAAGAAGCTGTTAGAATTGGTTGTAAATTATATACTTATTTTCTATTACTAATAAATCTATTTGGCAATAATCTTCCAAGTTTGCGACTAAAGCAGTCAGATCATAAAAGGATATTACTTAATTAATTATTTTTCTAATATGTGAAAGCTGTTTTATAAATACAATACCTATTCCTTCAAAATTTGGTTTAAATATCTGTTTGATTTAATCTACATGTATTTTACATTCAGATTTTAGTTCTTCACTAAGGAGAATACTTATATCAGCATTTTTCTGAATTACAAAACAAAACTGCATTGAAAAAAAGAAACAATGAAAAAATTGCATATGTAGGTATCTCATTTACAGTCTACTACTACTCTGGAAAAATCAATATAATATTTTTTAATCTTTTCAAAAAGTTATATTAGGTTACCTTTTTATTTTTCTGTTCTGGAGATACTAAAACTTTTTAATTTTAAAATGCCATGTAGAATCTAAGATTTTAGTTTTGTATATAGGAAGGTCTTGAAAATTCAGGATCTTGATGGAAAGGAATGAGTTTCAGGAGGAAATCAGCCAATTGCTCTTAATGAGAACTGCCTTTGTAATAGTCCACATCCCAAATGGGTTTTAAACAAGCTGCTTTTTTTCATAAATACTCTGCATTAGCTTCTCTATTGGCCAGTTTCCTGTTCCCGGTGCACACGATGTGCCAAGTTCCCAAATTAACCAGTCAGTGTAGCCTCTTCCACTGTGAGGTGTCAGGATGAACTCTGCACTGCCCAGGAACTTCTTTGCCTTGGTCTTTTAATGACAGTCGTTGCTTGGGAAAGAAATCTTGGTTTGTGTGTATATTCTACTTGTCAGTAATGAGCAATATTCTACAGTCTGTCACGGGCATGGATAAACCTTCCTTCTAAGAGAGTGGTTTAGGGAAATATGGTATTTAATGTAATTTAGTCAGCCACAAATGGTCCAGGTCCTTGGTCATGAAGATCAGTGTAATGCCTTTGAAGTGAATGAAACTCCATATTATGACAGGCGAGGTCTCCTGAGTGACTGATAATACTCATTATATGTACTTTTGTGCCATAATAAGACACTGTTTTCAGCCCATCTGGGAAATGGACTATAGGTGTGTGACTGAGAACAGAAATGCTTAACAGACACAAAACATTTCTCATGTTTTGCTTGAAGGAAAATTTCCCTGTGATTCAAAGTGCTCCTGCCAGCCTGTAATGCTGAAAGTAACCATTCCTAAAGATTGTTTTGTAGAGCGCAATTTCTTTTTCTTTGGGAGTAACCTTCCTTTGTTGCTGAGAGCTGAAGCCATTGTTTGACTACATGCATGGATTTTCCTTTGGAAAATTTCACTTTAAATATCAGTGCTGGGAGATTTCTCATGTTTGCTCCTTGGGGAAACATTAAAACTAAAGTCTGTCATTCCACTTGACCACACAACTGATTTTTGCTACTGCAGTCCTTTAACCAAACAGAAATGACCACTGTTATTCCTACTATCTCTTTAAAGTTGCTTGAGGAGAAGAACATTTTGTGCAAGTGTCTTAACTGAAAGAATCCTTAATGTGCTTATTGAACACTACTAGGCATTGAGTTCTTGATGTCATGCAGCTGAGGGTGGTTTAGCTGACTTTAGGTTACTGCAGTGGGAGTTGTACTTCTGGCAGCATCACTCCAGTGACCAGCATCTCACTTCTGTATCACGTCTGGTCGATGGTAGTTAGATCTGAGCTGTTATTTACTTCAGAACTGAAGTATTTCCCACATGGCAGAAAAATTTCTCTGTGTCATTGAAAAGAAAAGAGTAGTATTTTGTATTTAATAATTACCAAAAAAGAGAGAAACAAATCTTGTTATTGTTTTGAATAACAAAACATCATCTCATTGAGGCTATAAAATCTTGTTAAATGGTTTTTTTTCCAAGTGACTTTTTTATTCCCTAGTATTTGGTCTAACTAGTTCAGGTAGAAATGTATTTAATAAACAGATGACTATAGCAGATGTGGTGATCTGTGCTTACCAGTACATTTTGGTGCCCTAACATTGGCATTAACCCAGTTTTGCTAAGATTATGTGTGAAGTTTGTAGTAGCTGAAATATTTCAGAGGTCAAAGTGGATACGTAAGTCCATACAGTTTACAATCCCTGTAGAAAAACAGTTTGCAAGCAGTTGCAGAGGTGAAGTTGGCCTCACATGTGAACTCTCCAATTCTGTTGGGTGAACATACCTTCTGGGGAGATGAGCATCTTCTAACTACTTAACAAAAATGCAGGGAAGTGGTAAGTGATCTGAAACCTGTGCCCAGGCCCTGTGGGACTGACAAGATCTCTTCTGCTTGTTCCGACTCAAGGGACTGTTACAGTTCCCTGTGAATCTCTGCAGCTGTTTCCATGGCTTTAGAGCTGCAGCAAAGTTTTCTAGCAGTGACAGATTGTGCTTTAGAGGCCTGTTAAACATTTAGCGACAGTGAACACTAAAAATGCCTCAGCAACAGGTTTATTGCTGCTTGAGATACGTGTTTCTGTGACTGAGTTGTGTGTAATACTGGTCTAAACTGGTGAGCAGTTCAGTTGATTTAGAAAAAGTTACTTCATGCATATAATTTCTGAAAATTATCCCTGAATTCTTCCAGTGTAGAATGTCTATTCTTTAATTGTTTAACAGAATTTATTAAAGATGTTTTAGCTACATGACCGTATCTTCTAAAATTAAGCTGCAAACTCATTAACATAAGGTTTAAATAGCTGAAGTTTCTTCACTCCCAGTAGTGTATGACATCTTTGAGGCATTTAGAATAAAAAACAGGTAACAGACCTAAATCTCAGTGTTCTTTCCACCTGATATCCAGGTGTTGGTTAACATAATAAAGTAGCACTTATACAGCTAAGGCACTCCATACTTTGACATGTTTTGGTGTTGTCCTTAGTCAGTGCAGGAGACACATTTTGGCTTATAGTGGAATCCAAGTAATTCAATTCAAGTTCACATTTTTCATTGAGATGAGAGAAGAAATTTCATTCTAATTCAGGTGTATAATAAGGACAGAGGTGTGGAAGAGGGTCGCCTACACAGCTATCAAGCTCTACTGGGTAAAAATGATAATTTTCAGAAGAGGCAATTAGTTCAGAAGAAACACCAAGACAATTGATTTTATAGCAGATGATACATAATATTTGCTGGTAAAGCATTCTGTATATGAACATTTTTCAGTTATTTTCTGCTTTGAAATGATGAAATAGAAGTAAACAAGCAGGAATTATGTTTGATGAGGAGGCTCCAAATTTTTTTACTGGCTGTGGTCTCCATTCCAATAACTGCTGTCTTCATCTGTTGAATTGATGGTATTTTAAGGCAATATTCCCCTTTTGAAGCTATGTCTGAAACAGGTTGTAAAACTGCATAAAACAGATTATTGCTTCCTGATGCTTCCCTGGATTCTGTGGAAAAGTTTTCAATATATACTCCAGAGCAAGCTCTTAATTTTTAGGTAGTTTTAGCTGCATTCAAGATGTTGATTTTTCTGTAAGACTTCATATGAATTTGTTCCAGATAATTTCTCTGGGCATGTCCAGGCCTGCAAGTTAATTTTAGTTCAACAGCTAACTTGCAACAACCAGAACAGACAAAGATATTACAGTATCTCATTCTAAAAGACTGATTATTTCATGCAATGTCTCAGGATCCTGGACTTTAATCTCCCAATGAGTGTCTGTCTTTGTAATTGCAATGTTCACATTTTTATCTTTCTATTAAATCGCTTTAAAGAGGGAGTTGGGTGTCTGTGGAAGGCATGGGGGGCAGGGAGTGCTTCTTTTAAATTTTTAGAAATTTTGAGCCAAGCAATGATGTAATTGATTCTTTGGGTGCATTGTTAATATTTTTAAGATGTCCATGCAGATTTGATTCATGCATTCATACATGTGTGCTCTGAATAAATGCCTGCTTTTGCTTAAAATTAAGCTTTTTTTATATGTGTAATATTGTGTATTTGCTGCTTTAAATGTGCATGCAGTTTTCTTTTAAATCTACCTACATCAATGTACCTTTTGATTCATACCAGTGGTATTCTGCATTATGGATCTCTAAAAATTTTGTAGCAGAAATGTGGTTGTTCTGGAATTACGTGTAGATTACTCTGTGACACATTTGAGTCTTCCACGAAGCCTTCAAAAGTGCTGCAGATTCCTACAGTCCACAAAGAACTGTTGGAAAAGGCTACATTGCACCAACAAAAAGTTAATCTAACTCCATTCTCCTAACTAAGTCATGCACTCTTCAACTGAGTGGTATTACAGAAATATGGATTAATTTGTTGTTGCAATTAAACAAATGATGAAAAGTTTACATTAGAAGCATTTTTTTAGCAGATTACACTGTAATTCTGTTAAAACTCTTAACCATCTTGCCTGTACTGTTTTCTGTATGTGTTAATGATGTTACTTATGGCTATTAGAAAGACAGAGGGAATTAGTACCTAGTATAATTTATATAATTCTGTTTCTCATTTACTGAGCTTAAAATTACAACCAAGATATAATTTCATACACAAGATACATATACTTGAACATGATGAGTTGAATTAAACAGCAGTCTGTTGCTTGCTGTACTATTTACTGACCCTTACAGGGGCCATTTGTTTATAACATATTTATGACTTGTCTCCTAATTTATGTACCATTCTTTAAGTTTTTGGTGTAATTTTGGCCAAGAAAACTAGATCTATTTTGTTTTGTTTAGCTTTTCTAGTTGAGAATAGGAGAAAAGGTTACTTTTATTTATATAGACATCCCAGAAAGGCAATATTTATTTAAAACTATTTAATGTGCATGGAAAATTAAATGAATTCTTAGAGAAAAAGGGACTGTGTCTTAGTGATGTGCCTGTAATTAAAGTTTAATAATAAATTCTTAGCCTTAATGAAAGGTTTTGATTAAAGGAGTATAAATTGTATTATGTGATAATGTCATTCCCCAATATAATCAATCAGAAATACACTCAGTTTCAGCTTCTTTAGCTGAACCTGTTACATAAAATGTAAGTGTCTTCTTCTTAATCTGCAGTAAAGTTCGGAAGACTGAAGAAAAAGTCTTAGAATTTCAGTCTTAGAGACTTTGGAAGCAACTTTGGCATGAAGTCCATGGAAACTGGAAAGCAGAAGAGCAGAGCAGCTTTGGTGTCTCCAAACCTCCAGCTAGCTTTATTATTTTGTCTTTTTCTTACCTTCTTTGTCACAGATCTGTCATCCTTTGAATACCAATAGACCACTAACAAGGAAGTAAAACCTACTGCTTTCTTCTGCTTGCAGCATTTTGATGGCAAAAAATATTAGTGGGTAAATGAAGATTATCAGCCATAATGGAGTTAGGGTCTCCCACCACTAATGAAAGTTAGTTGCTGGACCAGCATGAAACTTGTCTGTGCATGTGAATAATTTTTTCTTCTCCATGGCTTGCTTTAATTCAGTTTCCTGAATATTTCACATGGCTGTGTTGCTGAGTGCAATGAAAGAGGATTATGGCTTCAGTTCAGGTTATCATTCTTAAAAAGTACTGCACACACTTCTGAAATGTATGTAATGCCAACCTCCCAACAACACCTTGCTCATTTCCTGTGTGATTCTGCGCTTGACAAATCTGTGGACATAATTTGTTTGCCGAAGTAAATTAGAGTGTAGGTGTATGAATAATTTCTAATTATCCTCATTTTAGTATCACTCACACTGGAAATAAATCAGTAGTTAATAGTATAAGCTTATTCTTCTTTTGGGTTTTAGTCCCTGTTGAATTTTCTGTTCAATTTACAGATGAAGCATTTAGTGTTCATAATTACTTAATACCATAGGAGCTATGATGTTCTTGAGCATGACTGTGAGCAACAAAGAGCAGAAAGAAAAAAAACAAGGCAACAGGCAGAGCTGACAGAAAATATTTTAAATGGCTGGCTCCAGAGGGCTGAAGAAGAGTTATCACATGTAGAGTGAACAGAAGATACTGTTTATCTAGCGTTGACCTGAGTAATGTCCTAGCTAGAAATGGATTTTACAGGGTAGGTCCTGTGCAGCATCATATTTTCTGAGCAACCAAAAAGTTTAAATACAAAGGGTAGGGGTTTACAGCCAGTAAACACAGAATTCTGGTAAAAATACTGTTTCAGTTGAAAAGAAATCTAAACTTTTTTTCCTTTTTTCTTTTTTTTTTTTGAAACAATTAGTGTCAATATGATTGAAGACAGAGATAGTGAAGCAAAAAGCAGTAACAACAAAATGTGGTGGAAGTCCATTTCAGGTTTGGGAATGTATTGTCTGCAGTATAGTAGAACAAAATATATCCAGGATAAAAGCAACACTCATAGCTGAGGAGAACAGAGGTATTGATCTATCTCAAGGATCAAAATTGTTTTTTACACTACATGCACAAAGGTGTGTTCACTGTTGAAAATTACCTGTAGCAGCACTGTTGATATTTCTGAGTAATGTTCATGGAATCTTGTGGCAAACACAGGGAGAGAGGAAAAAAATACTTCCTTACTCCTTGACAAAAGTTCCTTCTTTTTCTCCTCTTCCTGTTGAATCAAAAAGAAACTGTTTAGTTGAGTTTAGCTGTGATTATATTGACCTTGTCTTTCTGTCTCACTCACACCTGGTCTGCAGTTTTGTGACCATACAATTCAACTAAATAGTAGCAGTTTTGGAATTGCATCAGTATAAAAATGAGATATAGATTTGGAAATAACTCACCAACCTATTTTCCACAAACAAATTACATTTTTATGTGCATACTGCTGGAATTTTTTTGCTCCACATTGTTTAGCAAGGGCTGGGTCCTTCTCACCTGAACACCAAGTCATTTGTAGTGGAATGTAAAGCACTGTGGTCCCTGTAAAAGCTGTCAGAAGATAAGATAAATAAGAATGAATTTATCTGCTGGGATCACATATCTGGAAACTTCAGTAGCAGTTCAGGTTTCGCTTTCATGGTCACTGCTATGCTAAACCACACTACTCACCCTTCTGGATTATGAAACAGAAAATGAATCACCATGTTCTTCCTCATAAAATTCATGCTCAAAAGTAGAAATAATATCGAAAGTAATTATTCTTCCGGCAGAAAGGAGCAAATGTGTTTCTTCAGGCTGTGTGACTGCTTACACATCAAGAAAAGAGTTTGAGGCTGCTGCAGATGTGCTACAGATAAATGCTTGCCACTCTGCAACAAGAGTCCATGGACACCACCTTCAGCTGGGTTGTGTTTGACTGTTTGGACCCTTTCCATGGGCTAAAATTTGTCAAATTTTTTAAGAATCTTACCTGGTGATAGAACAGACTACTTCAGCATTCCCAGAAAGATTGTTTTTACAGGCAATAAAGCAAGATTTTATGTTTACTTATCTGAATGATGCCGCTGTTGAAAGGAAGGACTTTTTCTGTGACTAAAAAAAGGGTTTTCCAAAAGACTCAAGTGTCAATCAAATGGATTTTTCATAGTGCCATTTTCAGACTGCAGGTTTGAAGCTCTGTCAGTGAGTAAAGGGACCAGAACTTGAAACTTCCAGTGGTTATCTGACTTATGTGTCTATGTGACTGTCACTGTCATCATCACTAAGATAACTTTCACCTAAGGTTGCAAGCATGAGTTTATTAAGTGTATGTAGTTGAACACAACCAGTGTCATTAAAAACTTCTGAACAATAATAAGTAATGTCATATCCACAATTTATCAGAGACCTTTTTTCCTCACAAGCTTTATCACAGGTAATACTCATCAGCATTGGTTATCATTTATGGCTAACATGTACTTAATTTGATTTTTAGACCTGCATAAAGAAAATTAATACTTTGTGTATCAAAAATTGTTATTTGCCATGGCAGCACAAACTGTAATGAGAGGAAACAGCTGAAACACAAATGGACTTTATTATTGAACTGTGTAGCTCCCAGTTGAGCTTATTCTTGGGCTACTGGTTATACCCCAATTTGCAAACTAAGAATGTCTTCTTTAAGGCGTCTGCTTTTTGGAAAAATTACTACCGGATACATCATTGGAGAAATACTTATCTTCTAAACAAGTGGTGTCGGTGTGCTTCTTTATCTAGGCAATTAGGAAAAAAAGAAGAAAAGAAAAAGGTTGGGTTTTTTCTTCATAATTTCTTCATTATTTCAGTTTTTAGTTTCTTTTGAACAAGGTGTCCTGAATGAAGTTGTTAGGTAAGCTATTGCATTCTTACATAACCATATAAAAGGGGAAAACTTCCATGTTTATATTAAGCAGCCCAAAGGAAAATTAATGCCCACTAAGCAACTTAGATAAGCAGTTTCTTTAGCAAGCAGCATTGCTGTGCATTTTTATTCTGTTGGAACCGTACTTATATTTTAAATTTGGCATTTTATTAATGTCTAGTACTAATAATTAGACATGCTCTAATTGGCATACACCCTTCAGTATTTTCTGATCTGATTAGATAAAAATTCCAGATTTTGTCAGAGACAAAAGGTTCTGCTGTGCTAAACTGCTTTGCTTCAGAGTTCCTAAGAAAATGGCCTTTGTTTTTAAGGGAATGGATTGGATGCCTGAATGTGAAGTACACTTGAGAAATACTTCATAAAACAAGTATTTTTCAAGCCCTTAGGAGCTAGCATTTTTTGTTTGCATTTCATCATGCTAATTATTGTTTAAAGAGTTCCTTAGGTGAATACACTCAGCTAATTTTATGAAGTTTCCTTCTGTTCATTATACAGGACAGCTAATTAATGCTCGAAATGTTGCTATTCTAAGAAGACTCAGCTACAGACATCTCACAGATGCATTGTAGGTGTCAATATTTGACACTTTATTCCTTATGAAATTGCAGATAAATTCTTTTTTTTTCATCAGAACTCAACTCTTAACTTGTACAAGAATATGCACAACATATTTCAGATATTTAACAGTGAGGATCTACACAACAACTTCCCTGAAAGTGGTTCCTTTGTTATTTTTCAAGCTTTTGGTGATTCACAGTATGGAACCTTTCTAAATTATCTCCCTGTTTCTCCCTGTCAGCTGTACTCACTTCTCAGCATACAGTTGTATTGATTTATATGAACAACCTTAGTTTCATTAGTCATCATGAAATTAATGGCCAGTAACGTCACTTTTGTCTGACTGTGTTTTCCAAAGTAGAACAATAAAACTGCATTGGAATGTATTAAATGTTAACAGACACAAAATCCTGTGTTAAAGTTAATTCATGTTGAGCTGTGGAGTGATACATGCTGACAAAAACAGAAAAATGCAAAATTGAGACTGACAGTCTGTCCTTCCCTGATTGTATAGATTTGTTGCAGCACATGCTGTATGTAGCTTCATGCTGTGATGTGAGACCTAAGCAACAATTGGCACAATGGGAAACAGTCAGAGCAGTCTGTCAGCCACTGCATCAAATGTTATTGTCCTTTTTGGATATATTTTAGATCTTTAAAGATACTTTCAGTAATGTACTTTCCCTCAGCAATTTTAAGAAAAGCATTATGTCAATTCCAGGGCTCAGCAAAGTAAAATATATACAGATTATGTATAAAAACATGAATTTGTGTCTTACTGTATTTTATTTTAAAAAGCCTCATAGGGTTACATATGGGCAGTGGCTTAAACTATACTTTGCAAATATATATGTGATTCTGTTACGTATTACTGCACATCTGGAAGGGAATCTGTACCTTGATTACCTCTTTGCACCTCCTTCTGTGATCCCTCTTTGCACCTCTTTCCTTGGATGTCCAGTCTTCACTGCTCGTGAAGATTCATTTCTCCATGACGGAATACAGTGCTTGCCCTTCTGCTGATCACTGCGAAGCCTGGAACAGCAAATGCTATTCCCAGAGCTGTTTTAAATGCTCATCTACAAATGTACGCAGGCATAATAAGAAGTCTGCACAGGCTTAAGGTTGTAAAATAAATATTATCACTGCCTGTATTCCTTGCTGTATCCTATCTCCATATCCTCTTCTGTTCAGCTTGGGTTTCTCCAATACATTGGAAATAGAAACAACACTATATTGGCACTATATATGTTACTCTGAAAGTAATTACATTGGCTGGTAACTGTCTTCAGAAAATTGTGGCTGGGGATCAGATTTGTTTGGGACAGAACTGTGTTGTCCTGTAGCTTTATTTGTCTGAGGGTTTTTGAATCACAGAATCATTTAGGTTAGAAAACTTACCCTTATCCCAGTGTTGCCAAGTCCAACCTTTATCCCAGTGCTGCCAAGTCCAACCCTTATCCCAGCACTGCCAAGTCCAGCACTATTCCATGTCATGCCCATGCCTGTAAGTGCCACATCTACATGTCTCCCAAATACCTCGAGGGACAGTGAGTGACTCCACCACTTCCCTGGGCAGCTTGTCCTGTGCTTGACAACACTTTCGGTGAAGAAATTTTTCCCAATATCCAGTCTAAACCCCTCCTGGCTCTACTTGAGGCCGTTTTCTCTCCTCCTATCCCTTGTTACCTGAAATACCAATCCCCACCTCATTCCAGTTTCCTCTCAGTGAGCTGTAGTCTCCCCTGAGCCTCCTTTTCTCCAGGCTGAACACCCTCAGCTCCCTCAGCTGCTCCTCATCAGGTTTGTGCTCCAGATCCTTCCCCAGCTCCATTGCCTTCTCTGGACATGCTCCAGCACCTCAATGTATCTCTTTTTTGAGGGACCCAAAAGTGAACACACAGTTCAAGTTGCCATCTCACCAGCTCTCCATCTCTCTTTTAGAGAAACTTTCTAAGTGTTACACACATATTAATGTCAGTTACACAGATAAAAATTTGTTTTCAATGAAAGAGGGCAAAACCAGTGTAGGAAGACATTCAAAACAAAATTAAAATATCTGAACAGTAAGAAAGAATTGTAAGAGCAGTGATAGTGCACATGGATTATTTTGTCTGACCGCTGTTTATTCAGGCTCCTTTTTTAATACTGTGGAAATGTCATAATAGTGTTCCAGTCACATCACCAGGTTATGTCTATTACTGCTGCCATTTTTCAGACTGCTTTCCTAATTTAAGCCTAAGCATTTCTTCAATATGTTATAGACTAATTTTGACTTTTCTACCACCATCTGAAGCTGAATATTTTCTTTATCTTTATGGACTTCTTGAATCTCCTGTCTTTGAAACAGTGGCTTTCAAACTGCGGCCCTCAGGAATGTGGGAAGTAGCTGTTGGACTACTATAAAACACACAGGTCTTTTGCAGACAGGTTTGGCCATCAGGATGTGTGGTGCTTTGTTGGATATTTTGAGGTTTTGCATTGGTTTGTGTGTTCGTTGGTTTGTTTTCAGCAGCTGCACTGTCAAAGCATTACAGATGTGCAGGTGTGCACGTGGCAAGCATAGCACAATGTTTGATGCCAATTTTGGGGGGATTTTTTTTGTTTGTTTGGTTTGAGGGTTTGGTTTTGGTTTTTGTGTCCATGGGATTTTTGTGGTGGGTGGGTGACTGGTTTGTTCGGGGGGGGGGGGGGAGGGTAAGAAAAAAATTTAAAAAAAAATAAAATTATAGGGGAATCCTAATTGTGAAAGAATGATACTGCAGGGCGATAAAGACTTTTAATGGAGGTGTTAATGTTCTGTTATCACATACCTATACTTTTATATGGGCTATACAGATAAGTCTATCTGTGTATGTGTGGGAATCTTCTCTTGTTTCACTTTTCTTAATTTTGTTCTCTTGTCTGCACTTCTTTCAGAATGTGTTATATTTCATAGGATCACTCACTTTCTGTTCTGCCTAACCCTTTCACACATAATGCATTTTATAATATAATCCATAGTGTCTGGACATATACAGAAATTTTTCATTCTGTTCAGTGCTGTTCTGTCCAGTAAATTTAAAAAAAATTCAAAACTTTGAGCAGCCATTTTCTTCCATTTTTATATTGTGTATGTAAAATTCTATTTTTATAAGGAGATTTTGTCTTCTAATAAGTATTTATTTGGCTCCTTTGTCTCAGTTCGACTGAATTTTATGTACTAAAAATGTATCTATTGTACTCTGTCTGCTGCTAAGCTTATCAAAACTTAGGAGTTGTTACACTGAATCATGATTTAAGAAGTCATTGTTCTACCATCAAACAGTGTGAAATTCTTTAGTGCATGACAGAAGTAACATGCTGTCACGCATTTATTAGATGCTCTCCATCCTTCAGTCTTCTTTTTGATGTGTAGTCTTTCAAACTGATAAATTTATGACTGCGTTTTGAAAGGGCAAAATGCATAATTTTGTTGTTCTTCAGCTTAGGACCTGTGTTTCCTCTCATTGGCAGAACGTTTTCTCTCTTTGGCAGAATGAGTATAGACCTCTGTCACAGATGTCATCCTTTGTCTCAGCAAGCACTTGCAGACCATCGAGCAGGCTTTTCAAAGTCAGTGTTTATTAATCAGAATAATACAGTGGCTAGATTCCTTAGGAGAAAAGGACAAAGCTAAATGTACAAAAGGGTGTGTTCCCACATCATTTAGGATTACTTTCTGTCATTCTCCAAAGAGGCGCGCTCTAATCTCGCCTGATCCCACAATTGAACAGGCTAAACCGTTAAATTCCCTCTCTGGGAAAGCATCTTCTGTCTCTGCCCCCTCTCCTACAATCCCATGTCACTAAAAGCTAACGAAAATTTTCCTTTTTTTGACAACCAGCTTATCAACATTCTGATTTTGATTTCTTCTGTGAAATTTGGACTTGCCAAACTCAACTCGTTCACCAGAATAAACAATTAATAAGTGATTGTAATTTTTTTTACTGTACACATATATAATTATATTATCTAATAACAAAAAATCATATATTAATAAATATATCTTTAGTAAGTGATACAAAGTGCATTTTCTGTCAATATATCATCTCAAGGTGTTCCAGCAAAACATTAAGTGATCTTTACATCTGGTCTGTATCTGGTGTTCTGCATCCTGTGACTGCCTCTGACTTGGTGCCCTAAGGTGCAGCTTATTCAAAGCATTCACAGAAATTTAGAAGCAGTGCACAGTTATCCAAACAATGCTAGATGTTAAAGAAAGATTGTTTATTTCCTACCTCTCTAGGTTAATGCATTGCTTGTACCTCAAATCATTCAGGGTTACAGACTTCCTTTTTAATGCCCTCTGGATCTGGGTTTTCACTGTCATATTTCTTGACTGTCATATTTGAATGCTACTAAGCTCCTGCATACAGGAGCAACTTGGAGTAACAGCTCTCTAAAGTTAGGTACATTTTGCTTGAATAAACCCCATTATCTCTTTAGAAATTATTTAAATTTCCTTGTATGTCTCTTGTTCCTATTCAGAGGCATTCAGGTAATTTTTGATGCTTTCATTAATCTGACCAAAAAAAATTGTTTCTGTGGACTCAAAGAGAAAGAAGTCTGTAAGAGTCTGTAGTACTTCTCAAAACTCACCTGATGTAAAAAAAAAAGAAAAAAATTATTTACATATCCCTTGTCCACAGTCAGTCATCTCATCACAGAAACGCAATCAGGTTGACAGGGCTTGGTTTGCACATGGTACATCAGTGCTGTCTGTTCCCAGTCATCTTTGTGTCCTTCAGATGTGCCTTCCAGGAAAATTGGCTCCATGATTTTCTTGGGGATTGAAGTCAGGCTTACTAACTTCTATTTGTAATCAGACTATGTCTGTGACAATGATGGAAATTACTTCAGTGCAAAGTAATAGAAAGAAAACGACTTTTATTTCCGTGTTCCCAGGAAGGTGAAAATTGAGCTGTTTTTTAGCAGCTTGTTCCACGGGGATTATATTGTCTTAAGACCATGGGGTTAAAACCAGCAGCTACTACCACTTTTGTAATCTGTCTCTGAAGTGGTTATTTTTTAATATCTTTATAAGAGGTCTGCAGTCAGGACAGAAGCAAATACTCTGCATGCCTTTCAGTTTGCAGTACTAATATCATTTTGCATCCTTATATGGAAGATTTGAGGGAGTTGCTTTGTTTTCATTTGGTTTTTGGTGTTGCATTCATTGAGTAAAAGATGTCAAAAATGGCTGAAAAGTCAGAGTTTATATTCTAAATTAAGTGGGTTTATTTAGACTACAGACGTAGTTATGATTAATTTATTGTTGTCAGTGTTGACTTTTTTTTACTTAAGAGACCTGTATAAAACAGAAAATTAATACAAGAAATACAAAATAAAAACCATTTTCTGTGACTGTCTGTACCTTATCTTTATTTTTAATGTGGACTTTGAGGCAAACAGATGTATAACACTTGTTATGTTAAAGATAGTTTTGAAAGACCTCTCTTTTCTGCTTTTTCATTTTCATTTCAGGTTTAGGACAGAATTTTGCTTACGTTGTAGGACAACAAGATTTTTTAATAACCTTTGTGCAAATGTTTATGGTTTGTTTGTGGCTTTAGTCTCCCCAAATATGCAAGATAAAGAAGAAAAGCAAGCACTAACATTAATTTTGCTTGGGAAATCATAGCCCTGTAATTGCCACGTATTTCATGGAGTTTGAACTGTAAGGCGAAAGTTGGTTTAGCAGTTGCCCTTTTTCCTTTGTATCAGGAAATAAGGATAAAGTTGGCATTGAGTACAACAGTGTGGACTGTACCAACTTAATGGTAACTGTATGCTACAAGCAGACCATAGCTAAATAAAGATATAACAATTGCTTTCTTACCTCTTACAGAAAAAAAAAATAAAATGTTTCCCTATATTAAATATATTTTATATAAAAATTATTAAATAAAATTCTTTCCTACTTAAAAGCTATCTGTGCCATATTTTCTCTCACAGGTCTTTTCAGTCCTTAGGACTTTTCTTGCTTTCAGGGATTTTTTCTTAGCCTTCTTTAGGTAAACAGTACTTTAAAAAATGATATTTTATTTTCAAAGGGGAACCCAGAAATACATTGTTTTAAAGTGTGTTTGTTGTCTCTTTCAAGAAGATTTTTTTTCAAGTAAAAGCTACAGTAGTGTCACTACACTGGTTGAAGGGTTTGCCATCATACTTCCAAATTAAGGTCAAAATATTAATCCAGAGAGAAGGTATTTAACCAGATTTCCTAAACTGGAGAAAACAGGTTTGCTCAAGGGGTACAGTCTATCTCCTTTTCATTTCCTTGAGGCACCTGGTTACATTGGCTTCCCATTGTGGCCATGCCACTCTACCTTTCTGCATTTTATTGCAGTCCCATACTTCATTCTCAGGAAATGCTGCCCACAGCCACGTATGCACAAAGGTATAACAATAAAATTACCACAGGAGACCTCAAGCACCCTGAGGCAGGTGAAGACAACAGGAAAAAAAAGCAAAATACACCAAGTATATTACAATGTAGGCTTGCCATACTGAGAGATGACACAGCATTCCAGTGGGAAAATTTTTCAGGCTGAGCAACTTTTTTTTCTAAATTTCTTTAGGATTACAAAAGCTGAAGTATTTACCTATTTACATACCTTTCTGGTTACTGTGTTCTGCGAGCACTTGTTATAAATATTAAAGTGCCACTCGTGTAAAATATTTTCTAAAATACCACTGACCAATCTTCCTTTTACATAACTTCTGTACCATAAGGAAATGACTTAATTGTTTCTCTGCATGTTTATTGCATGGCTGTAGGTACTATATGGAAACTAGTCAGGGAATAAAGATTGACATCTGATTATGAGAACAGTGAAGTTCAGGGTTATGTCCTCTATTTACGTATTTACTTTTATTTCACAATTAAAACTAGGAATGTATTTATGTTCATGATTATAAAATGGGGTTGGCTGAGTTTCCTGGTAGGAGGCCAGTTCTTCTACAGATTCTGTCCCTCTGTTTCCTGGTGGCACTGAAATGTGGCTTTTTTGAGAGGTCATGATTATAAAAGAAAGGAGAACAAACCTGTCATACTCCCTGTCAGCTGGATGTTCAAAACCCTGAGCAGGATCACAGTTTTCACTGGGAAACCAACACAAACTGAAGTTTTGGACTGACATACCCTTGGTATGTGGTGCCAGGTGAACTACAGTGCTTGATGCATGACTTGTATCTGTACATGAGGTGACCTCATCACTGTCTAGAACTGCCTGAAGGGAAGTTCTGGCCAGGTGGGGGTTGGTCTCTTCTCCCAGGCACTCAGCAACAGGACAAGGGGGCACGGGCTCAAGCTCTGCCACAGGAAATTGAAGTTGGAGATGAGAAAAAAATTCTTTCCAGAGAGAGTGCTCAGGCATTGGAATGGACTGCTCAGAGAGGGGATGGATTCCCCATCCCTGAAGGTATTTAACCTGAGCTTAGCCTTGGCACTGAGTGCCATGATCTGCTAAAGGGACTGGAGTTGGACCAAGGGTTGGACTTGATGATCTCGGAGGTCTTTTCCAACCCAATCCATTCTGTGATTCTATGATGAACAAACTTTTATTTAGTCATCAAAATACCCTTCTAAATTTGAAACAGGAGTAGATGACTTGAATAAAAGGTTGTATCAAGCAGTGAGTCTTTAATTGAAGATGGGAACAGTGAGAATTGTGAGCTGTTATTCCTCTACTGGGTGAGTGGAGTAGGATGGAACTCAAGCAGTGATTTCCTCAACTGCTGTGTGTAGTTACAGCAGCAGAGCACCTTTTGACACATGGAAATGGGATTAGGCATGTACTGTCTCTCTGCACACAACAGATTAGCTAAACTGCAAGGCCTCATGTAATTTGCATGGCAGATAAACCATCAACCTCATCAGTGCAGGGGGAAACATACACTGTTGGGTTCATGTGGGCAAAGTTACCAAGGTTTTTATTGTGGCCTCAAGGTTTGCACTGAACAATAAAGTTCTGCTGCCCTAATTTGGGGGGGAAAAACCCCAAAGTCCCTGAAACGTTTTTTGAAAAGAAGGTTTTATGTGGATGCATTTGTAAAGAAGACCCTTTTCTATGTGTAAGTAATAATTAACCTGTTGTATACAGGATGTTATTAACATATATACGTTAATTATTCCATTTGTAGGTATAATAATATATTAAAATTAGTTGGCTGTGTATTGTCTATATTGAACTGTTTTTTACAGTTGCCAGGTGTTTTTGTCTAATTGCTAATGTTTAAAATTTTTTGTGCAAACCACTGGAAGTGCAGTCTCAGAGACTGGTAAAGCTTCAGTGCATTCAGATGTTTATAATTTGCCTGCATGATTTTCATCTCTCTCTTTTGTTTCTAATTCAGTAGAATAACATAAATGAGAGACAGAAAAGACTGTTTAAATTGCCTTTTTCAATCTGTCTTTTACATTTCCTTTGTAGCCTCTCTGGAGCTTTGTCCACTCATATTTTAAATAACTCAGGCAAATGAGAGTAAAATTCCACCAACAGCAGAAGGATATTTCAAAGTCCACTAAGCTGAGCTGTTACACCATTTGCCTAAAACTAAATGCATTATTGTCTTTGCTAGTTTTATTTTTATTACATCTGCTTATTGCAATTTTAACTCTCATAAACTTCCTAAAGTTTTTTTATAAATTAGGTTTTCAATGAGTTAGTAGATGGCTATCAAAGCCATGTTAGTAGCTTTTGGCTGTATAATAGACAAAAAGATGTTTACTTACATTTTATTTGTATATTATATAAAATATTAAAGTATTGCTATTAATTATATTTACATGTTATACATAAAAATTAAAATATAATGGAAAGTTCTGTAAGAAGACTATTGCTTGGTAATATTTGGTTGACTGATTGATTTCTGCTCTGTGTAAAACCCTTGAGAGTCTGGAAATTTTAAATTCTAATCCTTGCACATTTAAGTGCTTCTGACATTAATGAAAAAAGAACTTAATAAATAAATGCAAAAATGTTTTTTGCATGAATGCATACATATGTGCAATGCCCTGGTGTAAGCGTGATACCAATCATAATTAATTTTTAAAAACATTTCTATCTAGTCCTCACTGAAGGCAGTGCCTTGTACACTTGCAGTATGTTAGGTGATAATAGGAAGAAAACAGCAACACACTTAAGCCTCACAGAGGTTTATTTTCAGTTAAATTGAAATGGGATTTATTGATTAAGGAAGTACTCTCTGCTGTAGTAGGTGCATGTCAATAAAAGTATTTTTAATTGCACATAATTCTGCTTAATACACAAGATTTGCAAGCAATTTTCTTGGTAATATTATCCAAAACCTGGGGTATTTGTTTCCAGATATAAAAAAAACTTCAAATTAAATTCAGAGTGGGCCAAGTATCAGTTGTTTATATAAACGTATGTGTGTTATTTTTTCTGTTGTAGCAACCTTAAACTTGGGGATGGTCATGACTAAATTATAAATGTTAGATTACTGATTATTTTAAAACACATTTGTGGGATAGCTCTTTCTGATTTCTTTTTTTAGTATATACACAAAATCAAGGAGGAAGGCCACACACTGCCAGCTGCAGTTTCCCAAACCAATCTTAGGAGGTGAAAGGGAGCTCTGTGCCTGCCCAGGGCAGGTGCAGGAGTAGTTTAACACAACACTCAGCATTGCAGCCACTGGTTTCACAAGTTAAACACAGTTCAACAGAGACCCTTCCTTGGACTAAACCATTTCTGTCTGTAGTAACAGGTGCATTTAGCGGTGTCAGTTGAACCTTATCAGTAAAATTAGTTTAAATTACTATTTGTTTTTAATGGTAGTGCACTAAGGACAAAATTTATCTTGTTTTCCCAACTATTTCAGCTGGTCATCTAAAAGATGCCACCATTACCTACAAACCTTTCACCTTCTCAGCTACAACAAACTACCATTACAACCAGAAAACATTTTTGCTTGATACAGCTCAAGGCTGTAGGGGTGATTTTCCAATTCCAGTTGGAGACATTACACTTTATCTTCTGCGCTGTAGGAGCTGTACATCAGTAGATTTCTATTCCACCAACCTAGCACTGGAAAATGAAATATGATATCTTGCTTTTGCCAAAATAAATGGGAGTATGAAAAGAAAAGAATTGGATGCCTTGCTAAATATTCACTAAAAGAGAAGTTCATATGTCAAAGCCAACATGTTTAAACTACATGGAGGATTTTTGTGTATCCTCTTCTACTTATTTGCAATGTATCGTGTTTTTCTGTTGGGTCACTCACCATGTCTTTAAGCCCAGTTGTCATTAGTACTGAAACACATTTTTGACTGTTCTTCAGTGCTGATTGTGCTACAAGTTCTTGAGTTCCAGATTCCACACTTAGTTGGTAATGGGTTTACTGCATATTTCCATGTTAAATACTACCAGGCTTTCAAAGAATAGCAGCGTATTGTGATGATTGTGGTCAAATGCAGAGGGGAAGAAAAGCTGTTGAGCAATGCAGGCGTTTTCTTAGCCGAAACTTGTGGCTTAAAGTATTTTGCTCATACCAGCAGAAGTGTGTGTACTCAAAACTTCTAAAAGAACTCGTGGATGAAATAGCCAAGCTCCTCACTGCACTGTGTAATCCTTCACTTAAACCTGCTTGGCTACCGCAGGATTGCTTGGCAGAGATACCTCAAAAAGAAAAATGTTTCAGGGAAGATCAGAGAAATACCAACTGGTAAAGCTGGCAATTGTGTAAGGCAAGTTAGCAATAATATGGAATGCGATTAGTGAACATGTGAATAAATATGACATAGCCAGGAAGAGTTGCCACAGCTTTTGTTAACAGAGGTTGTGCTTCACAGTCGTATCTGGGTACTTTGCAGAAGTCAGGAGGGCAGACAGGAGACATGGGTCACTACAGTCTGTTGGGATTTCCAGAGAGCATTTCGCACACAGGAAGGGAAGGTTTCTGAAGGAGAAGGTGGTTTCTGAAGGAGAAGGTGTCTGAACTGCAGCATTCCTTGCCCGACAGGATGTTACGGAATCTAGAAGATTTTGTGGGTTACAAGACTGATTAGTTGAACTTGGAGAAGTACAGAGGCATAAAATAAACCCAGCTCAGAAAGCCCCTGGCCACAGTTTTTGCATGTGAGGGAAGTGTTCCAGGAAAGTACTGTTAACATTTTCACCTGCTTTGGTGACCTTCCTTTATCTTTCAGTGCTGGATTCTGATAGAAACCAAATAGGGGTGTCTTTTCTCTAACCCAGACTGGTCTTGTGAGGGTGCACACATGGAAATGTTCAGAAAATACGGTCACTGGTGTTTTAAAATTGCATACCCTCTGTATCTGATAGGTGGACTGTTCTAATATATGACTGCAGTATAACATTGTGCACTCTTGTCAAAATATTTGTTTTCCAAGAAATATGTCTGTTAATCTGGGGACAGATTCTGTTGGTGTGATCTGATGATCCTTAATAGCACTTCCACAAAAGTATTCTCGGTTGATTTTCTTCTCCTTAACAGTTTTACATGAAGCATTGAAAATAACGAAATATGGTTGTAAATTTACAAACACTGGCAAAAATATTCAAATGCAAACAGTATTTATGTTTAACTGACATTATTCTGGTGTTTATTTTATCATTTATTATTCTAGGCTTTCAGTATTTCTGCATTACTTCAAATCTATAACATTTTGTATGGGGATACAATAATGTATAATTGCTATAGCTATTCCTATTGCAAACCATAGGCAGAAAGTTTCTGACTATAATTTTCATGACACTGATATTTTAAAAGGTGTCTGTGAAAGAAAGTATAAAAGTTATGTTCTGCTCTACATATATTTACATTTTTTGCAAACTTAGGGCTTGTTTTCTAGAGATTTACTGGGAAGAGAAGAGAAAGATGGTATTGTCCCACAAAAAGCAGTGAAACCATAGTGAAACTATATAGATGATTGTATTATACAGTTCATGATGTTCAGTATGTCAGTTACAAAATTCAATTAATATTCCCCTTTTTGGTGAACTGTGGCAAGAAAGAAGTTGTGCACTACTGCATCTTCCACACCTACTGAGAATGTATTCGGCCTGATTTTGTTGGCTAATCAAGTCCACCTAAATATTTGTACATAATCCAGTTACCCTTGCTGCTGTCTACCATCCATACAGTTCTTTGCAGAATTACTGGAAGGTCAGATGGATTCTTCTCTGTTTCTAGACCCCAGTTATATGCTGATTAGCCAAGGCTGACATCTTGAATATCAAGAGCTACCAGATAACTCCTCTTTTTTTTTTTCCCCTGACATTTGTGAATGTAGCATGAGCAGGGCAGCCCCACAGCTGCTGAAAAATCATCTCTTTAAAGATACGTGCATTATTTGGATGAAGTCACTCATTCATCTTCCCTTTCAGCAAACTGCATTATAACTAGAATTAAAAGCTGTGAACATCCTCCCCCTTGATGACACACAGGTGGCTGATTTCTACACCAGAAACCATGACCTTTTTCCTTAAGCTGAGATTTTAGCTGCTAAAAGGTGTTGCTCGTTTCTGTTAATAAATTCCAGCTAGACTTTCTGAGCCTATATTTCCTGACAAGTGCTCTAGTCCGTGGTGACCAGGGTGCCAGTGATTTATATCTTGTCTCATTATCATGTTATGACAAACCCTTCCCAGCCTGTTCAGACCGCCTAGTGGTTTCACCTACGTAACTTTTTTCAGCCCGTTCCGAACTTCAGATGCTCTTTCCTTTCCTCTTCTAAAAGTTCAAGTTTTCATTTTAATTCCTCATGATCTTTATGCCTCTTTTTTATTTTTTCGTTATAAAAGTGTTTGTGGAGAAAACATGAAAGTCAGACATACATCATCAATATGAAAAATAGGAAACAAATGCACTTTTAAAGTACAATTATAAAATGTATGACATAATATTACCTGTGGGGTTTTCTAAAATCATTTATTTTATTGATCCAGAAAATATCCTGTTCCCCAGTGCTATGTTTGTAATATTATTTTGCTGGAGGAAAAAAAATATTAATTGTATAAAATCAGTTATTTTCTCTGAAAAGGGAGGTAGAATGGATTTTATCCTATATTTATTTCAATTTCATTAATTCTTCCTTGATTCTTCTGAAAAAAGTAATTAAAAGAATTTGTTTAGAATATATTCTGCTAATTGGCATTTTGATTATTAGATATATTTTGATTATAGATAGATTATTTTGATTAATAGATGGAAAAATATATAAGATCTCTTTATCTGTGTCCCTGTGTGTGTCCCTAATTTGAAGAGATAGCTCTGACATAGTTCAGAATTCTTAAATATAAGGTCTTTTACAAGGGACCTGGGGGGACTGAGTGACAGGAAGCTCAGCAGGAGCCAACAGTGTGCCCAGGTGGCCAAGAAGGCCAATGGGATCCTGGCCTGGATCAAAACTAGCGTGGCCAGCAGGACCAGGGAAGTGACCCTTGCCCTGGACTCTGCCTTGGGGAGGCCACACCTTGAGTGTTGTGTTCAGTTCTGGGCCCCTCAGTTCAGGAAAGAGATTGAGGGGCTGGAGCAGGGCCAGAGAAAAGCAACAAGGCTGGAGAAGGGACTGGAGCTCAAGTGCTGTGGGGAGAGGCTGAGGGAGCTGGGGGTGTTTAGCCTGGAGAAGAGGAGGCTCAGAGGTGACCTCAGCACTGTCTGGAACTACCTGAAGGGAAGTTCTGGCCAGGTGGGGGTTGGTCTCTTCTCCCAGGCACTCAACAACAGGACAAGGGGGCACGGGCTCAAGGTCTGCCAGGGGAAATTGGAGATGAGAAAAAAATTCTTTCCAGAGAGAGTAATCAGGCATTGGAATGGGCTGCCCAGAGAGGGGGTGGGTTCCCCATCCCTGGAGGTTTTTAAGGTGAGATTGGCCATGGCACTGAGTGCCATGATCTGGTAAAGGGACTGGAGTTGGACCAAGGGTTGGACTTGATGTTCTTGAAGGTCTTTTCCAGCTCAATTAATTCTATGATTCTATAAGGTACATGACAACTCCCCTCAGAACTCAGTTTCCACGTTATTCAGTGTATACATAGCACTCCCCTTACTATCCCAGCAAGCTGTTTGTCTCATACCTTGATGTCTCCACAGCTCTGATCGCCATTGGTCGGTACAGTCTGACACTAGAGACGGTGGATGTCGGATGGTGCAAAGAGATCACAGACCGCGGAGCCACCCAGATTGCACAGCGCAGCAAGTCGCTCAGATACCTGGGGCTGATGAGGTGTGATCAGGTAAGGAGCACCTGCATGAGCTGCTTCTTGTCTGTGTGTGTGTGTGAGAGTGTTGCTGTGTGTGTGTGAAGGTTTGTTTTTGTGTACAAACAGGTTTGGTGTTCACTGCTGTGGTAACTCTCTTTAGTGTACTGTGGTCACATATTTAGCTAAGAAAGTATCCGGAGAACTTAAGGGAGAATTATAAATTTTTGCTGACAGGGATTTTCAAAATACACCCACAGGCTACACCCACAGCCTGAGGTACTCACAAAAGGTTTTTGTGAAATCTGCCCTCTGACGGCTTTGAATATTTTGTCTAAAAGTGATTGATATGTCATGTTATTATTATGACAGAGTATTTTGGTTTAAAGCAAAAGTGGGGGGGAAACCCCTTTAGTTTTCCTTCCAGAGTGATTTAGTGATTTTCTGTATGTCTCTGCTCTTGCTCATATTAGAATGGTTTTGCAAATAAAAAGACAAAGATTTGTATAAAATCATAATGCCAAATAGAAAAAAAATACTGAGTTTCTTAAGCTTTCATTCATGGAATATATCAAGGATGTCTGTAAGTTTTAGCACTTCATCATTAGAAGAAAAGAGGACAAGGCAGTCCAACTTCACCCTGTATATAGCCTTCAGTAATCATGTCCCTGTTTAGAGAAGAGAGATCAAGAGGCCTGGGAACACAGCAGAAATAGCTAAAAGAAAAGATATTGGAGGTCCAGAGTCTCTGGTTTTAGGTCTTGAAATACACCTGTAGGGATTGTTTCTTTACCAGACATCATCAGTGCAATGTCCAGCTTGTGATGCCCATCAGCAGCATGTCTCTCTGTTGATTTCTGAGTGGGTACAGCCTGTGGAAAAACAGGTTTTAGTCTAAGAAACCTCATCCTCAAAACCATTGCTTTGCATCACTTGCAGTGGATTATAAAAGACAGTGACAAAGCTCAGTAGTTCAAAAGGCAAGGAATAATAATGTCCAGGTCAGTTGTAGAGTTAGAAACAGCATTTTGCAAAGCCAGCCTTGGGCAGTTTCCAGTTTGAGAGGAGGTTGAGCACTTTGGAAGAATTGCTCTGTCTATCAAAGCTGAGTCCACTTAATCTCCTAAACATTAGTGTTTTAAAAGAGCTAATAGACAAAAGGAGTGTATGAGTCTCTTTGAGGGATTGTGCTAAGATTATGTACTTAGAGAATGTTCAAAGGGTAACTTGACCTGGGGAATTAGATCTGACCCTGAATCACCTAATCACTTTTACATGTATATTTATTTTGTAAATTTAGCTAATGTTGAGCAATCCAGAAGCATCTAACAAGGGCAGTAATTTTATCCTGTCTTCAACTGCTGTACAAAATCAATGATGTTGATGCTGAAAAGAAGTTTTACTACCTCATAAGCTAAACTATATGTACAACAGTCTGTATTCCTTTAATTGCTGGCTTTCTAGTTCTTTACAGAGGAGTGTACACCAACTTTTGTGTTATGAAGGTCAACTGGTAAAAGGAAAAAAAAAACATTTCTTGAGAAAGCTTCAAAGAAGATAAAAAAGCAGTGTTGACTGTATGCATGCAAGTGTGTGTGTGCATCATTAAAGAGAATTCTTGGGTGATGCAGAAGGGTTTATTTACATGCCCCATTGACTGAAATTCTTGGTTTTGTACTGTTGTCAGCTTGCAGTGAGGAGATTTGTCCCTTCTAACCAGACTTCTTTTTCTAAGGTACTGACTGTTACATGAGTACCAGGTAGCTGTTATGCCTTTCTAGGAATTGCCAGGCATTGGAGGGGAGGTGCTTAAACACAGTTACATAAGGAACATATGTAAGTAGACTTCAAATGGGTACCACTAAAATACTCTTTATGAGCCAGGCTCTTTGGAATTTCTTTGATATGCACTTGACATAAATTAGAGGCGTCAAGGGTCCTCCCAAGAAAGATCAAGAGAGGCTGCAAGCCTGGGTAAAGGCAGGCTCTGTTTTATGCCGTTGATTATCCGAGTGCCTCCAGGCAATGTGTTTCAGTAGATGCAGAGCATTATTGATCCACACCATGAAAATAATCAAATTATTCATTTTTCATCAAACTGCTATTGCCATGACCTTTCTTTTTATCATTTTTCCTACCATCTCACATGCACACCACAGGAGCAATATGGTCTTTGCCTTAAAATAGATGACATTGTGTTGAGAAATCTCATAAAAAAATGCTGACTACCATGAGGTCATCATCATGAGGGCACATATTTCAACTGGAACTTTTCTGTATCAGATGGGACGCATCTTAGAGACTATGATCCAAACCCCAACAGTATTAAAGCATTCAGAAAGTAGATGTTTTTAAGTACCTGTATTTTGGACAATGAAATTCCCCAGTTGCCTACATACCAGCATGAACATGTACTCAGAGCAGCTCAGAGCTTTCTTCTCCCTTCTGATCTTTCTCACTGTGCAGGGTGTCAGCTCTGCAGATACTTGTGCATGGGTCGGTTTGGGCACTTGGGGCTGCACACATCATGTGTTTCATAAAATGGAAATGTATTTCTTCTGAAAGCAGTAAGAGATAAAATCAGCAGTTCTTTAAGGCCTAAGCAGGACATTTTAGAGGTTTGTGATTAGAAAAGGCATAAAGACTGCATATTTCTGTTCTGCATTCCAGGGTTACTGACTGTGTTCGTGCCCTGCCCCACTCCCAGTGGCAGTGGGCCAGGATTCATTCCTTCGTGTCGCCTGTTCCCAATGCTGTGGCGGCACAGGAAAACCACAGACTGCCCAGCTCTGTGCACAGAGTGCTGAGCTGGTGGGGACTGCAGTCCAGAGCTTGATATGGGTGTGTGGGAACACAGAACACATTTGTGTACTGCTCAGGTACACTGAAGCTCTGATTTGTGACACCAGTAAATACTGAGAAAAGCACAGATTTGTCTCCACAAGAAAGGGTTATGTTCAGTTCACCTCAGTTTAGTTCCCCCATAGCAGAAAGAGAACATGACTATCTGTTCTTCCAACCAAATCTGAATTGCAGGCCTGTATTTTATGTCACAGCTTAGGAAAGTATGTCTTTTAAAGTAGAATTCATCCTTCCCTTTTAAATGTCTTAAATACCTTGAGAGAGATCTGTGAAGTGACAGGATCCTTCTTTCCTCCTGCAAACACTGACATGAGAATTTCTAAGAACTTAACTCGTATTCTGAGGGTATAAAATGATTCCTTCTTGAGAACAACATATTTAAATGCACATGTTTCAAGCTTCTTTTTCTGAACACATTTCTATACATTTCTACCCCTATTCCTATTTACTTATTGTAGTTAATGATTTTGAAGTATTTTGTATTTCATTTTTTTTTTTAAAATGGAGGAAGATGATGATGTTCTCTATACTCTCTATTGCTAGAACTCATTTGAAAGATGTCTTTGTGGCACTTCTTTCCTGTGCTCTCACAAGTGAAACAGCTTTAAATGAAGGCAGCTTGAAATCTTCACCCTTGGGAAAGAGGGCTGGGTATCAGCTAGAAATAAGGGCTGAAAACTTGATCAGTTTTTGTGGGTGATGGCTTGACTGGTTGGACAATCAGTCAGAAAAAACTTCCCACAACTTTTCTCACACAGATTTTCATATTTCAAGATCCTTTTCCTGTAACTGTGGTGCTTTTTGCAATGGTCATCAGCAGTGCTGCCACATAAATGCAGGAGACTTTTCAGGGAAAATATGCAGAAAAATGACACCGAAAAACAGAAGCCACAAAATTCAACATTCACCACTGTGTGTGAATGAAATGAAGAAAGTCTCACAAAGTTGGTTGGGAATGGATACACAGCCTAGTTAATAAATCATGTTGGCCTTTATTTCTTGCTTTCTTCTTTTTCCTTCCTTAGCTTTTTTTTTCATTTCTTCTTTGAGATGAATTTCTCAAAAAAGATGTGGTTGCTTTTCATGAAAATACTTCTGGAAGCCTGTAGTTTATTCCAGATGACTTTCTCAGATGAATTGTAGCATGTATTTCCTATGTGAGTTTTACTGAGATATTAGAGCACAGAAATTGATGGTCAGTACAAATGACAAAAAGACAAACTCTTTTATGTTACCTCAGAGAGAAGGAAAGATAAATGATCTCTAAAAATAAAAATGGCCTGCTAAGAAATCATTTGCATCTTAAGTAAGCATAAGATTTTTATAAAATCAGTAGACTTTTAATATAATTTATCACTTTGTCCTTCTATAAAACCTGTTTTAGAAACATTTGTAAATATATATTCTGTGTGGACTGCAAATCAGTGCCCAACTGGGGTACAACTCCTGTTGTTTATGAGAAATGCTTTTGCCCTTCACTCACAGACTTCTAATTTACATAGCTAGTCTGTAACTGAAGATAAATAAGTGAAAAAGAGATAATTTCCTAAACTCCAGAGGTACATCTTTAAATTTCAGATACACTTTTGAGCTAAACTGTTCGTAATCAATGGTAGCACAGTGAGAGTACAAAGCCATGGCTTGTTTTAATGTAATTATCATAGCAATTTGCCTTCCACCTTCAGAAAATGCTAACTATCATTAGCCTGGTAAGAAAACCTGACAAATTGCTACCATTTCATCTTTTATATTATAAGGGGTTCATTTTGAGATTTGAAATTATGGTTTTGTGATTTGAAGAGGAATGAAAATATCCTGTCCTTCCTTTTAAGAAAAATTCTATAGCACTTCTTTTTTTCCTGTTAAATCACTATAATTTGTTCAAGTTACATTGCATATTAAAAAGGAATTGCTGTATTTTTTATAGTTTTATGTGTATAATGTAGGAGCTGCAATTGATACATCTCTCTGTGAATAATGAAGATTTTAGATTCGCGAAATCTGTGAATCCCATTAGAAGGAAACTACAGTTATCCCACAACAAAAGAAAAATAGCATTTATTTCACTTTGGTTTTCAATGCAACAATTTTGAAAGACTGAACAATACTACTTTTGGTTTTTTTCCCCCTATCTAACTGGGATAACAGATCCATTATGTGTGTAAACGAAAGCATCTGCTAAAGTATAAAAAGAGGATTTTTATACAAATTGAACTTTTTGCTCTTCCAGTTTAACTGTTTCTTTACTAAAAGATTTTTGTCTTGGAGGATGATAGTTCTCCAACAAATCCATGGCAATAGGCTGAAGATGGAATCCTCCTGAGTTAATGGATCTGTCCTTGTTTTTAAAAAGCACCCACCTGGTCCTGTCATACTGTAATAGAAAGATGGGCCTTCAGGTACAGATCGACAGTTCAAAATCAGGATAAAGCCAACTCTAAAGGAAAAGTGCAGTGTGAATTAGTCAGCATTTTTCTGACTTTAAAAAAAAAAGAGAAATTTTTTAGAAGCACTGTCCCCTGGAAGTTTCAGTCATTTTTGCCAGCTGGCAGCTTTTGGGAATGATTTCTCTGGTAGTTTTGTGTGTCATCATTTTGACAGGTTTTACAATGGGCTCAAATTATTGTTAATGTAGTTGAATAGGAAGGAAAATATTCAGTGTTATAAATTCAAAAGGCAGAAAGTAATCTGAAAGAATATTTATCACTATGTAAATTAACAATGTCATTTCACTGCATATGGGTCTTTATTAACTGCAATTTGAAATGCTTATGATACTGGTAATATTTCTTACTTTGAAATCTTATATAGGTGGAGTCAAGAAATTCATCTGATGAAATGAACAGAATTAGCAAACAAACTAACCAGCCAAACTGAAAGGCTCCTTTAGAATGGCTTTTCTGATTTAATAGAAAAGTAAATGCTCAATGCAAACTGAGGGTGAGAACTTCCTCACTTGTGCAGCTTTAACATTCAGTATTGTGTTGGCAGCAATGATTAGGAGAGCAGGCCCTGAAATGAAGGCTCTGCTGGAAAACTCTGCAAACTCACAGGGACCTGAAATGGATTTTCTGGTTTGCAGTAACGCAGTGACTGGGAGTATGAGGCAATAGCATTTGTATGAGTAAACAACCACAACAATGAATTTCATCCCTTTCCCTTGAGATTTAGACCAAGAACTGCAAAGTGGATACACTCCACAAGCAACCTTGCTGCATTTTCTGAAATCCTTCCAGAAGTGCTACCATGGAATATCAGAAGACTTGTGCATTCCATTTATTTCAGTTCTCACGGCAGAAAAGATTGCGGATATTTCTGTTTACCCACTCCTTCCCCTTTACAAATATAAATGGGAAATTAATTGCTAAGGTTTAACACAATTAAGTTGTCAAATGCTGTGATAATAGTACATCCTGCTGTACTTGCCAATTTCATTATTTATGAGTCTACAAGTACAGTGTTTGTGTGTGTGTGTGCTTTTTATTTCCGTTAAGTCAAAATACATTCTTTGTTGAAGTCGTAAGGGACTTTATTTGGACTGTAGGATATTGTGCTAATATTGGGAGTGCTGTTATTTTATTAAAGTCCTAAACAAAGGTTCTGCCCCTGGGCATGAGGGCAGTCACTGAAACTCTGTGGAATATGTCTGCCTTAGCTGATCAAGTGCACTTCACACAAAACGTTTCCAGAAATCTTTAATTTTGTTATGGCTACAGGCAACAGTTATAATTGGGCCACCTGAGAATATAATTCATTCAACTATTAGAAGGAAAAAAATCAAACAAAGTGCACTTTTGATAAGACACTGACTTGAGGAAGCAAACTACAGCTTAGAGAAGAGAAAGGGTGTATGAAAATGTGTTTCTTGTAACTCCAAGTGTGTATATTTTGGCTTTTATTGTTAAAACATTAGAGCAGTTGGAAATAAAATGTGTTCCAAATCCATCCTTATGCATACACACAGTGACTATAGAGGAATCTCTTTGACCACTGTATACAAATTTGGCTTTCACCTAATACTATTTTATGTATATAGAGACAGCGCACACAAATTTCAGTACCCTTAATGCTGCAGTGCCACTCCATACGCAAAAATGTCAACGATATTATAAGAAATCCCTTTTGGGACAAATCCACTTGTGTTTCTTCCCTGTGAAGTTGATTTTGTGATTCTTTGTATGTGGTAGTTCTTGTGCCCTGTTTATCATCCAACTCAGACATCGTCCATATGACACCCTCTGGTCTGAATGTTACCTCTCACTTGCTTATGTTTCCCTACAATTCTTAACAAGTACTAGGTTTCTAAGATTAAGGTAGCAGTTCTATGTATTTTTAATGCCTTTCTCTGCAGATATTGCTGACCCATGGTATTATAACTTGATCTGTTATTTTTCATTAATGACTGACCTATAAAGTTATGTAACTGAAGACTCCAACCTGTACTGTACTCAAAAGGAGAGAACCTGTGGTGTCAGCACTCTCCAAAATTATATACTATTAAATTATAATATTATTAAATACCATACAAAAATTATTTCAGCTGTCACCCCCAGTGGTGGTCTGAGGAACACAGACAGGTAAGAAGTTCAGTACTGCACCTTTGCAGGATTCCTGTTTTGCAAGTCAGGGTTTGGGGGACTTGAGCTTTTTTATTTATGCAGCTTCTTACATAAGCTGGTTTCTCTTATTAACTTGGAATGGAGATAACTTTTTGTCTTCAATTATCAAGCTAATTGGTCGTTACACTGAAGTTTCTAAGATGTGAGGATCTTTGGGTTCTGTTCAGTGAACAATATCATTCAAACCTGTTAGATTAAAGAGAACTTGCAATTCAAGTGGTGACTCTGCTCTCCCTGTTCACTATTTAGATGGCACAACACAGACATTCTTGCCACATTTTAGAAGCTTTAGAGTCAGAACTACATGCTGAGACTGCCCTTGCTACACCTGTAGAGGGAGTTTTGAAGATCATTACAGAGTCTTAAAGTTCTTCACGGCAATGCAGTAAAGGAGTTCTCTCAGTTAAACCCAAAACTTTTTAAAGTCGTCCCTTTATGTGCCACTTGGTATTCCAATCCCAGAGAAGTTTTCCAGGATATGATACCAATTAAAGTCAAGCTAAGTAAAAGTGAGTAGGAAAGTCCTATGTAGGAAAAGTGCTTATGCCTCTTTTTCTGCTCCTTAGTTGTGAACAAAGCTCTCAGTCTCATTAAAAAGAAATGCATAGTTTGGCTGATGGTTTCAACTGTAATCCCTAATCTACCTTAACAGGATTAGGAAAACATGACTCCTTTGAGTTTAATAAGGTCTGTCCTAGGAATATAATGAAAGGAAAAGGTAAAAAAAAAAATAGATCCTAGCCCTTTGAAATCATTTGATATCTTTAGAAATTCCTGATTTTAGAATCCAGAAATTAAAAGAAACAATGCTGAAATTATCACTAGAGCCAAATGACACAGCACATTTAGAAGAAAAAAATACTAAAAATTATCTAATTACTACTTAGGCTTGTAGCTTGAATTTTTCATGGGATCATGTGGACAGTGGCATAAAAGAAATTTCTCATTGTGTTCTGTGTCAGACAAGTGGTGTACCAGATCAGTAAATACTGGCAGTCAGACTGGATGAGTAAATACAGCATGCTGGTTCAAAATCTGAGTGAATATTTTTCTCTGAGTGGCTTTTTAATTGGAAACTTTAGTTCCAGTTTACTCTGAACCTGAAAAAAATGAGCTACACATTGGTTAGTTTGTTCTGGGAAAAGCGTTTACAGACTGGAGGGGTTTTTCAGGCTTTCTGTTGCAGGTGGATCATTTTACCTAAAGGAAAGTAAGACTTTTGAACACTCATTTTCCATTTTTCTCAGTATTTCACCCACATTATGTGTATACATAGCAGAGATGAAAGTCCTCCAAAGCAGCACTCACATAACCCTTCTCAGTGTTCCACTTCACATGGAATAAACTCCAAATTATCACATGAGGAAGTATTCTGTAGCACAAGTAATATTTAAATACTCTCTGCACGACCACAGGAGAGGAAATTAAAGAGGTCCTGCCCCAGAAAACATTTGTCACAAAGTCAAGTATATTCTTCTGGGAAATAGGCAATATGAGTTCAGGTGTCTTTAAGCAAAAAAAACCCCAAAATTATGACTTCTAGGTAACTGCTCTGATTGAGTTAAAAGGAGATGATATGGTCCTGCCAGTTTCTGCAACCCGTCTGCTCCTTGATTCTGCTGTTTTTTAATTCTTTGTCCTTCCTCAAGAAAAAATAAATTTCAGATCAGTCTTGGTTGATGTTTTTTTTGCTTGGTGACCAGGATTTGCACAAACCTGTTACTTTCATTCTTCATAATAAGGCTGAAATCTTCCATTATGTGTTAAAATATAATTGAAGAGCTATTCAAATTCAAATGAATGATTATGTATTAGATAATCTTAAGTAGTTTATCCGCAGACAGTAGTCTTTCTTTTGACAACTCAAAAGATGAAGATTAATGGAAGTTCTGTGCAAGAAAAATATAACATTTTAAAGCATATTAAGATGTGAGGATTTTTAGTTTTCATTCATTGAACAAGAATGTTTAAGCTCAAAAAGGAAAATTGCTCTGTTTGTGTAATGAAATTATTTTGGGAATGACATTCAGTACTTTTGTTTCATCACCAGCCAGACTGATTTTAAAAAGAGACAGACGCTTGTGTTCTAATGGTTGGGCATAAGACTTCTTTTCATCTTAATCCTACCATTATGGAAACTGATGACAAGGATACTAAGGGAGTTGGCTTAGATATTACTTTTTTTCAAATTCATTAACAAAGATTAAGATTTTTATTTCTCTCTTCTTGCAACCTTTTAGACAGTGGAATTTTATTCCAATACTACAGAAAGCTCAAAATACTTAAAGCTTTGCACTGTTGTAATGTTTTACTTGACTTTTCTCACAGTAAAAAGTATCAAAACCCTCTGATAGGAGATAATTTCTAGCTTAATTGTCCACATTTGTTTCTCATCCCTGTAGGTTGTCTCACTGCCAAAAAGGATCCTTTTTCTCCGTCCTCCATTGTGTAATCTTAAACTGAATTTATTTTGTCCAGCATAGTTACTTTTTTAGGATTAAAAATATTTGCATTTAACTTAAGTTACATACATTTGATCGTTGATTATGACGTTTAGTAAGATAATTCTTTTCTTTATCATGAGAGTAAACTCAGTTTTTTAAGTTCAAAGTACTTTTTTCCTGACAGTGTTACGGTTCCAAGTATGCACATAGAGTTTGTCATTACTTTGTTGTTTTACAACAAGTTATAACTCAAGTTGTTGGCTGAGATCAAGCTAATAACTTAAAGTGTTTGTTTAATGCTCCAGGTAAAAAAGGGAGAAAACCTTCTACTCTTCAGGCTTTGGGCATAAAATAACTGGTTTTGTCAGTGGCACTTCTGCAGTGGTTGTACTTGACTTCTGTTTGTGCTCATGTTTATTTTTTATTTTCTAACTGTATTTGGCTCAATAGCAAAAGTTTCCTTCTTCTGTTTAGTTAAGGATTAATAGCAATTAGTAAAAATTGTATTAAATATTATTTTATCCAGTAAAAACTGTATCAGAAAAAAACTTACGACAAACAGCTACGTGCTGGATGGTTTACCATAGATTTCTTCATGTGTTTAAAGCTCAGAAGATACCATTTATATCATCCTGAATATCATGGGCCATGCTTAAGTTAGCCTGGGTGTAAATAGGTGAGCTTATCCCTGCCTAGACTGCAGCTTCTGTAAATGTCATGAGTCAAAAAAACCAGGACCTGGAGATCATTTACTGTCTTCCTGTGTTCAAAAACGATGTTTGTAATGAATTTGCCTTGTTTGTCTCCTGCAACAGAAAATCTGTGTATGCTACTGGCTCTAAAGCTATAATATCAATGGTGTTCTAACAAATAATGGCCATCACATAAGTGTCAAATCATGTTAAATTCTATCTATTAGTAATATTTGCAGCTATGTAGTAGATAAATAATACATCTTTACATTTCCTGTTAAGAAAGAGCAATATGAGCAGCTGTCTGTGGCAAGCATCTTCCCTGTGGCCAAGTTAAGCATTAAGAGAAGCTTCTGGTAAGCGTGATAGATTCTACCATGAGTCTCTGCACCACAAATGTAAAAAAAAGAGACTTTTGACTATTTCTGAGTAGGCATAAAGTTGCAGTACTGCTACTTTGAGGGATTCTTCCCTCCCAAGCAGTGTTTCTGTGAACTGTTGCTTGCAGTTTGCAAGTATGTATTCAGCTATAAATACCAGATATTTGGAGGGACTTGTGCTATCTCTGATTTCATTTTGATTTATTAAAAGTCACTTCTTGTTTTTCAGCACTGGAAGATGTTACTGTAACATAGCAATTTGCCAGAGGAGTACAGTTTGTGCTGTGAAGTTAAACCAGTTTTCTATCCAAGTCAGTCTCAGCTAGATGAAACTTCCAATGAAGATTGAGTGTTTCTATTATCAAAGTAGAAGAACTGGATATTAAACCTTTCATTTATCCTTGTCACTGGGTGCAATCACTGTTCAGAGGGAAGCACTCCTTGTTATCTTTTAAGGACGAAAATATTATGAGATGCTGTGGTCACTGTGCTTTAAAATATTATTCGCAAGACAGATCTTTGTAATGGCAGCAAACATTTTAGTCTAGTTTTTTTACTTCTGGCCTTGAATGTGGAACAGCCTGGGGAAAAAAAAGGCAAACAATGCTTTACATCCTACTGACATAGGTGGTTCAGTAACTGTGGATCAATGCATTTTGAAATGCCCAAGTGTTCAGCAAAGGTTTCCAAGAGACCTAAATAGAAGTCATGGTTCTTAGGTTAATCTTTTATTTATCTGAAGGCTGAAGAAAGCTGTCTGCTTCTGTGATACGAACTGCAATCATCTTAAAAATAATTGACAAATTAATCCCCTCACAGCACTGCAGTTGTAAAGGTGTAAGGTTTAGCTGCGCTTGTCTGATTGCCTTGTCTTATGAAGAATAAAGGTGCTAACTTTGATGTCTCTGACTTAAGAGGGACATCCCAAACCCAACAATCTTGTGTATTTTAATTATTAATCCCACCATTCCTGCCCTCAAAACCCTTTCTTCAGAGTTATCCTCACACCAGAAGGCTAAATAAAAGCTTCTGCCCATGGTATATGCGGAGACATGCAGGACTTTTAACCTTTGGAAAAGCTGAACTATAAGAGTAATTGGTAAATTGATCTATCTCCAGCATAGAATAATTTGCATTCTTTGCCTCATCTTTAGTCATGTTATCTCTTGTTTTTCATTTAAAATCCATAGCTACCAGTGCAAGTTCATTTCAGTAAATTGTGGAGTTACTACTTACTAACCATATGTAAAACTACTCATAACTGTGCCATAAAATAATAAATGTAATCAATTTTCATTTTCCAAAGTGAAAAAGACCTTACGTTTTAAATCTATGTCTGTTTGATTGACTTAGAGTAAATATGCTTCTATTTCTAGATAGAACTCTGTTACTCTGGGCAGCACTTTGTTAAATGAGATAATATTTTGAATAATTTGGTTGGAGCTCTATGAGTAGCCAGCATAGTCAAGCATGGAATGAAGAGAGTTTAAGAGATTTTTAAATATTGCTGCAGTTTTATAAACAACAAAGTCTGTTTGCCTTTACTAGAATATTATTTAAAACTTCTCCCTTTACTGTCAAATCAAGGCACAGGATTTGGTTTTGGTGTTTTTCATTCCCTAACAGGACTTTCCATTCTGTGTATTTCTTTGGTGGTAAATGCACCGAAACCCACAGTGACAGTGAGGAGCCCAATCCTGCGAGTCTGCACAGGAATCCAAAGTGTGGCCATTCATTTAGCTTCCCTAATATTGCCCTTTTTGCACACCACAGATTCTCTCCTTCTCTTGCAGGTGAATGAAGCCACAGTGGAGCAGCTTGTGCAGCAATATCCACACATAACCTTCAGTACTGTACTACAGGATTGCAAGAGAACATTGGAACGTGCTTATCAAATGGGCTGGACACCCAACATATCCACTGCCTCTTAACCTTCTGTACCAACATGACAGTTCCACTCTGCTGCATTCAGTAGATCTAATGGGGATTGCAGAAGGGTTTATAACCTTTCGTCTGATGCAATACAGTTGTGAGTTTACAGAGGTTACAGTAAAATGGCAAAAGCTGTACACTGACTTTATTGTACCGTACAACTAAGTACTAACATTGAAGCAAAACTTTAGAAATGCATCGTGGTTTTGTTTGCATAAAAGTTAAAAAAAGCCTTTGGCAGGTTTCTTGAAGTGGATTTCTACTAGTTCTCTGGGTAGTTTTGAGTTATAGATGTTAAGCTTGTTTTCCTCTGTTTACTTTGCCTTGGTCATGTGTGTTTCCTTTGATCTGTAAATGGTAACTCAGTGCTAGCACCAGTGCAGTTGATCAACAGGGGCCTATGTTGAAACTGGGAACCAAATTTCATGCTTATTATTTACTAAAGCTTATTGCTAAAACCTCAAAGATACACAGTAATAGGGAACGTGAGTTGTCACTGTCCTATAAACATCTTTCTTTTATTTTTCTTTAAAGTCTTTCCACCTTAACATTTTTGCAATGAGTTAACAGTGGTTAACCTAACACTGATAACCAGTTCCCGACTCATGAAGACAATGGGTGACTGAACACAGCAACTCCCAGAAATGAGTTAACAGAAAATGTTTATTATATCTGGCTGAAGAAAATTACTGTCTATTTTAAGTGAGCTCATCTCTTCTGGCTGTGCTCTGCTGTTGAGGAACTGGAAAATTCAGATGAATGGGTGTAAGTAACAGGATTCCTCTTACTTCCTGTGTGGTTATTTTACAATTGATTTTACAATGCAAGGAGTGCTTACCCTGAGCATGCCATTTAAACATGGGTCCCGCCATGGGTATCATTTTGTAGGAACAAATGCTTTTTAATACAGTGTATGCAAGAAAATATCCAGAGTAGACACATAAAATTATTAATTTCTGTGTGTCACATTGTATTCTAAGGAGTTAAATTTGAGCAGGGGATTATGAAAACACAGACATTGCAGCTTCAATCTGGAGTTGCCGTAACCTTTAGAGTATTACCATTTGGTTAAGAATGTTGTCAGGTGTGTAACACTGGATATTTGTTTTTCAAAGGTTACAGCATTTTAATCCAAACTATGAAACGCTTAAGCTTCAGTTGAAAAGTTGCCATTATTGTCAAAATGTTTTGCTAATCCAGAAGGCCTAATGCAGCATAACATAGAAGCTTGTTTAGTATGGCTGTATAACTCTCTGTAAAACTGTTGATTTCCATAGCATAATTTTTTACAACAGAAACATCAGCTCACAGTAATTCCAGTGAGGATGTTGAATGTTTTCTTATTAGACTTTTCAAAATGGGGATGAATAATTTCTCTCGAAAAAAAATATATATGGTAAAGATTTTGTTTTAAATAAGTGGTAAATACTTGTGAACATGTGTAATGCTATGCTTTTTATTTACTCCAAAATGGCAACAATATTTTGAGAATAAGCAAGTTAATTATATTGCAGATATAGTACAGAATCTTAGTCATTTTTCTTTTGATGTTAAAACTATTCACACAATTTGTAAGTTTCTATTTTTTTGTGAAACCTTTGATCTTGCAATAAATTTTAATATAAAGAAGAAAGATGTGATATTTTCTGTTTTTCTTTGCTAAGTGTACTTGGACTGTACTGAACAGGAAAAATAAAATCTCCATCCTTGAATAGGTAGGAGTCACCCAAACATGATCCTGAGCAAACTGATCCAAGCTGGCCCTGTTGTGACTGACAGTTTGTCTAGATGACATCCAGGGGTATTTTTCAATCCAAAAGACTCTATAAATCTAAGGATTTTTTATATATTATGGATCTGATTGCCCATCTGTTTTCACTTCCCATTTAAAGCACTTCCAGTAGTTTTGCCTTTTACTAACTATTTATCTCACATTTTTATGAACATAATAATCTTTAGAGAGATCACTGTGGCTAATTAATTTCAAGTTCATGTGGTATAAGAACTCTAGTGAAAGTATGTTTTTCTAATTGCAGTGTTGACACAGATAACTCTTTAATTTCCTTATAATAAATCAGTGCTTCCTAAATAATTTTAGAGGAATAAATAACAGTGCTTCACACTCTTTCATATTTGAAATGTCATGTAGGGGAAAGTACCATTCAGGTAGAAAAGAGAAGCTATTGCCTCTTGTAAAAACTAAAATTACCCCTGTTTTCTCCTACAGACTGAATTCAGTAGCTCACAGGCAGCTCACATGATGGATTTCCTAAAGGTTTCCTGGGAAAAAAATGTCTCCTTTTTTTTCCTTCAGAATCTTTGTGGGAACCTGCAATTAAGGTGGGTGACTCATCACTTGCCTTAACAGAGACATTTCTAGGCCACAATAGCTGGGCTTGTTCACCTGCAGAAAGGGCTGGGACAACCTCCAAGTGCCTTCTTAACTAAAGGATACGTGGTTGTAGGGGAAAGACAGGTAACCTTTCTTTTCAGTCATTCACTCTTTAAATCCAGATGTAATTCTGGCTTCAAACAAACTCAGATAGTTCAGGTGGTGGCCACTTTCCCCACCTCTCACCACCTAAAGGCAACATGGAGAGGAGTGTTCTCATGCCATGCCTCTGCAGGGAAAGTTGCTGCTGTGATGTTTCTCCTGCAGGTTCAATTTCGTCTTTTCCAGGCTCCCATTTCAGTGGGAGGTTTAGTGAAATGCCAAATCGAAGCTGGCATACCTCCCTTCTCAGCAAGTGCTCTATGTAGTACTAGGCATGTTCTGGTCATCCTTGAGCAGATGCAAAGTGAATTTCCCTGAAATACATCATAGGAAGGGATAAACTGATCCCAGTCAGGCCACAGGTGGCTACTGGGCATGACTTAGAGCATTCTCAAAGCCATTATCCAAAGACAGGAAGTCACATACCCAGTGGTTACATAAAAACCTAACAGGCACAAAGTAAGATTTGTAGGGGGCTGATAAGGCCTCCTGTAGGTGCTGTGATCTTGAAAAAAAGAAAGGAAAATTACTGCTACATCTTAATAAATAATTGGGATGGGTTGGGATGGGATGGGATGGGATGGGATGGGATGGGATGGGGATAGGATGGGGCAGGGTGGGGCAGGGTAGGGTAGGGCAGGGTGACTATTTCAGTTGGAAGAGGACCTGGAATGGGAATAACCATCTAGTCCAACTGTGTGACAGGGCTGATCAGAAGTCAAAGCACATTACAAAGGGCATTGTCCAAACACCTTTTGGACACTGGCCATCAGTCACCTGTGTAGGAAGCCTGTTCCATGTTTGACCAACCTCTTGGTAAAGAAATGTTTCCTAAGAAAAGAGTGCATTGTAAAGTAACAATGAGCACAGAGATTATGATGATATTTGATCTTGTAAATATACACATTTGTATTTTAAGTTAGGTGAAGGTTTATTGATGCTTATTTATGAAATTCCATATTCTTATTTAAGAAATTCTATATTAAAAGAGTCACTTTAAAGACTCCATTTAAAGATCCATTTAAAGAGTCCATTGCAATAAAATTATTTAAGGCAATGTTAACTTTCCTCCTGTAATTGTTTTTCTTACAGCTTTCTTCATGAGTGACCTGTGATTTTGGCATTAGAGGTGACTGAGATTTTTTTTGAGGTTCTGGTAAATTTAGAAGCAGTGTTACCCAACTGTTTTTTCAAACCACAGACAGGCTGGGAGATGTTGGAGGCTTGAGCATGTGGAATCTACCATAGATTGGCACCCCTTGAAAACCAAATAATTCTTTGTGAAAGTAGTTGTACTTTGCCAATCTAAACAGGGGGGTACACAGTAAAATTTTGTGACCCCATTATTTTATGGGGTCTTATATTTCCAAGTTTTGTTTTAAAGAATAACTGAGGACACTAATTGAGATTCCCTACTTGCCTGTGCTTGGCTCCTTGCATGTGTTGTCTTTACATGCAATTGTAGATGACCTGAGTGGCTGAATAGCTCAGCTGTTCCTGTGGATCTTTTCCTGCATTAGGCTCAGATTGGCATGCAGGAATAGTCTAAATCCCACCATTACAGCTGTGGTTGCTTGACTGGAGACACTTTGACAAGATGGAGTAAGGTAGCACAGAAATAAAGGACTGTGTAACAGCTACATCTTCACAGCTGTTAAAACCAAGAGTCTTTTGTTTAGGTTTAGGGTTGTTGGTTTTTTCGTAAAGGCTGTCAGGGTTATATAAGGTAAATCTAAATGTTTCAGCTTTACCAGGTTTTACTAATGGATTATGTTTCAGATTTATTTCAGAGCAAAAATCAACAGTAACAGCAAGATGAACTGTGTCCTCTTGTATCTTCAGGCAGGTATTTCTACATATAGCTTATGAAAAATATTTGTGTATAAATAAACCTGAGCAGTCGTAAAATAAAAAATTTCACAACCAGGATTATTGGGCGTTTCCAGATGCTATGAAGTTATCTAGGCTTCTGGACTGAAAATTTCATAATCCCATGCTTTCATCATGTACCCTATTGCAAACTGCTGCAGCCTTTGGCGTTTTCAAAATACCCACTGCTAAGAAAGCTTCAAGAATTTTCTCAGCAGTCCTAACTCCCAGTGAGCACAGTTAGCTCGTCCCAGGTGCCTTGCTTTGGCTTCTCCTTGAATCAAGGTCAATATCTCAATTCTTACCTTTGATGGACTAAATTATTATCTTCATGCTGTTGTTTCAGTCTGTGGTCACCTCTCTGGACCATGTCATGTGAGTCATGGTCTCTGAACCAATATAAACTAAACTCTGCTATCAGGGATGGGTATTCTTTTTTTCTGAAATAGGCAGCAAAGTAATATTTATACACAAAATGGTTCATATCCTTCTTTCCTTAGAGACAAATGAGAAATGCAGTCAATGTTAATCACGTTGCTTCAGCCTTTCAAAGATGCTCAAATACTGAGGTGAATGAAGTCAGAAAATAGAAAAAAAAATACTTTAAGAGAAACTTGCTACAAAGCAAGGATTTGGTCTTGATTAGGGAGCAAATACACCTGGAAATCTTTAATGGTAACCAAGAAGGCCGTAGCTAAAGAAAAAATTTTTCTTAATAACCCTGCAGAAGAGTGAGTAGAATTCCAAAGTTCAAATTCCTTCATAAACAGAAGAACAATGGGAGTGTTTGCCCCTTAGAAGTTCTCAAAATTTCCGCTTTTTTAAAGAAAAATAGGAGTCCAGCAACAAATAAAGATTAATACAATGTCTGTGATGCAACAGAAGCTGACAGCCCAAGGAAACTGTGGATTGTTCAGACCCATATAGTTTAAAACCAGTAAGACTGAACTGGAAAATGAGGAGATAAGCTTCAGTCTGGTGGTGGCCCTTGACTAGGCAATGTGTATTTTCCAGCACATGGCATTAGTTTCTGTGGCTACACTTCTCCTGGTAGCAGGAGCCGTGCCACGAGCAGGGCTGTGCTGTTGGGCCACCCTGGCTGTCCCCATGGCTTCTGACTGTCCTCCAAACAAGTTCGATGTTAGTGATGCCCAGCACCCACCTCCTTGGGCTCCATGGATGCAGCCACTGCCTCCTGAGGGCAGGAAGGTTTAATGGCACAGGCATGTGTTATCCTATCCCCATCAGCCTCAGCACCAGGGAACTGTCATGGGAAAATTTGGTTTACTCCTGCAGACATAACCTACCTGGCTGATCTGTTGGCTTCAGGTCGTGGTTCTCTACCAGAAGCTGCTTCTCAGTGCTGTGGGTCCCAAAACACAACCCTGCTCCTGTCCAGCACTGTACCTCAGAGCATCAGCCTGCTCCTGCACTCCTCACTCACTCCTCTGCAAGACAGCAACCCCTTTCCCAGCCCCACAGTGGCGAAGAGGCTAAGGAAAGATATTGAGGTGCTGGAGCAGGTTCAGAGAAGAGCAACAAGGCTGGTGAAGGGACTGGAGCACAAGTGCTGTCTGTGGGGTGAGGCTGAGGGAGCTGGGGGTGTTTAGCCTGGAGAAGAGGAGGCTCAGAGGTGACCTCAGCACTGTCTAGAACTCCCTGAAGGGAAGTTCTGGCCAGGTGGGGGTTGGTCTCTTCTCCCAGGCACTCAGCAATAGGACAAGGGGGCACGGGCTCAAGCTCTGCCAGGGGAAATTGAAGTTGGAGATGAGAAAAAAATTCTTTCCAGAGAGAGTCATCAGGCATTGGAATGGGCTGCCAAGAGGTGGTGGATTCCCCATTCCTGGAGGTTTTTAAGGTGAGATTGGCCATGGCACTGAGTGCCATGATCTGGTAAAGGGACTGGAGTTGGACCAAGAGTTGGACTTGATGCTCTTGGAGGTCTTTTCCAACCCAATCCATTCTATGATTCTATGAAAGCATCTCACCTAGCTGGGACTTGTGGCCCCACTGCACCTGTGGCGTGGGTCCATCCTGCCTCTTTCCCTGGCTGCAGGGCAGTCAGGAAGGAGTAGTTGTGGGATGGGATGAGGCACCAAAGGTGCTGCTGACAGACAGTTCAGTGCTGAAGAGGTGACACCATAATGAGGGTTCCTGAATTCTTACGGAGGAGGAAACTGCTGATAAAGAAGTCCATAACTATTATCCCCACAGCCTGATCATGAATTAACCTTTCCTGCTCCAGAGCAGACATTATCACCAATCCTCACTAAGGTCTGAATGAATCACTACTTTTTACAGAATTTTCTGAACACTGAACTTAAATTGAGGAATATTTCCATATTTAGTGCTTTCTGCAGCAGTACAGGTATTGAAGTGTTTTGTGAGCATAAAGAGCAAATGACCTGTTCACCTTTCTGTTTGAATATATGCCATATCCTTTATGTTCTCTTGTGTGTGGCTTCAGAAACAGTTAGCAGCAGGAAGACTATTTGTATTCCATTAGGCAGAGATAGGAGAAAAATGCGTTTATGGATCACTGTAATCCAGTCATTGGTTTATGGATGCAAAGTCCTTCAGGGACTTTCACAAATTCCCAGCTGTCTGTGAGAGCTAGATTTTGCAGTTGCATCTCTGAGCTATCTGCAAGGCATGTAAAATCATGTATAGCCAGGCAGCTCCCTGTGACTTTGCATCTGCAAATGCTTGAGAACTATTCCAGCAAGAATCTGCAGTAAATTAAGCTCAAGAAATCTGCCTGTGAAAAAAAATTGTATCCGAAAAATAAATATTTTGGGTAAATCTCTCATGGATGGAAATCTCTTTAGCAGAGGTAGAGCTGAGCAAATGCAGATAGCTATTAAATACTGAAATTATTACCAGCCCTCAAAAACTTACTCTTCTGATCTTTGTATGTTTGTACCTTTAATTTTTTAATTGATTTTTTTGTTGATATTCTGGAAATCTGGGAGGAAATACTACACCTGAATGCATTGAAAATAAAAACAAACAAACCTCAGAAAACACAACACCACAGCCATCTAACTTTCCTAAATGTTCTCCAGTTCAGTGTATCATGACATAAGGATAAGATCTGGTACTTGGCAGAAACAAAGATGCCTTGTGCAGGATCTTTGCCAATGTGACAGAATATGTTTGGGAAGTGGCAAGGACAACACTAAAGAAAGAGAAAATTTCTGTAAGATCAGCACATCTCTTTGTTTCTAGTCTGGGAAATTGCCCAGTATGCCTATGAGAGGATAAAATTGTTGTTTCCATAGTGTGAACATGTGGGAATAAGAGAAATAGAGGAATTGGAAACAACACAAAATATTCAACAAAACAAACAAATAAAACCACCTTGGCACAGCTAGTGACCATAAATATTAACTCTGCATCATCATAGTGTAAAATACAAGAAACACAGATATTAGACAAAGGGTATGAATTTCAAAAGCCTCTGCATGATTTAGATGACTAAGTCCTTGAGGCATTTTGGACATTTAACAGAAGATGCCCATATACTATTATAAAGACCACAGAAATTTCTCTCTTGTAAGTCAAGCTTGTATCAATAAAAGCAAAAATAAGAACTTCCGTGTGCATGTACATCTGTCCTTCCCTCCCCTTGTTTGATGCTGTCTAATAAAGGCATGAGCCTTTTCCCCTGACAGGTAAAACACATAAGAAGCAAGAGATATGTAGATTGTTTCTCCTTTCAGGATGTCTGCAAAAAAATGAGCCTAACTTTCTGGTAGCTGCATTTCAAAGATTGTTTTTCAATGTATTGAGTCACCCCTAAAGTATTTTTTTAACCACAGTCTTCAAGGCTCACTTAAACTCACTTCTAAAGCTATTGGTATTACACTAACATATTTCTATCAGTTAAAACATAGTATGAAGGCCACTTCATTTTCATTACACTAATCTATGTACTTACATACATGTTAAGATTTATCACCTTTGTTACACCTTGTTCTTTAGCCTTTGTTTAGAAGATACTCACTGTTAAGTACTGAGTATGCAGCAGTAGCTGTTACCAGCATCAGTAGTAGTGCTAATACAGAGTAATACCAAATCTCCTTTGCAGCTGAAGCCAAACAATTAAGATCCACGAAAAGCTTCCATAAAAGAGTAGAACTGCTAAACTTCTAATTTTGAGCAAACATTGACCTTATTCTTCTAGACAGGAATGCACTTAGATGCATAGCATATCTCTAAAAAAAAGTGGTGTCTGTCATAGTTTTCAAGTAAGGAACATACAGGAGACAACAGCTGGAATCGCTGGCTAGGAAAGTGCCACTTGGATTAATGGATCAGGCTTGAAGGAGTTGTTGAGGGCTAACTGACAATCCTTCAAAATGGATATATCATGGATTTGGGCCCCTTAAGCTTCAGTTACAGTCTTAACATTCACCTCCTTAGTCCCCTGGGTCAGAATTTGTTCCTCTAAGTGTGTATGGTCTGATTTAAGGACTTGAGAGTGCCAGAGGGCATTAAAAATCTACAGACATAGGGATGTCTACTATTCAGTCTAACCTGAGTTATGTCAATTTCTGCAGACTCAGAAGGCTGAATTTTTTGAAGCCTGTGAAAAATGTAGCTTTCATAAAGTTCTGGGTACTGGAAGGAGCAACAAGGTATTTCTCCCATCAGTCACGAAGCAAGAAAAGAGTTAATACTACTTTTTAACAAGTTTCCAATGAGCCTTACCAGTGGCATATGCAAAAGAAAACATTTAGAAATTATCTGCACTGCTAAAGTAGAGTTATCTCTGAGAGCAGTGCAAGACACAGCAGTGAAGTGGGTACTCTACGTAAATTACAGTTAACCTTTACCTGAAATCTTCAGACCAAGAACACCTTATTAATCAAGACAAAACTTTTTAAGTGCTATCTATTTAAGCAGTTGGTTGTAATTTGTTCTGTCAAAAGCTGTCAACACTATGATATTAATACTTCTAACAAAACTAACAAGAGACCTTCTGAATTCAATGCCTTTTATATTTTAAGTAGTTACAGAAACCTTCTTTCTTCAATATGTTCTAACAAGAACAGTAGAAAAGCACTTAATCACTTCTGAATGAAGAAAACCAAAAGCTGTTTGCTTCTGCTCTTCTCCTAGATGCAATCTTTTCTCAACATGCATGATTCATGGACTTTTTTCTTCCCCAAAATAGCTCAGTATCATTCATCTTGGTATTTCATTCTTCATTTCTTACTATGTTAAATGAATTTTTATTTCTCACCTTCAATCTGTTCAATAGAAAAATCAAACTATGAAACAGAAAAACAGCAAAGAACCTGATATAAAGCTGAATTCCACCAAAGTCAACAAGACCAAGACTTCATCAGCAAGATGCACCACATGATCCACACCTGCTCCAAATCAATAGCAGACAGACTACTGTGGCTGCTGTGACACTCTCTGTAAGCTTGATGGTTAACAGAATGCACTTAGCGAGAATGAACCTATTAAATAATATTGCTGAGCACTTGCACTGTAACACCCATCAATCTAAATGAGTCTTGGCACTTGAGTTTAATTGATAGGCCACATTCATGATTCTCTTTCTGCTCAGAGTCCTTCACTTCAGACTTCAAATATAACAGATTTGGGGGGAAGTTAATCTTTTGTTTCAACACAGCATTTAATAAAATAATGAAGAAGGAAAATCCCAAGTTGTCTTCTTTGGCCATCTGCAGTTGAATCTCTCCCTCTTAAATGCTGTTTTGTCTATCTTCCCAGTTAGATTTCTTTCACCCTTTGCATTCTTTATCATCTTCCATGCCTATCCTATTCCCACTCTACCTTCTCAAGGAAAAAAAAGCCAAGACATTTAGGATTGCTTCAGTACGGTAGCATATCTTCCCTTTCGAACCCTTCTCTGCTTCACTTTTGTGGCCTGTGGCTGTGAAAAGGGACACAGTTTCATGTTCCTAATAGAATAAAAACTGCAATGTGCTGTTTTTCGCTGTCGTTTCTTCATCCCCTAAAACAGAAAAACAATAGACCTTTGCCTCAGAGAAATTAATTTGTGGATATTAATTTTGTGACATGTAATGAGATGAGCATTCTACTCTTTTTAACTGCACAAACCTCCTTTATTTCCAATCAAAATTTTAAACTGATCTTTCTATAGCATTTACATTGACAAGCAAGTGGGTTTTTCATAATTTACCCATGTTGCTGCAAAGAGGCAGGGAAGGACTGCAAGTTTAAAACACGGAGGAGAAAAGTTAATTTAAAGTGATGTTTGGTAAAAAGTCCCCTTTGAGATCCTGTTGTGTAATTGAACAGATTAAGAGAACTGACAGTAACTTCACGGTATGCCTAAGTGGAGGTCTCTACGGGTCAACTCTCGGATCTTGTGCCGACACGTTAAACAAGTTTGTCAATTTTCCATCAGATTGATTTTTCTCACAGGTCTGGAAGCCTCTCTCATTTCATCTTGTTTCCACAGGGGTTCTTAACATTGCAAACTGCCATTTACTTTTGTCTCAAAGTGTGAGGAATGATTTTTATCTCTGAGTGGCAATCACGGCAGGCAGCTCCAGCACTGCTTATAATGTCGCACATTGTCCTCCCTCACCAACTGGGGTTTCTTTTGTGTTTTTCCCCTCTTTGGGAATGATGTGGATTTTTAGAATACATTCAAAATAATTATTAACAGAATGTACTTAGGGCAGATGTCTTTAGTCTCTGAAGTGAACAAAAAAAGCAACAGAAACCATGGGGTTTTTTCTTTGCAGTTTTCAGCATAATGAGAGGTCAGCTTGAGAAAATATGATGTCTCTGGGAAGGTCACAGGGAAGAGTATTAACCTCTCTTTACATTTCCATGTCTATTATCCCCTCCTGTTAATGTCAAGGGAAGTTATGTGCACAAAATACAGAGAGAACGTGCTTCTGAATAGGTGAATACAGCTGAAGATTATAATGATATATATTTGGATTAATTGCACTAATGACAAGAAATCGACTCTTACTCCATACCAAGTTAAATAAGAGCAGTTTGTCTGAGAGCCTGTGGGACCTGATGGTATTCTCAGATGGTTGTACAACCATGCAGTCCCCTTGACACAAATTAAGCTACTTGGAACTTAACCACTTGGTTGACCTAATGACCTCTTGATGAAAGAAGACTGCCATTTATATCTAGTGGTATGAGGGTGAAATCATAGGACACCCCAAACCCCATGTTTTCTCTTGCCTGCTGCTCTGGTAGCCCTTTCTGCTTGTGGAAACTGGTTGTAGTCAATCATTAAATCCTTCATTAAAGCCTTCATCACTCATACTGAATGAGTTACAGGAATTCCTCACAAACAGAAGTATCTCAGAGAGACACAAAGAAATGAGCCCAGTTTCTACTTTCCTTGGTGCTGGTTAAATAATTTTGCCCAAACCATGGAGAGACTCATATCCTTTCTTGTTGAGTCTTGTACTATGTCAAAGTTTTAATACAAATGCAAATTAGGTCAATATTTTTTTCTCTGAACTATGACATACTTGACCTCATTAAGTGATCAATGACAATGTGCAAAGTTGCCAAATCATTTGGTTATAAGCAATTTATCACTGCTTGAAAATATTTGCCACAATTTTGAAATCTATTTAAAAAATAAGATAAGAAAAAAATCCCTCAAAATTGTGTTCAATTAGTTAACTTTAAAAACCTCTACTGAATATTGCAAATGGCAGAAAGTAAGGGGTGAGGATTTAAAAATGAAAAAATAATTTGATCTTTTTGCAGTTCTATTTTATATTATTTGGTTACAGCTAGTAGGTGCCCCCCCCCCCCCCCCCAAAAGACAGCTGAGCAAAATTCCTTCTTTTCCATGTTGTGTCTGAGTGAGTAACTCGACCAAAATGAATGAGGGACTACTTTCTTGTGCTAATGGTCATGTTCATGACAATTTGGTTTGGTTTGGTTTGCACAGGTTAGCTCAGCCCAAGTAGCTTTCTGGCAAACCCTCTGGAGAGTCTCCTGGATGAACACTTCCTTTTTGCCTTGTCACAGCTTATTATGAAAATACACAAAAGCAGATTGTGTTAGGGGAAAGACCTGTAAACAAGTATTTACAAGCTTTTGACCATGGTGTAGATGCCCCTAACAGCACTGCCTGAAGTGGTAATCTATCACAGAGATGGTTTAGTGACATAAAGTGAGAAGGTTAAATGAGCTTTAGGATATAAAAATAGTGCTTTTCTTCAGCTGTTGCCAGTTTCTGTGTAGACACTTCCCCAAACCTGAGCATCCACCACATGAAAGTGGCATCACTTCCACTGAATGGCAGAAGGATGTGTTGGATTCTCCAGCTCAACTCTCCTCTTCAACCTACCTGGTCACAGGTGAAAAACCTTTCCCCTGTGGCAATGGCAGTAAGAAGACACTGTGCCAAGGCCCTGGTCTGCATTGTAAGAATCAGGGGGTAATTTTTTTGTGGACTCCACATGTCTCTCAGAAAGTGAAAAATCACAGTCTTCTTGTTATTCGAGTATCTGAAACCTGACACAAGTGTTTAAAAATCTTATAAGTTCACTGCAAAGTTAGCTTAATGGACACTTCTCACAATTAAATATTTTAGACATCTTACATTTTTCCCATAATTCCAGCAATAATTAGATCACAATATGGATTAATTTCTTGTCACTTCCAATTTTTAGCTGCAAGATGTTTTGAGGGAGTGAAACACAAAAACAAGTTGCTGACATTTGTAAACTCCTCCTTTTGTTGTACACACAAACATAAAATAGCTGACATTTGGCTCTTTTATCCTTTCTTTCCTGCTTGTTCAGTGCAAATATTACCGAGACAGACGTGTTAAACAAATATCATAGTATCTACAAACACGGATATATAAATCTCATTGTCCTGGTCAGCAGCTCAGGACCAAACTATCCTCCTAAGCCATTCTGATCTGCAAATGACCTTGAGCTCATTGCTTTCCTACACTATCACATGAAGGTCACTATACTTTCTTACCTCACAAAGTTTATTTATAGGTAGCAATACTGTATCAATAACAAAAAGGTAACCTTTAAATTGTGTTCGTATCCTTCTATGGGATGGAATTGTGATTTAAAAGCAAATTTTTTATGCTGTTTTCTGGTCACTGTAATTGTATGAGTGTAATCAAGACATAATGAGTCTTTTCATCTGTTTTTTGGATTGGAATGGGGTGCTGAAACTGACAACTTTCTGATCAATGGCAGAACTACAACCTCTTTGAAAATTAGCAAGAGCTATGCCTGCTAAAACTCCATACTTCCCAGTACAAATGTACTCAGCAGTGCATTTCTTCAGGATTTGTGTCTCAGTGCTGTCATCTTTCAAAAAATACTGCGAGAGAGTTGGCTAGAACCTAAAATGTGTCTGTCCTGTGCATTCATTGCTGAATACTAAATGCTCCAGTCTCTTAAGAACCCTCTAAATAAGAATGCTGCTCTTTTTGGCTGTAAGATTTTTGTTGACATATGGAAATGTGAATAATCAGGGAAGCTTATTCTTTGCTTTAATGACAAGCTACCTCAAGTAGTACAAGGGCCTCTGTGGCACCTCTGTAAGCACTGTCAATGCTCAGCATCCCCCAGAACCAAACCCCTCATGAGAATGGACTGAATTGATTCACTGTTTCCTGCTTCCTTATCGAATGTTTTTATATTCTTTCATAAACAAGTAAAACTCCAATCACACAAAATTAAGAGGTCATGGTGAAATGACAGAAGTAGCTAATTAGAAGAGCCACTGCACACTTTAAGGCCCTGAATCAGGGACATCTATCAATACTGTGGATACTGCTTAATCATGAAATCAATACTTCAAAGTAAGCACACGTGCTTCCCACTTGGCCAGGAGCTGATTTGCAATAGCATTTCCATACTGTTTAAGAACACAGTGCTTCCTTTGAAATGTTCTCTTATCAACTTATTATTCAAACCTCTACAGAGCTGCTTTCCCCTCACGAGCCTCAGTAAAATCTGAAGAGATTATTACCAATTGTGACTTTGAAACATGTGGAGAGGGGACACCTTTGGTGAATCATTTAGCTGTGATCAAGTTTACCAGCCTTAACTTCCAGACTCATCCTCAGATATCAGGCACTGGTGACAGGGGAAGCTTCTTGAACATGTTTTCTATAGACACGCAAAACTAGACAGGACCTACTCACATCTGGGATTTTTTGTCTTTCTAGTGTTATCAGCAGGCAGAAAATCATAGTGTATATGACTGGCTTGCTGGCGTTTTGTCAGGGTCTCAGCTATGCAGCCAGTGTAGCAGGTTGGCCTGCATAGGCAAAGATGCCAAAGCAGACTGAAAGGCTTTGAGTCTCTGAAGAAATCTAAGCTACATCTGCAAAAACAGAGGGGCAACAAAGAAATCCTTACTACAAAAAACCCCAAAATATCAAACAAACCCCTCATCCCAAACCTATGAGAATGAAAAGAGTTTTGGATGCTGAGACTGGCCTTTCCAGATCCCAAACCGGTCCATGTTGCACTGGCACTTCTTACCTTGCCACACTGGCAGCCTCCAATACCACACCCTCTGCTCGTCCTCCAAGCTGCTGACCAAGCTGTTTGTGTCAACTCTCTGCACTTTCTCCACCCAGGAGACACTGCTCTTTCCTTACACTGGTCAGGAATCCGAGGCACAAAAGTTTCACTGTAACAAAGGGTAGGCAATTCAATATGTGATAAAATTGGATTAGGGTGAATGTGTGTGTGTAGAAAGATATAAGAGGATAAATGTCCACGCCAAAGACAGGACTAATATTTGAAGTGCTGTGCTACAACAGATGAGGATAGCAGCACTAGCAGGATAAATAATTAGACTACAGGTAATGGCAGAAAAAACCCACTGTTCTTATTTCTTATAGGTAAAGCTGGCATCTCTTAATAAATTAGTATTTCCTTAGATGCAGTTGAGCATGGAAACCCTGACAGCACACAGTTTTAGTGACAGGTTTCCTGGATCTCTGCGGGGTAGTTACTCCTTCCCAAGCAGGACTGTTCATTTTGTAGTGACCATTGTAGGAAGAGCACGTGGAACTGTCCTACTGTCCATATTATGCTTGCAGTATGGATGCAAACACGTTTCCTCTCAGTGGCCTGACACTGGATCTCCACCTTCTGAAACACAAGCTGTTTCTTCACATTTACTCCAAAATTAGCAAGTGATTCATTCTGGCACGCTAGCAATGGCACGAGACTGAGGACACCTGGAGCAGCATCTTCTGGAGCTAAATGCACAATATCCAGAAAACCCAAGTCATGATCTCACACCTCAGGTAGTATTAATGAAGAAAAAAAATGGGTTAAGCTGACAATTAAAGCCCACCAAGAAATACCAGTCTGTGAAATGCAGTCCCTTGCTCATTCTGGGGGCATGGAGCTGTGATGAAGCCTTTAGTGTAGCCTGTGAAGATGTCATCTTATTGGCAGCCTTCCCTGGCCATTTGTGGTCTCACCACTTGGCAAAGAGCTGTGAAGACCCCGTGTAGAGATGCTATATCTGCTTGGTTATTATTAGCACCTGGTATTGCTACTGTTGTATTCCTGGTGTCTTTCCTCATGTTGCTGCACACATGCTGGAAGTCAAGGAGTAGTGCAGGGACAGAGAGGGCCCTTTGTGTGGGGTGGTGCGTGGCTGAACCTACGATTTGGGGTGAGATGGGTCTGGGCATGTTGTGCATTGACCTTGCCTGGCTGACGGGTGCCCACCCAGCCCCTGTCTCGTTCCTCCTGCCCTGAAGGATGGGCAGAGACAATAAGATGGAAAAGCTGGGTGGATGGAGATAAAGAGAGAAAGATCACTCATCTTGGGGAAATTAATTTTATTTCTTACCAATTAAAGGAAGTCTGGAAAGTGAGAGATAAAGACAATAACTAAAGCACATTCCTGCCCTCACCTCTTCACCCAGGCTCAATATCTTTTCCTATTTCCAGACTCCTTCCTTCCAGCTGGTGCAGGGGGTGGGTAAGGGTGTTGCGGTCAGTTGTAACACCTCCTCTCTGCAGATCCTGCCTTCTCAAGCACCTTTTTACCTTCTCCCTCAAGCAACACATGCCCAGGACAAGTTTCTCACCAGCCCAGCTGAGTGCATCATAAGAAGAAGGCTGTGTAATGGCCTTGCTGGGGAAAGCAGTGCATGCCTTGCAGACAAAGACTTAATAAGTGCCACTCCCAAGGCCCAACGGGAGCCAAAAATGGATGTGTGCACATTTTCTTTGCCTCTGGATTCTACAGGGCTGTTTGCAAGAGGTTCAGAGAAGTTAGTTTTCCCGGTGGGGAACAGACCTCTGGTTAGCAATCAATAAAGCAATCTTTAATATTCCTCTGACTGGGCAAAAAAAAAAAAGGGTGAGTACCATAAATTTGTATTGAAAGGATGCTGCCTTCCTCCTCTGAGGAAGTGCCTGCAATAGAAAAAGATGGATAAACAAATAATCCTCTGGTTTTAATGAACACATCCATTATATCAGCAATAGTTATGGCAACAGGAATTATGTACTTTGAGGCAACATCTCTTGTGCCTTGTAAACACCTCAGCCTTCTGTCAGGGCCCCCACTGGGGCTATTTACAGCTTCAATATTACAAGGTAGCTACTGTCTAATTATACACAACTGGATTGGTTTCTACCACTCAGGTCCTTGGGTTAACCCTTAATAACAATTAATTTTTTACTGTTACACTGTATATCAACTTAAAACTTTCAAGATGCTAAGGTGTACCAGTAGAATAGAAAAGCTATTAAGATATCAAGACATGCATGCTTTGCAACTTCTGTTTTTGTTAGTGGCAAAGGGCCCTGCAGGAAAATTTAAAAAAAAAGGAAATAAAAAGGGAGCAGCATAAAGTCACTGAAACTGGGACTCAGAGCTTATACAACAGAACTTACATTGCAAGAAGCCTGTTGTCCTCATTTACTTTTTTGGGTTTTATTTTAAACAAAGAATTAGCCCATACTCAGGAATTTATTCCAAAGTATGAGTGTGTTAATCAGAGCTGCATTAGGCAGCCAGTGTGTGACACACAGCACTGGCTCAGTTGATTGAGTTTTCCTCAGTGCTAAGCTTGAAAGGATTTTATTTGTCCTGTCAGTGGGGGCTGCAATCTTTATGTAGGCATTTATTTAAGTCTTCTTGTAAACAGCTATGGCCTGCTTAGAGGAGATGAGGTGAAGGAAAGGGACTATATGCTGCCAGCACCACACAGTGCTTCACAGTGACATCTTTGAACCAAGATATCAAAATTACCCACAGGTTCAGACCAAGAAGGCAATTAGAACCTTCTGCCTAACCTGCACCCACAGACTACGCTTTTACAGTGGGAAAAGGTGAACAGTGAGAAAAAAACCCAAACCTGTTAATCCATTTCTCCCAGCATTCCTCCCTTTCCTCCTGTAGCATCTGATTAAAGCAATAGACTGGGCTCTGCTTTCTTTGTCACAGGTTGCAATCAAGCAAATCAGGGAATATGCATTTCACTCAGTCCAGGAAACATTCAGGGATACAGAAGAACAGCTGGTGAGAAGTGAATGTGGAGCCATTTGACAGGAAGGAAGATCTACCCCTGAGAGCAATTCCAGAGGAAATAAACATCAAAATGAATGACTTACAAGGCACTGTAACCTCATTTGTTGGAGAATTGAATACTCTTACCACACATAAATATTCTTGAGCAGAGATCTGATCTTGTGGTCTCCCAGCTATTAAAACAGCACAATTTTAACAGCATGCAAGGAGAGGTTGAACAAACATCTTAGCTGTAAAACTCATTAATGAGCCATCATAAAACAGTAAATTTGAGAGTATAAATGCTAGAAAATCAAGTCAGGTCTCCCTGCATTCACACATGGATGAACAAAGGAAATAGCAGGGAGAAGTGCACCTCAGATGAGGTGAATGCAACCCTGCAGAGAGAGCTGTAAGAGGATGGGATGATCCTGGTACACAGAACCAGCTGTAGGTGCTCTTCAGCAGGAGGCAGGTGCATCACTTGAAGCTGAAGGGTTTGTAAGCAACACACAGGCATTTTGGGCTGATCTCTGCTGCAGTTTGGTGAGCTGACAGTACAAGAGGTCACCTCTATGCCCAAAGCTGAAAATGGGTAGAGCCACATGGACTGGTAGATTCATAGGACTGTACCCAGAGTGGGACTGTGGGAGATACTGGGAAGAGAGGCTGCGAAAACAGGAGGACTCTGTTTCACTTCCTTGTGTTTTCAGGCTAAAGCTGACAAAATATGTTTTCATGTATCACCTAAAGGGAAAGGAATTAAAGGGAAAACAGCCAATTTTGGAACAAGAAATGCAGATAAAGAATACAGCTTTATTAGCTCTGGGAGTAATTTCTAGAACTCTGTGTTTTAACCAGGAATATTATTATGTTATTAAATAAACCTTTGGGTACTAATTCAAATTTACCTTTTCTCTTTTACATTTAGAGCTTTAACAGCTGTAGCAAATGCATGTAGGGGTGTGTGTCAGCCCTTACAATGCAATTTACGTGATGCTTTTGTTGCATTCTCAATAAACCCAGGAGAGATGGGTGTGATTTCTTCAATGGTAAGGCTTCCTCCGTTTATCAAATTGACTAAAACAAGGGTTTTTTTTCCTGTGGACACACCAACACAGAATGTTTATTGTCACATTTTCAAAAGGCATACTTTCTAGAGAGAGCAGACTTCAACACACAGTTGCTGTATTTCTGAGCCCAGATCATACAACATAATTTGTGTAGTTATTCATTTGCCCATGCAAATGTGCCCACTGGAAGTCTACACTTGTGGATGAATGTGATTGTATGCAAAATGAAAGCCATTACAAATTCAGCCTGATCTACCTGAAAATACACAAGAAAGAGCAGCTTTTATAACAGCTCGGTCTAACCAATATATTCAGTTTCTATTTCTTTCATTTGTTACAGGGAGATATTGCAAGGTTTATGAGCCTTTCTGCATTTGCTAATGGACTTATCTACTAAAGCAGGACCTTGAAATACTAATGCTCATTTCTCTGAACTAATATTCTTTGCCATTTTCTTCTTTGAAAAGCTGCATATTGTTTAAATTTATTTCACTAGCTTCCAAAATCGTTTTGCTTGGGTTTTAATTTTTCATTTGTATAATGTGGGTCAGAAGCGACAAGAAATAATTTGACTGTCCCTAAATATTACCTCACAAAATTTCGCACCAACCTAGTGAGCAAAAGGCAGGGTAGAAGGAGGACTGTGACAGAAATAGCAAAAAAGCAGCTCCACAATGTCTGGCAGTGATACAGTGTGCAGCATTATAATGTCATCATACCCTCTCAGCATGCTGCTTTATATAAGTTGAAGATGGTTTTTCGCCTTGTCAATTGCAACTTACAAAGAGAAAAGGGTATATGGTAGAGTTCTTCTATCTAACGTTTAAATTCAAACTTTTTCTATGAAACTCAGTTGTGGGGTTTTTTTCTTTTTTTTGGCAGAGTAGCTTCAGATGTCACCTTTTTTTTTCTTCCTTATTCTGCTTTTTCGATTTTTGCCTATGCCTAGGTAGGCTAGTTTTTAATATTTCCATTTTTACTTTTCTCCACCTTTCCATATTTCACAGTTTCTCATGCTTAGAAAGGTTACAGATTGACAAAAGAATGGAGACGATGCAGAATTTTTGCTTTGCAACTTGAAAACACTGCAGAATATTTGAAAACTGGATGAGCAGAAAGGATCTAGGAGATGAAATAAAAAATGAAAAACCTTTTTTTCCATATTGAAGAGAGGAGAAAAAAGCCCCCAAAACAAATTTGGAGTGGGGTTAAAAGAAATTAAAATAACATTTTTTCTCTTTCCAAGTTTTTCAAGAGTCCTTAGGTTAAAAACAGTAATTACATTTATAAATCAAAATAAATCCATCTCTGAAAAAAAGTTCTAGCATGAAGGGAACATTTAGTTGAAAACCCTTGATCCTTCCTACTAAACCCTCTTATTCTAGTCACTAATACCTAGATTTTCAATCATGCTTCTATTTATGTGGTCCCACTGCATCTGCTGATCAGAAGCTCAGTAGCCAGTTTAAACCACAACCTGCTGGGTATATACTGGTATGGTGATAGTCCATCACCCATATTATTAGTGAATAAACTTATGGCTTCAGGCAAAAATCAAAGAAAAACTGTATAGTCCAATAAGGAGCCAAGTCATAGTCCTTGAAATGTTTTATTGGTTTAAAAATTTATTTAGACAAAAACTTCTATAGGCAGTCACATAATAGTCAAATCAAAGAGTTATCAATTCAGACATTGTACTGCAATTAAATACACCAGCTCAAGAGTCAGACAGTTTAATATATGTTTATCCTTGGGTTTTGTAGAGGATGCATCACTGCATTTTGTAAACTCCTCTGGGAATTTCCTTTGGATGGGGAAGGTCAAAGCAAAACACAACTCAACAGCCCAGTACGTATCATGGGCCTTCAGCTTTGATGGGCCCTTGAAAGAAAAGGCTCATCTTCAGAAATGTTTGGTAAAATAAAAAAAAAGGTTAAATAGGCCAGTGTTCATTAGGAGGCTGTTCCAACCACAGAACACATATCCATGCATCAGCTTTGAGACTGGCAGGTGATACAGGTATGGCATTGCTCTGCTGTCAACCCAAGTTAATAGCCCATTTGGCAGCCTTGCTTCTCATGAACCATGAATGAAATCCTAGACAAACAGTGGGAAAACTCCCACCAGCATGAGTAAGGAGAGGATTAGGTTACTCCCTCTGGGATGAAAGGACAAAGTTTATACTCTTACTGTGCTGCTTGAAGCTGGACATGAGATATTGTCATTATGTCTACACTATGTCCTTGGCTTGGGTATCATCTATTTTGCAGCCATAGTCCATTTGTTTGTAAAATAGATGTAAAATTTACTACTTTACAAAGACCCTCACATATACTCTGGATCAAAATAGCTCTGTGAACACAAAAGAGTAAAAATCTGTGAAAATTTCAGATTCTACCTCAGTGTCCATGTTTATGTAGCAGCAGAATGAAAATGTTACAAGATAAAACCAAATATATACCTCCAGGAGTAGTTTAAATCCTCAGCCAGTGCACTCCCCAGCAATATTCCCCTATTTTGCTGCTGAGTGCTATCAAATGATGTGACAATAAACAGAGGCACTGGAAATGGAGCTGCAGCAAAAAAACCAAAAATCCACACACCTTCTCAAAACCAAAGCAATCAAAAAAACCCAAACCCCCAAACAAAAACAAACAAAAAAACCCACACCAAAACCTGACCAAAACAAGACAACAAAAAACAAATAAAGCAAAACAAACACGCACACACACAAAAGGAAAAAATGAAAACAAAACCCCAGCAGCTCTTCATTGCCATATGAATAAAATATTCTCCAGTGTTTCAAATAAATTCTCATCTCATTGAAGTCATCTTTCCATGACATGCATTAATACATTTTAAAAAACATGCTCTTTGCCACACTGCAAGTTCCTTGTTGACTTATTTGGTGGCCCTTGACAGAACATCAGGAGAGCTTTATTTGGAAGGACACCAGGGGAGAGCAGATTAAACAGACTTCTGCCTGCATTCAATTTTCTCTAGTTTGGGGAGATTTTGCACCTTTCTTGAAGATTGTATCAACTGGGATTAGCACATTCCATTTCCTGCACTTCTCATAAGGCCGAGAACTAAACAAATTAAAATAAAGGTCAGTGAACTTGGCTACGCTTTTCTCTTGCTAAGAATTTGTCCATATGTTTGCTTCTTTTTGCTTTGATCCACTTTGTTTTGGCAGGCTATGTGTGTGTGTGCATATGTAAGGCTTTCATGTTTTTCCATTCTGCTATGAAACTGTTGTGTGGATTTATCACAGTTCAGCCCATTTCTGTTCACTTTTGTTTATGGGAATAGTTTGCTTTTGGTCCTTCATCAAATTTACTTAAAGACTGAGAATAGCTCAAGGCATCCCTTTTTCTGGCTTTGACATGACAGTGCTCCCTTCTCCTCACCCCCCCCCCCCCCATAACCCAGGTGTCCTCTCTGCCTGGGCTGCACAGGGCACACTATCCTGCCCATCCTGCTGTGTCCCCACAGCCTCCTGTGCCACATATATACCTCCATACCCCATGGACCTACTCAGTAGGCACCACCCCAAAGGTGCTGGTCAGGAAATCATGTGGAGCCTCTCCAGGAGCCTTCCTTCTCCCACCTCACAGTGCCAGCAGTGGGATTCTTGGGGGCATTTGTCCCTTTTTGTTCTGGAGCAGGGACACAAAGCCCATGTCACAGCGCATCAGTTGGTCACTTGGTAGTTAATTTGGGTCATTTGAACAGTCTGGATTTAAATCAGTAACCCGATTGTCACTACCAACCTGCTGAGCCAACTGCTAATCTTTGTGTATTTATACACCTGTTTTTTCTTATCATAGTTCTGAAAAAATACACAAAGGACTTTTTTTTTGTATACCAACACCCTCCTCTTGGAACAGGTCTGAGGGCAGGCCTGACAGCTTTAATCTGTACTTGCTGGCTTATGCACATGCTTTGGAAACAATGTGGCAAATGCATGGACAATTTCTACTGTCCAGTCTTCACTGCTACAATCCCCCCAGGCACCGGGCAGGGGAGAGGTGGCTCCTTGGCAGTGCCTGCTCAAGTCCAGAGGAGCAAGTGAACACAAGGGGCACCTTCACAGCCTTGCCCTGCCCCAGGTCACAGCACACTCCCCTGTTCTTGCCCACAGTGCACCACCCTTGCCATTTCATGGTGTGTTCAGCAGCTCTTTGCCAATTCCCCATTAGTGTATCATAATGAGGTTCAGCTTCTGTTTGATTTCCGTGAGTCTGAGCAGCAGAGCCTGGGAGAAGTCAAATAAGGGCAGGTACTTTATGCAACCAGATCTGAAGTGTGGCTGAGCTTGACTAAACCTAAAGGGGACATCAAAGGGTAAAACAGCTTAAACCAGCCAAGCCTTAGTGTTTTTCTTCCTTCCTGCCTCTAATTCCTGATTCTAAGCATCTTGGGCCTACAAGGAGCTTTACTGCATATGTCGCTAGAGCTTTGTTTCATTTCCTTTTCGCTTTCTCACTAATATATTTCAAGTTAATTTCAAGATAAATCTCACTAACTGAGGGTGCCAAAGCACCTCTTCTGTATAGGGAACTTGATCAAAAACTCACCCTCCTTTTTCACCTTTCCATTTCATCTTCCCATTTCACAATGAGTTCAGGTGAGTGAAAAGTCATGTGGATGCTGTTCTCTGGGATATACCACACTCTCTGTAACTTGTAATATGGCAAATCTTTGGGAAGAACAAAACATCTGGCTCCCAGGGCTTGAGTTGTCGCTTCTTGCTTTATAGTGCAGTTCAAGTGAGCAAACTAATGCATGAATTTACCATCTGTAATTCCTGCTTATCTAAGAGATTAAAAAGGAAGATTAGGATCAGAGTGAGGGAGATTTGTAGGTATTATGGGCAGAGAAAATGTTAACTATTTGAGTAAGTAAAATACGTAAATGAATGTATTTAGTTTAGGACTTTACTTAATTTAACATATGTCAGGAATACTTTCCAGTCAAAGTTCCTGTCAGAAGTTCAGGGGTCCAATAACAACTACAGAAATACATCCTTCAGTACTGCAGGAGATTAGGAGCAGTTTGCAGACATGTTGTACTCAAGGTCTACTTGCCCACTTCCATTCATGGAAAACCTGGCACCAGGCTGAGCACCATCTGTGAAGCTCTGCATGGCAGAGATCTGGTGAGGCACTTGGGAAGAGGTCTATTTCTCATCACATGTGTAATTTTTACTAGAGAACAGGTTGTGGAGAAATTATCAAATCATCAAAACATATGCAATCAGTGGAAGGCAGGAATAAACACTGCCCATGATTGCTAGACCCTCTCCAACTGCAATATGGGAAAACAGATGAATCTCAAGGGAGTTGCTATAAGGAGAGATACCTAAAGCACTGAACACCACAAACATGAGAAATAAAGCATGCATAAATTATAAGTGCATTGTTACCAATGCACTGGTCAAATTTCTGGGCAGGACTGGTGGTGTCAATATGTTAGTGACCAAGAATAAGCAAGAATACTAAGGTATTTTTATTGGCATGCATGACACTGTGAGACCCTTTAAAGGGCATGACAAAGCTAAAGCGATGAACAAATGAAATTAGCTGGTGGGGAATATATACTGGGAGAAATTTATGAAGCTAATTGTGCTAATTATTATGTTTTACAATAACAACACACTGTATCAGTTGGATTAGCTCATCCAAAACCTCGGTTTGGTTATACAGCTGTGAAGGAAAAGCTAGACTAATATCTAAAATCATGACACTATATACAGCAACACTGAAGCACCTTCACTTGGTATTCTGCTCTGCTCATTTTCCTGTGTCAGTTATACCACAGAAATTAATAAAGATTCAGAGGCTGGATATGAGCTAATACATAACTGTCCTGACACTTCTGAGTTCAAGGGACAGGCTCTCCTTTCGAATTCTTGATGAACTGATGAATGTAACTATTAATGAAAAGAAAATGAACCTGAGCAACAAAAGGGTAATGCCATGTCTTCAATTACATAAATTAAACTATGGCCACTTCTCTTCCTAGGTCAATGAACACTCATGCTGCCTTCTTCTCCCGTCTTCAAAGTAGGAACATAGCACTGAAAAAAAATTGTGCTCCACATGCTCCAAGAAAAAGTCACACTGTAAAAAAATGTATCAAAAAGCCACTGTTTTCCCTGTGGACTTACCTGATGACCTGCAGCATATTCTTGGAAAGGGTGGCAGACAGAGCCTGAGTAATTGGAAACTGTGATGCAGATGATGATAGTGATGCTGTGCCACAGTGTGCTAAACTGGTGCCCTTTAGTTACCACAGCTCTCGAGGAATTCAGCTAGGTAATCATATATACCAGGAGGCTTAGTGCAGCCAAGTGATAAACAGGGATAATTGGGCGCAGATCAAAGGGTCTTTCGTAGCACCCATTCATAGGCAAGGGCAAACAATGGCCTGCTAAGTAAGGAGATGGTGGCAAGGCATGTGTGAAAAATTATTTCTTTGGCAATAATTCTACTGGTGACAGATAATCAGAAATTTAAATGTTATTTTCATCTTCAGAGAGTTCCTAAAATAATGGAGGATGCATAAAACCATTTGTATTAGGAGAGGGAAGCTAAATAATTTAATATTACAGAGCAGGATGCACAGCACTGGACAGATAAATGATGAAATCCCAGTGCAGTCTATCTTATGCAGTTGCCACACTAATTACAGATCAATTACTTCCCAGTTGTTTGCAACCTTATCAAAGACTAGTAAATTTACTGAAAGCAAAATGTGATAAGATGTCTTTTCATTATTACAGTAGATTTGTTGAAACAGCTCTGACGCTGAGATTAATAAAAGCTTTCCCAGAGGTAATATGATCTGTATGTATGTGGTCAGAATTTTAAAAGCTGAAAACTTGATCCTAGGCATTATCATAAAAATTTTTCCTTCTATAATTGTTATCATGAAAACATCCTTAGTACAGAAGGGGTGGAGGAAAAAAGAAAATTAGTCTGATGATAAACTGAAAGCTTATTATTAAAATATAAATATACCTTTTGCCTTCCATAGATCAAATGAGTGAGAGTGAAACAAAAAAAACTGAGAAAATTTTCACTTCTTGTTTTGAGGAGTGTGACAACACTGAAGAGAGAGTGTAGGGGAACAAGGGATCACTTTTATGGAATATTAGCATGAAGAGAAGAAAGCAGTGAACCTACAAAGTATTAAAAAGCATTAAATACTGTTCTATAGTTTTAGAAGAGCAAAATATACTGATTGTTTTCCCCAGTATTTCCCACTTCTTTACTTTTTCCCCAGAATTTCCATTGACTTCCTGTATAAATCCTGAGAACTCCCTCCACGTGAGTTTGCATATCAGCAACATTAATTTACACTTCCAAAACTTGTTCTGAAGGTAAACATACAATTTTTACTGATCCCAATTTCTGAGATTATGGAGAATTATTGTGATTGAATTGTTATGATCTTTCAGGTTTTTTATAGTTTTTGGATGGGTTTTAGTTAAAGTTTGGGTTTCAGTTTGTTTCATTGTATGTTAGTTGGGCTTTGTTGGGGTTTGCCTTTTTTTTTTCCTCCTTTGCCAAAATCAGCCAGACTTGGGAAAAAATAGATTCTAGCTTGTAGACATCTGACTGCAATAACTTAATGTTTTGGGGTTTATGATAATTGCTTAGAATACCATAGCCATTGCTTGTTACTGTTCTGCTCCTCTGGGACAACACAGTCACTTTTATCAGGAGTGGATTCTCCTATACTATCTATGAATTTAGGACAGTTTGATGAACTAGTGAGTTCAAATGACTCTGAAAGTCTGGTTGTGTTCAGGAGAAGAAGTGATACAATTGCCCCTGACTGCTTTCCTTAAGGAAAGGGGATGACTTTTGTCTGCTGTTCAGTAGATAATCTCAGGAACCTTCTGTGCTCTGAGACCTTCCTAAGGCTTGGCTTCTGGAGGAAGGACTTGGCACATTGGATGAAATGGAGCTGGACAATTCGGAGATCAGGATACAATGGCTCACTGCAGTGCTCTCTTATTGCTCAGACAAGACATCTTTATGCACCAATTCTCCTTGGCTGCATCCTAAGATCAAACAAGCTCTCAGTATGTGAAATTGCTGGTGGAACAACAAGTCTAGCCCAGGTAACAGCAGATTTTCCCCAGTCCTTGTTACTGTTTGTTTTTTATCAGCTCAGTAAATTTTTTAGTTCTTTTATTCATAATGCATACAGTAGAGAAGTACAGGTTACTGATTTCTATTGGAGCGGGATCAGGTGCTCCATTAAGAAGACTCTTTCCATTAACAGATCATAGAGATGACTTATATATTGAAACTGACCATATTGGATACCGTGGCTCTGAATGTTCAGAAAATAACAATGGAATGATTAAAATGTTTTTTGTACCATGGCAGTCTGCCATTTATGAAAGGGCAATAGAAATTAATTTGTTAATGGTGGTAAAGTGTTTAAGAGAAAAAAAATACATTTCAGATATGATGTATTGAACAATGAATTTTAATAAAGAAATTAATTAGGAAATAAAATGAACTACTATTTTAGTTAACATATATTCCAGAAAATAGAAAAGGAATAAGGTTTAATTTAGCAGGTAATATTTTTAATAGAAGTTTTCAAATATGGCTTAATTTATCAAGGAACAACTTATGTCAAGTAAGTTAAAAGAATTTCATACAAAGATTCAAAATCTGGGAACCCTGTAGATCACTAATATGCCTCTGACCATTTTTTATAAGGATGTGTGGACCATGTTAGGAGACTTTGAAATAGACTTCAGAGTAAATCTTAAATAGAACCTTGAAATCTTCTCAGCATTTCCTGTTTCACTTACACAAATTTTTCTGAGTTTGAGATCATACTATATGCCTAATTCTTCTCTTGCATTTAATTCAAGTTCAAAAGATAGGATTTAACTACAGAAAATATCTGGGGGCAGGTTCTGAAAGACTGTTTGTTGATATGTGCCCTGGTCTGTCCTCTGGGTCTATCCCCTCAGGATCTGGTAAGGTAATCTTATCAAAGTAACCTGTGATTTCTGCTGATGAGTCTTGAATGTGAGAGACACTTACTATGCAGTCATGGGTGAGGTGCCACTGCTAGGACTCTAACAACCACTTGTGTCTCTGAAGGACTTGAATAATAGTAGCACAAATACTGCAGAAAAGGTCACTTTTCCACCTTTGTCCAGCTGTGGAGGATGTATCTTATTTCAGGTATTCTCAGAGGGATTAATCACCGTTGAGGAACTAACGGCTGTGTAAGGTACTTGGGCTGCGAACTTGTTCCACCTCTGATTAAGGATCCTGAAGAGTTACACTAATTTCAGGAACTTAAACAACCTCATGTGCTGTCCTATTTAGCTTTTAAAGAGCAAGTGTAGCTATTGACAATTTTCATGGCTTAGGCTCACTCTTTGGTTAAATTTTTTTCTTGCTTAAATTTTTTTCTTGCTTTAACTCCAACTTACGCTTTGGAAGTTGAGAAGTTTTGGAGGAAATGCACGGTGCTGACTGCAGAGCTGACACCAGTGCTTATGGAACTGGTTAGAGTTGTGTTGCATCTGGCCCACAGATGCTAATAAAACCTATTAAAAAAAAGAGTGATAGCAGGAGTTGCACAAAACCTGAGACAGCCAAAAAAAAAAAAAATCTGTTGGACTAATGGCAAGACAAGAGAGGAAATTGCATAGACAAAGATTGTTTAACTGGCATGCAGAAACATGCCAGTGGAAAATGTGAAATTTTCCAAATAATTGCCAGGCACTTATGGAAATAATAGTAAAACTGGAAACTTTTTTCTTTACTTTTGCCCCATAGCATGATAGATCACAATAAGGTATCTACACTCAGAGTACAAACATGGAAATCGTGGTTCTCCTGTGGAACAGCTAGTCTGGAGTTCACTGGTGTGGTAGGTCCTCAAGTTAAGTACTCTGGATATTTGAAAGCTCTTTATACACTTATGACACCTTACAATATTTAGAGGTTTACAGATTGAAACAGCAAAAACCATAGTATGGAAGCTCTGTGAGCCAGAAGACACTCTCATGTGTGTTCAATGCACTTGGGCACCTCCAGTGCTCACACTCTAATGCACTGGAGCTCCTTCTGAAGGCTCTGGTATGGATTGTCGAGTTAGGAGGGAAACTGCTCTTAGTGGAACTCGTGCCATGATCCAGCATAGCAAATCCTGTGCTGGTAAATCAAGGCTTTAAAGTGATTTCTCAGTATTCAGAGAGGCCTGTCCTTTTTAGGCAACAATGGAAAATAATCTGGAGAGACCCTGACCCTTAACCCACAACAGTGAATGTCTCAAGCATGGTACAACGGATCAGAGTTGTTCTTAGTGCCCTTTGCCCTTTAGCATGTCTGAAAGGCAAACTTCTCACAGAATCGGACATAATCACTCCTGAATGCTTAGCATCCCTGGGGTTTCAGCTTTAGGGCATGGGGAGTGGAAAGATGACCTCCTGAGGAACCTTCAGCCCTTTTTCTTATAATTCTATGATTCAAACTGTCAACTAGAGGTATTCCAATGAATTTTGAGCTGAACACAGGATGAAAGTGACTTGCATAGCAAAAATATTGCCTAAACGTTATTCATTAGCATGTAACTTCTATTAGTGAGCCAAGTTTCTTTCACTGATTGGTTTTGTCATTCGATATGTTAGAAGCATCTCACACTGAGCAGATGCTGATTCTGTACATGGCAGGGTCAATTCATACCTAGGGCACAGAAAATCTAACGTTGTTCAGAATTCTATGAAGTCCTCACCTTGCCTCAGGGTTTGTTCAGGAGTTCTGGATTTTCCCAGGTATGGGGAAGACAGATGGAGAACTATTTAATATGGATGGAGACCAGTTGACTACCAAAAGCAGTAGGATTGGTAAGCCTGCATTTCACTTCACTTCTGCAGTTTTGGGTTTGATTTCTTTTTGTCACAGTGCTCTAGAGGTCCTCAGCTTGGGGCATATGAGGAACAACCTTTATAACTGAGATGACCTTTTGTGACAAAGGAAAGCTGTACAGAGCCAGCATGGCTAAGTACACACCTTGGGCCTAATGATCCAAACCTCCAGAGGGATGCTATGTTAGTCAGCCTTGCTTCCCTCCTGGCTTGTGGCTTATACCTTTGAGTATAAGCATTTTCACCTTCACTCTACAAAAATTAAACCACCTGACGTTTTGCAGTTGTTAATAGTGGAATTTGGAAAGGCATTAATATAGGAGAGAGGTTCTACCCTTCTCTTCTTCACTGCTGCTGTGCTCCAGAGTGTGTTGTAGTTGCTTCTGACAAGTCCTGGGTGCACACAAGGAAACTCCTTTGTAGCTCTTCATGCTTTCTTTTCCAAGTAGACTTAGTGAGTGCACCATCAAAAACTGAAAACCAGTTTGTTTCCTCCTATTTTCACAAGCATCTTAGAACCCTATGCATGTTTGGGGTTTTTAATCTGCCTGCATGAATATCCTTTTAGATAATGACTGTACTGTTTTTGTGCCCCACCTTAAAGAGATGAACCCACCCAACAGTGGGTTTATTCTAAGTCCTTGAATTTTGCCTACTTCCTTGTAGGAGTCAGTGTGAAGTACCAGGACCCTCTGATGGTCTCCAAGAAATAATTCAGAGGACTTTCATGAAGCCCTGAGTGGAGGTTCTCCCTGAGATCCTACAGAGAGAAATGGGATTTGAACTGTCCCTATAGGGCCCAAAATTTGTAGGGCTTGCTGTCCTGTGGTCCGTTGCCCTGAACTGTCACTCATCCATTATTTTACCAGAATGAAAATCACTATAGAATGAATGTAATGTAATTACAAAGTTGAATATCCCTCAGCTCTCTACATTAGATGTATGTATTAGGTTACCTAAAAGGACCAGTGTCCAGTCAGGACAGCATTTTCCGGAGTTCTGACTCACTGGTGGTCTGGGGCTGAAGTGAGCTAAGAAATATTGTAATAATTCTTAAAATTATTTAACAAATATTAAATTATTTTCTTGAAAGGCTTCTTCCGCCACTGCTGATTTGTATCATGGTGCCTGAAGTGCTCTGCTTCCATTTAAAGCTTTTTGTGCCTAAGCCTCTGCCTTCTGCTGCCCTACCTGTCTTGATCTTTTTGCAGCTGCCACTTCAGAATTTGAAGATAAGGGGCCAGCTAACAGAGCAGCATTTTTTTCTTTCCATGGCCATTAACGTTTTTTCCTTTTTAGTATTTTTTTTTCTTAAAAAGGTACCTTTGTCTATAGCTTCCTGCTACAACTTCAAGGAAGAGACATTTATCTATTACCTTACTGCTTCACTGTGAAAGTCATGAATTATGTTCGTCTACCCAGATAGACTTTCACCCTGCTTTCAGTAGGTCTCCATTAACCCGCATCTGCCAAATTAAACTGACAGGTTTAGAAAAACTTGACACAACAGATTCTAAAATTAGGCCTGCTACAAAAATCAGAGGGATTGAGACCGTGGTTTCCTCCCTCTGTGCAGCTTTAGTTGAATCAGAGTGACATGATAATACAAAGAGGTAAAAGGGAGAAACAATGTTTCAGTCCTCCTTTATAAAAGGGTTTTGTTATTCTTGCTTTAAATTTTAGTGACAAAAGCGGTTCAGAAATCACTAACAAGAGTTTTCTGACATAGATGTGGCTTGTGTTCCTTTACTGGGGGCTTTATTCTTTTTCTTTCTCTCCCCCCTCCTTTTTTTCCCTTTCCTCCTCCCCCCCCTTTTTTTTCCCCCTATTCTGAGGACTTCCAAGGACAGTATGTGGAGGGATTGTTGGAAAAGAAGGGAACATCATTTTAAAGAGAAATTGTCAAGCTTAATTGGCCAAATATGGACACAAGCTAAAGTTCCAAAAAAATGAAAACCCTACAGACAGTGTGTGTTCACTATGAAGTGCTGTTAGGGAAATCACGAATAGTGTTTTAAAAGGACTTTGGTCACGGTTCCCAAATAATCAGCTGTTTTAGCTGAAGTCTTGGCAGTGAATCTACCAACAGGATTGCAAACCTTCTCCATAGTGAGAATACTGGGGCAAACCCTCTTCTCTCCTGCTGTTGGACAACCCAGGGCAGGAACCGTTCCTGGGGTCTGGTGCAACTCTGCAGGAGGTCCCGTGCTGCTAACCCATCTGAAGTGTTTGTCTCACATCTGAACGTTTTATTAAAGTGTCACAGGTCGCAGGTCTTCCTTCTTCCAATGCCCTCTGGTAGGGGTTATTAGTTAAAAAAATCAAAACACCTACCCCCCCACTCCTCCCCAAGAAAAACAATTACACAACCCCCCCCAAAACAAAAACTAAATCAAAAAACTTCACCAACAAAGAAAGAGGAAGGAGGAGGAGGAAGGAGGAGGAGGAAGGAGGAGAGGAGAGGAGAGGAGAGGAGAGGAGAGGAGAGGAGAGGAGAGGAGAGGAGAGGAGAGGAGAGGAGAGGAGAGGAGAGGAGAGGAGAGGAGAGGAGAGGAGAGGAGAGGAGAGGAGAGGAGAGGAGAGGAGAGGAGAGGAGAGGAGAGGAGAGGAGAGGAGAGGAGAGGAGAGGAGAGGAGAGGAGAGGAGAGGAGAGGAGAGGAGAGGAGAGGAGAGGGGAGGAGAGGGGAGGAGAGGGGAGGAGAGGAGAGGAGAGGGGAGGAGAGGGGAGGGGAGGGGAGGAGAGGGGAGGGGAGGGGGAGAACTGATTTTAGTAAGCTGCTTGAATTCTGATGTGCATTGAGCATAGTGGTTTGTCTCAAACATGAGCTTACACTTCATTCCTGTGAAATATGAGGTCACCTCAGAGAGATTCTTTGCAACCATTCATGACAGAAACAATTTTATTGCTCAAGAGTTATTGTCTTCAGAAACTAAAGGAAACAGAGGAGTTGGCACAACAAATCCAGGCTACCCCAGAATCACACAACATCACCTCTATATTGAACTTCCATAAAACTTCTGAAGGACTTTCTGGGTAGGGACACTGGATTAACAAACATATAATGTCAAATCTTGACCTTCGTTAACATCTCTTGTTTTTTTGTCACAGAGTCCTTTATGGAGCTCCACTGCTTCAAAATCCTCAAGGGAATGCAAAAGATGAATAATTTTTCTGTTCTTGAAAGTTGGCATACAGTGAAACAGGAAGCACTATCTGGAAATTAATATTTAATGAGCAACAGATGACTTTTCAGTTTCCTTTCTGAAAGTGAACATCAAAAGCAAAGGAGAAAAATGGGAGAGTTGTTATGTCACAAGCAACAGTTTGAAACACAATTTCTAAACAAATTTGTTTTCATCAGGTAGAACGACTCATGCTATACAGTACAAGTTTCAGTTTGCAGAAAGCTGGGCCTATTTGCTGTTTCCTTGTTTCAAGAAAGGGACTACTGAGATTAATATATCCGGGGGACCCAGTTAAAGCCTCCCCCTCCTGACTGTTTCCTGGTGTTGCTGTTTTACAGTTTCTAGAGAGGCTGGGACTTGGAAATCTTGGTATACCTACCTAGGAAATTGCTTGGCAGGTTGTGTTTATGTGAAGGTAAAATCCATCACTTCATAGAGGGTCAAACTGTAGCTGTACTTCGGAACAGGGAAAATATCTTTTTATTCCATAATATCACTGCTTTTGCTGAACAGCTCTCTTGCACTGTTCTTCACTTGAGGTGATCTTTAATGCAGTGAATGTCAATATTTTACCATGTTTATGTTTTGTATTAACTCATTGTCAATATTTAGTTAGTTTTACAGGATTTAACATTTTAGAGCAATGACAAGACCTCATGTTACCATGTGGTTTTCCCATAGTTGGCTACGTCCATACAAATGTCTGCAAGTGAACATAACACATGTAACTGTAACAGTCTGTCAGAGTGATTTTAGATAACTTTTACCCTAAACAAAATATAAGGCTGAGCTATCTGGTCGTTTCTTTATCGGGCTTCACGCGAATAATAGCAGCACTGACCAAATTAGTTTTATGTTGATGCATGATACAACACAGTCTCAATGGACTTATTTCTCTGGGGTCACTCAACATCTTCACCTGGGTATTTCTACATGCTAATCAAATTGTTTGGAGTTCTGCATCTATAAGAAATTTTTATTCTAAACCAATAAATCTTCACTCAGCAGACTGTTTGGGAGGGGGGTTGGGGGGTGTTTGTTGGTGGTCTTCTGATTGTTTAGCTTCCCAAAATGATCAAGGACTATGTTGGACATTTTGTTTTGGACAGAGAACAGTGTCCAAACCCTAGCAACTCATTATTATAATTTAATAAACAACTTTAAGAGCAAATTATTCTGTGTTATCTTTCTGAATGGCCTGTCACCCACCACACTGTATTATAGCATGTGCAGATATCGGTAGATGCACAAACGTTCTTGTGTGCATGCATACATGTAACTTGGTCTGCATAGATACAGATGATTTATCTGTATCTCAAACAGAGTTGTACAAGATCAAAAGTTATCAAAAGACTATATTAATAACATCTAGAATAGTTGAGATTCAGGCCCGTTGAAGCCAGAATCAGAGATAATTTTGTTGTTGTTGTTGGATAATATGTATTTCTGTATTATTGTGTGATAAGAATGGCATCCTATAGTCTATATCATGCTTTTTAATTTATTTTTTACACAATCCCCTGTGCAAATGTTATAAAAACTATACACAATAGATTTATTTTACTATGCAGTTAATTTAAAACTCCTGTGTGCTAGTCCAATTTAAACAACTGTAGGAGATCAGACTGAAACAAACAGAAAAAATTACTTCTTCCAATGTTGACTTTCAAATTGGTTGAAGGACCCCAGAGATTAAGCGATGGATGTTTGGTATCTCTCTGTTAGGATCATGTTTTGTTTCTAATAGAAAATTTCTGACTGAGACGAAAAGGTCAAGCAAGTTAGTGCCTAGCAAAGTATTTCTCATGTGGATAAGGCAAGGAGAAAATAAAAAATCCCAAGCATCATACAGCACCTCAATCCCCTTACATGAGCCAAGCATCTCTGAAGCTAGTAGTAATTCATCCATCTATAGATCTACATCTGTTAGCTTAATAGGTGACACAAGGCTGGATTTTAAATGAGTCTAACCCAATAACCAGACTTATGTAATAGGCTTTTCAGGAAGACAGAGAAGGAAACCTTAATGTTAAGAAACCCTAGCTCAAAGTATCAGTTCCAGTAGCTCCAATGGCTAACCTTAAACCTTTCTGTCTGTCTGTCAGTATAACTTTCCTTTGTGTTTGCTTTACTCTGGCTATCACATTTGCACTAAGGCTCCTCTTGCCCTGCTGTTAACCTATGTGAAAGCACAGGTGTGTGCATAATGCATTAACAAAGAATTACTATTGTTTCAAAGAATTTCTTTCCCATGGTTGTTGCTAAAAAAGAAAAAAAAAAGCACCTTACATGCAACTGTTTTTCTTAGGCACTTTCAAAATATTACTGGTATTATGTGTCCAACTCTGTAATTACATTAAAAAGTGTAGTAAGAAGTAAGTTTCTGTAACTTGGTTCTTTATAATAAAGGTTGTATCTCGTTTTCTTTTACAGGGCTGATCAGGCAGAACATGATTTTCTCTTTTATACACTGCTCTAACTCCATTGACTTCAGAAGGATTACTCTTGGTTTATTTTGGTGAGAGATGGAGAGGCAGCTGATTTTCTGCGTTAGATGAGTTGTTGGCACAAAAGCAGAAATATTATAGGTGTTGGAGGAAAAAATACAGTGTGCACAAGCAGAATGTCTCACACAAATCAGTTAGTTTAGCTTAAGAAATATTTTCTCTCAGAAAATGCCAATAAACTAGAGCAACATTTTATTTAATGGCGTGGAAAAATTCCACAATATAGCCATATGAGAAATGTATTTAATTTTCTTTTTTTAAGCAAGTCAGCAAGTAAGGCAAGAGTGCATATTACTGAGTTTGCTACTGCAGCCTAGACAAGCATATTGAAAGATCCCCTGAAATGCACAATTGTACGTAATGCTGAGATGGAGTGCTTTGTGCAGCTGAAGAGCACTTTGCTGAACTGATTGGTTTCAGATGCTGTGAATCTCCAACCTTGTTATTGGCAGACATTAAAACAGCAGTGTAAACCTTTTGTCTCTTATTCTCTCCTGATTATATAGGACATGGTGGGACAGAATAAACATAGCAAGACACCTTTGTGTTGGAGATGGTTTCAGCAATAAATACAAGCCTGGCATAGAGAGGCAAAACTCTTGTTGACTTCAGTCAGTGCTATGCTGGATTACTCTCGGGATGAGTTTGATCCTCAGTGTCTTTCTAGTAATGAGTGCTCTGGCAAGAGCATTAAGCACTGCATGCAGAGAATTAACAGATCCAGCATTATCCATGTTGTCAATAGACATGGAGAACAAGCAGGAGGCAGAAGGGACATATTGTATGTGCTTTACTGGTTTGCAAATACACATTGATTAAATCAGCAGCAACTTACTGCAAAGTTAGGACTTTTTTCTGCTCCATTGTACCTGTACATAAGTGATACATATTTAATATATTTTAAGGCATTTATTGAGATACATTAACTGCAAGGAAAAGTAGGTGGTTAGATAGAGAGGTCTGTGAGAGGACTAGATGTGATGCTGTCTTTGAGAGGCATGCACAGTACTGAAAAACATTTCATACATAAAGGTTGCAAAGCAATATGTATCCTACCTTGAAAATAGATTGTCAATATCTTAACATGAATAAGGAAGCTCACGTTGGCAGTACAAGAAGTCTGGGGATGTTTATGTATGTTCTTGTTAAAACTGCTCTTTAATTCCTGTCTGAGCTCCAAGTAAAGCCTTTCTGTTCAATATTCTTTTATTCCATGACAGAGCAAAGAGGGCAACACTCTGAAAGAAAGGACTAAATTTTAATAACCTTCAAATAGAGAGAGGAAAAAAAATATTGAGACAGAAAGAAAAATAGGGGGGGGGGGGGAAGTGCCAGCAGCAGGCATCAAATGAGACAAAAAGAAGTAAAAAAGAAATTGACAGCCAGAGATAGGTGAGAAGAGAAAAGAATAGTAACAGGCATATCAGGCCTTCAGAGACATGTCCTCTCTCCCTTTTTTCTATCTCCTCTCCACACTCAACAACAAGACAACTTGCACCCAGCACTCCTCCTGTTCCTGGTGCATCCCTCTGGGCTGGATTCAGTGGGACTTTGACCAAATTGAGGGCAGAGGCAGGTACAGAGTGGATAGCTGAAAAGGTGCTGGCTGCTCCCCATCCTCTCTTGAGTGGTCCTTCCCTTCTGCCCCACATCATGGTAAGCAGCTGTGGTTTCCCTGTGGGTCCATGAGAGCCTATGCCAAGGAAAGATCTGGGTATCCCACGAGGTCAGTGCTGTCAGCTGGGGAGGCAGCGCCTCTGTTGCCACTCACACCACTGTGCCGAGCCAGGTGCAGCCCCACAGAGATCTCTGAGTTTCTGTGCCTTTGTCTTCTTCTGTTCTACTTGCTCTTCTTCTTTTCTTTTCCTATATGTGTCCTAGAACATGGTCCTGATCTTATCACCAAAATTATGGGGCACCAGACACTTCCTAGAATGCTGGATAAACAATCTTTTGAGAAGCCCGTATGTGGAGTTCTGGAATGTGGAGGGTGGCTCGAGCCTCTTTACATACCCCTCTGAGCTTTGAGTTTAAATGACTATGAAAAAAACCTTGACTGCTGTTAAAAGTCTGAAAAGTCTGTGTCCTAGCTACACATGGGTTTGTGACTGAAGCTCAAAGAAATCACATAGAGAAGACCAAAAACAATACACATTTTTGGACAGAGAGAATAGAGCTCCACATTATTACACCTGAGAAGAAAGGGCCTTCCAGCCAGGTAAGGTTTGTTTCTGAGCTGGAAGAAGCTGTTCAAGCTAAAAATGACCAATAAAGGTTTTTGAGTATAGCTGCACTGGGAAGCTATTTCAGGTATGTCTGTGGACTCGGTTTTGTGAGTTTATCTGTAAAAATAGTTTATAGAAATAAAGGTCACATTTACTGGTGAAATGAGAGATACATGAAGTTTCTATTGTGAGTGATGCAAGCTTATGAGATCAAAGAACTGATGAATTATAGCTATAGTTTCCATATTTACTACTGCATGCTCTGATTTTTTATCCTATGAACAAGTAAACTCTGAAGGGATGAACTGATCTCTGATAAAACAAGAGCTGATAAAAGCCCTGGTGCAGAATGGAGAACATTTGACTTGTTTATAGCATGCAATTAGTTTTTCTTCCTAATCTCCTGACCTTCACTACTGCTACTAACTCAAGACTCTCCTCTCAAATGAAGCGACACTGCAGAGCAAAACATGTACTTTTTCCTGGCAAAGGTGATATAGGATAGAAGAAGATGAAAATAGGTTTTATCCTAAGCTATAGGTCTTCCACCGAGCCACAGAAGCACAATTCCCTTGCTAGTCTTTCCTTTAAGGCACAGGAGATTTAACAGAACACTCTGAGAGCAGCATCTGAGCTTCATCTAAACTAGTTGATTTGATGCAGTCAAAATCAAACAACATACAGTGTGTGAAGAAAATTATATACTTAACCATGAACTAGTAATTGATTCACAGAGTGTTTGTTGGAAGTTTCCTCTGCAAGTCATCTAGTTCAATCTCTTTCCTGAAGCAAAATTATGACCAGCTGTAGATCAGGCAAGGCATTACTTAGCCTGTTCAAGCTGTACAATCTCTCAGTGTTCCAGTGCTGCACTTTTAATCTTTTTTTTTAGGAAGTTTTCCCAAACATTTAATCTGAACCTCCCAGCTGCAGAAGGGGTTCACTGTTCCTTTTGACGCTATTTCTTCTAAAGGAAAGACTTTAGGTCCATCAAATCTTAAATTCCCTTCCAGCAGTTATAGACTCCTATCACATAACCTGAACAAGCCTATCTTTCTCAGCTTCTACTTGAAGGTCATCTGCTCTAGGCTCCTACCTATCTTGGTAGCTTCTGTTTGACACTTTCTCTCTTATCCCTCATGATCTGGAACCCAAATCTGATACACTATTTTAGGTGCAGTCTCACAAGGGCCCAGAAATGATGTATAGTCACCAACAGGCAGCGTGTTGTTCCTCTTATTTGTGATGTGACTGCAATGCTGGCTTGTATTTTGCTTGACATTCACTGCCACTTCCAGGCATTTACATCAGGGTTGCTACTCAGCCTGTGACTTCCAGCCTGCATTTGGGCCTGAACTAGTCTTTTATGTTCATGTGCAGAATTTACACTTCTTGAACTGCATCAGATGTCTGTTCACCAGTCTTCAAGTTTCTTGAGGTCTGTTAGGACTGAGGTTTTACTTTTCAACTTAATACTCTCTTTGCATTATTTACTATCACTCACAAATTGTTTTCTTAGCATCCAGGCTACTGGTTAAATTATTGAAGTATATGGGCCTTAACTCCATTTCTTCATAGCTGCCAGCTAGATACCAAGCTACCATTTATTACTAATTAAGTTGTCTTCATCATTCAACAACAAGCCCATGTTTTCTCCAAACTTCCTCTTGCTACTAACATACCTACTAAAGTTACATTAACTTCTAAGTCTAGGTCTGGATTTAGTGCTGTCTGAGCTTTGGCCTTTTCCTTGAGAACTTTAGCAAAAAACTCTTTTATCCAATCACTACAAGAGACTGAGGTTTATGATGTATTTTTTTCTAAACTGGTTTCCCAGTTATATCCCTAGGGTTCAGCAGTGTTGATCCAAAGACCACCAAAAGACAAGCCTCTGATTTCATACCAGTCTGCCCCATCAAGAAGCTCCTTTATACAGGATGTAATCCTCCCTCCTCCTCTTCTCTCCCTGAAGAAGTCTGCGCCCATGGTGCACATCCTGACCCACTCAGTCTCAGGGACTTTTGTCCCACTGTAGCCCTAAAACCAGTCATGACCTCACAATTCTTCCTGACTGTTGCTCCAATCAGTAATGCACAAACACTACAGGTTGGTCTCAGAATGCATTTGCCTCTGAGCACAGACTTGACTCACTGGTCAGAAGACTCTGTCACAGAAATACACTAGCTGTAGGAAAGCTAATCAAAGATCAGAAATTTGATAGAGAAACATATCAAAAGAGAAATAGCAATCAGTTTTTAAGAGACAGCTCTGATCTTCCAGAAATAGTCATTAGCTGTGGTAGTGACCTATCTTGATCCCACAGAGAAGACAATTTTTATGATATACCTACCACTAATATTACAGGTGGCTGAGGCATAGGACACTTTTTCTAACTTACTTTCCTCTTTGCTTAAGTCTCCATGTACCAAAACTTGAGAGCAGACTACCTATCACTTGAATAACCACAGAGTTATCATTAAATCACAGCATGAACTAGCCCTGCCTTGTGCCTGGGTGCCATTCTGTGACTGCACTCTGACAATGAATTCTGCAAAGAGAATATACTGAGTGCAAAACAGTTGCTTCTTCTTTTGCTCTCTGTCCTTATATTCATTAGACTCAGCTTCCTCACTACTGTTTCTACTATTTCACAGATTTATTTCCTTTGGTTCCCTTGGATGAATTTTATCTGAGCCATGTGATTTTCTGTACGTGAATTACAGGAGCTGCCCCTCAGGATTCACTGTAGCAACAGATGCATTACTCTGCTATTTGCATACTTGCCAAGGCTATTACTCCCCAAAATCTACCACAGTCCCTCTTTTATCTGCTTAGCTTTTTTGGTTGGTTGGTCCTACTGGCAGTGCTTTATTTCAGCATGTCAGTGAAAACACAAGATTTTGTATAATAGCTTCTCTGTATTGCACTCCAGTTTACTCACAAAATCTGATCAGATGAGCAAGGTTTGCTCCAGCCTACACTGTCTCAGACAGACTTTTTAACAACTATTTCATAATTATTAATCTATTCATTTCAGCCCAATCCACCAAGTAGATTGTGAAGATCTCTACAAGCAACACTTTTTTCTCAGACAAATTGTTCAGCATATCTGTATTTGAGCCACATAGTCTTTAAATGTAACTGTATCCCAGGACCTGGTGATTTCTGGTTTTCATCAAACTTTGCCTTGCCAAACTGTTGTTGACATGTATTCCAAGGTGATCATCCATCCTAAGATTGGTGAAGACTTAGTAGAAACATGCAAGTAAACAAATACTTGAAGTAGTATCTTCAGTAGCTGTTTTCATCCCTGCTGTAAATTGCAGAGAGTGATTTAGCTGCTCTTCATGGGTTATTGATGTTCCTCTCTAAATTGCATGAAGCTGAAACACAGAAGTTTCCTCACCTTATGTTCATCAGCATTACTTAGACAAATAATTTCTTTTTAATACAAACCTAAAAAAATTACACAAATCTCATCTTCCTCTGGCACCAATTCCTGTACCTTGGATTGAGAAGAAAATTTCAGTCACATTCCATGGTGCATCACAGTGTACAAACACAGAGAAGTGTCTCACAAGCTTAAACTATGTATAAAAGTAACTTCCCTTACCATCTACTTTTGTTTGTTGATGTAGACAAGACACTGTCCTAGATGGTTTTGTCTATCTAGCAAGATTAATTTCATCTCATGTCCTTGCCATCATGACTCAAAGTAGAGCCTAAAAGAGTAATGCAAGGGCCCTGTCTGCTACACACACTCTGTCTTACTGTGGCACCTGCTTGCAACCTCCTGGCTTGTGCTGTTTCCTAGGTAATCAGGTTGCTCTCTGCAGAATTATGACTTTGGGGGGGGAGGGGGGGCGGGGGGGGGGGGGGGCTGGAAGTGTGAGTGAGAAGCCAAATTTACTCATGTCTGTGTTAAATATGACTAAGGTCATAGCAGGAGAAAAGCTGCAGAATAGGAGAGAGCAGCTGCAGTGACAGAAAATGGTCAACATTGTTCCTCTCTCCAAAGATATGGGTGGAATTGGGGAAGAGGCTGAAACGAAGTGCCTTTTGGTAAAAGGATGCTGTCAGCATGATCAATGGCTGTAGTGACAACCCAGTCTCCTGTGGACTGCTAGCAGAACTCACAAACTTTCTCCATTCAGATCATAGAAGACCTGTTTAGCTCAAAATATGCATTCTTGGTATTTTTCTGCACTTGATGTGTCAAAACAATCAGTCTTATTTTGTGGCAATGAGGCTTTGGGACTAACTGCACTTGAGGTACAGCATTCTATTGTATCCAGATAAATTATTTTCCTTAATCCTGAGATACATGACTTGGAAAAATAGAACAAGTTGTAAAACATAAAAATGCAAGCCAAACGGTTTCTTCCCTCACTAAATTGAGAGGTATCTGACAATTCTCAGGTTTTTTATTTATGGTAATACTGATTTATTACTTTATGAAATGTTTATGTTCTATCAGCCCTTCTCTAGGTGTCTCTCCAAGGCATACTACAAAGTCTGCCTGGTTTTTGCACTGTGTTCAGGATTGTCCTTTTATAGCAGAAATAACAACCAGTTTCTGTGCAATGGAGTAGATCATGCTTTATGATGGTGTAAAGTAATGTGTAGTGAAGATGGCCCAACTATAAAAAAATTCAGTTTATCTGCTACAAGGTTGTCCCTCATACAGTGTGTTGCACTGTCAGCAGTATTTTCGTTTCATGCACTGAGCTGACTCTGCCTACAAATTCTAGCAAAATATTCAAGTATCTATATAAAACCTGGTATGTTTCTGTATCTTAACACCTCCCTACAAATACAAAATCTTAATATTCTTTACTATGTTTTCACTTAAAGTACCTGTGAAATGCTTACTGGATTTTAAAAAGATTAGGTGAACAACACAATGACCTAGGTTTATTGACTGAGCTGAGCAGGAACATTACTCTGCAGATACAGGCACTATGAAAAGTTGTGCATGCCTGTAACAGGTGACTTGGAAACTCTGCTCAAGTTGAGTGGTCTCCACATGCTTCCTTTTATCTTGTCTGCCTGGAGCAAGGCCTCTGTGTGTGCTACTGAACAGCTGATGTTCAGTAGCTGAAGACTTACTCGGATTTGATTTGAGCTGGTGACTATTGCCTGTGAGCATTCACCTTCCCTATTTTGATGCAAACTACAAGTCAAAACTCACCTGGGATCAGTTTCAGAAAAGAAATAACATATACTTTCCCAGACATGGTTGTTCCTGAGGATTCACAACACTACTTTCTTCTTTTGTTGCCTGGCTGAAGGATATCAGTAGTGTGCTGTGGAGGGAATGTTTCCTACCTTTGTGTTCCTCTGTAGATACATAAAGGAATCTCAGTTCCAGTTGCTGCTACCTTTAAGCACAAAATCCTCAGGAAAGAAAGTTTTTGGGTTTTTGTTTTGCTTTGTTTGATGTGTTTTGTTTGTTTTATTTTTAACAAAGAATCGATGAACTGATATGTGGTGAACACAACTGGCAAACAACTGGCTCAGTTACTGAGACTCCTGGCACAACAGCAGCACAAGTTTGCAGTATGCAAGTGTATATCTATTCATGTGGCTAGGAAGAAATGAGTAAAAGCAACAGAAGGACTCATTTTTGTGACTGGTAGGCTGGTATCTTTTTTGCTGCTGTCTATTATTGACTAGATCACGTTGACTGTGATGCTTCAAACACTGTAATTCATCAGACAGATGCTGACTAGCTACTTGTTCATTGTTTATTTATGATCAGGAAAAGATTTCCAAAGGTGTTCAGATAACATAGAATAGAGTAATCAATCCATATTTTTTTTTAGGTTGCAAAATAATAAACTTAAATTATATTTTGTTGTACGAGGCAGTAAAAAAATGAACCCTCAAGGGGCAAACAAACTGTTGTTACTGAAAGAATTATCCATGCAGGATGGACTCAACTGCCTAACTCCTCATTAACTATTTATTGGTTCCTTAGAAGGAAAAATCTACTATACAGTGAATTCCCATCAATATTTAATATAGCAGTGCCTGGAGCACTGGACTGAATTTCTCACTTGTGCAGATGGCATAAGCAAAGTGTATACTGCCACATCTCTTAATGGGGGAAATCTCAGATAAATCCCAAGGCTTCTTTCTTTTGTTCTGGTTTACTTTATATTCTTCTTAGAATTGTAAATGACCTGTTGCTGAGCATTTCTGCAGGGTTCATGCCAGTCTTTTCCTTTCACACACACAACAAGTGTACTTATTGATCATCAAGCAGTTTCATCTGACAGCCCAAATTACACCATATTGACTTAATGCTACCATCTTCTGGTTTGGAAGGTAACTTTGCTAGCCCCACTAGTTGTCCATTTTTAAATTTTTCTATGTGATAAAACTATCTAAGTTATTTTTGTCCTGACCTAGTTTAGGCACCTGATAATGCACTATAAAAATAATTGGGCTGTCCTCATTAATATAATTTTCTTTCAAATTTATAGTTGTCCATCATACTCAGAAAACTCCACCAAAATCTTGTTAGGTCTTTTGCTATTTCTATACTGTCTGCCTGCCTGTCCTGTTCCTAATTATAGATGCTCTGCCATCACAGTTAAATTTACAGCTGCCAGATTACAGCTAAATTGGTTTTCATCACTCTTTTAGCTGCGCCTCTGTTCTCAAGCTCTTCCATTTTTCACTGTCCAGGCCCAGTTCCTGACCTAGTGTGACACTGTAGCAGGGACAGAGGAACCTATTAGTGCTTTACAGTGTCTTATCTGTCTAACCTGTTCTGAAACAGAAGTGTGGGAACTTGTTTTGCAGAAGGTTGTCTTGACATTTGTGAAGTGGCAACTTCACTATGTGATATGTTGCCAACTGAAGAACACTAAATGATCTTGGTCTCAGCACCAACAGCTATCCCCAGGGAAGGCAGTGGGGATTTTTTGGCTCCATGGTAGAACAGACTGTCATGGCTGGGTACAGGTGGAAGAGAAACAGTAGAATGTAAAATTTTGAAAGGACTAATACATTAACTTAGATTAATGCTATTGCTAAGGTTACCCAAACTGCCTATTATTGTCTTATTTTCTCCATCCCCCTATTCGCTGCAACCTAATGACTTTGCTTTCAAATCTCTGCAAAAATACTGTGCACTGAGTTGAGGATAGACATAATATTTTTCTTCCCAACAGATTTGTACACAGTAGCCTATTCATTCCCACTTGGGCATGAAGTAATCTCCATTACCTAGCTGCCACAGCAGGCAATGAGGCAACAGACCTACAGGAAAAAAAAAAGTGATTTGCTGGTTCTCAGAGCTATCTGTCATACACAATAATCTGTTAAAGCCTTAGCAGCCGGTGGTGATGTGATATGTATGTGGTCCTTTTGATCTGATTTCCCTTACAGACTCAAAATATTCTGCTTTTAATTCTTTTTCTCTGGCTGCACATATAGCTCCACAATGAACACGCATTTCTCCTTGTTTCATTTTAGAGCCATTTGGGAACACGGTGGCAATATGCCATGAAGAGTGGGCTTATTCCACTTCATTCCACTTACTCAACTGTTCCACTTCAACCTTTACTCTCTTCAAGATTTATTAGAAAGTTTTATCTTATGTAGCACCCAGTTCTTCTGCCAGATGTACATGGAAGCTCTTAAAACTCAAACCAATCTGTCTGTCAGAGGGGTTGCCAATGACCTTTTTACAGCACTGCTGACCTGTTAATCTAGAGCTGTCACTCACAATGTAGAATTCATCGTATTTCTGGTAGGAGATTCCCCAAGAGCACATTTGACAAAAATGGCTATAATTAGCAAACACATAAAAAACTTCTAGGCCACCATTAGAAATAATGGTATCTTACAAAATTTAGCAAAAGTAATTATGGTATTTACCAATCCATGAAATTTATTTTTGGATGAGGACTCGTCTCAGAAAGCCAGTAATGTCTACATTGTTTTTAACATATATCTTCTCTGAGGAAAATACATTGCATATCTAACAGAAAAACCAAGCCAAAATCAAATCAGATGATCGTAATGTGTTCTGTGGATTTGATTTGCTGGCTGCAGAATTCTGGATCCATACACTTGTGAAAAGACAGTCAGCAGGAAATCACTTGGGGATATTATCTAAAATGTGCACTTGTACTGGAAATCTCCATCCCCCTTGCAGCCCTAGCTACTAATCATGATTTATAAACCAGACCTTACATTTATCCATACCAGTTTGCCCACTTCACAAATGCACTTGAGCACTAATGAAATGTGTGTGAAATGTTAGTTATGATACAGATTGAACATACACTTATCTTCTTGTCTTTCACTCAGACAGTGAATTACAATGTGGTGAACAATTAGTTTTCAGGCACATCTTATTAATTTGGAAGAAACTAAAAAATCTTGTCCTGAATTTCAGAAAAAAAAGTATTTTTCATTGGATTTGGGACTTGATTAAGACTATGATTTCCCACTGCACTCTCTCTCTCTTAAGAAACTAGTAAGACATTTCTGAATGGCAGCTTCACCTTGAACTGAGTCCTCAGAAATGGGCAGGTTGTAGGCATAAGTGAGAGAAGGAACAGGACACCCTTCACTGAAACTGTACTGCATCTGAGGGATAGAGGAAGAAGAAAAGACCTGTGACATGGTTTAAATCACACCTGACTTCTACATCTGGTGTGTACAGTTGGAAATGAGAAAATCTACACACTTTGCTACAGGTGGAGGATGTTAAGAAGGGTGAGGGAGGGTCCACTTTATTTGTGAGGAGTCTTGCAGTTTTGTGTTAATCTGTGAGTTATTCTGTGTCTGAGAACAAAGATTTTTGGCATATATTCACTTTAATGTAGATACACAAATACATATATTGACATACTCACATCATGGTAACAAGTTTATAACCTTGCTGTTATAGCAACTGTTCTGAGCTGTGTTTGTGTACCACTGATTCATTCAGACATTATGTGTATGTGGTCTGTTCAGGTCTTCAAGTCAAATGTAATAACAGTATAATGTCAGAGTTTGGTAGAATAATTCATTTAGCCTATTTATGCATTTGTAAAGCTATTAGAATAACTTAGAGTCAAGCACATTTCCCAGAGGAATACTGTGGTCTTAGATCTGTATTTACTTTGAGATCTTTGCCTGAAAGGAGTTAAAATAAACCTTAACTGCATTTTAAGCATATCAGTCTTAGTTTGTTCATCTCTTCTATCTAAGGTAATTTAAGAAAAAGGGACATAATCCATTTAAGGAATGTATTTATTTCAAAAGATTTTTGGATTTAAACACCTCTCAAGTTCAGCTGACACTAGATAGTGGCCCTGGTAATTGTTCCTATTACATTAAGAACATAAGAACATCTGCACCAGGTCAGACAAAAGATGTGACATGTCCAGTGTCCTGTCATGAGAGTGTTGTTAGCGACACTTAGAAAAAATGTGTCACAAAAAAAAGGCATGCATAAAAAATCCTGGATGGCAAATGGACTCTGATTTCACCGCTAGAAGTACTTAGTCTAACATATAGATCTCAACTGAATTTTTATTATGCTAACTGCTTCTTCAGAATGGTGTGATATGTGCCATCCCTGCTGTTTTCATTCCTGATGACCTCACTAGTGCATTAGCTAAAGTGCATCTATCTTAACATAATTGTTTTCCTCTCTCAGTAGAAATAACTGCAAAATCACTAAGGGTCAGGTCACATCAACTGTAACTGATCAATGAAACCCCACAATGGAAGAAGGCTCAGAGGAGATGGGCAAAGACACGATCCTGAGGCTCAGGGAAGAGCACAAGGAGTGACCACAGTCGTTCTAAAGAAAGTAGAGGTTACCCCACCACAAATGGGACACAAGGCTGGCCTTTGGTTGAGATCGATGACTCTATCAGTGGAGTGGATCAACTAGTTGTGCAAATGGCCCCACATAAGTTAATTTAAAAAGGTGTGAAATTCTTCCTAAGACAGCCAGACCAGCATGGGGGAAGCATACAAGTGGTTCAGTCCAACATAAGACTATAAAAACTGAGCAACCAACAAGTTTTGAAGAGAGTAGCAGGTGTGAGCTGTCTTCAATCAACCTTCCCAGTGACTGGGGATGCCCAGCATCATGATGGTAAGCATATAGACACTTGGAATGGGAATCACATTTTTATTGTTATTCAACTCTGTATTGCAACTGCTTTATTATCCTCGTGTTGCATTTTTGGTATCGTGATGTATTACTCAGCTTAATCGAAATCCCTTTTAATGTCAAATATTTTAAAATATGTAATATTTGTATTAAGACACGAAAACTGTCCACATGTGGAACATCTGAAAGAACCTGGTCTGACAGTATTGGACTCTAACATCAACTTAGTCCAATGAGACAAAACTTATTTTGATAATTTTAATTTGAAATGTCTTCTAATTAAATTCAAATGTATGCATTTCAAGATTATAAATCCCATGAAGGAAGAGCCGTTGTTTATGGATACAGTTAGCAAGGATGGTATAAGGCAGAAATGTGAGCAAATGTAATTTAAATGTCAAAATAAAAATCTTCATTGTTAGATCTGCAATGTTATGGCAAAGCTTTTGAAGAGAAAGTGAAGATTCAACTTGGTATTTGAAGCATCACTAGCAAAATCACTAGGGCTGACACCAGAGAAAGTCTGTCCATCTCTGTTTTCTACAGCCTGTAATTTATTTTAAACCTACTGAATGTATTTTTGATAATGCTTCTTTCCAACTCTAACATGATTCTTTGGTTTTTGTGTCACCAATGTCTTTACCATTACCTTAAAAGTAGTACAAACAAAGTCAAGAATATACTTTATGTTATTAAATGGGAAATATACATATTTTAGGTGGCAAATAAATCAGACTACAGTGTTCTAACTAATACAAATTAAAAAATAAACCTGAATAACATGCAGTTTATTCATTGTTGAGATGAGTATAAAGATTGTGGTCCCAGAGGAACAGAGTGAGAAGATAATGTTTTAAAATATTGTTCTGGACAATTAGAAAGAAAGAAAAATGCCAGAAAGGAAGAAAGGAAAGAAATGCGGGGAAGCAGAAAAAAATGTTCTGTGAAAGAGATTCTTGCAAGATGCAGTTATTGCCTGGGAATCACAGAAGTACTAAAGCATGTAAAAGTACAAATGTATGGTGCATAGAAAGGTTACTGCATTGTAACTTTAGTCTCTCCCAAACTTTAAATGATCCCTGTGACAGGGGAACACAGAGTTTTACATGCTACTCCTGTGAACAAAGAGTCTGATATTCCTATATGTGATGCTTGAGTGGACTGAAGTGTAACAAAGTGTTTATTCATGCTACTCTTATTTAATATACAAGCAAGGAAAGAGAAAAAACACTGATCATTTTGGCGGACCAATAGGCTAAAAGACATCATTAAAAGACACTGCTCTTCTTTTTACGGTGAAAAATCAAGGGCTTACTAGCCTTTTTATTTGATTCAACTTTATTCATAGGTATAAAGCAATGCTCAGAGGTGTAGGTAGAGAAATACTTATCTGTGAGAAGCAAGAGGATCTATGGCTTGCTGAGTCCATTTGCATCTAGCTCTAGTATGCACTACAAAAAAAAGGCTGAAAACTCTGAAATTGTTCTGTGAAGAACTACAGAAATTAATGGAAAACTGAAAAGCAGGTTTGTTTACTGAGCTCTAGAGTTGCTCAGTTGGTCCAGTTTATCAAAGAGATTCTTCAGTCAGAGGGAAACATAAGCACCAACAGGAAGAGAATACACAGTATGATAAGAGAGGACTTTTACATAGCAGACAAAGGCTGGAAGAAATCAAAGGTGATAAAAGTTGTAGCTCAGCAAATTTGATCCCAATGTGTAACAACTAGTTTTACAGTACCACCAGCAGATTACAGCTCTCCAGGGATATCTGATTGTCCACCCCTCAAATTTTCTTTTTAAATTCAAGACTGGACATGATTTGAGGAGAGAGACATCTCAGCAATCTCACAGTCAAATGGAGTGAATTTATAGGATCTGTAATATTTAAGATCAGATGCATTTTTATAATAGTCCTTTCTGGCATTTAGAATTCTGAGCCTAATTTTTTTCTTGTTTTCCTTTTTTTTTTTTTTTTTAATTTAGTGCCTTTCATTCAAGGGATTTTAAATGCTTAACAAACACTGATTAATTAATCTCCTCAACACTTGTGGAAACTAGGTAATTATTACTAAATCTGCTTTTCAGAGATGTAAGCTGTGAATTGGTGAGGTTAAATGATTTGTCAAAGGTTGTGGAACAAGTAAATATCAGATCTGGACTGCTGGAAAATCCAGGTTGTGAGTACTCTTACAATTATAACAATTGTATTATATTCTGGATAGAACCATGTTGATCTTTTAACTTCTTAGCAGTCAGGTAGTGTTAACTAAGTATTTGCAATGGCAAAGAGAACAGAGGAGGTGGAGGACCAGACTGTTGATATGTGAAGCTGAGAGATTACTGAAAAAATAGTGTCGAGAGATTATAATTTATATAACAAACCCAAAGCAACTAACAGTATTTTTATTAATAAATTTATTAATAAATCTTTATTAAGTTTGGGTTGTAGTTCTTTGTCTAAGAAACATGGTGGAACACATTTGTAAAGATATTAAAAGGCACTATTTATTGAAGCTACTTGCCACAGACAGCATGCTCTGAGTTTCCACTCCCTATCTGATTAAATACAGCTTGGTGCTGCCTGGTATCAGCATGCAGGGTGTTCACAAATCCTGGCCTGGATTATGCTATGCTAAACTAGGCAAAATTGTGATTTCATTGTAATCAGCTGTAAAACTCTGCCAGACTTCAGTCTTTTAATTTCTGTTGCTTCGAACTCGAACTCTCAGTCCAAGTTAAAGTTATTTTGCATTTTATTTCTCCCCTTGTGCTTGCCTGGGGAATAATTTCTCCCTCATGTTTGCAACATCCTATTAAATTGGCCCACAGAGAACATATGAAAATGGGATGAAAGCTCTAAGGCATGCCTTTCACAGTGTTTTCTCTGCAGCAAACTTCCTGACTTGAGGAGTGTTATCCTGGTGCAGTTCCTAATTGAAAAGTACACTGGATAAAGCAGTACAGCCTACTCCACATACCATTAGGCAAGTCTTGTTGTTGACTACTGAAGAACATGAAGAAAGCACACAGGAAAAGGAATCATAGGTTTCAGAGCTGCAATAGCATAGAGTTGCATTTGTGGGTAACAACCTGCTGAGCTAGTAGTGATTTTTAACCCACAGCCAATTCTAAGTTCAGGAACCTACAAAGTCTCACCTACAGACCTGAAGCAGATGCTCCTAAAAAAGTAATACACTCAGGCCTCCCAGTAAAAAAGAAGATAAAACTCCACTTTACCTTTGTTTGTAAAATACACTTAGTTATTGAATGTCTAAACATAGCCTCACCTATTTTCCCTTGTTTTCAATGAGCTATATTTTCCATAAATTCTCCTGCATTCTCCTTGGCTGACCAAGATCTATTTTCATAGCTGCAGAATGTCACAAGTCAGAGAATTTTCTCTTATAGTTTGGAATGAAATTTGCAATTTTCTAAAGTACTTTTTTTTTTCTGTTAGCTGCAAATAAAAGAAAATTATGTTAGGAGATCTGGCACCATATTCTGATATTTAACACCATTGTGCTGCACACTGCAGATATTCCGTTCGATGGTGTTAAGTTTCTTACTCACTGTGAATGAAATCCAGATCTCACTGAAGTCCATGATGAATTTTGCCTCTATCTTTCTAAGCAGACCAAATTAAAAACTCGAACTGTAAAAGGTCTAGGCCCATACACATGACTGAGAAGTTGTTGGCAAGCAAGGCTGAATACTTTCTAACAATTGTTATGCATATGCAGTACAAACAATAGTATATTGTATATGTGGAAACTTTGTGCAAGTCTGAGACCTTTACTGTTTCTGTGTCTTTTGATGTTAAACTGGCACTTCTTTTAAAATGCATGCTACCAAATTACAGCCAGCTCTTATAAATCAGTAACAAAAGAAAAGAGCAGCCAGAGAAAATCAGGGTAATATGAGTGCAACTATACCTGTCAAATGTAACCTAACTTTCTTTTTAAATGCAGTTTCTTAAATAAGAAAAACAGATAAATACAGTAAATGAAGAAAGGGGAAAGGACATTAGAAGTACCTTGGGAAAACAATACAACAAAGCATCTGGGTTTTTTCTGTTCTCTAAAGGGCTGACATGCAGGGTACTGTTCTTTTCCAACCTTTTTTTCTTTTCAAATGCTTCCACACAGCTTTAATATATTCCATCTACGCTTAGAGAAAATAATGAACTGAGGAATAGATGATACTTTGAAGGGATTAACTGACTGCTGTGGAACAAACTAGATCAACTGCAAACTACCCCAAAAACTTAGTAAACTTATTATTTATAGGTTCTTTCCAACAGAAAAGCAATATAGTTAAAATTAAGTAGTCTTTCTTTGAAAATTGTAGTTATTTTGATAAACAGTGCTGTCAAAGCAACAAACGTGAATGCCACAATCTCTAGATCATTCACTTTCATGTAAGGTTTACAAGGTTTCTTGTGAGAATACTTCATAGTTAAAGTATGTCTTCCCTTGGGGATCACACGAGCATTTAATTTTTGTTTTGGCATTGGGCCCATTGTGTTTATGAGGTTCTTTGGAGAAGTGGAATTGATGACCACAAAGGAAAAATTGAGAGTTACTTATTTTAAACCATGATTATAACCTTTCAAGATTTTCAGGACAAAAAAAAAAAAAGTGCTCTCTTCTACATATATATATATATATACATACACATATATAAAAGGACTTTGTTGCTAAAAAGCTTTAAAGCTTTAACCTAACAATATAAACAGTCATATTAGGCTTTATACTATAGGCTTATTGTGCTGTAATGATATTTGCTGTTTTGCCAGTTGTACCAAATACCATGTATGACACTTTACTGATCCAAAATGCACAGTATTTTGTTGACAAGGAGAAGTTTGCAGGCCAAATTTCAGCTCAGTTCAACATTCCTTGATTTTTCACTTATGTTTTTCAATTTTTAATGAAAATTTGAGATATGGTTTATGAATTTTGATTTATTGTCTATCACATATGTAAATTTACACTATAGATACAAAAATGTCTTAAGTCTTACAGCCTATGCAGTGGATCATGATCTTGCTATAGGTACAGGATCAGGTATAAACTATTCTTAGGAAACTGCAATGTCAGATCTGCATGATATTGACAAGACAGTTTTAGGTGTCTTGCTACAGCGTTTCTTGAAGTGACTTGCAAGTCACTCTTTCTAACAATCTGTATGGATTCCTGGAACAAACAGCTATGTTTTATAACAACACATTCCTTTTCTTTTACTGTAAGTTGTGGAAGATTTAAGCACTGTAGGTCTAATCCTGTTGAATTCATTCCTGTAAAATTCTGAACATCCTTCACTGCACCAAAGATAATGAGAAATGGATATACTCTGTATGTGACAGGATCACTCAGCACCTTCCAGGACCAGGAGATTTTACTGAGCACTGCTATACAGCTGTTGCAATCTTAGTGGTGCACTATGTTTGCGTTGCAATCATAGTGGTAGACTCTGCAGCTTATAAGGTCATGTAGACAAACACAGAATTTAACCTCAGGGATTTGTTGAATGGGAAGATGGGGCAATAAATTAAGTGGCAAATTCCTTCTGATAAAGTTTGGATATTTTTATACATGTTAAAGCAATATCGAACTGGTCAGATCCTAGGTAACTTGGTAATAAAAAGCCCCATTGTGTTTGTTGACCTCAGAGTGTCACATTCTGATATGATTTGTCCAGGGTTTTTTTCAGCTTCTCCCCTTTTCCCCTGCTCTCTGAAGTCAGGTTTAATAGTTACACAAAATTAATGATTACTCCTATTTCTACGCTCAAAGAAGATGCAGGAACCTTTGCACAGCAGACAACATCAATTGTCACTCAAAATGAAAATCTTACTGTTATAAGTATTATCAGATCTCTTCATTTCATTGGCTGCTTTTAGAGTAAGATGACTTTCCACTCTGTTTCTGTAATATGCCTGTAGACAAAGGATTTGAGAACTATAAGACAATTCCTGTTTGCAGAAATACTAAATAATCTAAGAATACACAGTGGATTTTACAAGGTATTAATAATCCCTTCTAACTAAGAAATCTGCTTATGAATTCTTTTCAAGATTTTATTTCTACCCTTTTATGATTTATCAGTAGCCCCTCAATTCTTTATTTTGGCATTTTCCTTCAACAATTGTAAGAGAGTCCTACATTTCAGAACTGTTCCTTAGTCATTGGTTAGCTGGATTCCACTATCTCCTCTGTTTTCTTCATTTTGAAATGCAAGGTTGAAAAAATTAGTTCTGAGAACACCTTTCCAATGTCAAATATAAGATGCATGTCTTTGAAGTGCATGTGGCCAAGGTCCAGTATGAAGGACAGTAAAAGCAAATTTTGCCAAAAAGGTGTGAAATTAATTTCTTAACTGCACAAGTATTCTGTAACTTCAATTTTAAAAAGTAATATTTTAATGAATAATTTTCATTTAGCAGTAAAGTCTGTACAAAAGCTCATCTAAAATGGAACTTTTAAAAAAAATCATAATGAAGCAAGAGGAATCATGAATGCCAAAAGACTACTTTCTCTCATCTAAGTTCTTGACATTATGGTCTGATAAAATAAATTTCTTATATTTTCTCCTCTAACAGTACAACACTATAGAAAGCTATGGTACAGCTGGTGATAAGGAGAATAATAATATAAGAACTGGCACAAAGCAGACGATGTCATTCAAACTTTTGCAATGCTTTCATAAATTCATTCTCCACTACATCCACAGCATTTTCATTGACAATGAGACTGTAACCAAAGTCTTGCTAGCAAGTCTTAAAAAATTTTAACCTTATTGCTTTTCTGCATCTGGCTTCCCATGACGATTATCAAACTGGTATTTCTCAAGTTGATGTCTGTTTTGTTGGCATAGATCACACACAACAGCTAATTCTGCATTGCTCGTGTTTGGATGAGTCTAATCTCTTGGAATTCAAGACTCAGCCACACTTGGTATTCTACACGCAATGGAAAGCTGCATACAGAATCTCAACAGCAGTGTTAGTGGACCTCAGTGATTTAGGAATAAAGAGGGTTAAGAAAATGTCCCTTGTTTCATGCCCCTGTCTTCAAAGTTGTGGTCTAGTTGCTTTCCTAAATGTGCTTGATAACTCTTCTCTTTCCATTTCATATTGAAATTCACACAAATAGAGGGCTGCAAATACCAGTCAAGAATGTGATAACTGCTATTTGAAAAACACTTGGGTTTTACTACAGAGACTTGTAGTTTTTAAAGGAAAGGGCATATTATATTTTCTCTTAGTCACATGATTCTAAAAATTGTCCTTGTGATTAAAAATATTGTTGAAGTACAAATAGTATAGCTAAAGACACTGTGTGTCTACTGTAATGCCTACAGTGCATAAGTCTCCAGCATTTTATCATGGAAACCACTCAGAGTTCCTTCTTCTGGCTAAGGCCTTTCAAAGGGTATAGTTGCACACAGACTTCTCCAGAATTTTCTTACTAATTAACTGCAATAATATATATCAGTCTTGTTTCTGTTTGTTCTTTTAACCAGATTAGATTTTCTCCACAACTCAAAGGACCTTGTTCCATGCTGCAGTATCAGTGGAACTGTGGTTCCACAAAGTAAACAGCGTGGTCAAGAAGCTACACCAAAATCCACGGAGGTAACGTTTATGCCGTGCTGACAGATGTCTTGAAGACCATCTGTACAGACCATGTGCCATCCCTGGCACCTAACAATACACTGCCAGGTCTGTTGCTTTGCTTAAGAAAGCATCTCCTCTACAAGTAGTATGTAATGCCAGCATGTAATGCACACTAAGCCTGCATTAGCGAAGGAACTCTGAAGTTTCCTGAATGGAAAGACTATCCTGTGCCATTTAGCAAGCTTTGCATACGAACTTCTTACAGCTGTCCTTAGGCTATAAAACTCCACTTACCAATTGTGCTACATATCAGGACAAGTGCCTCCAGTGCTAGCAGAGAATTGTGGCATGATCTGTAATAACCTACTTTGCAGCTCTTTGTTGTTGGGGTTTTTTTTCCTGTTGATTCACTTTCTCTAACGTGAGTAATGTTAGTTGATGGGTGGTGCTGCATGATGAAGGAACAGTGTCAAAGTCTAAGACTTTGCAATGTACTGGAAGATATGAACAAGCAAGCACAGGGTTTGGCAACAATAGGAAAACTGTTTATGATTTTACAGCTTATGATTCATATGTAAAATGAGCAGCAAGAATAATGGTTGCAGTTTCACAAACTCAAATTGAAAATTATCTTGAATGTTGATTAAATTCTGAAAAGTATTAAATGATATCTTGAGAATTTTTTATTCTTGTAAAGTGTGCTATTAATAATAAAAATTAATAATCATGTTTACTACATAGGGCTTGAAGACAATCAAGTACAGGATTTCCATCATGTTTCCAGGTGATAACAGCAGTCCATCCGTGCTTCGATTTTCTAACTTGTCTTTCTTCACTTATCTGAACATAGAAAAAAAACCCTTCTAGCTGTCCATCCCTTGCAACAAGGCTTTAACAAGCAACAGCATGTCCACAAGAAAGGTCAATGATTTATTCACAAAACCAAGAACTGCATATACCTGCAAACATCTGTTTCTTATCATAATATTTGGAATGAAGTATTTGGTTTTATGTGCATATGTACCTATTTTAGTTTTCCGAGTGTTTTGCTTTGTTTGTCTAGGGGTTTGGGTTTTTTTAACCTCCTTCTGTCTGTTCTGAAACACTGCTTAAAACCAGAGTTTCTAAGCAAACACCGATGTTCTAGACCACCGGCTGCAGTTACTCCATGCAAAGAAAGAATCCTGAAAAGCTAACTTTCATCAAGAGGACTCTGGCAAAATGCAGTCTCAGCATGGGCATTTGAAGAGCAAGCAACACAAAGTATCATTTAAAAGTATCACAAGGTCAAACGGGATTAATATTTACCTTAACTGGTTTCAGTTCTGCCATGTCATCATAGGAGATGCACAGATGCTGAAATGGGAGCTTGCCCATGTAACACAATCTGTATAACTTGTCTAGTGTACCTACTCAATACAGAGCTTTTAGAAGGAGTGAGCAGCAATCTTTGCCACAGCTATTTTATTACTGTTCACTGCCTCTGTTTTTTTCCTTTTTTTTTTTTTCTTTCTGTATTACACTTTATTTTTACAGTATGGTACATAATCTTTCTTGAACCTCCAAGCTTTAAGTACTTTTCAATACAGTGATACTACCAAAATTGGAGGTTTTGTAAGATCCTTGCTCTGCCATAAATTAAGATTGAGCAATCACTTTCAAAAGTCTTTTTAAAAGATCTTTAAGTTAACATCTTTAGGAATTGAAGTGGATTGGAAAAAGGAAAGCTACGTATTTATTCTAGGGCCATGCATTCTCTTGCTTTGGCTTTATTGATGAGCTATTTCAGCTATTTTTATTGAATCAATATTAATAACAAATCAGTGCAATGGGCTCTACATTTCGTAAAGCCAGAAACTGTACATAGGATCTTGAGTGCGTAGAGACACATGCTTTTCTTTGGTTTTTCAAATTGATTGTATAAAAAATATTATAACTTCATGAAGGCATAAATTTCAAGCTCTTTAAATTGTGTCAACAAACAAATTCCTCATAATTAGATATTTAACAAAACATGAGCAAAAGCATGCATAAATACAAACAAACTTGAATGACAACACACTCTATTTAAATTATTGCCTACTTATATGGAGGTGACATTATACTGAACTTCAAAGTGAATTTTTCTGTTGTCTCTAGGGGTAGACAAGTACCCTGATTACATTTATGTTTTTGAAAATCTCATAGCTTGTAATTCTTTCTCTCATCTTGGGAGAGAATTCTTTCTCCCAAGCCTTGGGAAAAAAAAAAATCATAAAATGGCTATATGAAGCCACGACATGTTTTGTTTTCCTCTCAGAATTTTCCTCAGTGCATTAAACTTACGATCTAGACTAACATCCGATTACTTCTGTGCTGAAAAGGTCTTGCCCAACTTGTGAGCTAAAGCTCTTTTGACTACTCAGCAAAGTACACAGATTTTGAGCTGACAAACCTGATAAGCAAAGTTGATAACTGTGGATAATTTTCATTAACAACAAGGGAAAATTCTTTAGAACAAATAGCAAATTCTAATGCAAAAGGAATATGTAGGATTTCTGGACAAAATAATGTGTCTGAAAATATCTCAGGGCAATATCTGCCCCACCCTCAAGTTGTCTAGAATTCATTACTGTGTTTTGTGTTATGGCATTTTATTCTTTTATACAAGGATTTCCAAGTTACTCCTTTGAACATCTAAAAACATGAAGTTATTGAGCCTCAGTATATCACAGTAAAGTAATCATATAAGTTATCTCTAGTTGGTAGACTGGAAAATGAGGGTTAGGGAAGCAAGGGAGTTGCAAGACAGTTTAATAAAAGGAGTATCAAGAATCTTCATTTAATTCCTCTACTCTAGCAAGTTGAAAACACTCATACACACAAGTAAATATTGGGTCAGGTTCATCTGAAGCTATGTCCTTTTGTTCTTCTGGGGGAAACAGTAGAAGGACAAAAAGAAAAATCTGCATGTGTGGAGTACATACACACAGTCTCTCATAAATATATCTGAAAGGAAAAAATATATTTAAGTTAGAAAGAAATCTCTTATTTTAGTTGAGAATACTTGCAATCAAATTATGAAGACTTCTCTATAAAGAATTCAGTGGTTCTCTCTAACAGTATTATTTATGCCTTTGGTACCTACTGCTCTCATATGGAAATTAGTCTAAGATCTTATTTGGTATTACTCTTTGACAGCTTACAGTATCAGGGATTACTGCAAAAGATGAGAGAATATTTAATGATTAACCATTCTGTTCAGCTATCAATTTGCAGAACTTGAAACTGAGATTGCTTCTAAGTAATTTTTTGCAATGTGTTTATGAAAAAATGAGAGTGATTAAAAGTATAAGCAAGTGTGATGGTTTCAGGGTCTGAAAACATTTCCAGGGATACCACTGATAAACAAAAGAGCTGCATTTTTGTACAGTCTTTTAACAAAACATCACAGATTATTTAAACAGAGACCAATTACAAGATTCAGTTGAGTTTTGTTTTGTTTTGCTTTTTGTTTTTCATTTTTGGTGGATTTCTTTTTTGCTTGACTATCTTTAACAACATTCTGCTGAAATGTTAACATAGGATTTAAAAATACACATTTCTACAAAATTTAGGGAAAAAAGGTTTTTAAATGCAGCTGTATTTTTCACTAATTTGCAGTACGCATCCATTTTTCAAGAATAGGAAAATAATTCTTAATTCTCTGGGTTTTAACAAAAGGAAAAAAAGTCCATGATATTTTCTTGTTTAATTTCTTTGAAGTCACTCTAGTTTACGTCAGGAAAAGCTGGATTGGGCCCTCTAGTTAGTTTTACTTCTTAAGCACTCCTCAAACTTAAAAAAGACAAAACTCATACACACAAGCTATCGGAATAATGTGGAGATATATTCACTATTTTCTGTTTTATGGGTGCAAAAGTATCTTTGAATGGCAAAGCAAGTTACTTGCATTGTATTTTAACAATACTACCTACATTGTAACACCATAAGTAATTTGTATCTGTTAAAGATCCTAAGAATTGCTGAACAATGATAAAAATACCACTAGCAATGTCAAGGGAAATCAGCGAAGAAAGAAAATGTACAGATATACCACTTCTCTGTCACAAGCAATTCTTAGGCTGTGCTTGATTATTTTGATATATGTGATCAATTAGTATAATGACTGCAGAACAGAGTATGAATACACAGGAATTCTGTGCATCATGCTGTACAATGTGTGTTAAAGACACATTTACGATGGGAAGCTGACAATCCAGGGTCAGCTACACAGGCTTGTCAGAGGCAGTTCCAGACACACACATACTAATTTTTCTAAACACTGTATGCAAATTGTTTCACTGATGCTGAATTACTCTCTGACAGTATTCACCTTTCTCCTAAATGAAGGCTAATGCCAGAGGCCATTGGTATACGGAAGCAGTTTACAACCATGATATCAATAATTGTCTAATCATGCAATCATGAAAATGGATACTGGACTAGAAGCTGGAATGTTCCTGGTATTGGGAATTCAATAGGTTCATATGAATTGGTTATGATGTAACAAAAATCTCACTTTCTGTTCATTAAAGCTGTATTTCACTTTACTCAATGAATTAATTTACATCTTGAGTCCTAAGGATTTATGTCTTTGGTCTTTGTGTTGTTTGAAAACTACTAAGATACAGCCACCTACAGCTTGCTTGCTAAGTAAAGCAGGGGAAAGGGATATCTTCATGCTATTGTTAGTCTTTTTTGGAAGTTCTTTTTTAAATTTACTAATAGTTTCTCTTCTTTTCACAGGTTTGTATATGTTAAACACAAGTATTTTAGTCCTGTAAGGATGTTTTATGTACTAAATTAAGCTTTGACTCTGCTATTAAAAGGTATTTTAAGTTGTGCAAACAGATGCCTCACTCTTTTCCTGTGATAGTTCTCATAGGGAGAACAAAGAGGGGGAAAAATTGACCTTTTTTTACAAATGTGGCTGAGGAGATTCTTCAGAGGGAAAAAAACCTGCTACCTACTTATTCTGCTTCCTGCAATGGCAGTGATTTCCATGTCTATGTGTATTGGGAAAAAAAATAAGACTAAGGAAACACTGGATGTGCCCATGCCCATTAAAAGAACTCAGTTCAAAGATGGCAAAAAATACCAGAATTGTTAGCAATCTTTTAGCGAAAATGAATGAAAAAAAGGTTTGGGTTTATGGTGACTGGGTTATTTACTTGACTGATGTACTTTGTACCCTACCAACACCATTCTACACATGTCAAAATACTGAAAACAAGGCTGAAGGAAGACCATCAGGAGACAAATTTTTAAGATTTTAATAATAAAGCTTTGAAAATAATTGCAAAAACCAAAACAAACAAGAAACTCCTCCCTCCAAACCAAGACCATAGGGAGCCACATTTTTAAGATTTTAATAGCAAAGCTTTGAAAATAGTTGCTAAAAACAAAACAAACAAACAAGGACCCCCTCCCTCCAAATCAAAAACACACCCCAGAAATTAAAACCCAAACAAACCCAAGGGGTTTGAGTGTTTCAACTCCATCACTTCAAGTCACTTCCGAGAGGAAGAGGAGAAATCCCGGCCGAAGGCCGCGCAGGCTGGATGGTGCGATCGGTGAAGATCAGCCTGAAACGTCCTTCCACACTGAAGGAAAGGATTTTCCATCAGGAATCCAACCAACCAACCCGGGTCCAGGGCAGAGCCGAGCCCCCCGCGGGACGCGCCCGCCCTGCACTGCCCGCCTCCGCCGCTGGGGGGAGTCGGGGCGCTTCCGAACGGCACCGAGCGCGGCGCAGTCAGGGCCGGAGCGCAGGGAGGCGGCCCCGGCATGGGACGGGACGGGACGGGACGGGACCGGAGCCGCGCTGCCCGCCGTCACCCCGGCAACGCCGGCGGGCAGGAGCGGCGGGAGCGCCGGCCCGCCCGGAGGAGGCCCCGGCCCGCCCGGCCCCGTCTCGCCCACGGGAGCCGCTCACCTGCCCGCGCCGCCGCGGGGATCGGGGGGCTCAGCGGTGGAGCCCTGCCAGCCGCCCGCCCCGCCACCGGGGCCGGGGGCGCGGTGTTTGCGCAGCGGTGAGAGGCGGAGCGGAGCCCCCTCCGCGGCTGCGGAACTCCGCAGGCTCCCGCAGCGCTGCGGTGTGCGGGGTCGATGCTGCCGAGCCCGGCCGCGGGGGAACGCGGGGATGGAGTTTTTCTGTTCTCGGTGGAATTACTCGGCACAGCGTTTTGTCGTGGCAGGCGGAAACTCGTCCGTGCGCACAACCCGCGCAGAGCCTGTCGCAGCATCCGGCGTTGAAATGGTTACCTTTAGCAGTAAGGCTGTACAGGAACCACTCCGATGTCTTCGTAATTCAATTAGTCAGGTTTCCAGAAGGTGGGGTTGGTATTTTTTTGGCATGGAGGAGGAGAAGCCCGGGACGAAACCTCCCTTCTCGTGTTGCAAGCCAATCAGGTCGAGGTGCAAAAAAAATAAAAAAAAAAAAGGCAAAAAAAAAGGGCTATCTGTAAGCAAACAGCAGGCTGTGCCCTGACTGGCTGCGCCGGCAAATCCCCCCCTTTCCCAAGTAAACTGCATGCAAAAATCCCACATGATCAAGCAGCAGCGGCCGTGCTCCGAGCTGGCTGCCTGCACCTCCTCCTCGCCTTCATCCCTCACGCACCCCGGCGCCAGATCCCGCCTTGGACACACGCGTGTGCATGTATGTATGTATGTATGTATGCGCGTGTGTGTGTGTGCGTACCTCGCTATACCGCGTATATATCTCTGCGGCTGCCTGTCGCACACACGCATGCACAGACAGCGCAGCACGCCAGGCTCCTAGCTTTTCCAGGTTGCTGATGTCGGATTTACACGCAGTGAAGGGACCGGTCATTGCAAAAGGGGGCGTGACTGGTTAAAGATTTTTTTCCTCCCATAAAGCAATTTTTTTTTCAAAACTGACTTTTGCCCCTCCAATCCTCGTCGCTCTTTACGATCCCTCCCTGCCTGCCGCTGCATTCAAGTTTATTTATTTGCCTGCTGGCGTGGTATATTTTTCCTTGCTACTCTTGCTGCTGCTTCGGAGGGAAAAGGGGAGCAGCTGTTGGGCAAGACCGAGAAGATCTGGGGTGGTTTTCTTTTTTTTGCGTTATCCTTATGTAGTCATCTGAGGGGTGGATTCTTTTTCTCTCACCTCCTCCCTGGTCTTTCAAACTGTTTTGTCCTTCCGCAGAAGTTGATGTTCACGGGACTGGACCCTGCTTTATCGCAGAGAGGCTCCGGGAGGCTGAAGCAAGAAATTTCCGCACCTCGCCGTATCGCTCCATTCGTTCCCCGAGCTGGAGAGGCCAGCCAAGACCAGCATCATCAGAGGAGTTTGCAGGCTTGATTTTCCACTTCTCCAAGGTTTTGCTTTGCTCCACGCCCTCTCATAAAACAATTTTTTTACTTCCATCTCCTTGGTTTCCACGCCGCAATATTTCTTGGATTGGCCGTTTTTTTTTTCTGACCCCCATCCCTCTTTTTTTTTTTCCTTGCCTTTTTTTTTTTTTATCGCCTTTGCTGTTACTCAGTCCTTGGTGCATCCACCGCCCAGGAACAGGAAGGACAAGAAAACCACTCCACAAAGTCTCCTTCAAGACATTGTGTTGCAGAACAGGCTCCTCAACTCCATCAGCGCAGCAAGCAAACTCCTCAGGGCTTTTGCTTCTTCCCCCCTCCCTTTTCTCCCCCCGATCCCCCCCCCCCCCCCCCCCCACTCCTTTTCCCCCTCCCCTGTTTTTGTTTGTTTCTCATTTGCGGGGAGCGGAGGGCCAGGAAGGAAGACACAAACTTTGAGATCTGCGGGTACTTCTCGTCCCGCTTCCAGCCTTCCGCCTTTAATACATTGCCAGGACCCCCTGTGGGTTTCCAGGGGAAAGATCTCCTTCCCTTACTCCTCCGACCCGCGCTTCTCCGGTGTTCTCCCGCTCGCTCCCTCCTCCATCCCCGCGTACCCCGAGCGGCGGGTCCGCGCCGGCAGCGCCGCTCGCAGGGGGCGGAGGACCGGCCGCCCCTCACCCGCCCGCCGCGCCGGCGGGCCGGTGTATGTCGTGCCGTGGGCGCCGTGGGGGACTCCCGGTGAATGAGCACCGCCCGCCGCCTGCCGCCGCCACCCGCATCGGCCCCCGCCACCCCGTGCCGGGGTGAGGCTCCCTGAGGGGCCGCGGACCGCCCTCCCCCGCCGGCTGCGGCGCCAGGCGCCCTCCGCTCGCTGCGGCGCGGCACGCCGCGGAACCCACCGCCTCCGCGCTTCGTTTTTTGATTTATTTACCCCGAGCCCCACTCCCGCCTGCCCCCCTTCCCCTCCATTTTTCCCCCCTTCTTTTTTTTTTTTTGTTTGTTTTTGGTTTTTACCCTTCCTTCCCTCTTTCCTGATTTTTTTCCCGCATCCCGCCTCGCTGCGCCGCCGGCCGAGCGCGATGCCGCACGTGGAGATGCTGCTGCTGGCGGCCGCGGCGCTGTGGCTGTGCGTGCGCGGGCAGGAGCCCGGCGCCAAGGCGGTGGCCGATCGCTACGCCGTCTACTGGAACAGCTCCAACCCCAGGTACGCGGGGCGGCCGCGGGCGCGCACCGGGCCGGGGTGGGGGGCTCGGCGCGGGGGTCGGCGGGCGCCGGAGACTCTCGCCCGGAGACCGCAGAAACTCCCCCGGCTGGAAGACGGAGTGGAAAACTTTATTTTACGGAGGTTCAGAGATGCAGGGTAGCGACGATGGGGAGTGCAGTGGGGGTGCTTTTCTCCTATGCCCCCCGTCCCCTCCCTCCAAGACAGACCACACTTGCCCGGGGTCGGTCGCCGCCCGCCCGCGGGAGCCGGGTGGATGCACCCCCGGCGAGGTATGGGTGCCTCTCTCCGCGCCTCTTGCCGAGCCCGTTCCGAGGGCTCGGGTAGGATAAGGGAGCGCAGGTAGCGGACCCCGCTGCCGCCCCGGCGGGCGCTTCTTCTCCGGCGGCACCGAGCGCCGCGGCCGGTCCGGGCTCCGAGGCACCCCGGGCGAGGTGCTTGTCAGGGGCGGCTTTGCCCGGCCCTGCCCTGCCCTGCCCTGCCCGCCCGGCGGGGGGCTCTCCCGGGCGGACTGGAGGTGAGGCAGCGAGGTAGTTTTGCCCTGCCTGACCAGGGCTCTGCCGGTGCCGCCTGACGGCGCATCGCCGGTGTCCCCGCCGTCGGGGCCGAGCGGTGCTCGCACAGTCGCCCCGCTCCCTTCGGCTGCGGAGGGTTCCCTGGCACCGGGCTTTGCGTGCAGTTTGGCACTGGAAAGGGAGGTTTCATTAGAATTTTCTTCTGGAGTTTTCCCTCATGTTTAGCATCAGAAAATTTCAATTTCAGTCCTGCTCCAAATGGTATCCATGTGTTTAGGTAAAAAGTCAGCTGGGTATTAAATTCTTTTGCCTTGTTAAAGTGTTTGTGAGCAGACTTAATTTTTTTTTGTTGTTGTTTTTGGTAAACCTGTCAAGCTAGTCTAAGTAAATTTGGGGACGCTTTATCTTAGGTTATCTCTTTTTTATGCTTCTGATACTGCTGTTTGGCTTGAGATTAGCACATTGATTTTTGTCACAGGTCATGTTTTTTAATAGATTGTGTTGCCTGCAGAATACTCCCCTACTCGGTATTCCAGAGCAGGTTCAAAATAGGTGATGCAGAAGTTAACGGGCAGAATTTTCAAGTGCCCAGAGTTACCTGGTCTGTCCAGCACTGCGTTCCTGGTCACACCTCCTCAGTGATAAATAGTCGGCAAAAAAAGCTTGAGACAAAGAGGATTTAATCTACAGAAACAATCATGCTTAGGAATGATGAGCGTGTATGATTTTAAATGCCTCTGTCTGTGTTTTCCTCTCTTTACGTGCATTACTTGAAGAAAATTTCTCAGAGTAAATAAGATAAAAAGTTACACCTCACATCACACATGAAAGAACGTATGTTCCAAAAAACTGCTTGTTTCTCAAGACCGAAGGTTTTTTCCTGTTGTTGTTAGGCAAAATGAAATGTAACTGCTGGTAAAAAAATAGATATTCTCAAATCCCACTGGACAAAAGTGGGTTTGACTAAATGCACACATTGCTGGTATAATTGCTAAAATACTTCAAAAATAGCCTTAGATTCAAGATTTTTCACTTCTGTTGCCTTGTGTATGATAAACTTTTACAGTAACTGTACATAGGTAAAGATAATTGAAGGTACAAACAATGCTTACCTCGTTGGTAGGTATTGCACACTGAATTGGTTTTGTAAGGATTCTAGTAAGTTTAATCATACTTTATTACTAGTAGTGGGATATTTTATTAATCCAACATTAAACATCATCAGACTGCAAAGAAAACTTACTTTTGTTATTCTTTCAAACACTGGAAGAAGAGTTCATTATGTTTCTAAACCTTCCATTTTAAAAACAAACATTTCTTCTTGTCTTAAAACACTCACTGCTCTCTCACAATGGATGTATCTATTTGGACATGTCATGTTTATTCCTGAGTTAAAAATATGAGAAGGAGCAGGGTGCAGATGTTTTACACACAGTGCCAGTTTTTTATGTGCTTTCCAAGTAACATGTCTTAAAGAAAAACAGGCTAACACCTGAATGGTAGGTGGAGGAGACCCAAAGAAAAGAAAGCACTTCTCTCTGGAATTTGTTTAGTCAGAATGTAAGCTTAGGGCAAAATTCTCTTAGGTTATCAAATTTTTTAGAGCAGTTTACAATGTTGTGGGAATAACTTTGCACTGATTTATCTACCTCCAGAGACAAACTGAGGAGATGAACGCAGATAGAAGTAAGTAGGGAGCCTTCCTTGGTGGTAACTATTTGAAATTAGAAGCCAAAACATATTGTCATTCTTTAAACACAAATACCACCATTGTGATTTAGCTTACTTCTTTATTTATTCAGAATTAATAAACTGTTGTACAACTATTTTCCTTAAAAAAAGGAAATATTGATCATCTTGGTAGTGATTAAAGGCACTCTAAATTAAGGTTTCATCTGAACTTTAATGCATTTAATAATGATAGTTCTTCCAATTTGACAATGTTTCATTTTTTAGTATGAAAGTCCAGCAATTTACTGAAAAACATGAAGAGCTCATCTTTTTTTAAAGAATCATTAGCGAATTGTTGAGTGGCCTAAATCATAAATTCTCCTGGTATGAACAATATTTGGTAAATAATATACCTGAGAACTCTTATTAACAAAATTCATATTACATTGCTTGGTTAGTTGCTAAAGTTCTGCTAGAACAATTAGAAAATGTTATTTGATCACTATTGTTGGCATATATGAGTAACAAGTAGTTGTGTATTCTTACAGAGTCTAAGTCTGTTTTTAGAAATGTTTAAAGTATTCCCAAGCCTTACTCTTTTTGTTTATTTAATTATCAGCATACATGAGGCACCATAAATGCTGTAGTCCAGTTCTAGGTGAGAATATGTTTAGGTATTAGGATTTTGAAGTATAAATAGAGCCAATTTTTAATTTTTTAAAATTATTATTATTTATGGATTGGAAATTAATCTTTAAACTCAAAAATGTGTTTTATTTATTTAGTTATGTAGGCTTAGAATTAAATGTACACCAGTTATAATTGTCACCTTGAAATGCATTAGTCTTCAGCACTGTTTGCATATGTGTTCTTATGTGGGACAGCAAACTATTATCTTCAGAGAATATTAATCTGAATACAACCCTCAGTTTTGGAATGGAGCATATTAATTTAATCCTAATTACTAGTGTCCTTGTAATTAGACTTCAGACCGAATATTGTGTACCTGGGCCAAATATTGAAGGGGTTTACTTGCATAGTCCTTGCTGCTGTTTTTATTCTTGTCCAAATTCAAGCTGAACTGCTTGTTGTAATTATTGCTACATTTTTTCTGCTTGCAGAAGTATGCTTTGAGATTGTGGTTTGTATTTAGGTATTTTCATATAAGTTGTTTCAGTGTCAGGTTATGTAGCTTCATAAATTGTTCCTAGTTTCAGGGTGGTTGAAAAGACGAGCATTTCAGGTCTAGTTTCTGGTCATATATAGAGGCCAATGCCTGTAGTCTCATGAAAGCAAGTATTTTTTACTAGGAGTATTACTGGGTTTGTCTGTGTCTTATACAAGAAAATGGTGTATAAAATCCATAAGAGAATTGATGTGAAGACATAGGATGCTGATATATTTTGCCTTTGTCTCTTTATGTGGATAGCAAAATCAAGAAATCAGATTTTAATTAGAGAATTTAGGTACTGAAAAATCATTTCAACTTCAGCTAGTGGTTTCCCATAATTAGGCTGGTTACCGCAATTTGTTCAATATTTCTAGAGTTTGTTTTTTTTTTGTTTCTTTTTTTTTGTTTTTTTCCTTTTTTTAGATAGATACTTTAAAGCAGCAAACAGAAAAATGAGTGGATGCTTCTGAAAATTCCATGCATAGACTAGATTTAGGTGAATTTTGTAGCTAAGTATTTAGGCACTGTTTCAGGAAAGCATCTAACTTCACTGAAGTTCCATACAGACACACTTAAGTTCTGTTGCAGTTGTGTGGATGAATGGATGTGTACTAAGTGCATCCCTGGACCAGCCAGAGGCACAGATTAGTTTTGAGAAGCGCTGGCTGTGGCTGCTCTTGCACGCCTGGCACTTCCCGGGAGAACACTCGCTGGCTGGGTGGATGTCTGAGTATTCTACTGTCTATTTCTATGTGTTTGCAGATTTCACTATGTGGTATTGGTTGTATATACTGGGGTCATTTGTCTGGGTGTTGGGTTGTTTTTTGTTTGGTTTTGCTTGTTTGATTTCCATATAGATACAGTTCTGCCTATGTGCAGAGTTTAGGGGAGACAGGCAGAAGTGGTTGGAGTAGGAAGAAAGCTGTTACTTTGTTAAGAACAACTAAGAAGCTGGGGATGAAGAAGGGCAAAATCAAGCATTTTCTTTGGTACTGGTATTCTGTGTAAATTTCATATATAAGGGGAAGCATAGGAACCAAAGTACTTGAGATATACATACATATGGCACATATGCATATATATATTTTCTATATACATGTATATTAAAACCATTTTGAAACAACATAGCTTGTATTTTGAGAGCATTTTATCCAACATCTTACTCTGAGAGCTGAAGAAATTTCTGATTCCTCGTAATTAAACAATCTGTCATAGAGCCTTCAATTCTTTACACCTACTTTCTCTGCTTTTAATAGTTTTCATTAACACCTTGTGTCTCCAAAAGAACATTGGTGTTTATTTTAAAAGTGGAAGTTTGAAACAGTTTGAAATCTTCTGTGGAAAAACTGCACAAAGAACAATAGTTTCACTGACTTCCACCTCCGTATGAAAGGCACCTTGTTAAGTGGTACATGGTCTTCATGAAATGTTTCTTAACTAAATCTTTTCCAAATGCCCATAGTCAGGACACTTTACTGCATTCTTCCTGCTAGCCCCTCTATCCTTTTCAAGAGGGACAGATAAAGATGAGCCTTCCTTTCTCTCCCCTGTTGCTATGATCCCAGCAATCTACCAGCTTCATGCTGGGCTGAGAAAGTGAGTGAATGCAATTAGTCCTTCAGGAGTCCTGGTCATGGCATTCATATGGAGAGGCATATGTAATATATACACATTTGTATGAGAATATGTATCCATTTCAGTGTATGGATATGTATACTTATGTATGTATACACATATTCATATGTATGTATGCAGTGAAGTGTGTCATTAGAAGGTGATTTGGTGTAGAGTACCTAATAATGTGAGAGGAAAATAAAATCTGAATTTTTTTTTGTTGATGAATTCTCCAATGTTTAGAAAGTGAATGGATTTTCAATCAAATTTCTAGGTCTCATCTTCCGGCTAAGATGTTTCATTTTAAAGTTCAAAGGAATAATAAAAAAATTATTTGTAGAATCTGTGTTTTAGTTCCTGGCTGTCTTCCCAGTGTGTTGTTTCTTCACACCCTAGTAGTTCCTAGGTCAGTAGGTGGGGAGGTGGATAAGCTAGCACTCAGGCACACAAATGTAAAATGAAACAGAGAAGATTATAGGAGTGTGCTTTGAGAACTCTCTGGGCTTGCTTGAGTACCTTGTCACTGCTTCTTCCTAAACCAGTCTGTTGCTGGGCAGAGGACTGCTGCGTTGTTGAAATGCTGGACTTCCACAAAGTGCATAAAGAAGGCTAGTCATTGGGAGGAACAGCTTAGAGAGGATGCTAACAAAGACACAACCTTTCCTGGAGAAACCATGAGTAGACAATAGTTTGGCCATGCCGAGGAGATGTGCCTCTATTGCTTTGGCCCACTGTTTTTCAATTTTTAATTTTTTAAAATGCAATTGGCAGTATTTTGGACTTGTGATTTTGTTCCAGTAATTGTTCTTTGCCCTGCTATCCAGTTCTGAACATTGTTCTTAAAAAATGTCTTTAGTCTCATGATTATTCTCATCTTCCAGTGTTTCTGAAGGGTGTAATTCACTTTTGAGAATAAAGGGTCCTGTTTTGTTTAAGTTTTTTTGCACTTGTGCTTAAAATTTAGTCAGTCAGCAGCACAGCAATACAATGAAATGAAAATGTTTGGTTTAAAATAAACAGCCACGTTATGAAATTGCTTTCTGGTGGTATTACAGTTTTTCTGAGTAAGCCATACTGTAAGGTACTTGAGCGTAGCTTACTGGAAGAATAGGACCATTTACGCATTAGAAGTCTCCTTTGCAGTTTTACACTCTCCCTGTTGACTGTAGTCTTAACAAGCTAGATTGTGGTTGAACTCTTTTAAAATGGTGGGTATAATTTTATAGTGTACAAACATGTATAGATGTTTGAAATCCTCCTTTTTAGGAAACTGAGCCTACAATGTTACATTACAAAAGCACAAATTCCTATTCCGACACATTTTAGAAAATAATTTGTGTTAAAATGAAGTAGTTGAAAATATAGAAAAAAATCGCTTTGCTGTTCTGTGAGGATTGAGATTGTATTTCTCCCCTGTGGAAGGCCAGAATTTCCAGTAAAAGAAATACACCCCTGTATATATAAGTATACACATCATCTGGGGAAACATGCTTCAAATTTTACTGTTGACGGGTTGATGAAAATACTTGGTTAGATCCTAGTTTTATGAAAAAATATGAGTTTGTTTATTTTTACCTGCTGTAAAGTGCAGAGAAGTAGTTTGATGCCCCTGCTCTGTTAGCTGGTGTGCTAGTAGTTTTATGGCCATTTTTCTGTTTAAATGCATGACCAGTAAAAATGCTGTCAAAAGAAAAATCAGCAAACGAGAAGATACACAAGAGTCCTGTTCATTAGCAAGTCTGCTTTAGTTGCAAATACTGATTTAGAGCCAATTCTTTAGGTTTGAGAATTTTTACTTGGAAAAACTTGAAAATTACAATTCTTGTTGTCAGTTGCATTATAATATAGTGGATGAATACCTATCCATGCTGACTTGGGCGTGGAAAAGAAATGGACCTTAAACTCAGAAAACCTGTAAGTACAGTATTAGTTATTTTTCATGTTGTTAATTTTCTTTCCCATCATTAGGTCAGCATATTAATCTGTGAGAAACTGTTCAACAGTAGTATCCGCAATAAGAAAAAGTCTTTTTTCATATTTACCGAGTAACTTTATTTTTTGCTTGTTTGCTTTCATTAGACTATTGAAAGACCATCTTGATAGGCACCATTTTTGGTTTTGGATTACAGTAATGAAATGGTGATAGAGTGCAGAGCAGAAATTATTTGTTTGGGAATCATCTAGTGAAGCAGAAAAACCGGGGCAGAAGATAAATTCACTTCGATGCTGGTCACCCTCTGCTAAAATAGATTTGTTTCATTTTGAAAGAAAAAATTTGGCCTCGTGACCTTTGTAAAGGATGCGTATTTTGCCAGAATATATTTTGTGCCATAATAATGTTTGCTGCGTGTCACTGACCTTCTTTATTCATTAAAATAATGTAATATTTCCTCCCTGAAACTGTAGTTTTTCTTGCTTGGGGGTGGGTGCTGGCAGAGGCGGGCACATTCACATTGTGTGAGCTGTTCATCAGTGGTGGATGAGCTCTGTGGCCATTCCCGAGTGGGTAGCAGTGAAACACTACCTTTTTTGCTTTTGTGGACTTCAAAGTAGTATTTTTCATATTTATATTCTAACTCAGAAGAATTTCCTTCTCTCTACAGACATTCAAATCACAGCATCTTACCACACAGGGACTTACTAAGAAATATATAAACATTTTTATTATAATACTACCATACACAGGATTTTTTGGTTTAGTTTTTACTTTGCATTTGTTAAAATTTTGTAAATTAATTTGAGTATCTTTTCTCAGTTTGTATCTTTGAAACTGGAGCCAAATACCTTATAAATCTTTTCATTAAACAGATAACCCCCCCCAAACCTCTTACTGTCTTAGCATTTTGTAAGTTTTATAGTGCTCTATAAATAAAATACAGGCAATTTTTGTTTGTTTTTGTGGGAGTTTTTTGTTTGTTTGTGGGGGTTTTTTGTGAGAAGACATTTAAAAAGTAAGTATTTTACTTACTGGTACTTTTGTTGATGGTTTTTGTAGCACAGTTGTCAGTCTTCAATGCTAATTCATCAGCATTAGGTAAGGACTTCTAGCAGCTTTAATGATGTTGGATCCCCTGCAATTGTTAAAAGTTATTGCAAGGAAATTTACCAATTAATGTTGTTAATGAGCAGGATAAAACAGCTGCATTGTGTTGGTGGCTGGGTTTTTTTTTTTGTTGTTGTTGTTGTTTGGGGCTTTTTTCCTACTTTAGTTGATGTCTAATTAGATTTTTTAAAAAAATAGTTAGGTATTCATACAGATGGGGCATTTGGTGAGCAGAAGTTAACAAAGTAGGAGCTATCAATCCTGCTCTCTTTCCTATTGTTTCCAGAAAAGAAGGAAATAAAGAGAGACTCTGGAATTTGAAAGTATTGACCTTCTGACATGCACACACAGCATGGTCATTGCACTGGCACACAAAGTGCCTTAAGCCACCATAATGGCAAACTGCATTTCTGAAGTTACTGATATGAGAGCCAGCTGGATGGGGGATGGACAGCCAACAGTGATTCTGCAGCTATTTGTAAGTTACCACTTTAGAGCCAGACAGCTTCACTTTTATATTCCCAAACTTACCACTTCGGAATAATGTTGCTTTGTTCGGCTTAGCCAGGGATTTGTGACTGCTACACAGACTTAGAACCGTTTGGTCCAGAATTGTGTGGTCATTCTTCATAGAGATCTGCCTCACAGAGCAATTTCATTCATCTGGTCATGGGGGAGGGATGAGGAACAGTGAAGGAACATTCAGATATAGCATTCTTCAAGGAAATTGTGCATCCACATTAGCTGGTCGCTTTTTAAAGCTTTTTCAAGATAAAGACAGAGATTTGGATCAAGTAGTTAAAAGCCAATTCAGATGAATGTCTTAAGACTGTGTGTGATCTCCTGGATAGGCTCTCCTTGTATAGTCTGGAAAATACCTAATATTTTTGTTCTACAACAGCTTTTACCCCGTTCCCATTTATTTGTTTGTTTGTTTACAATTATTGCTCCCATACACTTTTACATCTTTTTGCAGTTCTCTTGGGGCTCAGTTTATTAAAAATTAGTGATCCATCACTAAGTGGGGTACAGTACAAATACTGGTGCTCCCAAAAGAGAGTTTTTGTGCCAAGCCAAAAGAATAATAGGGATACAAAAGCTGCCAAAAAGCGTGTCTCCCAATTGCTAATTAATCAGGCGAAAAAGCACCTCAGCAACTACAGCTGAATGTGGAACAGTTTATTGTAAATACTGAATAAAGATACGTTAGGAGGGCATAGCATCTCTTTGTTTGTAACTATGTGTAATTTAAAAAAAAAAGTCAACTATGTGCTGGAGTCAGTGGGGATTTCTTTTGTGTTGATGGCATTGTCAGTGAATAGACCTCTTTCAGAAAACCTCATGGTAGTAACCAAAAAAATTACCATTTTGTTGATTTTTTTCTGTCTATTTCTGTCTGCTTGTGGTAATTAATAATAATATCTCTTGACAATAACCAAAGCTTCAGAAAAGATATTTTACAAACCTCATATCTTCAGTTATCTGGATTACAAGGTATGATAGAAAAAGAACCATTGCCATGAATATCTGGTATCCAAAGCTGCCAATCACTTTTGGCACAGCTCCCATCATGGTCGCTGTGCCCGTAATTAAATGCCTGTCATTAGTGTATTTTTCCATAACATTTACAATGGAGAAGGCAAGGGGTCCTTGCAGAGCTATGGCTGTCAGGGGAACAATAAAAACTAATTACACACTCTGCTGTCACCATTGTCAGCCCTGCTTTTGGGGGGAAAGAACATGGAAAGTGTGTGCCTAATAATTATATATATATATAAAATTATATACATAAAATACCCAATTGGGGAAACTCAGTCATAGTGAATTGACATTTACTTGGAGGTTTATTATTCCTGTATTCAAAAGATCTTAATTCTAGGGTTATATTTGTCCCTTCACTTATGCCCAAGTTGCATACAGTTTTCCCTTTGCTTTTGAGCTACTTTTGCCTTTCTCTCATTCTGTCTTGCACACTCTCTGATGAACTGAGCATTCCAATGAAATTGCTGCGATCAAAGCCAGTATTTGCCTGCATTTATTAAATGGGTGGAAATCATCTTATCCTTTGTATGCTTTTGCTTCTGCCCTGCATAGTAAACTGGATTTAAAAAAAAAAAAGAAGAAAAAGAGAAAAAAAGCTGAATGAAAGCAGCTAGTTTGCATGTTCACGGAGTTTCTTCTGTTTTTAGCCTGTGGTGCATGGGTCGTCTTAAGTGAAATCAGGCTAAGATTTTGGTGTACTGCAGCAGCAACTTTGGTGAAATGTGTGCTAGTTCTATTTATCCATGCACAAATATTTCCAAATGTAAGCATAAGTGCATAATTACAGTGTGAATTATTGTAAATGCTGTTCATAAAGAAATTGAAAGAGTGAAGTTGTGCCTTCCTTCTGATATTTACTAATTATTTATTTGCAGTCTGTAAAATGAGCAATTTATTTAAGCTTTTTTTTAGGCCACAGATTTAAAAAGAGTAGATCCTGAAACCCAGAATTTTGAATATATTTAGGTATCCAGAGTTGCAGACGGCAGCCATATGGGATTTTTGGGACTGCTTAGTGCCTGTCTTAGATTTTTTTCAGCTTTTTGCACATGTAGGTTCTTAAATACTTTCCAAAAAAATGGTCCCTTAAAGTTGATTAAGGAAAGTTGCTTAAATGCATATCCTGGTTTTTAAAAGTAGCAGAAGTCAGTAGACGCTGATGGGTTGTAATGAGTAATGGAAGTCTACTTGTTTGCACTGTGTGTCTCAACAGACACTGCAAGATGTAATTCTTCTTCCTTTTCTTATTCTTCCTTTTTTTTAATACACAATCTATTGAATTTTTTTATTGCAGTATTTTTGGTGTTGTTGAGTTCTAACTTTATTGAAGCAAAAAAATTCTCCCTCTGCTTTGGATGGGAGTCGATTTAGGTCCTGTATTGGTGATTTTATGGTGTAGTTCGTGAATATGAGTTTCAGTATTTGAGCCTGTCAGTTTTTGTGAGGCCATGCAATCAAATCTGGTGAGGGGGCACAGCAGCACAGGACTACAGAATGCTGTGGGTCTTTGGTTGGGTCTGAATAAGTTCTAGACTAAATTTTTTTAATAGTTTTTGCACATTTGGGACCTCTACCTTTGGGGGACAGAAAAAGGTAAAACCAAACCTTCTTGAAGGAGTAGCTGGTTCACTGCTGGCAGTTTCAAAAGTGAGAACAGGCTTATCATATGTAATTAGCAGACAGGCATTAGTGAAACTCCAAGGTGTTGAATGCTCTATATAGTGGAGTACAGTTCAGTATGTGCCAAAAAAGGTAATAATTAATTTAAGATCATGAAGATAAAATTAATCAGATATAGTAGTACACCATTGGGATACAGGTTATGGATTTTCCAAACACTGTATGCAGTATACTGCTCTCTTCTAGGCAAGACATTCCTGAAAGACCAGGTGGATCTTGTAAATGCCCAAATAGGATGGAATGATTTCCTCACTTAAATAATTAAACCACTGTATTCAGGAAAGAAGTCTCTGTTTTCTAGAAACTAGAACAATAGTATTCTATGAAACAGAAGTCCCAGGAGAATGCTACTTCTCCTTGCAAATGGAAACTCTTTAATAAATAAACCATGTAATTTATTACCTGTTTACCAAAATGGTGAGCAGTGGTTCATGTCATGTGGCATGTCACTGTATTTTGAGGTTGCTGAGAAAGTAATTTTTCTTGAGGCAGTTTCATTTAATGAAGTACCACATTTTACATTTTTCTTGGTTTACAGTGGATTTGCTGATGTCTAATGGCTTTTAGACGCAATAAGAGCAGGGGAAGACACATCTTTAAGGAAATGTAGCTCTTGTTTGATTTGAAAAGATACATTTTGATGAAATAAACCTACTTTCTGCAAAACGGAATAAAAAAATCCAATCCTAATTCTTAAATATCATGCATACATTTAAAATTTGGACAAGTTTTGTAGTGTCTGTGTTGGCAGATGCAGCTGTAGGACACTCGGCCCAATTTAATGTTACTTGCGTGTATTCCTAGTGAGTTGCCTGAAAGGTTCCTGTAAATACTTGAAAATTTTCTGTGTTGATTTTTAAAATATATTTCACAAATGTCCTGTGAATGTTTTCTAGACTTTTGTGTTAGGTTGTGAGTGTTGTAAAGGAATGCATACACAATATTATTGGGGAATTTATGTCTTAAAAAGTCCTTGGACAAACTACCCTTGGAAAAAATACTAAGATGGCTTCCTGCAGAAAACGATCATTTTTTTAATACACATAATAGCAAAATTCTCACTTAAAACATGAAATACAAATCAGTCTCTAAAAATCTGTATTATAGATGGGAACTTCATTAGCAAATGGGTAGAGGGTTTTGAGAGCATAAAGAGATTCTTCATTGAAATAAAAATAAAATAAAAATAATGTTGTTATTTGCAGTATCTTTAATCAAGGTGGTATGAAATTTCTCATTAAAGTTAAGATTCACATTATCATAACAAGTGACAATGCGGGTGAAGAAGGAAAATTAATTAGAGTGGTAGATCATACTTGCTTCTCATTATATCACTGCATTCAAATTCCAAGCAAACCCTTTCCCTATATCTCAATTACATAGAACTTCCTTGCAAAGAACACTTTATGAGGATAACCTCCATATTCACTGTTTCTACTCCAAAGCATGATAGTTAGCTTTAAAAAAAACAAGTTTTGTTAGTGATTTAGAGCATCACTTTATTATTACTTTTTCAGACCCTGTGTCTGACTGAACTGCGTTTTATAGCTTACTGTAAAAAGAAATCTCCGTTTTCCGTTTTTCATACTAGTTGTCTTGATTTAGTGCTGATATAATGGCTTTCTTCAGAACAAAGGATTTGGAAGACTTTCCTAAGCACTTAATTTTAGGTGTGGAGTTTGAAGCTAATGTATTACTACTGATGAAAGCAATTTTGCCTTTGTAAGTTCTGTGAGTAAATCAGATCATTGTGATGCCCAATTAGGATTTCTCCACTCATTTTTTTAATGTATGACAGAGGAATGATTGCTTCTTCTTTGTGTTTGTATGCTTATTTACTTCATAAAGCTAGTACAGTGGAGGCATACAAGAATTAATTTTTAGATTAGAATTATTATCAGGTAGATTTAAGCCAATGTTCTTGAATTATCTGTTTTCTTTCAGATTCAGTCCTACGCTCAAGACAAAATGTCGCCTGCTTTCCACACTGTAATGAAAATATCAGAGACAAAATGAGTCTTGGTAGTGTCTTAGTCCCAAAAGTATGGTGATGTACCCAGGTGAAAAAGATGTGTGGTTTTCAGTTAAATGAGCTAGAGATTAGTGCTGTTACTTGTGATTCCTGTCAGGGATAGATTTATTAGTGGTTTTGCTCTGAGAAGCATCCCTGCCTCTGAGAAGAAATACTATTTTTTTAAAGATAAATTCATAGGTTTAAGAAAGAACGTTCCCTGTACTCCCAACTTCTTGTGGTCCTCATCGTGGCAGTAATGCTTGTATTAAAATAATGTATCTGAAGAAAGAATATTGTTTACACGTATTCAACTTGTCAGTTGAGAAATTATCTGATTAATACAGCATATCCTGATTTATGATAATATGGGATTACTAATTATCTTCTTCTGCAGTATGCAATATGGCAGTATTCCCTTAATAAGAGATTGGGAATAGTCTGTAAGTAATATTCTGCCATATTTATCTAATGAGCATAGGGCAAAAGAAATAGCATGGTAACATACTCTGACCAGATGCTGTGCTATATTTGAATGAAATTACCATTGAGAACTGAATCATTGCGGATGTATTTTTATTTTTTAAGTTGCAGTAATGGAAGAGGATGAAGCATCAATGTTTAGTTGACAGCGCTTTACCTCATTCTTTTCTATTCCTCTTTGAATTTCAAAAACATTATGAGTAATATTAAACTGTTTTAAAAAAATAAAACATGATTGAATCTCTCTAAAAATATTTACATTGTGTTTTCATTTACCACTTCTGCAAAGCGCATTCACTTTGCTCTTTTATTTTGGTTGTGGTTTACTGAATGTTTACTCCTCTTCAAAACTGCTGTTTCAACCATGGGTACATATTTATTATGTAAAACTTATTTATTGATTAAAATTCTCACGCTGCATATGGGGTTAGGAGAAAATAATATAGAGGATGGGTAAGAGAAGTTTATTACAAGCTGAATATAAAGATACTTGTATTTATTTCCTTAGGACTGGGAGCCTCATAACTTTATTATTTTGAACTCTGTTTTATAAAAAAAACATTTCGTAATTACTCAGGAGTCTGACCTCTGTTTCAGGTGTGTTTGTGCCTTCGTTTAATTGTACTGATTTTTTTATACTTTTGATACTTACAAGCTTTCCTGCATTCCCTTAAAGCGAGAGGAGTGAAATTGGAAATCCCATCTGATGATACCATTTTGAAAATCAAGCAAATGCCGTGACAATAATGCAACATTCTCAAATAAAGCAACTTGAACAATCAAAACTTCATGCATCTGAAAATTGAAGATGCAAGGTGAAAAGATGCATCTGTTCTGCTGTTGATGCCCTTCAATAACAGGGCTGACATAAAATGTGTTTTTCAAAAGATCCTGACACATCTGAAGGTAAAGCTGTAATTTTTCCTGTTTTAACAGTGGCTTGTCAGACTCTTTGACTCAAAACTTTCAGTGGAGTCAAACATAAGAAAGCATGTTGAGACAGGACTCCAACCACTCTAAACAAAAAATAATACAGCTGCCTTTCAGTTCGAACAGGTAAATTATGATTGTCAGTCCAGTTGCATTTTCCTGTCAGAAATGTGATTTTTGGGAGAAGGTTTTTTTTTATAAAATGTGGATTGCTATGGAGAGTAAGAGAAGAAGCTAGAGAAGGAGGGGAGATTCTCTAAATTGCAGCCTCAGTTTTCTGCCAGGACAGTTCTTTTGATTTTGATGGTTTTGCTGCAATTCTGCAAGCTTCTGGAAACAGATGAATACTTCTACAGAAGCATTACAATAAGAAAAATAATCCTGAAATTTTAATGGAAAAAATTTATTTAAAAACATTTAATTGTACTGTCACTATGTGTGAAGCCATCCATTTTTTTGGACAAGTAATTACATCTTCCTTATGACCTATGTCCTTGATGTGCAAAACGACAGTCTTAGCCCTTTTTCCTGTCTTTGTTTACTTGATAAGTTGAAAGTGTGTTTTTTACTTACGGTTTTTGAACATCAGAATGTCATATATGTTCAAAAGAATAAATTGCTGTAATCTATGGTCATACTGTATTTCGTGGTCATGCTGTGACATAGGTGTTGCAAAGAGAATGAGAGCTTTAGATAGCTGATGAGGTGGGTTTGTTTACATACTTCATTTATTTGTGTCACTTTAAATGGATTTGCATGTAGTAGCTGTCTAATGTGTGATTTTCAAACTTGCTAATAAGCTTTAGAGGAAAAATTACTTTGCTAATTATAAGTAACTGATTACTCTTTGAACATAAATTGTGTATTGTGGAGTATGGTCTTTATCTTTTCTGTCCCCCTTCCTTTTCCTTTTTTTCTTTTTGTTTTGTGATCGTATTTTCAATAAAAAATATTTTTCTTTGCAATCTGTTTATTTCCTTTATTTTTTCTTGTTAGAATAAAATCAAGTAAAGTCTAGGGATTCCTGACCAGTGTGTTCTGCCTGGGAGGAGCCATGAAACAGTGCAGTAAAGTACTGACTGGTTCTCTGAGCTGAGCCTTGCTCAAAGCTCACTCTGAAGACTTGAAAGGCGCCTATTGTTCCTCCTTAGTCAGTACTCCATAGCCAAGGCTAAAGTATGCAAGTGTTAGGAGAAGAAGAAAGGCAATGGGGGAAATTAAACAGGGAATGCAGCTGAAGGCGTAACTGCTCAATGCTAAGGAAAGGGAAGTCTCCAATAGAAAAGGGGCAAAGACCCATTGCGGGTTGTATAAAGTTTTACAGAGGTGGAGCATCCAAAACCATCCGCCGGCTTTCTGTGTGAGGTGCTTACATGAGTGTAGCCTTAATACCATTTAGGTAGGATGTAGGGGAGAGGTACAAACTTTTGCTTTCATGGGTGGTTCCTGCCAAAGTTTCTGCAATTCTTTGTGAACAAGTGAGCAATGAAGGTGATTTGTTGAGCTGCTCTCTCTTCCTCACTGTTTGAGGCTCTAATCAGAGCAGTGGTGGATGAAGTATTTTGTAGAGTTTTGAACCACTGCTGTTCTGTTCCATGTAGCTGTTGCTTGGCGGTGCAGAAGGAAGGCAAGATGCAGAGGATGTAGTTCAATTAGGCCACCACTTTTTATTATTCATTTGTGAACCGAGATTGGCAATAAAACACAGACTGAAGAGTGTTGTGCTTTCCTTGGCCAGTCCATGCTCATTGGATAAGATTCTGCCAGCCAGTGCCAGGTGGGTGATGGACCCTTTCTTTAAGGCGCAATGGGGAGCTGTCTGACCTGTTCTTAATTTCCTGGCCCCTTTCTGTTTTCCTTAGAAGTGTTTTTTTCCTAAGTTACTTTAAAGTTCTCGTTTGCCAGGATATTTCATCTCTTTATTGGATGACTCCTTACATTGATTGGGTGTGTAATTCAGCCTACTACATTACATTCACCTGAACTGAATCTCTATGCATATAGATCCCTGACTTGCTGTGATGAAAGTGGAATTCATCTTGCCAGGCTTCTGAGCTGCCTCCCTCCCTTTCTGCCCAAGAAAAACCTTCAAAGAAAAATAGGATTAGCATTGTACCTGCTGCCAGTCTTCAAAAAAAAAAAAGAGTCTTTCCTGCTGATTAATTTTTGCTTCTAGATTGGTGCTCCTTAAATATGATGAAAGAGATGTCTCACACACATTTCACAATGGTCACCTGTCCTCCTCCCTTTCTATTTTTCTCAGTTATGTTCTCCATTCCATCCTGTCCTTCAGTCTGGATGATGTAAGAAACTTCAAAGGACCCATGACCTCCTTTTGTTCCAACTCACAACACAAAGCCTTGCCCTCTGCGTTCAAGATTACGGAAATGACAGTGTATCTATCTCATTATTGTAAAGCATATTGGGATATTTTGAATATGAAAGGAGCTGTGTTAAAGCAAATTCTGTTTACTCGCCTCATATGGGAATAGGACTGTCTTGTTACTGCACTATTCCTTTATCTGGGAAAGACAAGTGCTTGACAGCACTCTAATAATGAGTCTGCACTGTGTTTTTCTTGCATGCTCCAGCAGCGCTGTAACAGGAAGAAACTCAGTGTTCTTGGTTGGGGTAGAAGAAGTTGAAAGCAAGGATGGGAATGACCTAAAATATGAAAGTACTGTAGGTAAGAAACTTGAAGTTCAGTGCTTTAAAGCTAGCAAAAGCATTGTTTTTCAAGTTTATAATAAAGAACAGTATGATTTCAAAGTGAAAGAATACAGTTCTTGATAGGTAGTTAACACATTATTGCAAACTGTTGTGGAACAATGTGATTGAAATTTTAGTTTACCTGAATTTTCATTTCACTAGAGATCAGCCTGTTTGGTGTCTAGAATGCTTGAAGACATAAAATCTGTTCGGTAGAAGTGTTTTGTCACCCTGTCATCTGCCCCACCTCCCCCACTCTGCCCCACCATTTTTCCTGTTTTTTCCCCATAATGAGAAGCATACTCGCTATAAATATTGTATGCTGATCATCAGGTCCTGCTCAAGATCCTTTCTCTGTTCCAAAGACAGAAATACGTAGTAGAGGTGTTTGTAGTTACGATACAAAAGAGAAAGGTTTATGATTATTTTTTTCTGCAGTGAATCCGTTTTTCATCAAACTAATATTTTATAGACTTAACAAATGCACATCTTGTTCATTTTTCAGTTTGAATAATTTCTTAAGGGTTTTTTTTCTGTCTTGAATTTTAAACCAACAGCTGGAAAATATATTTTTTTGAAAAATACTGCATCACAACCACCACCAACTCAAAAGAGTTAAAGAGAATTAAAAAGAAATTGTGTGTGCCTTAAATGCGAAGTGACTTTCAGTACAGCCTGTATAAGGAAACAACTAACCAGACTCTTTTCTGGGCCACCTTTTTTTCCTTTTGATTTTTTAATACTTTCTCATTTGTGTGTATGCCTCCCTTCCTCACATAACACAACCATTTTATATGATGATTGATACTTTACAGACAGGAAAATTCAGAGTTACTTCTTTTGCAACAATTAGAACAATTTGCTGTTACATAAACCATAAGTTCCTTATTTTAACCTTAAAACGTGTATATGAGAGCGTAAAATGCCTGAATTCTGGAATGGTTTATTGTTAAACTTGGAAAACTATATATTGGTTCTTTGTGTTTGTCAAATGGGCTATTCTAAATTACATTAATTTGTGAATTGACTGGCTTTTATTAAAATAGAATGACCAATCAAATGCATTCATGTGCTGGTTTTTTCAGTCTCGTGCTAAAAAATCAAAACCAAACCAAAATGGTGTTCCCTTACTACGCTAGCTGACACTTTTTTTTGGTCTCTGCAATACTGTGTTTGTCTCACAGCTCCACAGTGCTTTATTTTTTATGCTAACATTCTAACCAGCTGTTTTCCCATTTTAGCAGAAGTCAGTTAGAAAAAAAAGTACTTGTTGTTGGTACTTACCATTGTACATTCAGTTGCATTTGTTTTCTTCAAACTTTTTTGATTCTGTTATTCTGTTAACATTTATCTGAATTTTAAGTAAATAATAACTGTAGTATATTAAGGCAAAATACTCTCTTTAGTAGTCATGCCCACTGTTTCTCTGAGAAGTTCTACATTTACCTTTCCTATTTTGGAATAACAAAATTTCATGGTAGACAAATGTTACCATAAAACTGATTTGGCTTATTGCAATATTTTTGTTTAGTTATTTTTTTTTTAAAATCTAATTCTACCTATATTTTCTTAAGAAAACTTAAATTAATTAAAACACTGTAAGGGCTGGAAGGAGTTCTGTTTCTCCAGCAATCTTCTGAAGACAAGTGTATTATTTTTTAGTGGGAGTGAACAGAGAACAAAAAATTGTACGAAATCCTCTTAGTGGTGTATCCGTGAAGGCTGAAGCAGTGGATGCAGGACAGGTGGCATCACAGAGTTCCTTTTCCTAGTGCTCTGCAAACAGTTTACACCTTTCACATTGAAAGGCATCTGCTTGAGAACAAAGGGATGAAAACGCCTCATCATCTGTGCAGGGGCTGATTTCTAGTTGAGCTTCACTGTAATCAGTTTCCTGGTTGAATTGGTACAGCCTGTTCCCTATGGCGGTTTGGCCTTTCCATGAATTGATTGAAATCACAAAACATGGTGAAGAGCTGGTCTCCTTGGGCACAGACAGTGCGTTGCTTTGGACAGGTGAATCACGGATGTACACAACCTCCTAACTGAACACAGTTAATATGTCTTTGCGTCTGTGTTGCAGCTTCAGAAAGGAGTTGAATTTTATCTTCTTCCGTATTTGTTAACCAGATTCTGCATTGACTTGTTCACTTGTGACTAATGAGAAATGTAAAAATGAGGTTTAGCAGAGCTACGCTTAACTTAGCTTGGTTAGTCAGAAACAATAGCAAACAATGGTGTTGTAATTGGGCAAAATAATTTTACTTCTTGACAATCCAGTGTGAGGTTTCATTTCTGTATTTTAATTTTAATGAGAGGACATTTAATTGTAATGTTCAGTACAACATATAGGTGGATATTCTTACTGTGATACATTTAAACTATTTTCAGAAAGGATTAATAGGATTGCTGCTTTTGCCCACACACGGGGATATATGTGTGTGTATATATATACACACACATGTATATACATATATATATGTGTGTATGTGTATATATATATGTATGTATGTATGTATGTATATATGTATGTATATATCCTGGATGTATATTTTGTATTTTTATTAAAAGAAAATAGTTGTCGCTTAAACCAATTAAATAAAAGCATTTATTGCCAAACTGTTATGTCTATGCCAGTTTCCTTCTATTTTTCTGTATTTTTCACAGATGTATGTATGCCTTACTTCCCTATTTCTCATCTAATATAACAGTTTTGATATTATGATTGGCATTTTACATCCAGGAAAATTTAGGATGCATCGATAGAGGTTCTTTTTGAAGCAACAGAGTTTGCTTCTCTAGAGTCTACAACATGCATGGGCATTTTCTTTTGCATAACTACTTATCCTTTGGCAAAGTGTAAGAATGGTTGTACCAAGAAGGGTATAATAATGTATGAAACTAATAAGGTCCTGAAGGTCTACATTGTAGTTTAGTCTCTTATCTGAAGCACAAGTTCAGAACAGCATAGTTCTGTGTCGTTTTTGAAAGCAGAACATGAAAATGGTTGTTTTATCTCTGTGTATGTTAGATACAAGCCCAAATCACACTTAAAAAGCAAATGCCTAGAGAGAATACTCACTGGTTTGACACAAGGATTCTCACCGAGAGCGGCAGTAGCTCTGCCGTGTTTTACAATCATCTGTGCAAGTTGTGGCGGATAAGGTTGATGCTATCTGGTCTAGTACTCAGCCTTAACAGAGAATAAAGAAAATAATACAGAGTCATATATGTACATTTATCCATAATATGCACTCTTCTTGGTCACATTTTTGAAAAAAGTCATTAAATTCTGGTCAAAAATCTTAAAATACATAAAATGTGTCACATAAGTGCCTGACTGATCAGGCATCTCTCTAAAGTACATTGTCATTGTAGCATTTTAGAACAGTATGAAATTCTCATGGGTTGGTTTTATATGTATTAAGATGTTTTGATGTTAAAGAAACTTAAAATTTATAATAGGGTCTGTCATGAATAATCAGGCGACATGTAGAAGTGATCTGATTTCTCAACCTGATCTTTTACTTGAGCAGTCAACCTGTGACACACTTGGAAAAAAATACTTATTTTCAGAAGTGGATTTTGAAAATATAATGCCTCAAAATGCAAAATTTATAAATTTTTAGTAGAGAACAGATACGTCATTTTACCCTTAGGTCTTTAGATGATGATTACAATAATTCATAGACTTTGAACTTCATTAATGCAGAATTTTAAAATTCTAGCCTCTAGAATATTTTTAAACCCTCTTTAAGTTACATCAGTTTCTGAAGATATGTAAATTTCACATTCAACTTCAGTTGAATCCTCTTACTAAAATACAGCAATTGACCAACTCATATTCTTCATTTCCCACAGCCTCTGTTTTTGACATAGGTGTTCAAGAATGCCTTTTCAGCAGCTTGTCTAAATAATTGCTGAAATGAGAGAGTGCTTTCACTTATGTGGTGAATTGTAAAACACACACAAAAATCCCTGCACTTTTGAAGGGTTAAAGCTTTTCAGGAAGGTTAATAGAAAATAAAGAAGTGTAGCAATGTAGTGTTTGTTTGAAGAATTTGAGCCAAGGTGTCTATTTATCTCTAATGGAGGATGACAACGAAGGGTTTAAGAAGTCATCCCACTTATTGTCTCAAACACAAAAACCTTCCGCCTGCATCTTTCAACTTGCTTCGCCACTTCTGAAGAAGCAATGGGCAAACTGCTGAATTTTTATTAATCAGATTAACCTAATGAGATGAAAAGACCTTTTCAGAATTACAGGGGGAGAGATAGGCATATACGAGAAAACCTTTTTTGAATGCTTTCACATCCAGAAATTTTCTTCATACCAGCTAGGAAAAGGCAGACCTCAGTTCTGCTTCTGGCTCCCTCACCTGCTTCCCTTGATTCTCTTTTCCTACCTCATTTTAGATCTTCTGTAACCATATGTTCACGAAGTGTTCCCCTCCCCCTGCACAGCTTCCACACCTGTTCAGGAGCAAGTAAAAAGAAGACATAATGTGGGTTTGGGTGGAGATACCTTTGGGAACTGAGGCAAGAAAGCCTAAGCTGATAAAACGTGACTTTTCTGATGGGGGCCCTATTTGGAGAGCTTGCCTCTTCTATATTCTTTTTTTTCCTTTCCCTCCCTCCCCTCAGATCCCTCTCTCCCCCCAGCTCGCTCTCCTTTTCTCTCTCTTGTCAAGCCCACTTCATAAATGGTAGCAGCTGGAGATCTTTTTAGTGGCATTCAGGGATTACTGCCCTTCAGGATTTTAATAAGCCCCACTGCCTGAAATGCCTGTGAGGGTGCTCTCTGAGACAATTACCATTCAGGGCTGGGATTGAGGGCTCTTCATGGCCCAGATGGCTAAGGGGCTGTGCATGGGCAGATAGCCTTCCCCAAACAACAGATCACTGGAGCAAAGAGAGAGTGTGGGTCTTTTTTTTTTCCCTCCCCACCCTCCCCCTTTTCTTTTTCTTCCCTCCTTTTCTCTCATTGGTTAGCTCTAGGAGTGGGGAGATGGAGAAAAGGAAGTGAATAAGGGGGTTCTATCACTTTGCAGCTAATCAAAGCTAAGTTTGCTCATCCTCTTATACATAACTGGATTTAAACTGTGACCTCTTAAGAACTGCAATTTGAGGTTACATATCCCTATTCACTGTAAGGCAGCTGCTCTTTGTAATTTAAAAACACAATACGCCTGATTATGAGGAGCATTGCTTAGCTGTCCTCATAGCAAGAAATAACCTGGAAAGGGCTAGAACAAAGTCTCTTCCTACGTTAATACTGGAAACAGGACAAAAATTGCAGGCAGAACTAACTGTTAGCTCTGGATGTGTGGGACTGAGGCTGAAAAGTCTGGAAAACACTGCTGATTCACAAGTGGCAAAGGTTTAACCAGAAGGAATTGGTCATTTAGGTTTGCTTTTACCTGCAGTATGGTATAGCTTTGAGATGATTAATTGGTGGACTTCAGAAAAGACTTTTTCCTTGGATAAAATTATAACCACTGGAATAAGGGAAGTATAGGGTTTAGCAGCAAAAGTTTGCAGTTGTTTTTTGCAAGAACCACTGCTTGATGACCTGAGTACCTGCAAAGCTAATTTCAGTACAACGACAGCTTTTGTGTCTTGCAGTCCTGTGCAAAAAGTGGAAAATGTGGCTTATTAGCTGAACAGCTGCTCTCTGTCTGGATGGACAGACATTAATTTTTTAATCTTTGGACCCCCCGATGTCAGGAAAACCAATTTGTGCCTCTTCACATTAAAGTTATTATTTGTGATACAGAGCTCAATTTATGCCCATTTGCTTTTGACTTCTGCAATGAATACTTCATTCATTTAAATCATATTTAATAAGAAAATAAAATGCATCATGTCATAGAAGAGAGAAATTGCCTTAAATAAAAAGCATATAGCTGGACTGTCTTATGGCTGAAGACTTTAAATGAATGGGACTAATTCTGTAGTTATTGATCTTGAGGATTCTTCTCCCATACCCCAGTAAGTTGCAGCAAGTTAATTTGTGGAATGGCTGAAACACCAATTCAAAATTCAAAAAGTTTTTGACTGCTGCTAGGAGAAGTAACACATATGAATTGGTGGTAGAATTCTGCATTCTGATAATATATGTAGAAACAACTCTGCTTGATAAATGGTTGATTTCAAAGAATTACACCAGCTTAAAGTAGAATGATAATTTCTTACTCTAGGCTAGAATTTGTGGCAATGGGTAGAGCATGGAGATACGTCCTCCTGCTTGTTTTAACTGTTCTGACCTCTTCCTTCTTCCTCTGAATATTCAGGACTTCTCAAGTAGAATAGCTGTTTTGAGAGATACCTCTGCAGTTAAGAAATAATTTGTAACAGAAACAGTAATACAGGCTGGCATTTCAACTCATTGAAATAATTGGGATAATCATGGGAGTGGATAAGGTGAGTAAAATTTGTGCAGTTTTAAGAACTAATAACTTTTTACATACTATCTTTTGAGTCCTCAAGTTCAATTTGCATGAGAGACAGCATTGTACATTAAAACAATTTATTGAACATTGAAACTTGAGTCTTAGGTTGAACTTGAATAGATAAGACTGGACAACCTCAGCTAAAGGTTACTTGTGTATATATAAACAGTGCTTCAAACAGTTTGGTGTATATAGTCTGACACTTGTGGGAAGATCCGATGTGTGTATGTACTCCATTTCAGCTATGGTTGCAGGATGTGTAGTTTCATGCTGGAACATCTAGGCTCTTATTTTGATAATAAATAAACGTGCAGTGCTACATATAGTATAAATTCTGCTGTTCCGGGTGAATTCAAGTGTGATTCACTGGTTATCATAGTATTGGGTGAATATAAGACGGGACTAACAGTGTCATGTTGAATCAGGCTAAAACTATTTATATGAATCAGGCTAAAGCTACATGCAGAATTATTTAGAATAATAGTACAGTGTTTCTATGTGTAAATGTAATGTTGAATTTGCTTAATGGGCTCCTAGTTTTAATTATAATTTTGGATAATTTCAAAATATTTCAAGTTTCTGATATGTTTGATTTCTGTAAGGAATTATGTAATTTTTTTGAATGACTTCTGGTCTGCTTAGCACCATATGCTTCCTGTCACCTCTGAGCATTGCTGCAATGTCCAAGTATTGATCAAAATAGATATTTAAGGTTTGGTGTGATATTTCTTATACAAAACCTATGATCATGTTCCTCAGATCATATTCAGCATCTAGAATGTTCAACATCTAGATTCCTTCTCAATATTCATAGTTTTGCCAGAATATTTTTGTCTCTTATTTGTTTCCTAATACTAGGATAGGTCAAATTTTTAATGCCGTTATGAGATTAATTTCTCATTCACTGTCTTCTATCAGGATTCTTTGTTAGTAGCAAAGAATGCTAGAGATATATGCAAAGGTAGGACTTGAAATACAGGTACCATGGTAAAAAGCCCATTTGTAACATAAGAAAGCATATTTGGAGTATTTTTACGCCCTTTCCTCCACTTTCCGCCATGGCATGTCTGATGTTAGCCTTTTCACATTTTTTTAATCCTGATGTCAGCAGACAGTGTGTGCCATAATTTACCTGACAGTGTCTACTGCTGCCAGGTCTGGAAGCCTGATGGAGTCACAGAACAGCATTATAGTGCTTTTCCAAATGTCATGGGCATTTAGCTGAGGACTCCTGCAGTTTGAGTGAAATTATCCCCAGTTTTTGTTTTAAAAAAGGTGTATCCCTTAATTAAAATTTTTGCTTTTTTTTCTGGTTAATGCTGGTTAATGGCATATATTTTAAAGGGATTATTGAATTCTAGTATTATAAAGGCAAGTGTGTAAAAAATTCATTTTCTTTCATTTGTCAACAGTGTTGCCTGTCCTTCTGAGTGTTTTGTATTCCTGAATAGCTGCAGAAATAGTTGTGGAAATAGTTCTAATAAGCTTGCATTACCTGTCTAAAATAAAAGCAGCGATAAAAGTGCTTGATAGGCTATTACAATAACATATAGGTACTACTTATAAACTTAACCAGTGATTTTGAACTGCATTCTAGTGGAAGCAATAGTTTAACATTCAAATATAAATTATTTTGTTAACATGTTTCCTTCAACTGTTTTTTGGTTAACTACAGGATCACATTCTGTAAGCGATAAAATACTAAGTAATTTCACTTCATAGCTTCTAAAATTTTGGACTTCTGTCTCATGTCTTTTATGATGTTTGTGTTTTCATGTTTCTGTTATGGGAGAAGAAGGGTGTTGCTATCTAAATGTCTCCGTGAGTACGTCCAGACCACACTGTTCAAAGTGTTGCCCCACAACACAATCTGATACACTGTAAATGGCCAATTTTTTTTTTTTTTTGTGTCACAAGGAAATGAGATGATAGTGTTAGTAGCAGTATGTGGAAAAATTAAGGCAATCCTAAAAATATAATAAAACTTAGCAATTAACAAGAATCTTTTTCAAACCATTCAATAGGTATAGTTTCCCATTTGTATGTTAGGTGGATTTGTTAAATTAGCTTTTTTTTTTCATTTTATGAATTAAGCCCATTTTCTCATGTAAAAAATGAGGACAGTAATTTTTGATGACACATACAAAGGTAGGGGGGAAATCCAAGTAAAAGTATTCTGGTGATCAATCGGGTCCTTGGTATTGGGTGGGTTTATGCATCAGTGAACAAAAGCCACTTAATTGGTGTTTATTCATTCCAAGTGTCTCAAACAGTAAACAGGAATAAAGTTGTTCAGAAGTGTCTGCACGTCATTTCCTCACAACTTGCCATGACTCCTTGGCGCTTCTGGTTTTGTCAGATTATTAGTCTGTGAAGGAAGAGATAAAGCATTTCCTTGTATTGAATTTGAGCACGCTCTGTGCTTTGGGGAGAATGAAATATTAAAGGCTGTTTGCGATCTCACAGATGAGTAGGGCAGGGAAACTTTTGCACGCACATAGAAGTGGGGACGAAGCTGAGGTAGAGGCATCCATAGATGCCTGAATTTTGGAGAACTGTTTGTGCCTGTATTTCCCTCCCACATACAAGGATGCTCCACCCACATGGTTTTGAATGTCTGCTTTTAATTATTTTTCTAAGTGTCTCTAGACCAAATGTCCTTGTTAATCTTTCTGTTGACTGTGGCTACTTAAACTATTTCATACACACAATAAATATCACTAATTGTAGTGAACTGTCCCAATCTAGCGTTCCTGAAACTGTGGAACCAGCAAGACGTGCTCCTGCAAGTGACAGGGTGTGGGTAAACTGCTCTTGTTTTCATCAATAGAACAGATTAATTACACCTGGGAAGGACGGCAATAACTGATAGAGCCTACTTGGAAAAATCACGTACTTTGGGATGCTGTGGGGGGATTAAAATACAAAGGGTCAAGTGATCATGCATCTTTATTTTTCATTTTTTGTACATACATAAAAGTTGCATAATAGCATACTGTCATTACATTTATAGCAAGATGGTCAAAGAAGGATTTCTTTAGTCTTGAGTAATGTTCCTAATACTGTATAATGCTACACAGCTGGTAATTGTCCTGTAGATGGATGTTGTCCGTGGCAATCCTTCTTTATTAAAATTACCTTACATCTTGGCTCACTGCTGAGAACTTTCATCCCATGGATGGTTGATTTTACAAGTTTTGGCCTTATCTGTCAGCTTGCCTGTGTGGAAGTGAACTGAAACATATCTATATTACTTAATGAGAAACTTTGTACTAAGTGTAGGAAAGTCTCCCACTATGAGGCTGTCAGCTACCTAAGCCCTAAAATCCATGATAATTACCATTTCTATAAAATGCCCCTCATTATGGCACATAAAATGCCTGGCTGCAAAGAACTGCTCTGTGAAGACTGTGTGCTGCATACCACTCAGCATAAAATAAAACTCTTGGGTAAAAAATAAATAAATAGACATTATACTTGATTTCATTCGCACATTTTTTGATGAAGGAGATTTCCAAGTTGTCTGGCAGTGGTACAGCAACAATTTCATGCATATAGTATTCACCACAGAGGAACTTAGTGACATTTCCGCAGTCTGGTGTGCCTTTCTAGTCTGCTAAAATTAATGTCTTGGCTCTTAGAGAAGATGGTGCACAAGGAGTTAAATGGGGCTATTTGCTGTCAATCAATACTGAAAATAATGCAGTAAGAACCTAGTAACCTTCCAAAGAACTTGCTTTGAAATATTCATACAACAATAAAGGTTCAAATCCTCCTCTTTATTTGAAGGGAACTTAGCAAAGATGTATTTAATAGGAGGAAATATGAAAACACTTTTCCTCAATTACCAATCGTTAGCTCAAAGCAAGTAATGAAATTGTTTCAGAAAATAGCTGCATGATTATTTATTGACTTTGGCCACATTGATTTGCTAAATCATATGGATGCTATTAAAGTTTGCTGTTTTAAGCAGCAACACCCACCACCCCCCTTCACCCCTTTCTTTCAGTTGACGTGGTCAAATCCCAACACAGCTTTGAAACCACGGTTTGAAAGATTGTGTATTTCAGTTATTCATGTAATAGTTTCATATTTCTTAATCCTGTCACCTTGGCTATCCCCACCCTTTGTATTTTGAAGTTTTTCTGTGTGGCGTGACCCGCAATTCAGATGTGAAACTATGAACTGTGTTATTGTATGTGTGCTTTTGGCTCACAGCTCATTTAACTGGAGTGTGGACTATATTTTTCAAGCTGAAATATTCCTTATATCCTACATTACAATGTCAAATTACTAGTGGATTTTCAAAGCAAACAAAAAAAAGTAGTTTAAAGCTATCTCTCTCAACTGCAGGGTTTTTTTAACAGTCCCGTGGTTATTTTAAAATAGCATATGTTAGAGCAGTTCCACTCCTTATTACTGTGAAGGCTGGTGACAGAAATGCTGAATCATGCAAAGGATATTATAGAAAACTTGGAATATATTTAACCTAATCCAGATATTGCAAACTTGTTCCTTAGCCATTTTTATCTGAGGAGGACCCACTTTTGACCTTTACTTATGCATTTTGAAGGAAGTATCAGGTGCATGATCTTTGGCTGGTGTGCAATTGCTCTGAGTCGTGTACTAGGAGGAAAATTAAACTCTCTGGAATAGAATTTGTAAAATTTGATATTGGTGTCTAAGTGGCAGCATCAATGTACTGAACGGCTTAGCAGAGGAAAATGGACTTTCTATAGTTTATAGCACAAAATCAATTCTTCTAATATGCTGTTCCTTGAAAAAGCAGGTCTCTCTTTCACTCTTAAGTAGCCTAAAGTTGTTTTATAGCTGCCTTGTATAGTATTAACATTGCATTCCCTATCTGAAAACACATTTTTAGCCTTTCCTTTGAATGAGCTGGAGGTGAGGGAGTCTATGTTACCAGAAGTGTAAAGAGTTTGCCAACTTCTCTGGACTGAAGACTTTTAAGACTCTCATCTTCTCACATGCGTGACTCTCTGTGTTTCTCTTTTCTAACTAAGAAACTCTGTTTTTTAACTTTTTCTATTGTTGGCACCAACAGCAGCACTGCAGCGGGCCCTCCCCATCATCTGAACAGGGGAGTTGTCAGTACATTAAAAGTCTGAGCCTGCCCTACGAATGCATTGCATCCGCCAGCCATATATCACTGCTAAAAGAAACATGGCACGCAGGTGTTTAAATTATTTACACTCATAATCGGCCTTTATGTTACATTGCTGAGCCAAGCCTCTGTTATTCTAGTGCATAATTGATGGTGTTCAGTAGTGGAAAAGTTAGAAAAGCGGAAGTAATGTGATGCGAAAGTTGAGTGAGGCAGCTCCAGCTGGCTCAGCTGCCTGGAATGAGCTGCCCGCGTGGCCACCTGGAGAAGGCAGGGTAGCGGGCTTGGGCCAGGCATCACTTCAAGAGGCTAGGTTTGGCATTTGAGGGGGAAAGGATTTCTTCAGTGGAGCTGCGTGACTAGCAAGGACTTGAGGGTTTTTGTAGTTTGTCACAAATCACGACCGTAAAGCTCTCAGAGGAATTACATGCCTGTATGCTCAGGAGGGAGTAGTTTACTGTGAATCCTGCATGATTTTGGGTGGTGTAGTGGCAGCTATCAGTGGATGACAAAAGGGTTGTAATGCCCTAGTCATTGTAGTACAAACAGTTCCGTAACCAGGAATATTTTATAAAGGCTGCAGATCTTCAGAAATTCTGACTACTTCAGCATATACAGAAATCTCTCTCACACAAAAATGATCCAAAACCTGCTTTATTTTGTAGTGACTAGTAATATTGCAACCATCCTGGATGCCAGCACAATATTGTATACACCCATTTATTTGAAAATACCAACTATGTGATGTCCAGAAGCTTCTGCTAATTTTTAAAGGAGCTTAATATCTCATTTTTTGTCATAAATATTCAAATATTTTTCAAAGAAATGTGTGTGATTTACAAATAACAGCTCATTTTCAAGGTTCTTTTCTGCCTTCCCTTCTCTTTGTTGGGCTTTTTCAGGTTTAAAGTCAGTAGTTTTATTTTTCTAACTCTCCTGCATGGTAGACGTGGGTAGTACATGATAGTGCACCATGATATGACAGAAAAGGAATGATTGCTTCATTATGAAAAGAAATAACCTTTTTCTTAATAATGATTGTTGTTTTGAGCTTTGATCAGTGTCTAATAACGTCTGTAAAAGTTCAAATTATTTTGGATCAGCAGCAGTTCTGTTGTTGCTAATTTGTCTAGGTAAGTGTCTTAATCACCAAACCCCCCAGCATTTCTTGTTTGTTCTCATTTGGGTGTGAAAAAGAGTATTTCACTACAGAAATAAGGAAGGTGGTGAGAGTAACAAAGTAAGTTATTCAGGAATTTGTTTTTGTTTGTGTTATTGCTCTCTAGGTACAGTGAAATTTTTTTGTAAAAGTATTTGTCTTTGAGGCAACTGGTTTGGCCACGTGGTGTAGTCGCAAGTAGACGCCTGGTGTAACGGCACTGAATAGTGCTAATGAGCAGGACTTTCTCCACTCTTGTGAAAACAAGGGCTGCAGCCTGTGTAAACAGTACTGCTGCAGCTGAAATGGACATATTGTGACAAGGGATGCATGGCTGAAATAATAGAACATTTGTGCACCTCACTTATATTTTGACAGAATTTGGTGCACTGCTAATAGTTGGAGCCCCTGACATAAACAGTGTCCTTATGCACTCGAACTGATGATGTATTTTTATACTAAGTAACACACTTTTCTGTCTGCATGTTGTGAATGACCACGCACTATTTAACCAAAACTCGGCTTACGTTACCTTCATACACAGAGGGAGTGCTGCTGTTGGTATATGGATGCTAAATGCTCATTCTGTGACAATTCTTCAGGTGATAAAGCAGCTAATAACTTTTATTGTTTCTAAGTAGAGAAAATGAATGTTTCATCCCCACTTATCATTAAGAATAGTGCAGAGATCCCAAATAATTTCCTCTCTAAGCTTTAATAAGCTTGTCTCATTATTATTTTGTATATTAATTCTGCCAGAAAGACCCAAACAAGCAAATAGCAAGGAAAAAAAAAGAAATTAAGGAAATATTGTGAAGATTGTTATGACAATAGAAATAAAAAATGTACAAAATTATATTTCATATAGAAAACACGGCCTTGTAACATTTAATGAAACAACACAAACCCTTACAGCTTCTTTGATGATGGTTGTACAAAGTACCCTAATAAGCTATAAAGAAGGGAACCTGTGTCCTGTTGAAAATAATGACTATAGCAAAGTCCTGTGCCATAACATTAGGGAAGCAAAAACAAAGCGAAAAATAATTAGACACTGAGGAACAAAAATCCTCAAGCAATCCTTTTGCTCAGCATTGTGTTGAACAAGAGCTGTAAAGATACAATATTAAGAGGTACATTTTTTTCAATTAGAAAATGTTTTGAAGAATTTGATTTTATCAAAGTTATTTTCACACTGGAAATTATTTTTGTGTCCAAGAATAAAATCAGTGTTTTCAGATAGTTACATACAATTTACATCTTTGTCTCTGTCTGTATAGATATATTATCATGTACTTGTGTGTCCATAATTCATGTAGAAACTCACATTTTTCTATATTCTTTCTATATCACAAATATATAGATATCAGTTTCTAAATCAAGATTCCAACCTACCTTTACCTTTGGAAGAGAAGGTGGGAGACTTTGTGGTATGAATTGGAGTCTGTTTTTCCCTTGCTTCCATCTTAATTTTTATTCAAAACATCTTCTTGAGTTGTGGTCCTCTAGTTAAGGATTTAGTTCTGGATTTAACAGAGGCAGATATTCATATTCTAGCTGAAGAAGTGTAGTGGGAATGGTGACAGACTATTAAAGGTTGTGTATTGAAGACTGTGTCAGGAAAATTCTCCTGTGCCAGCACTTTAAAATCTGGATGTATAGTCTGTTTTGTTAACTCATAGTGCAGTTACTATTTCTTGTGTGTTATTATACCACTTAGTGAGTCAGCAAACATAAGTAATTGCAATTTAAATTAGGTATTCAATCAAAACTTCTTACAATGAGATATATCATTCTATGAAATATCCTCAGATATGGGCTACTTATATGTGTGGGTTTCTTGATGTGTCATTTATGTTCCAAGACTACAGCACTTCAGTGTTTAGTGTCTCGTTTTTGATTTACTCTCTATTTCTAGAACATTTTTTTAAGGTATCTGTGTGGGTTTTTTTCAAAACAAATTTGTATACAGATCTGATTTATACTTTTAAGATAGCTATGTATTTAGTAGCTGTAACTAAGTATATGAAGTTAAAGAGTCTCCTTTCTACTTGTCCAGAAATAAAATGTGCTATTTTCTCAAATCATTCCAGCCATGTTCCTTGTTAGACTGTAAGAAGACTCCAATCCTTTAATACTTCATTGTAATAGTTAATTAGCATTAAGGTATAGAGAATCTGTCTAGTAGAACTACATTTCTTATTGAACCAAAATTAAACTGTTAATTATAGAATTATAGAATCTACATGTCTTTTAAATTCCTCCAGGAATGGTGACTGAGTCTGTTCCCTGGAAGGTGTGTTCCAGAACTTGACAACCCTTTCAGTGAAGAAATATCTTCTAATGTCTAATCTAAACCTCCTCTGCTGCAACCTGAGGCCATTTACTCTTGTCATATTGCTTGTTACTTGGGAGAGGGGACTGAACCCCACTTGGCTACAGATCCTCTCAGGCAGTTGTAGACAGCCACAAGGTCCCCTCGGAGCTGCCTTTCCTTCAGGCTAAACACCCCCATATCCCACGGCTGCTCCTCATCAGACTTGTGCTTCAGACCCTTCCGTAGCTCCACTGCCCTTTTCTGGACATCTCCACCATTTCAATGTGTTTCTTTATTGAGGGGCTCAGAACTGGACACAGCACTCAAGGTGTGACCTCATGAGTGCCCACTACAGGGAGACAATCACTGCCCTGGTCCTGCTGGCCTCACCTTGCTGGTCCAAGCCAGGTGCCATTGGCTTTCTTGGCCACCTGGGCACACTCTGGCTCATGTTCAGCTGCTGTCGACCAACACTGCCATGCCCTTTACCACTGAGCAGTTTCCAGCCACTCTTCCCCCACCCTGTAGTGCTGCAGGGGCTTGTTGTGACCCAAGGGCAGGACCTGGCACTTGGCCTTGTTGAACTCCTTTAGTTCTCTCTGGCCTATTGATCGAGCCTGTCCAGATCCCTCTGCAGAGCCCTGTTGCCTTCAGGCAGATCAACTTTAATGCCCAACCTGGTGTTATTTGTGAACTGACTATGGGTGCAAACAATACCTTTGCCCAGACAAAGGTATAAAGCAGGACTGGCCCCAACACTGAGCCTTGGGGAACCCCTCTAGTGACCAGCCCCAGCTGGGTGTGACACCATTCACCACCACTCCCTTGGCTTGGACGTCCAGCCAGTTTTTCAGCCAGCAAACAGTGTTCCCATCCAACCCATGAGCAGCCAGTTTCTCCAGGACAATGCTGCGGGCAATGGTGTCAAAGGCTTACGAAAATTCATTCGTATCCTTTCCCTCATCCCGGCTGGGTCACTTGGTCATAGAAGGAGACCAGGCTGGTCAAGCTGGACCTGCCTTTCACAAACCCATGCTGGTTGAGCCTGATCTTGTGGTTGTTCTGTACATGCTGCCCATTTTTGGTTTGGTTGTAGAGATGTGCATGGGGTGGCTGGTCAGAGACAGCCGTGGGAGAGCTATGGGACATAGCTAATGAGTTTTCTGTCAAAAGAATGACAGTTGAATTTTGGATGTCAATACAGTCCAGTCTGGAAGGGACTTCAGGAGGTGTCTAGTGGAGGGCCTGTGCTGTACCCATGATGGTCTCTCTGGTCTCCAACTCAGCTCACTTCAGTCTGTCTGGAGCCTATCTATACACAAGACAATTACATAGAACATACATAAAACACAAGAAAGACCTTACAGTGCTGTGCCCGGAAGGGTCTGCACAGGGTGTCCAAACCACTCATGTTTGGCACTGAGTCAGGAGGGACAGAGGGTGCACTTCTGAGAGGTGTCTCACCTCCTGACTGCCATTTCCACCACTCAGGCTCACTCAAGCATCAAATCTTTCCGTGAGCTCAGGCCTTGCCTTCTGCACGCTATCACTGCAGAGGGAGTGTGCTGCTGGCACCAAGGAATGGTATTAAACTGGAATTGTCATGCCATTCCCACAGTTAATCAGCTCACCATGCAGGAGATGGAGACTTTGAAAAAATGTTTTGATCTCATTAAAGAAATTTAACTTTTTTTTTAGTGTAATCCTTATGATGGCTTTGGATCTCTTTTATGTTGTTTTTTTTTTTCCCATCTACTGCCTCCCATGCTGCTTTGTGTAATCCACTTTCATGAGTAAATCTCAAAACATCTCCAAATCTAAAGTTGCTCTTGTTTGTGTATTTTTCTTTGAATTATTATTTTATTTTTGGATTTATTTATTTTATTTTTTGGTGGTTTTTATTTTTTTTTTATTGTGCAGTCTAAATAAAAAAAAATAACATTGATGCAGATGTTTCCAGAAGAAGGCTAAATTAGAAAAGGTGACAATTGTCTTCTTGGCTGCTTCAAAAATTATACTAGTTATGTCAGAAAATTTTGTCTGAGATGTGCATTTGAACAAGTCCCTTCTATCACACAGAGTTTTCCTCTTATACTTTCTTGGTACTTGTATTTGTTCTGTGTCCAGCAGTATAATTCTGTGCTTGATTTTGTAGAGAGAGAGATGTCTTTAGGTGGAGGACGTGCTTATTAAAGTGTATAGACTGTTTCCAGGGAATTGCGTATTTGGATGGTCCGGGTAGTTTCATGGCATTTACCTGAATCCTTTACTGGCCTTATTTATGACTTGTGCTCGTGGAAAGAACATAAATAGCTGGGGAGAAAAACATGAAGGGAATACTATCCTGCAGATAAAGAGAGGTGGTGTATTTCTGTATTTAGCTTATCTTTCTCCACTGGAGAAGGAAGAATTAGTGCATCCTTCAGGGACATAAAAGATTTTGCTGCCAGAGTAATTTATAGCATGGACTAAGTATTTTTTGTAGCTGCCAAGTGTTTTTTAAAATATTTTTGGAAGTAATAAGGCAGGATTACAAACTATAAATTATTATAGTGGTAGCTGCTCACAAGCTTGCCCACCCATTCGTGCTGCATAGTTCTTTATGGAAAGCTATTTTTAATTTCAGTTAATGAATACTTAGGACTGAGTCCACTCAAATGCTTTGATGGGCTGTTAAATTTACAAATGTCCTGGAGCTGTAAATTACCAATAAATATTAGTAAAAGGAGTAAACTGACACACATTTCACATTATTTACTTAACGTCATTATTTCTTTTTTTTCCTTCCAACCTCCCCACCTCTCCCCCAACCTGGTGGCCTAGAAATGGTATGGCAGGATATGCCCACCATCTGTGATGATTCTTACTTCTGCATTAAGGTAGAACTACTTTTTGGTGTTTTGATTTCTTTTTCTGTTTGTTTTTCTCATAAGAAATGAGCAGAAATGTGTGTGTACATTTAATAACTCATGGACAACAAATGGGAATATGGGAATTACTGTAATTAAAATACGACATAGTAATTAAATCAGATAAAAGTACCTTTTCACCTACAAAAGGAAGTCAGAGAATACATTTTATTCTCAAGTATTATTGAATGTTGGTTCTAAAATAAGGACATGCTAACCAAGCTCAATTAAAGGCTTACTTATGAAAATCATCTGTGTAATCAAGTAGCCCTTATTTTTTTCCTTTGCAAATACTTTTTTAAGTGAAAAAGAAACATTTTTACTAGTCTATGGATTTCTGGAGTTGGGCCCAAAATATTATTTACTTTGTATATATAACTGAAGGGCAAAAGCAGTTCATACCTTTTTGAAACAATTTTTTTTTTTAATCTGTGAAGGGGACAACTTCGGCAGCAGCTGAAATACTTCAATTTCTTTTCCTCTGATTATTTTCCGAATTTATATAAAATAGCTGTCAAGCTCTAGAATGAATTGTTCTCCTTCTTATATTCCTGGATTTCAGTTGAGTTTTAGATAAAGAAATCTGGCTGCTTTGATTACTTTTTATCTTGAACATGTCATGTTGTCCTCCCTTCATCCGCTAAAAATAGTCTTTCATTGCATTTGCCTTAATAAATGTAAAACCTGTGGGTAATAGATTACAACTGAAAATGGTACTGATTGATAACTATATGAACAGTTCACTCAAAGCATAAGGAATTGCTTTCCTGCAAGTATTTTAAATAATTGAGTTTTTAAAAAATTTGATTATTATTTTTCTCTAAAAACAAGTGATAACTCTGTAGTTATGTGTGACTGAGATTTTGTGGAGGGGAAAGACTGCTGTGGCTAAGTGCTTTTGAGAAGAGTTTGCCTGTGAGGACTTTTAAAAATACTGCTGTCCCTTTTGTAAGACAGTTGGAATTTATGGGGAAAATATTATAGGTTATAAAGTGTGAGAACTGAAGAGTTGTTAACATAGTATTTTTTAATTAGATGAATATTAAAATTGTGGTGCTATGTCTAGCTATAAGTTTGATTTATGGTCATGATCCTATCTGTACCTCCTGTGAAGACAATAAAGTTGCAAACAGAATGAAAACTCTCTAAAAAGAAACAGAGGTAAATGTTTCACTGAACACAGATTATGTGACAAAAATTTTAATGTAGTCTTATAACAGGAATTGGCTTATAAAAGTACAGTAGTTACCTTTACATATATTCATAACTATATTCAAATGTTTTCTGATTGTTGTCCTCAGAAATGTTTTAAAAGCCATTTTATATTATATGCTAAACAAGACCCTCTTATTATTTTTTCCCTCAAGAAAGAAGTAGAGTCTAAGAGGAAAAAAGCAATGCAACTTATAAAATGCTGATTGAAAGATATTGTATATATCGCCCATTCTTCTTGAGCTGATCTAGGTTTTTTTCAGTGCCATTTCTGGAAAGATGATATGTAAATTTTCAGAGCAGTTGTGTGACATTTTATGTAGGAAATGCAGCATAGTGCTGCAGTTTTTCCTTTTAAGTAATGTTTTTTCATTAGGTGATAGGTAATGGCAAATCCTTCTTTGTATCCAATGTTCATCTAAGGTTTTGGCATGTATTTCAGATGGATTTCAGAGTTTACTCTGTCTGGGATTTGCTTCTGTTGGCCTGAGTCAATACCTGGGGCTATTGCTGACAGGACTGTATGGCAAGTTGTATGATGCCACTTGCTGGAAACCGAAAAGAACATTTCACATGTACCAGAGGAGACCTCAGAAAGGACAGTATTTAAAAATATTTGAGTTTCAATATATTAGGGTTGCTGGCAAGTAATGTCTTTAAACTGTGAGCACCTCCAGATGTTCTGATGAATAGCTTGCTGAGTAAACTATTGCAAGTCACTTGGACTTCTCTCAGCCAGGAATCTCAGCTGTAAAAACTGACATGGAAGCATAGCTTTGTGCAATTCTTGAGCACTGCTGCCAAATAATTATTTTTGAATCCATGTTTGTGTTCTGGTATCAGTGAGAAATAGTTGGTAAAAGTAAGTGGGTGAAGCCAGAGACCCATTTAGGCTAATCTGAACATGGTAGATTTTCCTGAAGGTAGGTAATTCTTTGGATGCTGTTGATACAAACCCGATGAAGTCATACCTGAATATCCTGCATGCTAGACACTGGAATTTGGCTTTTTTTTTAGCTAAGTGGGGTGAAAAAAAAGAAAAAAAAAGACCATTTTTTGACATTTGTTTTGTAGGGAGAGAACCTAAAGAAAAGAGTGAACTTTATTTTCTCCTTCTTAGAGATGCAATTTTCTGAAGTTCTGCTGTGCCATTTTTTACAACTGTATTTTGCAGTTATCAGTCGTTTCTGAAAGAGAGTAACTGACGCTAAACTCAGATACAATTAATGGCATTAACATGTTCGTTTTTATTTTGGATCATTACTGGTAGATTTTTACTCCCAAGAAAACAAAAAAATTTCTGCCTGGTTATAGTTTCACTTTGAAAAATAAATATCTGAAAGTTTCCCCATATTTTTTGTTTCTGGTCATGGCTACTTCAACAATGTTGTTTAGTAGGAGGTATCCACCAGAGGAAACTCACATCTGTATTAATTGCACCTTTAAGGAAAGTGAGAACTTAAATATTAGGAGTTTTAAGTCAAAAGTGTAGTGTTTAAGGTCCAAAAATTGGATCTGTTGAGGAATGTTTTTAGTATTTCGTTTGGAAGTGTGAGAGGAGAGGTAGCAGTTTGCCACACTTATACAGTTTGGTGAAGATCTAATCTCTCTGAATTCACTGCTTGTGAGTTACTATTTCTAATCACACACTTGATTGACTCCAGCTAAATGACTGAAAAGGCTGAGAGTTAAATCTAAAACTTTTAAGTGTGTATTTTAACTGAAAATAGGGATCATCATGGAATGTATTCTCAATCAGCACTTGACATTCATCGGAATATATAGCTTAAAGGGAGAAAGGTAAGAACTGTTCTACCTTTTGGCAGGAGCAGTGTGCTAAAAACAGTGATTGAGCTCTGAGGATGAAAATGGAAGCCCTGGAGCATATGGAGTCATA